>NC_090924.1:1070041226-1070666226 GCF_040938575.1 Ambystoma mexicanum | reverse complement strand
TCTCAATGGTGTCTGACTACATAATTACTAATTCCTGCCTCCCTAAGGAATTCTTGAGCACTATGTTCATTCCATTTGTGAATGTTGAGGACCCCTCGCGTGTGGGGATATGATTTCTGTTGAAACATTCCATATAATGGTGCATGGTGGCAATGAATGTTTAGGAAGATAAATAAAAAAATAGCAGGAATCTGGGGTATTGTTTGAATACATGAAGCAACATTTGTCCTGTGAACAAAGCCCAAGCAGTTTTTCTTTTTTTCTTTTCAATCCTAGTGGACATTGGATAGGGAAACCCCACCTATTGGCTTTTGTAATGCTTGTCCCAACCCCGGGAGCTCCTCTGCCCAAGCATGCTCATTTCTGGAAACACCAGGGGGTGGTGGTTCAACGCCCAGCGTCCAAGGAGGTGGATGCTGGATAGTGTCAGACCAGAGCAACCGACCCACCCGGAAGAAGACAACGTGATGAGATTTTAGATCCACCGTTCAAGCACTGGTCCTATTCCACCTGGATGGGGGTAATGCACACTTTGAAGGTCTGCCGTCATCCTCCCTTTTGCCCACTGAGAAGGGTCCTACACGCAGCTGCATGCCTCATCAAGGGTCTACACAGATATGACACATCACCCCGGCTCTCATCGAGCTTCACTGGCTCCTTTCTGCATGCACAAACCACCTTCAAGTCTTGCTGCCTCATCTATAAGGCAGTCGCCCTCAAGTCACACAGCTACTTTGAAGAGAAACTCAGCATCAACGGTGGAAAGTGCACAATCGGAAGCCACAACATGTGCAGACTTGAAAATCCACTGTTGCAAAAATGGAAAGGACAAGCAAACAAGCCTTCTCTGCCAACTCCCCAGAACTATAGAACCCACTGCCCATCAGCTTCAGACTTGCCCCAACGCTCCTACAATTCAGAAAATAACTCAAGACCTACCTATTCAAGGAGCCTCTCTGCCTCAATACCTAGCACTTCATACAGCCCCTTGCGCCACGTGACATGTTAGATGCTGCCCGCCCCTCTCCTCCCTGCCACCCTGTACAGCTGTAGCCCACCTCTGTGCCCCTCTGAATCCCAGCATCTGCTGTATATTTGTTCTGTTTTTACCTCTGAAAAGCACAATATTATGCAGCTATATTGCTTTATACCTCAATAAAGCGCTATGTTATGCATGCCGTTACTTCTCGAAGCTAGGTCCATGCTCAACAAATACCCTTATACTATTTTTTTAAAAAAATTTCTTTATTATCATTTAAACAAACAATACAACCAAACTTGCAGTGTGTACATTAACATATTCCTTAAACATTGTTCAGTCGCGCCCACTGCTTCCCTTATCCCTCCCCCCGTTACAAGCCTACTTCTACTTATATTCTAATCTGCATCTTGTGATGGGAGGGTTTCTATCTGTGAGGTCCATTGAGTCTGGCCCAGACCCAAATAGTTCTGCTATCAGCAGTTTCCAGGCCATGAGGGTCTCAGTTTCCTCCTCCCCGCCCAGCATTGCTGGCCTCCTGCCATACCATAGTTTCCACCTCCGTCCATTTCTGCAGATCATTCCACCACATCTCCAACCTAGGTCTGTGGCATGTTTTCCACCCCATAGCGATTCTTCTCTTCGCAAGCGCATATGCTAGGTCCTTCAGTTTGCTCAAGTGCTTGAGTTTCCTCGGCCTATGGAACCCCCCCCCCCCCACAGCAGACAGGCCCACAAATTATCCACCACAATCTTAATGCCCTTCCCTGCTAATTTATGTGCGACCTCCCCCCAGAAGCGCCCAATGACCGGGCAAGACCAGAACATATGTACCATGCCTGCGTTCTCCTCATCACATCTGGGGCATGCCTGCCGTTCTGCATTTTTAAACTTGGCTATCCTCTGGGGTGTCAGGTACGCCCTATGCGTAATATACAACTGCAACTGTTTAAGTCTTGCGTTCCTGGACAGCTTTTTGTGATACCCTTGGGCTCGTTCCCACATCCCATTCTCCATCGTGGTACCCACTTCTTCCTCCCAGTCTAGTCTCAATTGTGTCACCTCCTTTCCTACTTTGGACATCATCATCTGATATATCCTAGATATCTTGTGTCCCCCTTCTGCTATGTCATATATTACATCTACAGTGGCGTCTGGTTCTTCCTCAAGCACCAATTCCGACCATGTTCCCTTGATCTTCCGCACCAGTCTATAGTACGTGATATACTGGCCGGTGTGCAGCCCAGTTTCTGCCCTTAATTCCTCAAAGCCTGTTATAGTGCCTTCTCGCCAGATATCTACCATTGTCACTACGCAAGCCAGCTCCCAATGATTCCTGATTATCACCCTCAGCTGCTCTTCTCCGCCTGCCAGTGCCACCAGCGGTACCTGAGGAGAGCACGGGCATGGGTTGGCCATCAGTTGGCATGCCCTTTTCCACATCCTCCATCCCAGTAGCAACATCTTGGTGCGCCCCTCTAGTACAGTCTGGGGTAGCCAAATGATCTCCTTCAGGTAAAACGGGGCACAGTCCTGTCTGAACAGCTTGGTTTCCGAAGTCACATCCTCTAAGAGCCATTTGGCAACATATTGTAGTTGACTAGCAACATAATAAACCTCTCATAGTTAGGCAATTGTATACCCCCTTTCTCGTAAGTGTTCTGTAGCTTCCAGAGTGCTACTCTATTTCGTGTCCTGTGCCACAGAAAGTCCCTGCATATGCCAGCCAGTTTACTAAAGAATTTCTTTGGTATCATAAATGGGATATTCCCAAAGTTTACCCAGAACCACATACAATTCTCCATCTTAGCAATGGCTACTTCTGTGTTGCGTTTATGCTCTTCTTCCACTGTGTGATATACATCTATTCCCAGGTAGCACAATGTGCTGGTTGCCCATGGGACCTGTAGCATCGGTAATTGTTTCAGGGGGATTCCTTTGTATCAACCCAGCGGAAATATGCTGGATTTAAGAGGGTTCGCCGCTATTCCAGACATCTCTGCATATCTACCCATCACCTCCAGTACATATTGGAGGTTTTCTTCTGGATATCGCAAGTACAGTAGTATATAGTCTGTGTATAATGATATTAGGTGTTGGTTTCCCCCAACCGGGATGCCTATCATGTCGTATTGCTGTCTTAAGTAAATCGCTAGGGGCTCCAGGGCCAGTATATAGAGCATGGGGGACCATGGACAGCCCTGTCTGCTTCCGCTTTGCAGCTTACATCTTTCTGATACCACTGACCCCGTTTTGACACTGGCCAGCGGTTCACTGTACAGCATTTTGGCCCACTATAGGTACCCCGGACCTATCCCATACCCAGTCAAAGTGCAACCACGGCCATTTTACCGAGTCAAAGCCCTTTATTGCATCCAGCGACACAACTGCCAGCTCATCCTCACTTCCGTTACCGTATTCGATGACTCTATGGAGCCTTCTGAGGTTATTGGAGATGTTCCTATTAGGGACGTAGCCTGTCTGGTCTGGATGTATCAGTTTACTTATGACTCTCCTCATTCTAATGGCCAAGACAGCAGTCAGAATTTTGCTGTCTTGGTTCAACATCGACAGGAGTCTGTAAGAGCTACAGCTATGTTCTGGCTTGTTTGGTTTGGGAAGTGGTATTATAATCGCTTCTCTGAGCGACTCTGGTAGCCTGCCTAACTCATACACTTCGTTCAACATATCTAACAAGGGGTGGGGAGTACTTCATCTTTGAATCCCTTGTAAAACTCGCTTGGGAGTCCATCAGAACCCAGGGTCTTACTAGTTGGCAACTGTCTCACCACCTCTTCTAACTCCTTCAAAGTGATTGGTGCGTCTATCTCCTCCCTGTCCTCTGCGCTAATCTGTGGCAACCCTATGTCTTCCAGTGTTTCGTCTATTAACGCGCGGTAATCCTCTCACCCATCCCCATATAGCAGGCCATAATAGGTTGCAAACTCATGATTAATTTCCTCTTGGGTATCCACCACCCTACCGTCTTCCCTGATTATCGATCTAATCAGGGGCCTGGGGGTCTCACTTTTGTACAGACATGCCAAAATCCTCCCCGGCTTATCTCCTCCAGCGTGCTGCCTCTCGATATACTTTTTATAGTTAAGGTTGCATAGACTTTCCTAATGCCCTGCGCATTTTTGCTGCAGTCTCAGTATCAGGTAACTGTCTGGGTTGGTATAATTTTCTCCTCAGAGTGCTTTTTCCAGCTCACCTTCGGCTTCATGTAAGTCTGCCAAAATCCCTCCCTGCAGCCCTTTGGATTTTGCTATAGCCGCTCCCCGTATCACAACCTTAAAGGCCTCCCATAATGTGCCCGCTGACTCTAAAATGCCCGTGTTCGTCTCAAAGTAGTTAACTATCTCATCCCTCATGTCTTCTATAAAAAGGGGGTCTCTAAATGCCTCTGCCCTGAGGCGCCATGGTATGATATGATATGATATGGTATTTGTAATGCGCCTATACACAGGTGTTTCAAGGCGCGACGAGGCAGGGAGGGGAGGAACAAGGGGAGACAAAACAAACGATCCTACTAGGCCAGGTGTCATTCAGATCGCGCAAGTGCAGGGGTGGGGGAGGGGGGAAAAGTGCAAGGGGGAGGGGAGGGGGGGAAGTGCAGTAAAGGTAAGTGGCGTAAGTAATAAATAAAAAAGAGCCAGCTAGTGGCAGGTGCAAGGTAAGT
Source organism: Ambystoma mexicanum (assembly GCF_040938575.1). NCBI lineage: Eukaryota > Metazoa > Chordata > Amphibia > Caudata > Ambystomatidae > Ambystoma > Ambystoma mexicanum. The sequence goes on along the minus strand of NC_090924.1, from coordinate 1,070,661,565 downwards.
GCAGAACAAGTGCTGGGGAAGGGGGGGGCTGTAGGGATACAGAGACAGTCCCGTAGTGCAGAGGGGTTCCAGGGGATCAGTGACTGGGACCAGGACCGAAGGCAGTTTAGAGTGGTCCAGTTGCAGGATCAGTGCAGTTTAGTGAAGAATTAATTAGCTGTTCAGCAGGGGAGAGGGAGAGAGAAAGCAGAAGCAAAGAGGAAGGTTTTGAGGTGCTTCCGGAACCGGAGGTGGTTCTCCTCAAGTTTCAGGGAGGCAGGAAGGCTGTTCCAGAGGGAGGCCCCTGCCGCGGAGAGAGATCTACCCCCAGCTCGTTGCTTCGAGAAGCGGCTGACCATGAGGGAGTTGGAGGCGGATGAGCGAAGGGCTCGGGGAGGAAGATATTTGGGAAGAGAGAGTTGAAGGTATTTAGGACCCAGGCCCCAGAAGGCCTTGTGGACAATGCAGAGGGTTTTGAACTTTATCCTCGCAGCCACTGGGAGCCAGTGTAGTGATTTCAGTCCTGGAGAGATACGGTCCCTGGGCTTGAGGCCAAGGACAAGTCTTGCAGTTCTGTTCTGGATGAGTTGCAGAGGGCGGAGAGTGGAGGCAGGCAGATTAAGATAGAGGCTGTTACAGTAATCCAGCTTCGAGAGAACCAGGGCTCGGGAGACAGTGAGCTTCTGGGGGAAGGAGAGGAAGGGAAGAATACCTCTGAGGAGGTGCAGCTGGTAGTGTCACCTCTTGGTGACGTCAGAAATATGAGGAGAGAAGGAGAGTGTAGAGTCGAAGATGACCCCAAGGTTTTTTGCCTTGCAGGTAGGAGCAGGGAGGGGGCCAAGGGAGGCAGGCCAGAGAGCTGCAGGGAAGGAGGGAGTGGGAGTACCGATGAGTAGAATCTCAGTCTTACTGGCATTAAGGCAGAGGTCATTGGCGGCACACCATTCTTGGATAGCAGACAGACAGTCAGAGATAAGGAGAGGGGGAGGCTGAGGGTAGCCTGAAAATGAGCTGGGTATCGTCCGCATAGCACTGGAAATTAGGGCAGAGAGCGGCGATGCGGTGGGCAAGGAGAGCCAGATACTGGTTGAACAGCCAGGGAGAGAGATTAGATCCCTGGGGGACACCACAGGTGGAGAAAAAGATGTCGGAGAGGAAGGACCCCAGTTGGACCTGGGAGGGTCGATTTGAAAGGAAAGAGGTCAGCCACGCCAGAGCCTGACCAGTGATACCCAGGTTTTCCCAGAGACAGTTGAGCAGGATGGCATGGTTGACAGTGTCAAAGGCAGAGGAGAGATCGAGCAGAATGAGAACACACGGAGTGTTGGAATCGAGGTTCAGGAGCAGGTCTTCACGGATGTTCAGAAGAGCAGTTTCCGTGCTTCTGGCAGCTCTGAAGCCAGATTGATGGTCATGAAGACTACCAACAGATTCAGCATGGAGGTTAAGCTGGGAGATGGCCAGTTTCTCCAGGAGCTTGCCCAGGAAGGGAGTGATGGAGATAGGGCGATAGTTAGCCGGGCAGGAGGGGTCGGAAGAGGGTTTCTTGAGAAGAGGGTGCACAAGGGAGTGCTTGAGGGGGGAAGGGAAGACTCCAGAGGCGAAGGAGTGGTTGCAAAAGTCAGCCAGGGCAGGAGCCAGGGAGTCGATGTGGTCCTTGATAGTTTTGGAGGAACAGGGGTGAACCTGTTTAGACAAGACTTTCATTGATCGGACTTGTCTGGAAACCTCGTCAGCAGAGAAGGGTGGAAAGGCAGAGAAAGAGGGAGGAGGGTTGACCGCAGAAGGGCCAGAGGAAGAGCCGGGTAGGGAGGGAGGGAGGGAGGTGAGAGAAGGAGAGCGAGGACAGGATGTCCTGAGTTTTAGAGATGAAGTGAGAGGCCAGTGCAGTGCAGAGGGCCTGGGAGGGGACAGGAGAGGTAGAGACTGCAACAGGGTTGGCCAGCTCCTTGCAGATTTTAAAGAGTTCGGCAGAGTTGTTTGATGCCGCAGAGATGCGGGCTTGGATAAGGGCTCTCTTCTTGGTGAGAACGGAGAGCCGGTACTGCCTTTGAAGCAGGCGGCAGGCCAGTTTGTCAGAGGATGAACATGAAGCACGCCATTTCCTCTCAGCAACCCTGCACTTGCGTTTTAGGGTGACGAGATCCGAGTCATACCAGGAGTTACATTTGGCTTTGGGCTTCAGGCGGATTCTCATGACGGGGGCAAGGATATCAAGAGTAGCAGATATAGCAGAGTGGAGCATGGAGAGGGCTGTGTCAGGGTGGGAGTCAGCCGAAGGGGAAGGGGGGGAGAGAAGGTAGCAGCAAAAGCCTCAACTGACACACGCTTCATGGGTCGGATGACCGAGAAGGTGGGTGGCAGTGAAGAGGGTGGCTTTGCCTGAGGGGTAGGGAGGGTGAGGTGGGAGGATAGGAGAAAGTGATCGCTCCAGGAGAGAGGAGTGGAGAGAGGGACGGAGAGGGGAAGGTCAGAAGAGATCAGAGCATCAAGAGTGTGCCCAGCAGAGTGAGTAGGCCCAGACGGGAGAATAGAGAGTGAGAGAGAGTCGCAGAGGTCACGAAAGAGACAAGTGGGGGGACTGGAGGCATCAAGGTGGATGTTGAAGTCGCCAAGAAGGAGGAGTTGAGTGGTTGAGGACAGGAGTGAGGAGGAGAGGTCGGCCCACTCAGAGAGGAAGGAGGAAACTTGACCAGGTGGCCGATAGATAGTAGCCACGGTAAGGGAATGGCTAGGAGAGAGAGAGAGTCGGCAGACAAGACATTCAAAAGAGGAGTAGGTCTGAGTGGGAGTGACAGTGGCAGGAATCCACTCAGGGAAGATAAGGGCAACACCACCCCCTGCACGGTTAGGCCTGGGCATGGAGAGGATCTTGTAACTGTCAGGTAGGAGTGTGTCAAAGCTGGTGGCAGAGCAGGCTGTGAACCAAGTCTCAGTGAGACAGAGGACGTCAAGGTCCAGTTCCTCAAGAAGGTGACAGATATCGGAGGAGTGCTTGATGGCAGAGCGAGTGTTTAGAGTGGCAATGTGGAGAAGGCTGCCATCCTTGAAGAACTTCCGGGGAGGGGTACAGATCAGAGGTACGACCTGCAGAGGTATTGAGGAAGGAGGTGAAGAAGGAGCACGAGAGGGGGCAGGGAGGGAGGGTAGAGGCAAGGTAGCCAAGGATAGAGGAGGGGGGACAGCAGGAGAGGGGAGGAAGTTGATGGGGTGTGGGAAGCGTCTATCGAAGAGGTGAAGGTTGGCCTGGGGGCCTTGGACCAAGATGGTCCCATTAGCGTAGACATTAATGATGGCCTTAGAGGAGCGGAAGGGGGCCAATAGGACATCCCAACGGGTGCCACATTTAATGGGAGAGGAGGAGAAAGGAGAGAGCACAGAGACCATATGAAGGGTCCATAGGTTGGGCAAAGGCACGAAAAAGAGGATGTCAGTGAGAGTTTCCTTAGAGCAGGCATTAGTGTAGGTGTCAGCGATAGGGAGGCCTGGGTTGGAGACCAGGATGTCCTTTTTAAACTTTTTCCTACCAGATTTAGTGAGGAGAGCAGGATAGTCGATGGAGAAGCAGTTAGAGAAGATAGGTGAGACAGAGAGCACCATGGAGTAGGAGGGAGGGGGGGGAGACAGACGAAACGAGAGCACGCAGACAGGAAGTGAGCGGCAAGCACACGTTACCACAATTAGAGCAAACAAACAGTAAAGCGTATTAGGTACCGGGCCACCTAAATTTGAGAATCCTGCGAGGGGAGAAAAAACACCCTGGTATTCCACAGTTCAGAGCAAACAGTAAAGCGTATTAGGTACCGGGCCACCTAAATTTGAGAATCCTGCGAGGGGAGAAAAAGCACCCTAGTATGCCACAGTTCAGAGCAAACAGTAAAGCGTATTAGGTACCGGGCCACCTAAATTTGAGAATCCTGCGAGGGGAGAAATAGCACCCTAGTATGCCACAGTTCAGAGCAAACAGTAAAGCGTATTAGGTACCGGGCCACCTAAATTTGAGAATCCTGCGAGGGGAGAAATAGCACCATAGTTTACCTCAACTGTGTGTACGGTGAGGCAAGGCCCCGTGTGCGGATGTAACCAGGAGTGGAGGGGTGGGCAGGGGAGCAGGAACAGGTGGAACTTGCGACTGGCGTCCCCTGCGGACACCTGCAGACACACAGGGAGCCGCACTATAGGAGTCGCCCTTGGCCTGGGGCCCTTAGCCGCAGGGGCTGCCGGGCAGAGGGCTGCCCAGGAGGGGGGAGGTTATAGGCAGAGGGAGAGGAAGGGGGGGTGTGGGCGGGGAGGGAGAAGAAGAACCAGGAAGTGGGAGGGGGAGCAGGAGCAGGCCCAAACAACGCGCTAGGAGCGCGACTACAATTTAAACAAAAAATAAAATTTTACAACTCACGGAGGCCCAGGCAGGGCTTCCAAGGCCTGCAGTACCCCTCAGGCCACCGGCGACCGCTCTCCGCGCTCAGCTGGAGAAAAGAAGCGAGCGGGGGAATGGCCGTCGAGTAGGCCAGAGGGGAGGCAGGCAACAGCCAATCAGAGGGGGGGGGTGGGCGGTCAGGAGGTGGGGAGGGAGAGGAAGAACCAGGAAGTGGGAGGGGGAGCAGGAGCAGGCCCAATCAACGCGCTAGGAGCGCGACTACAATTTAAACAAAAAATAAAATTTTACAACTCACGGAGGCCCAGGCAGGGCTTCCAAGGCCTGCAGTACCCCTCAGGCCACCGGCGACCGCTCTCCGCGCTCAGCTGGAGAAAAAAAAATGTTTCGGTGGAATTTTCGCTCTCGGGGGACAGTATTGCCATCCAAGAATCAGAAGCGAGTGGTCTGAAAGGACCCTCGCTTTATATTCAACTTGCGTGACCTCTTTCAATATATCTGGGGTGACAAACACATAGTCCAGCCTAGTATGTAGCTGCTGTGGGCAGAATAATGCGAGTACTGCCTATCGTGAGGATGACATGCCCACCATACATCTTCTAAACCAAAATCATTCAGCAGCGTCTGTAACGCTTTGGCTGCTGGGGCAGGTCTATCTGATTTCCCATCTGACCTGTCCACTCTAGGGTTTAAAACTCAGTTAAAGTCACCCCACCCCCAAATCATTGCGCTCCCCACACACTTGCTAAGATTATTACACAGCGTTTTAAAATATGTTGCAGTATTTTGGTTTGGGGCATATGTGTTTATGATACTTATTTCTCTATTCTCCACCAATCCCCTCACCATGACCATCCTCCCATACGTCTCTACTGAAATCTGCAACAGTTGAAACGGGACGTGTGGTGCCACCCAAATAATCACTCCCCTGGCATATGCCGAAAAAGGCGAGCCCGCTACTGTTACTTTCCACTTGTTTTTAACTAACTCCATCTTGTCCCGCGTCAGGTGCGTTTCCTGCAGCAGGGTAATATCTATATTTTGTCTCCGTAGGTATAGCATAACCTTATTTCTCTTCAGGTAACTATTGAGACCCCTAACATTCCAGGTGACTATTTTGAGGTCCCCCATGATACATCTGTGTCCCTCTTCTCTCTCCCACCTGTGCTGTCCAGCTTCAGTTGCTTAATCCTTCCATATAGGCTCGCATCCCAATTTAAACACCCTCTAACTATATACACAACAACCCTACCCGCCTCCCTCCCTCCCACATCCCTGCTTTTCCCAAACACCCTCCCCAACTGTTGCCCAGCTCCATCCCTGCATCTCAGGCACACCCGCATCTAGCCCTTTCCGGCAAAGCCTCTACTCGTGGCTCAGCAGGGTGAAGTCGCCCTAATGGCTACCTTACTACTAATTCATGGGGGTAGGCAGCTGCCATCTTGCTGCTCCTGTTTATTCTAAGTTTGCTACGCCTAGTGCTCCCGTGCCCGTTGCACTTTTATTCACTATATTCCAGTCCAACAGGATCATAGAGTCCAAATGTTACAGGTTATCGATCAAGCATCTCAAAGTGTCTTACTAGGACTCCCCTCCCTCATATCCTCCCAATGTACATGATATAGTATCTTCACTTATCGTGCTCCTGGCGATCTTGCTCCTCATCTTGTCCCGGACAGCCCTGCAGGTCCAACCATGACGTTGCTTCCTCCGGGGTATCAAAGAACAGCGCTCTGCCTTTGTGAAAAACTTTCAACCTTGCAGGGTACAATAACATGTACCTAATGACCGCTGTATGCAGTCTCCTCTTAACCGCCACGTAGCTATATCGCTGTCTTTGCACCAACATAGTGTAATCAGGGTATGCCGTGATCTTGGAGGAAGCTCTTTCTATCGTTCCGCCCTTGCAAAAATACTCCAGGATCTTCTCTCTGTCTTTGTAGTTTAACATTTTTGCAATTACCGGCCGCGGTGGTTTCCTCATCAGGGCCCGATGTGCTCGCTCAACCGTGAACCCTTGCAAGAGCTTGTCTGCTCCTATTTCTTGGAGGATCATGTTCTCCACATAGTCCGTGGGGTCCTGGCCCTCTAGTTCGTGTGTTCCTGGCCCTCTTCTCCCTCCGGCAGGCCGACCACCCGGATGTTGTTCCGTCTCGCCCTCCCTTCTGCTTCCTGCAATCGACTTTCAAGATTGGCGACCTGTTGCTTTAGTACATGGACCTCTTTTGCATTATTCGTGCTTACTTCCGTGATGGTCTTCACAGCGCTCTCCAGGCCACTGGTCCTTTCAGCCAGCGCTCTGACATCTTGTTGCAGCAGCGTGACTTTGACCCCTACCGCATCTATTTTGTTCTCTAGGGCCATCCATAGTTCCGCCATTGTTGTGCCCCACTTTGAGCTTAGATCCGTTATGGCCGCTAGGACCTGCTGGTTTTCTCCGTCAGGGGCGCTGTTCCCGGAGGTCGTCTCTGCACTTTGTGCTGGGGTCGAAGGGGTTCGTTGTACCTTTGCAAAGGTGTCCATAGTAGGTTGTTTGTTCCTGGCCTTCGGCCCTTTCACCGACATCATGCAGTCTTGCTTCCTGTCTGATATGAGCTCACCAATGTTTTTATGTCTTTACCAAATCAATGCAGTGCCGGGGCGCCCTCCTCAGTGGACTGCGCTGCAAGGCGACACACAAGACTGCACTTGGAGTGGGCTGTGTCCTCCCACGTCTTTTCTTTGGACACTGCAATCAATATTGCGATAGTTTACTCCCCAGGGCCAGTGGGCATATCCAGCTTCTCATACAGCACTGCCTGCGCACCTGATGCCGGGGTGCCAGGTTACACGGGTGTCACTGTCCTATGGCAGTGGTTCAGCAACAATTTGCGTCCTCTCTGCAGGTCCTGGCCACTTTCAAGCCCCACAACGGTACATCAGTTCTTGGGCCCTTGTTACATGAGGGCAGGATCTCTGGTGCGCCTCGGGTGTCGTTTATCCCTGTGCCTCACGTGGCACTGCTTTCCAACAGTGCCACAACCGTATAGCTTATCAGCCCGAGTTTACTGAGCCCCAAGGCAATAGGGGAGCCCGTTTTAGGGCCTCCATTGTTAGAGGGCAGGCTGTTCAGTGCTCTTCTTATGCCCGTTTCACTGCACCCTGTGTGGCACTCCCCCTCAGCAGTATTCCCATTAAATAGCATGCCTTTCCTTACTTGCCGTGTGCTATAACAATGCTAGGGAGTATTCCATAGCACAAGCGCCCCCCTCGCTCCGTGCAATTCGGCGCTCTGTTTTCATGTGTTCTATGCATGCAGAAGCGTTCTGTATCATTGGCATCCGCTGGCCCCGTTGCCATCAATTACACTTTCCATTGTTCTCACTGCCGCCCGCTGTTCTTGCTGCCAATTGTAGCGATAGTCTAGGCGGCTGATAGCTGCGCAGGCATGCAGCATTTGGCTTCCATAATGCGGATACAGTAACTGTTTCTAATCCTTCGGTCCGCTCATGTCACCACCATGTTGCTTCATGTGGCGGCTGGGAGCCGCGCGAGCGATTGGCGTCCGTCCTTCTCTGCACCGACACAGTTACCAGTTACAATCATTCAATTTGTTCGCGCCTGGGTGCGCCTTCCCATCAATGTTGTATATTACGGCCAGGGTTGCGCAAGCATTCGGCGTGCATCCTCTGGAACACAGACACAGTAGCAACTTTCAATCTTTCGGTCCGCTGACGCTCGGGAGCGCCGCACCGACACTGCTCTGCATGAAAGCACAATTTGGAAACGTTCCATCCGGCGGGTAGTTTCGTTTACAGTCCGAGTGTTTCAGCTACTTTCGGGTCACCTCGAGGCAGCAGGTACGCTTCCTTTGTTGTCTGCCATCTTGACAGCGATTTATCCGCACGGGCGTCCCTTCAGAATTCCATTATCTCACAATTAAAAAATGCGATGCACTTGTGTCCCAGGATACTCGGAGAGCATGCATTCAGACGTCCATATTTTCAGTAAGAGGCCATTTGTAACGTTTTTCAGCGTAATTTCAAGGATGGATGCCGGATCAACAGGAGCTGGACACGAAGGCACGTCCTATTCCATGGCTGGTTAGCCACGCCCCCCCCACCCTTATACTAATTACCAAACTGAGAGGGATCCCGAAACTGAGGACAGACTAAAGAAATAAATGATAAGAGTAATTGTGACGTAATGGGGTGGGAAAGATCAAGTGGATTGATGCATAATGAAAGGGGCCAGACCATGTGGGGATGTAAGTGAAAGGCGAGTTGGAGATGGGTTGGGTTAGATTGGGTGGCGGGCTGGTATTCATGTTGCAAACTCTGACTAAATGTCTAGGTTTGTCCATTCTCTATCAGACCAAGTCTCTCATTTGATTTTTTTGTGTTGACACATTTGTGGTAGAACTGAAAATACTGAGTAACAGTAACATGCCTTAGTCTCTCTGTACATTGGACAGTGTTACCACACTCATTGGGTTTGACATCACATTCTTGCACTGTTACATCCAACAGGTACACCACTTGCAAGACCTGTATCTTCATCAATGATATTAGAGATGCCTAATGTCATGGCACAGCGACTATGCGCTAGTATGTGATCAAGTGCCACTAATCAGAATAGAAAGAACTTTTAATTCTTGGACTTCAATTAAACCAGCATGCTGTGAGGAGCCAGGAATGATAAACGGACACAGAGGATTAATGATGGTTGTTTGCGCACTCACCCAAACATCTTGCCCAAGGTGGTCGCTATATTTCATCTGAATCGAGAAATCTGCTTGCTGGTGTTCTTCCCGAACCTACAGTCGGAGGCGGAGAAGGCCCTGCATTCCTTGGACTTCAAGAGGGTCCTCAAGTTTTACCTCTCTTGGACGAAATCCTTTAGGAAGTCCGAGGCATTGTTCAAGACTTTTGTGGGCTCCTCCCCAAGCTCTCAGGCTTCCAAGGCTTCCATTGCCCATTGGATGGTTCAGGCCATCTCTGAGGCATACACAGCCATGGGCAAATCGGTTCCTGAGGGGATTCATGCCCATGCAGTCAGGGCCAAGGCCACGGCCATCACATTTCAGAGACATGCTATTTGGGATGTCATCAGCAAGGCGGCTACGTGGGCCACTCAGTCAGCCTTCTGTAAACACTACTCACTGGACAACTGCTCCAGGTGCAATGCAGAGTTTGGTCAGGCGGTCCTGAAAATGTTTTGCTTCATCCAAGATATGAGGCAGGTTATCACAGCTCCACCCTATGTTCTTGTTCAATGGAATTGCCCAAAAGGATGGACGAAAGCAGACTCACCGTAGTGACTAGAGTACTCATAGTCCATTGTCCCCTTTCTTCCATACATCCCATCCACCTCCTCCCACTAGCGTCAGATGAGTTGATAGGGGACTGAGGCGATGTGCCGGAGGGCAGGGCCTCAGGGGGCGTTCCCACGCCCAATGCCGCGCGCTATTCTTAATTTAAAGGGGAAACTCAATTTCTCACTGCCAAAGGTTTCAATACCATCCCCATGTTGGAGGACTGCCCAATAGGAAGGAGGAAAAGGGACTATGGGCTATGAGTGCTCTAGTCACTACTGTGAGTAACTTTAATATCTACTTTATTTTTATCGAAACAGACTGTCTAACACTGCGGAATAAAGCCCACCCTGTCTAGGAATGCAGAGGACAGACATTTTCAAAGAAGGGAAAGGGATGCACTCTGGATACTGACAGAAGGGTAGTCAGTATGTTTAATAACCACAACAGTTTAAGGGTTCTTGACCTCAGTACAAAGGGAGCAATGGGTCTTAAGATTTCTCTAGGGCCCTTCTGGGGAGGAACAGGGGAACAGAACCACAATGTATTGACCGTTATTGACCTGGATATTGTGCCAGCAACATTTGTTCCTTTGAGCCAGACACTGATTGAGGGTTAGTCGTCTTTTTCATAGTTTACAGAATTAGACGTCCTGTCTGCTATCCACTGTATTAAGTTCTCCCTCTGACCCTATGTCATGGTCATCGGGCCAAGGACGCAAACATTACAGGGCCACATACACAGGGGGTCCGGATGGACACAGTTCTGGTGCCTTTGGCGCCAGGTTCATGAAAAACAATAAGCAAGAACATTTATTTGGGTCAAGAATACTTTTATAGTGAACATAGCACCTCATTTTGGGTGCAAAGTGTATTTGACATGGGAACTTCCATCACTAAAGCAGCCCCATGTGTACTTTTGGGTGGGGCTGCTGATATTTGGTTGCCTTGCACGTGCTGACTCTCTGGGAGTTGCAGGGTGTGGCAGGCAAGCCAGGCCTAGTGGACATGCCCACGATTGCAGCTATATAACTGCTCCGATCTCTGTGGCAGACGCTTCACGTTATTATGCATTTCCATGCAGCGTAACTCTCACCACCGCCTGGGATTAAAACTTACCTTTGGAAATCCTGCTTCCTGCCTCCATATTTACCACCTGGGGAACCTTCTCTCACCTGTGTGCGTCTTCGTTGGCACCGCCGCTCATCTTCAAATCTTTCAGAACACTGACATCTTCATCTTGGCACCGCAGCTCACCTTCAAATGTTCCGGGACGCTGAAATCTTCAACTTGGTACCGCAGCTCCTCTTCAAATCTTCCGGGATGCTGAAATCTTCATCTTGACACCGCAGTACAATGCACTACACCTGCGACCGCAGCACCTGCAATTAAAAATGAAAGGCAAGGTTAGACACTTAACACACATTAAGTTTAAGGTTGCGCTACCACCGAACCTCGCGCTTGTCCTTAAACCATCACTCACCTGTTGCTGGACATTGTGGTTTCATCCATCTTCCTCCCGGCCGCGTTCCACGCCTCCACAGCTGCTTTTGGGCCGCATTTCCATCTATTGGGAAGAAAACATAAGAGAAAAGGTTATTCAGGAATTAACAATATTGAGAGCAATAATACCAAGACAGAAAACAGAAAGGGGAAAAGACAAGAGACATTGAGAGACACCACCAACCAGGGGAAGCATAGTCACAGCTGGACTGGACTATTACTTGCCAGGAATCTGTGAAGGAACTAGCTCCCAGCAACAAGCACCCCTGCCAGAAGTAGCAGGATGGAGAGCTCATCATCAATAATTAACAGATGAGCCTTATGGGCCATTACATGCCCACATAAATCGCACCTTGGGTAGAAGGGTTTGAGAGGTACAACAGTCACCGATCAGCACACTCACGTTTTCTCATATCCAAGCAGGAGCAGTACCACCGATTGTCACCGCCAACAGCTTATCCGCAGGGGGAGAGACCTGACTGGGGTGATCTAACTCCTGGGAGAGCTGCAACCGTGCCCCAACACCTCCGCAGAGACCAGGTGAGCGTAACACCCTATTCCTCTGGTTATCATGAAGGACATCTCTACTGATCTACTTACAGAGATCATCTCTGGTCTCTCCTATGCTGTTTTATATGGAATCGACGCAGATTTTTGATCCCGCCCAATCTGGCTTCAGGCTGGGTCGTGGGACTGAGTGTGTCCTGGTCTCGGTTCTGGATGATATGGCCAGGTTGGTTGATGCAGGAGGAGTGGGCGCCCGAATCTTACTGGATTTGTCAGCGGCTTTTGACACTGTTGACCACCCCATCCTGCTTGACCAAGTCGGAACTTTGGGCTAGGTTCACACCTGGTTCTCCTCTTTCCTGGCCTAGAGAACTCACTCCTTCACTCCTGTTTCTTTCTTCTATTTTCTCACTTCTATGTGGTGTTTCCCAAGGCTCCGTCTTGTCCTTGATTCTCTTTAATATTTACATCTGGCCTCTTGTGTGTCTTATCCGCTCCTTCAGTGTCAGGTGCTACTCACTCAGATCCTGATTCATCTAGATCTTGATCAGGCCGAGATGTTTTCGTGCCTGCGGGGGTGCCTGGCTTCTGTGGGGGAGTGGATGAACCACAACTGGCTTGAATGGTGATAAGACTGAGGCGCTGGTGGTGGATTCTCCCCTGATCCTTCACTCTGGGTGTCTTCTTTCTGTCCTCCTCTTGGCTCCCTTCCTGTGCCGGCTGACAAGGTGAGAAATTTGGGGGTTATAATCTCAGCCTGAATCTCGATGGAACCCCAGGTTGCTGCTGTTTATAAAGCAGGGCACATCCATCTTAGAATCTTGAGGAAGATGCTGCCTTTGTTACCCTCTCATCTGCACTGTCCAGTAGTGGCGGCCCTTGACCTTAGCCGGCTCGATTACTGTAACTCTCTAGATCTATCTCAGCCTAAGGGTCTTACTCAGTGGCTTCAACATCTCCAAAATATGTCTGCTTGGGTTGCCACCGGCTCCCTTTATTGTGCACATATATCCCAGGTGCTGCGCTCACTACACTGGCTGCCGGTTGCCCAGCGTATTGTTTTGAAAAACCTATGCTTGGTTAATTGCGCCCTGCATGCTCAAGGTGCCGAATATCTTTGTAAAGAATTCTCCCGCTACTCTCCCATACGTTCTCTTCGCTCGGCCACAGCATGCCGCCTTGTTGTTCCTCAGTTTCGCCGCTGCCATATTGGTAGCCATGCCCTTTCCATTTCCGCCGCTCGTCTCTGGAATGGCCTTCCCCTGTTTTTGAAAAATCTGGAAAACTACCTTAGCTTTAGAAAGGCCTTGAAAAAATCTGTTTTAGTAGTTGACTCTAGGCTAGGCTGTCCTGTCTCCTCTGCTAGCGCCATGATGCCCACGGTTGAACGTGCGCTTAATGAATCTTCCTAACATAACATAACAATGTACCTTGTGCTGTAAGTGTTCTTGGTGCTCGACCGACTCGAGACGGCTTCAGGACGCATTGCAGTTTTCTGTGTCAGAGTTCGAGACAGGAGTTAGCTGCGGGTATTGGCCGGTAAAACAGTTAGGCAAGCAGATCTGGATGAACGGCTACAAGCTGGCCTACATGGCGGCTCAGGGTCAAGAATCATTGTCTACATGCTGATCAGTGGTTCGGAAGAACTGGGCGAGACGTCTCGAATGTCTTTAAGCAAAGGTGGCTTGACAAGTGGCAGCGTTACCGCCGTTTGAGGATCAAGGTAATCGACTGGCTTGAAAATGTATTTTGAGGCAGACGTTGGAAGGTACTGGTCGAGGCACTTCCCGCAGCTTCTTCAATGGGCTTGTCATCTTTCAAGGCGGATGGCCCACAGCTGTGGAGTGTGTTGCAGGCAGCTGCTTTGTCCTTGGTTGCAGTTTCAGAGACCTTCTGCCACTTCCTATCCAGGAAGCTTACTGCAGAGTCTAGCTAGGCACGCTGGGTGCTGGCTGGGTACTGATTCTGGAGCCGCTGGAGGGTCACCCATGCTCTCTATCTCCCTCTGTCCCTTGCTTCCATCTTTGGATATCCCGGCCTTCCTTCACTGGTGGAAGATGTATGTCAGACTGTACCTTCAGCCAGGGTCCAAGGTTGAGTTCTTCTTACTGACTTCTTGTGAAGTCCTCACGTGATTTGCCTAAAGAGGGGCACAGTTCTCTTTTTTAAAGCAGTGATTGGTGTAGGCTAAGCCTACCTTAATGAACCAATTCTGGGTCCCTACCCACAATCTCCTGTATGCATGAGGTCATAACATTTTTGGATGTTATAATGATGTTCTAGATCTTCTACAAGATCTTCTTGTTATAACAGGAAAATTCTGCAAATCCTCCATTGGATTCATCTGTTCAACCGAGGAAGAAGTAGCACCATTGATGTTTGAAAAAAATTGTAAAGGTTCCTCTTTATTCTTAGTTTCTTAGTTCATGAAATGAGGGACTTAATTTGGGTGAACTTGCAGAAGGCGTCATTGGTACCGAATCGCTGCCAGCTGCATTATAAAGAGAGTCTGACTCTTTTTTCCAATTCTCCCATTACTGCAGGGCAAGGATGTATATAAGAGAAGGCGGGTCTTTTGGACAATCTGGTACCATAGCCATAGTTGCAGTATGTGAATTGTCCCGCATACTCAAAAAGATTTTCGGAGAAGTGTCAAAGGCCCTTTGGTGGGAGAAGGAGTGCGGGTCCACCATCAATTCCGAGGGGAGGTGTTTGAGCGTGCATATGCGCAAAGGCTACCTCATGACAGATGGTGTTGTCTTTAGGTGCTGAGTGGGGATGATAGGATTAGGGTTAGATTGGCTTAAATGCACCGAGGAGGAATCATTTTCTTTTGTTGAACTAATGTGACCGTGCTTTGGGCTAGCCCCGCTAAGCACTGTAGGCGGGGGCATAGCGGAATGGTTTTGTTCTAAATAGTTACATATACGGCCACTTCTTCAATTGCTGGCCGTAATCAATGAGTGTTTTATGAAAGTAACATAGTCTAATCTCAAATAGTTCAACATAAAAAATGTAGAGTTGATGCAAAATCAATTGTCATATGTAATTCTCAGCGCAAGTTTAAGCTACACAAGTGAATTTATGCTAAACCCAATTCTAACATCCCAACGTGCACCCTGAGATGAAGAAAACTGTAATTCAACGCACTATAGGTGACAATTGTATAAACTTACCACATGCCATATAAATGACAAAATCTCTCTCTGTACACTTAATAGATCATAAATTGGGCTTTGCTAAAGCACCTCTAAAGCGATTCAAAGCACTAGTTTTATCACACAGCAACAGGCTTGCAAAGAAAGTAAAGGGCATGAGTACAGCCACACAGCGCTGTAGACCACGCACACAATGGATTGGAAGTAGCACTGAAATGTTGTAGCACAACAAATAAACAGTCAAATTGGAAGTCAAATATCTGAAATTACATCAGAACAATCCAGGAAATATAGACTTTTAACAGAATAGGGTGTGATCAAGTTGAATCGCTCACCCGAACAGCCAAACAGCCAAGACACTTCCTGCACACTTCAGGTGTGCGCGCACAGGTGCCCGGGCACCAGTCAGAAATAGGGCTGCTGGGAGAGGGTGGGCAGGGCCATGTGGCAGTGATTAGCAAGAAAGCCAAGAGAAAGAAAAAAAAGAGGAAAGTTTTGATTACTTCCGAGCAGGTGCGAAGTCCGAAAAGTCCAATATTATTGACGTCTTCAGGGATAATAACCTGTAGCTTTGTCAGCAAAGGTTTCGCCACGTGGTGAGATTGCAAGCTTCTCCTTGCGCATACAGCAAGCATGGAACATGAAGGACAACACGGCCAGTGTTCCCAGCCAAACAGCCAAGACAATTCACTTCAGGTGCACACTTCATAAGATAATAGGTCCATTTGAAGACATATGACTTAGTTATTATGGTTCCTTAATTTCATTAATATTACACGGGCCGCGGTAGTTATGGTTAAGTTGCTAAACTCATAGGAAGAGCAATTTTTCGGCAGCTTATAACTTTGCTCCCCCTGGGCGAATCCTCACCAAACTTTGCAAATAAAGTATATGGCCCACTCTGAATGTTTATGGCAAGTTGGGTGAGGTTTTGTGCAGGGGGGGCAAAGTTATAGGGGGAGTCAAACATATTTTTTTCTCCATAGACTGAATGGAAAAAAAGTTTGCACACAGCTACAGGCCGAACGGCTGGACTGATTTTCACCAAATTTGCGGCAGGAGTGGCGGCTTGGGTCAGAAAGCGTGCTTTTGTGTGTTTGGTGGAAAGGACTCAAATGCATGTCCCACAAAATTAATGATATCTGGGTCTGCTCCGCTGACCCATTTCCCTGTTCGCTCCGCGGACAGAAGTGTCATTGGCTTGCGGTACGGCGTGCTGTCAGAGAACTTTGGATGTGGTCGGTGGTTGGCTGGCGGGAAACGTGCTGTGCATCAACATTTTTTGGAAGGGTCTGGAAAATGTACCGTACGCCACGTGTTGGCAGCAAGAAGGGAGGGAACGGGTCGGGGAGTGAGAAGTGGTTAATGTGACATTTGTACATAGGTGGGAGGAGAGGGAGGAGTGGCTGCAGTACTCGTGTGTATTGCGTCAATTCGCGGGTACCTAGACAGGCGAGTACTTTGTGTGGTGATTGGAGGCAGCTGTCATAAAAACCCGATAGCTTCTGGCGTGACCTGTTTGCGGCAACCTCTTTTCGCGGTGAGTGGTAGCGGTGAATTTTAGAATGGAAGTTAATTGCACATGACATCGGTTGGGTGGGAGGGCGGTTTACTGTGCTCTGAGGATGGAATGCAGTAGTTGGGCACATGGTGGCATGTATGGGTGAATGAAGTAGCAGTGGGTCTGTGGAAGGATTGTGTCTGGATTGGTTGGAGTAGGGCCAGTGTTGCGAACAGAATGTGGGTAGTTTGGCAGTGACAAAATACTTTGTGAATGGAAGTGGGTACACCCATAGTATGTGAATGAAAGTGCACAGGGGTGCAGGAGAGAGTGTTTTATGTCTACATTATGATAACTGGTGCAATTTGTTGCTGCATAGCTCCATAGTGGTGCGCACGGTGGGTAGGAGTGCTGGCAGCAGTGGTGTGTATGTGGATTGTCATAGTTGGTTACATGGTGAAATGCAGGGTGGCATTACATTGCTGTGGGTGTGTTCAGGGCCTAGACTATTGGGTGCATGGCTAAAGGCCATGCACTCAGGAGCCTAGTACTTGAGGACGCCCACGGCAGTAATGCATTTTTGACTTCGCATCAGAGGGTGGTGACCTGTAAGGAATGATTGTGGAACACATTTCAGATGCCATAGAGCAGCAGAAGTGAGCTGCCATGCATGTATGTTTGCTTTTGCAGGTGAGGTCACTGTTAAAACATGGTAAACCTTTTGATGTGTGGTTGGAGATGGTGCAGTGAAAAGTGATGCAGTGTGGGCACAGGGTGCACTGTTTGCATACTGTCATTATGGAAGAGGGTATGGTTGAAGTGCAGCTTACATGTGCTTGGGTACTATGCTGTGTGCAGATTTGTTGAAGTAGGCCCAGTGTGGTGAGCATGTTGTGGTTAGGTTGGCAGTGACGGAATACTTTGTGAATGGCTGTGGGTAGGGGTGGTGGAGGCCCTGGTATGTTTGTGGATTCTGCAAATTGCAACCTGTTTTCATGAATGGGTATTTAATAGTGCGGGGGAGTTGGAATGATAGGTTAGGTTTGTGTATAATGGTAGCTGCCCACATGGGCGCATGCACGGATCTATAGTGTTATGCTGGGTGTGGCCAAAGGTGTGCTGGTTGCGCATCAGGATCTTTGTGCATGCTGAAATAGTGCATCCTTTAGCAGACGTTTCTGGTGGAGGGGCTTTGGAAGCAAAGGCACCATGCACTGAGAGTGTTTAACGCTAAATATGGAGTGGTGCACACAAATTATGGTGTGCAATGTAAAGGGTCAGTATGTGATTGGTGCATGCGTGTGTGAAAATTTCACAACAGTCAATGAGGGAGTGTTGGAAAAATGCCGGTGCAAAGGGAAGAAGCATTGTGTCTGCTTTACTGGGGCATGGCCCGTGCGGCAGGTGGGAAAGTGCACATGCCACATCCTGCCCTCCTGAGCATGGAGCCTTTGCAAATGGAACTGTGGAGATTCTCCAATGAGGTGTGGAGGGTGTGATTCTCAGGAAGGGGCAGTGACATATTTACCCAAACTTCGATGCAGTGACGTTGGCAGAGATGGATAGACGCTGAGTTCTGATAGTGGGTGATACCTTTGTGCGCGATCTGCACAGGTATGCCATGGAACGAGGCTTTGATACTGACTTTCAGTTGGAAGGAGTGCAGGCTTTTTGGGGCACAATACATGAGTGGGGTTTCGGGTGCATGGATTTCCTTTGCAAATGTGTGGCTTCTGTCGGTACTGTTGATGTGGTGGTCGTACATTTTGGAGCACTCCATTTGGGGTACATGTCGTGCTCACATTTACTTGTGCACCTAAAGAAGTTGATGACAGCAGTGATGCAGATGTTTCCCACTGCGAAGGTGATTTTCTCATTGATAACAGCACAAGGAGCATGGGACCATGCTGGTGTAATTCGTCCACAGCCAGCGGCCGCGAGATGTTGGATAAACAGAAGCATGTGTGACTTTGTGTCATGCTGGGATGTTCTGCACCGACTATGAAAGCATTAATAACCAGCATGATTTCCAGTGGATCTAAGGAAAATGTATTTTTTTTACCTCCATTGGCAATGATGTTTTGTTTGCCACTCTGCACGAAGCATTGCAGAGAATCCTGTAGAAATGTAAGAGAAGCGTTCACCTTCACTCAAGAGAAATGTCAGGAGGAGAAGCAGAGACAGTCAGCAAAAGAGAAAACACAAAAACCCAAAACAAATTCATGCACGTACATAACAAAAACTCAACAAAACAAAAAAAAGTGTTTTTAGAGGGTACTAAAGAGACAATCCCCTACCCTGTTTTACATTCCCCCCTTCCCCTCCTAGCACGTGCCACATGCAGCTCTTTTTAGGATGGCAGCCACAGCATTGGCACTGTGGAGGCTAAGCCAATGCGCAATGTGGTTGCTGGTTGTGGTGTGTACACAAGCACTGTGGCAGAAGGTATGTTTGTACAGAGAAATGAAGGAGGCGAAGGTGAAAGTGTGCAAGGTAAGGGGCAGGCATCCTGTTTGCATACATGCACTGCACGCACTTGCTTAAGTTCCTAACATATATTCTGTGCTGCTTTTGGGGGATCACTTTTTTGACGTTTGTTGTACATGCATTACAGTGGAAATACCATTTTGCGAAGTCTACAAGGTACGTGGCAGGTATCCTGTTATGAATGCAGTGTGTGTATCATATGATGTGATATGGTACTCTGTGGCATTTTTATGGTGCCTACAAACAAGTGTGGGAAGGCGCAATGAGGAAAGGGAGGCGTAACAGAGGCCACACAGACATTGATCCCACTAGGGCAGGTGACACTGAGTGTGCAAGTGAATGGGAAGTGAAAGGGCAAAGTGGAGTACATGGGAACAACAGTAAATAGCAATACGTGCAACTACAGCTGGTGCTGGCAAGTGGAAGGATAAGTGTAGACATGAAGTGTTGGGTGGACTGTTAAGGTTGCAGAAAACAGTCCCCAAACATTTATTCCCTGAATCCATGCGCACACACTTGGAAAAGTCAGCGGACATCGCAACAGTTGCAGGGTTGCACCTGTCACATATGGCCCTTCTGCACATGGCCGCCATACATTTGGGACTCTGGAGGCCACGGGATTGGTCAATAAGGTTTCTGGGTTTAGAGTGCACACACAGAATGTGGTACACAGTATATTTGTGGAGCAGAATGCAGAGGGTGTTCCTATAGCTGTGTGTTGCACAAGCCACAACGTATGCTTTGTGGGGGAGTTCTACATATATTACTTCACAGTGAATGGAAAACAGAGTCCAGTGGGAGCTGATTGTGGATTGTATCATGTGGATGTGTACGTGTATGAAGAACCTACAATGAAGTGATTGATTTTGGTTTGTCTGTGTGAGACTTTGGTGATGCGTAATCATTACAATATTATTGTTGTTCATTGTGGAGGGAAAATTGTACAACATGTAACACGATTTTCAGTGCCGTTTGCGCTAAAGGAGGCACTTGGCCAGGGCATACAACTGTTTCCAATCTCCTGCATAATTTTTTATCCCAGTACGCAGACACCCATGTTGGCATGTTATTTTTCATTTAGTCCAGAAATGGAAAAAGCGGAGCACATTCTGAAGTGTTTTTGTGCCTGTTTATGACTTGTGCCAATGTCGTACTTTAAAAATGGAAATCTGACGGTTGACAGCACGAAGAGTTTTCCCCACAAATAGCGTTCCTCTTAACATTACTGCATTTCTGTTTTCTGCACTGCCTACACAAATTGCCCTGCTGCCTTTTTTGGGAGTATCAGAATAATGTTTGTGATAAGTGTTACGCACTCGCACTCTTCAAAAAGCACTGCACCACAACAGCCAACCATTTCTACTGCATTGTTTTCCACAGTACCATGGTTCCTTCAATTTAGCACACAATCTGTGGAGGATATACAATGCGCGGCACCCTGCCTCCCCTCATTGGCACTTACATTGTTGCACTTTCAAAGGTGGTTTCTTTACTTACCCTTTTTCCTTTTCCAGTTCATTAGTATTTCTTTTGGTCTTGTAACACATGCCACCGAAGGACCGAAAGGCAAGGGCCGGTACAGAAGGGCCACCACCTACAGGGACATGCACAGAGAGGGTAATGTTGGGTGGCCCTCACTTAAAAAGCTGCCACTCAATGTCATGCTCCCGGACTGACTCTTCCCAAGCACTTTAAAGTAGCTTCCCTCTGTAGAGTACCGGGTTGCAGTACATGAGCACTACAATGCCCTTTGACAGGCAAGGATCATTAGGGCAGCATATGGTGTACAAGGGTCTTTTAAAGCTCCTGTGCCATACAGGAGTGCCCCTGGCGTCTGCCGCAGTCTATGTGGAGAATGCTGTACATGAAATTACCCTACTGCATTTTCGGCAGGGTAGTACCCTGCCAACTGGTCCCCTATGCTTGAATTGCTATTCTCGTCACATGTGGTATAGACAGTTCATGGTACGCCATTGGCCGTAGGACTTGCATGCACGGAGATGAATAAATTGTGAAATACAACAATGCTTAAAGCAAGGAGAAACGCAGCTTCAGTACGTGTAGGAGGAAGATATTTATTAAGCTCGACCCATGCAGCTATAATACTGTTCTAACCACCAGTGCTATTATTTACTCTCCGAAGATTCTGTTGTTTGCTTACTTTTCTTAACATGCACTATGTTGGTGACGAAGCCGCACCAACTTTGACATTTCACAGACTCCCTACAAAATGTCACACCTGCAGTTAAATGTTATCTCCAACTCTACGACGCGCAGGGGAACCCTTCACACTTTCCGGCATAGTGCTCAGTGAAGAGACGTTGTGTCTGTTTTATGGGTCATGAAAAGGCCAGCAACATATTCATCAAACTATTGTGACATTCAGCATGCCCACTGTACACTCAAGGTTGCTGTTCCTTGTTTTCCAGTGGGCCTCATACAGGCAGGCGTTGAGCAGCGACAAATTGGTAGGTTTGCAGAGCAACCCACGTAGTCCTGACCAGTAGTTAAAATTAGGTAGCCTACCATATCAATCCGTAGGGCTGATGATAGAGGAGCTCTTACCAGCACTCAGAAGATGCCCTAAGCACGGACAAAATGGATAGACGTGAACTCCCAAATGTACTTAAGAGCTTTACAACATGCGGCCATGTGGCTAGTACTGCAGTCCTACGGATACCTGCATTGTGATTGCACATACGCCGGCCACGTGCAGTATGCATCGGGAAACCTCCACATTAATTACCTGCAGCTATCTCGGCTAGTAATGTCTGGCACACATTCACCATGCTATGTTAACACAAAAAAACACCACTCTGTGTCACCAACACTTAACATGCACACCTTTTGTTTGTAAGATACACAGACACTATCAGGCAAGGGAAGGGGTAGCACAAATTGATACATACACAAGCCAATTTGGCCTATCCAAATATTTGTGAGGTCAGCCAAGCTATCAGTGATAAAATGTTTTTAAAGGGACGTTATGGTTTAGTTGCGGTACCAAATATATATTACATTTACAGAGAACAGTATGCTAAAGGAATGTTCCGGTTACAATGTCCCACTAAAAACAAACGCAAATAAGTAACAACAAATATTGCTAAAGGGACTTTATGGTGAAGGTGAGGTACTACAAACATATCACCTTTACTGCAAAGACTATGCTTCAGCAACGTTTCCGTTACAGTGCCCTGCTAAAAACCTATGAAATTCACTAACAAAAAAACATTAAAAGGACGTTATGGTTAAGTTGCACTACTAAAGAACATGTGAAATGTTCCTACAGGGACGTTATGGCTACAGGTAAAACAGAAAACCCCCAGAAATGTGCCAGTTATGGTAAGGTATACAACCATAATTTGCGCTTCCACTGTGCACTGTAAGGACTAACACCCATGACCGTAAAGATGACATCACTAATGGCATTGATGACATCACTGATGACATCACATATCTGGTCCACTTGTTTTTGTTCACTGACATATCTAGGGCAGGTGGTTTTCTTCACTAACAGTCAGAATATCACAATTAAAAAGGTGCTGTATATCTAGACGTTAACCTTGTCATATGTTCTTAAAGTACTTTCCTTAGGGTTTGGTCTCAGCTCATGGTGCGCATACATGGGGCAATAGGCAGGCCTCAAACACACAATTCATTTGTATAAATGAAGATAAACTTTCATTGCTATTGACATTTTCTGATGATGCTATTTCTTTCTTCCTTTCTGTAGTTTCCCTGTATGTGCCCCTGATGTGTTTGCATTATGGGTCTTCATATGTGATGTTTGTACTAGCAAAAGTGTGTAGTAAGCCTTGAATTGGTAGCTAGTTATTACATGTTTAACATTACACAATCACACCTGACATCTTGTTACCAACATTAGCGCAACCACTTGTAGGGACTTTTCATCAAAATTAATTTCATGTGATGTCATCAATGACATTAGTGATGTCATCTTTGAGGTCATGGGTGTTAGTCCGTGCAATGCACAGTGGTATTGCGAGTTATGGTTGCGTACCTTACCATAACTGGCGAATTTCTGGGTTTTTCTGTTTTACCTGTAACCATAACCTCCCTGTAGGAACGTTTTTTGAATGAATTTCATAGGTTTTTTTAGTAGTGCAACTTAACCAGAACGTCCCTTTAACAATGTTTTTTGTTAGTGTATTATAAATTGTCTACAGGTGATTTGAGTCTAGCGATCTCCCAGAATCTTCAATGAGCATTACAGAGTTTCATCACCGTTCTTAAACCAAGCAACTCTAGGTGAAGTATCAAGATGCACAATCCTACCCTGATAGTAGACAGTGGTTCTTAATAACCAGATAAACGAGGGCCAGACTAACATCTGAATGTTTGAAATTTATTTCATAGAAATGTGTTTGCAATATGAAAATTGAAGATGAAGTGATATTTTGCTCCTGAGGAAGAAAACTCATTCTCGAAACACATAGATTCTGTATAAAATTATTTTGTTATCTTACTGTTACTCTTTTGAATCTATACCATTTTTGAAACTGACCGAGTTAGGCAGCTTAACATGTATATACCTAGTTTTTTGTTGATGAAAGCTACTAAATAAGATTCTGGTCACTACTTTGGTACACCAAAAACATTTGTGGAAGATCTTGACCATCATTATAACACACTAAAATGTTGACTGAAAATTTGTTTCAGTAAATATAGGTGTGCATGGGATGGGAGTGTCTATGAGGTATGGACACTTTGTTGGTTTATGTAATTTATGCTTTGACTTTTGATACCAGAGTTATAGATTTCTCCATTGCACCCTTAACATATCTCAAATTCCTCCTACCTGGGATTTAGTTTTATAAATCTTAACCGTGACTTTCAATATTGGAACTGGGTGTGCATTTCAATGTTTTGTACAAATCACATCGGGAGATCTTGGATATCTAAATGTGAACATTGCTTGAGCAATCGCATCTTGAGATCAGTGTATTCAAACTGATGTGTAGATTACCATACAGTTGCATGTGGTTGACCATACAAGTTAAATATGACATGCATAGTTACAGTCTTCATTCCATTGGGAGCGACAAAATTCATCCGGTTAATCCCAAAAACTTCTTTTTGACCCAGTCTTTGTGCTAAATTATCGCAAGGTACTCTCCTCAGTATATTTTCTCAAATTTGAAACATGATTTGTGAAACGTGTTTTGAAATCCAATGGCAGGCAACAGATGAATTTATATTCTTTGCTTGAATGTTCGATCGGTGGTCATTCCATCTTAATTTACATGGTCGACTTAATGGTCGAACATGGGAAAGCCCACAGGGTCATTGGATGGCGTAAATAATGTTGGCAGTATTACAAGTTGCATATTGATGAAGCATGATTCTTTCACCAGACCTTGGATGATGCATATAAAACCACAGTTCGAGCAGTGCATGTGGAGATAAGTACCAGTCAATTTAGTGTTCTGTTTATCTTTGACCTGTGGAAAATCAGTACAGGACAGTTTTTCCATCAAATTATAACTGTTTATAAGTGAAAGCTGGAAAATCTCTGAAAATATGTTCAATTCTAGTGTCGTTCATTAGAATTCGCCAATGTTTAGTTTAGCTTTGCATTGAATATTTGGAAATATAGACAGTTGGTTTGATGTCTTGCTTTGGGCATACTGTCATATTTGTCTTGTCTTACGGGGTTCAGCCTATCCCTAGATGCACTGATCCCGTCGTTGATACCTCAACCTGTGTGTTATACTCATCTACATCACTCACAAATTGTTTAACTCTTAATAACTGGCAATAAGGTGCATTCTTCAAAAGACTGGGAGGATGAAAACTCAATCAATTGAGAAGACTGTTTCCATTGGTTTCCTTCCTTTATATGTTGGTTGTGCAAGACTAATTTTTAACCTTGATCTCAACATCTAGAAAATGTATTTCTTGTTCGATGAAATTCTGCTGTGAACTGTATTCGCTCATCTTTATTATTGATATAAATGAAAAAACGGTGTTGTGTGTCTGGGCTACCATTCTAAACACTAAAAATGTTGTCTATCTGAAACCGAAGACAAGATTATTATGCCAAACTGGATGGACAAGAATGTAATCATGCTCAAACATGTTCATGAAACAATTGGCATACGTGGGAGCCATCCATGTCAGGCTGTCCCTGACATGGATGTCCCGGATACTTGTTGATAAAATTGTTGTCCATAACAAAAGTACAACTTTACTGAAATAAAGATCAGCAACATCAAGATAAATTATTTTGTGGCCCCAATGTGCCCTTCCTGCAATAGAAACCACTCTGCTGTCTCTACCCCCAGGTTGTGGGGGATCGATGTGTAGAGAGCTTTGACATGTATGGTGAACATTATATCTATTGGAGTTGTGCAAAATGGGTGGTGTATCTGACATAAGTGGTTGTTTTCTGCACTAATGGTTGTAAAATATAATAAATGTATTGACCCAACAGTTGTAAAGCGCTATCAGTGGAAGATACAATAGGTCTCCCTGTTGGATTTATGGGGTCTTTATGAATCTTTGGGAACATGTAAAAATTAGGAACGCAAGAATATTGGGTGCAGAGAAACCTAGTGTGGTGATTGATCCATTTGTTCTCTTTTGCTAACTTCAACATGGTGTGTCAATCTTGTTGGATTTTATTTGCCGGGTCACTTTCCAATCTGGCATAAGTTTCAGTATCGCATAGTTGGCTTCAGTCTGCCATATATGAAATGGTGTTCATGAGAACTCTGGCACTGCCTTTGTAGGCCAGGCGTATTGTTATATCAATGTCACATATAGTTCTTTAATTAGTGCTAATTCATGAGGTTTCATGTTTTGATATTTCGGTTTCCGAAAGGATACCTTGCTTTAATCTCTCAACACTTGTAATTTTGTAATTTGTAATTTTGGTTGTTGGTGAAGTGCTTTAATTGAAGGTAAGGAAATGGGGGGGGCAGAAACAGACTTTCCTCTGAACTCCTGCATCACCTCTACAGATCCAGTTTCTGTTTCAATGTCCTGATTCCCATTAAAAAACATTTTGAGCTTAAGTTTTCTGATGAAATGAAATAACTCAATCTTACTTTGAAATTGAGAGGTTCCAAAGGTGGGGACAAAACTAAGTCCCTTTTTCAAAGTGTTAGTGTCAGCTACAGTTAAAACGCTGTTGGAAATGTTAAGGACTAGCTTATCTTCTCCTGCTGTCTTGTGCCTTTTCTTTTCTCTTCCCCACTCGTCGTCCTTTTCCTCCTTTGCTTCTGTCTAAAACATTAATACCTGAACTAGATGTGGGTTGTGTAGCCTCTGTGGTGGGGCCTGCAGTGGTTGATAAATCACTGGTCTTTCCATGTCTTGTGTCGCTTCCTGCACTGGTATCCGAATCTGAAGTCGATGTTTTCGTTGACCCACCTTGTCTCTTCCTTTTTGTCAGACTCCTAAATGTGTCCATCCACATATAGACTTCATTTAGGTAGTCATAAGTATCTCTTAAATTTACGAATTTTCAAGTTCTTTTGTGTAGTCTTCCAGTTTAGTTTTAATGATGTTAATGATTTGCTCTAATTTGTCTTGCCCTAATAATCTGTGTAGTTCACTCTCAGTGCTTTATCTTAACACTGATGTTATCCAGACTTTTGGTGAGTTCTTGGATGGTTATTAGGATTGAATCCAGCAAACATTTGTTTAGAATATGTTCCCAGCTTTTCACAAACTCTTTATTCTCCAGCTTTGGACGTAACTGGACCCTTAGACCCTAAGGGATACCTTGATTTCTAAAGGATCTATCTAAAGTAACAGCATGAAGCTTCTTGTTGATCTACTTACGTAGTCAATATTCCAACTGTTTAATGCATTTGGATGGTTCGCTCGCAGATGATGTAGTAATCGCGGTGTCTTTAATTACATTAAGAATAGCCTCTGCCTCCCCTTGCATGGCCATTAACCATCCAGGAGGCTGGTGGTCTGTTTGGATGGTGAACCGCCACCCAAAGATGTAGGGTTTCAGCTTCTTCACTGTATGCACTGAAAGGGGCCCCTAGGGGTCCCTTACGTCTATGGAAACAAGGCGAGTCACCACACACGATAGATACGCCAGAAACGAGGTTGTATTCCCAAAAATAGGGTTTATTGCAAAGCAAAAGTCTCAGTTGGCCAAATCGTTCTCACGCCCCGCGACGTGTGTCTCTAGACCTCGAGGGAAGAGAGTGAATTACGTACATCAGTTACATATATACAAAATGCATATCAAACAATCAGCTATGCCATGTTTAACACCCCCCTTTATTGGGTTTCTTTGAACTTGGTGTGATGATGGACACTTTCGACAACTATGACACCTTCAAATATCTATTCTAGTAACAATTTGTAATTTGTGAGTGCGGAGGCATCTTTCAATTGTTTAACAGAACACAGCGCTTCTGTTCTTGGAAGGGAGCTACATATGGGGGAAGAGTTGCATTCCAGACCTTGCTATCTATGAGGTGCTATTCGTGTCCTGGGAGCCGACACGCTCTAACGGGGCTCAGCAAAGGGGGGCTGTAAGAAGAGCATAATTCAAGCCTTTAGCTGCTTTATTCTAACATATTCTACCATATAACGAGACTGGCTGGCAGCTGTGAAATGATTAAATGCCCTGCAGCTCTGCTTCAAGGCTACATTCGGGAGGGAGTCGGGCATTCTTCCTGGCGCTGCCTACGTTGTGTTTCAACAAACTTTTGTTATCCTCGCGGCCCTGCGGCCTTGTCCTTTCACGTGCAGACAATGTTTTACAGTCGAGCAGTGTAAGAAGAAAATGTACTGCGAAGCAATAAGAACAGAAAGCAATGAGCAATGGTTAGAAAACAAAATGGCGATTCTTGTTACATCAAAATGGCCGTTCATTGGCAAACTCGGAAACCTATATTGTCATATCGTGCATGAGACAGTTGGCCCACGGCCATCAAAATACGTTTGCGGTCACATATGAGAGGTATCCATTTTTCTAGACTGACAGCACGACCACGTATGCCTCTTTGTTTCAATGATGACTCAGTTCCTTTCCCTTTTTGTTAATCACCTGCTAATGTAGGCATTGGGTTGCTCTACCCCTTGCGAGTTTAGCTGCGCTAACACTGCTCCAATCCCAAACTCACAGGTGTTGTCTGGATAATGAACTCCTGACAATAGTCTGGCACTTTCAGAACTGGCGTCCTGCACAATCCATCCTTTAAATCCTGAAAGGAGGTTTGGTAGGCGGTGTCCAAGTTACCTTCTTTGGCATTTTCTTGGCAGTTACATCATTTAGGTTCATGGAAATGGTGGGTGAATGACCGTTAGTACCCAGTGACACCTAGGAAGGCTCTCACCTGTGTCTGTGTGATGGGGATGTCCCAATCCTTCACAGCCTGTTCTTTAGCTTCCATGGGTGGTTTCTTATCACCACTGGCAAGGTGGTCCAGGTTAAGTTACTGTGCCCGGCGCACTCTGACACTTTGCGGCTTTGATAGTCAGACCTGCGTTCTGCAGCTCCTGCAGCATTTGCTTTAGGTGGGATAAGTGATACTCCCAGGTTTGCCTGAACACAGCAATGTCCTCTTAATAGGCGACACTGATGTTTTCCAGTACAGACTAAACCTGGTTAACCATCCTCTGAAGAGTGGCAGGGCATTCTTAAATTCAAAGGGTATCACAATGATCTGATAATGTCCTTCTGGGGTCAAAAATGCTGACGAACCTCTCACTCGATCCGTCATGCTGGCCTGCCAGTACATTACCATGAGGTCAAAGGTACTCCTGAACTTGGCAGTGCTGAGCTTGTCAATGAGGAATGGGGTGAAAATGTGTCTTCAGGACAGAATTTGAGCCCCCTTTAATCCACACAAAAGTAGACTTCAGTCTTTCCGCCACTGTTTTTTTTAGGGACCAGTACCACTGAGCTTGCTTTGGGACTGTGTGATGGCTCTATCACTCCTAGGGACAGCATTGTGGAAACTTCCTCCTTGATGTCCCTGACCTTATTGGATTTCCAGTGAATCCTGCTCTTCACCGACTTACTGTCTCCAGTGTCCACATTATGGGTGCACCAATCTGCGTGACCTTGAGTCAGCAAAAACTGACCGTCAAACTGTCCCAATAAGCGACAATAGTCTATCAGTTTCTGTTCTGACAAGTCCGTCACAAGGTGGACACCTTCAATGGACCCATCTGTGGCTTCTGTGTGCAGGAGGTCTGGGAGGGGAGAGGTCTCCTCCTCAGTCTCTCCATCTGTCATTAACGCCATGACCAAGTCATCCTGGCTATAATTGGGTTTTAGCCGGTTGACGTGAAAGACCCTGCAAACTGTTTATGTCCTTTCATGTCATTGAGATCATTTACCTCACTGACTTTTTCAGCACACAGTAAGGCCCAGTATACTTGTCCTGAAGGGCACTGGGTTTGACAGGTCTCATAATCCACACACACTGGCCTGGATAATAAACTTTCACTGTGACCTTCTGTTTGTGCCAGTGCTTCATCAGCTCCTGACTGGCCTTGGGATTCTTTGTCGACTGTTCCATATACTTTGTCATTCTAGACCGAAGGCTAAGTACATAGTACACCACATCGAGATCCCTCTCACTAGACTGCTGGTACCTTTTACAGGGTGTCCAAACAGAAACTCAAAGGGGCTAAACATACACCGTTCTGTGGCACCTCTGTTTAGGCGAACAGAAGGCATGGGAGGAGAATATCCCAATTTCTCATCTTGTGCTCTTCCAGGCCACCTATCATGCCTTTCAGGGTCTTGTTGAACCTCTCAAGAAGCCCATTAATTTGTGGAGGGAAGGATGTGGAGAAACAGTAGATGACTCCACAATCTTCCCACATAGCCTTCATATATGCTCATATGAAGTTTGTTCCCCTGTTAGAAACTACTACCTTGGGGAAAATTGGGAGAATATACCAATCGGAGCCTTCACAACCACGGGGGCTTTGATGCTCCTCAGAGGGACAGCTTCAGGGTAACTAGTGGCATGGTCTACCACCAACAAGATTTATCTGTTCCCTGAGCTGCTTTGAGGATCAAAGGACCCACAATGTCCATGCCTATTCTGTCCATTGCCATAAGCCTTACAAGTCGGGCAGAAGCTGACACTTTCCTTGACTTTTACGCCAAAATGGTGCCAGTAAAAGTGCATAGACAACCGGTTTGATGTCTTAGTCACTCGCAAGTGACCTGCTAAAGCAATTTGGTAAGCCAAAAGGAACGTTCTGTGGCATTGGGAATCGGCAACCTTCTGGTGCCCTCACCCCCAAAGTCTTTAGGCTCACTGTACAGGCGTCCATCCTCCCAGTACACTTTGATCAGTCCAGAGGCACGTCAGAGTGGGACACTCTTTCTGGGCTTTGAAGAAGTCAGTCTGATCTGGGCCCCCATCTGATGTAAACTCATCCAGCTAGGGCAGGCCTTTCAGATCTCAACTCACTTGGTCCTCCACCTCAGATTCCTGTGCTGCGCCAGGCAACTCTGAAGTCACTGAGTCCCCTGCTACCAAGGTAGGGTCCTCTGTGGCTACTGACCACTCTCCCGCAGGTGACTCAGTCTGTGGAACTGGACCAGGGGCTACCGCCCACGCCAGTCCCTCCAAGAAGTCCTATAGAAACACTGCAGGCCCAAAGGCACTGAAAGCCTTCAATCCGGTGGCCTCTTTGGCCTTCGATCTGGTGACTGCCGCGGCTATCTCGGGGTCAGGAAGATCATTACCCAACAGACAGAGGAAAGGGGTGGGATATTTTAACACTACAAAGCGCTGGGTCATTTACCTCGCCAGCTGAACTCTACTATTGCTGAGGGGCACTTACTCTTTCCGTCAAACCCATTGACGTTACAATCGGACCCATAAATATTGTTGGGATGCACGTTCAGATCTCGGCCGGTCCCAAACGATTCAGACTGCAGAAAATATATTAATTAATGGGAAATAAAGATGAGCAGGTATGGGGGGGGGGGGGGAGTTCTGTGGGCATAGACAAGTAGTGCAGGGTGTATGGAGTGTAGAAACGTAAATGCGTTTAAGTTAAATTAAAACCAACCATATGAGTATTAGGTAGATCTATTGAGCGTGTACATTACATAAGATATAGGTTCCTGCTCCATTGATGTGAAGTATAAGTGTCACCATGCATGAAGTTAGGCCTGGGTTCTCGGGGGCCATGTTGAGAACAGAGAACAATGAGGCATTGCGTTCCAATACTCCACCCGAGGCAGCTGTGGCTGATAGTGAAGGATAACTCCATGGTAGCCATGGCAGAGGTATTGAGTTGCCAAAACACAAGTTGAGATTTAGGAGACCAGTGCTCCCCAGGATGATGGCCATCCCACTTAACTTCCAGATGTTTGAGAGCAGACCACCTAAATCCTTCACAATTTACACTGATTAGTGGGACCCGCAGGAGAACCAGGCCTGCCCCTAAGAGGGGTAGCTGATAAGGGGGAGCAGAGAACAACTGGGCCTGTGATTTGTACCAGAGAGAGCAAAGGGTGATGCCAACTCAAATATGATTGCAATGGTGAGACATGGTAGGGGCACCTGTGTGTCTGGGATGAGAGAAGAGTTGCTTTATTCGCAAGGACCAGACTGACCTCAAAGTTATCCACTGAGCTCATGTTGATGGCCAGGTGCACATCACGTGATTAGGCCTCGGGGCAGGGCAGTGACTTAAGTAATTTAACCAATCAACCAAAGGTGAAGAGATTGAGACCTACATGTGAATAGGTTGGAGTCAAAGAGGATGTGGCCAATGAACTGGGGAATGTAATAAGTAGTATGTATATAGGTGGCAGTCTACGAGAGTGGGGGATGAATACTGCATATTGTGTGCGTCAAAGATGATGATTTCTGCAGTTAATATGCAGTTTGCTTTGAAGAAGAGAGCTCCGTGGCAGAGGACTTATAATACCCTGTTGCCATTTCCTTTTTGTGTACAAATAAAGCCTTCTTCCCTAGAGGGTTGTTATTTTTCTGTCTGGTTGTTAGAGGTTTAATTTTCATACAAAGAAAAAGTGAAAAAGAATGAAAGAGATGAGTTAATTCATAAAATTACATAAATCATCTCGTGTGCATTTCAACCAGATATAAATGATAAAATATGATAAAATGAATGAAGAATAAGAAAATAGTAAAAGCAGTCTAAAAATTCTAGAATTCCGTTGATGATTGACTTCTTCAGTTTATATATTGGATTTGTTTACTTCACTGCCAGAAATATTGCTTACTTCCACACATTTAGTTATTTTAAGTTCTATTATTCTCAATCACTTGTCGTGTTCTTTTAGGTTCAGGGACTCAAAAATGGTAGTGTTGCTTTTCTAACTCTTATCCTATTTGTATTGAATATGCTCTTCCACCATGTGCCAATTAGCATAGTTTTATGATCATCAAACAGCCATTTAAAATACTTAAAACGTCTTGCAATGTTTCTTTTTGGGTTTCCTTAGAGCAGAATCGACATACGTTTGAGCTCTTTCCAATAAAACCACGCCTGGCCAGAATATCCCTCATAGGCCAGAGATTTAATCTAAACCTCAGATACTGATTTCTGAAGTAAAGAAAGTGATATTTCTTCACATAGTCTGCCATTTGGTGATATTTTTTGTGGCCAAATACATTTTGGTCAAAATCCACATATGTTTCACTCTTATTTTGAGTGCCTATCCAATCATATTGGTATATCTTGATTTGAGCTCCAGTAGGATTCTGGACCAGGAGTTCAATTGAAACATCGGCATCTACTAGATAATTCAGAATAAAAGTTCTATATTTTGCTGGGAATTCATATTTTGAAGTTAAAAGGTAATTTGATAAAATATATAAAATGTTATTAGATCTGTTAGCGAGTAAACATTTTCTTAAAAAGAGCATAATTTCCAAATATATATTATGAAAAGTGAAAGAGCACCCAGCTCAAATCGAATTATTGCAACTGGGAAACATTTGTCCCAGAAGCTTTGACCACAAATTTGTTTCGTTTCAGGTACTTATATTGTTAAATAACTGAAAGCTTATTGTCTTGGAGTAACCACGAGAAGGCTTTTCTTTTACCAATTCTTGATTTTACACATTCCTTAATTTTAGTTTTCTCTAAATTTATACATTGCTGCAAAATAACTCAGTCCATCCAACAGTCTCTAGGGGCCAATTTGTGTTTTGGAAAGAAGGACAAAATCGTCAGTGTACATTAAATAAGAGATTTGCTTAGATACGAGTTTCGGTGCATCAGATCAAATGGATGGATAAAAATACATCTTTCATGTTCAATATAAATAAGTTCAAAAGAATAGCTGCCAGTATACAACCTTGTTTAAAACCACGATATGTTGGGAAGGAAGCTGTTAAGACTGTCTGTCACCCTCACTTGCATAGAAGTATTCAAGTGCAATAGATCAATTAAAATCAGTAGGGACGGTGGACAGTGATATTCTTTCAGTTTTATTTTCACCATTAGTCAGTCAACATTAGTCAGTCAATGGAGTCAAATGCTGTTCGAAAGTCAACAAATGCAAGAAACAGCGGCTACATATTGGAGTATATTTGTAAGTCGCTTCCCTTGCATTGAGACCAGATCCTCAAATATCATAAAGAATGGCTATCAGAGACAAAAGGGGGAATGTATAAGCCATGGCCAGAACAGGGAACAAATTAGATTTTGAGACATATGTATACTTAGCAGCGAAATACTGACTGAAAAAGTTGAAAAACATGAAGTATTCGATTTGTGGAAGATTTGGATGATGTTAATGTCGATCCCTCTTCGATGGTAGACAGCCCACAACCTGTGTCCCGACCTCTGCCATGCCCACCGCCCGAGTGCTTCAGTACCTCCTGCCACAGCGTTCCCTAGGTCAGTCCTCTCCATTGGGGTGTTAACACACACAGGCTGCATCGGTTTATGGTCTTCATTGAAAAAGAACCATCGAAAAGGAAAACCATTGAAGAAAATGCAACAAAAATAAATGCATTGAAATGCTATCTTTTCCATTTAAAAGTACATATCCATCGAAACTTGTCCATCGAATATAGGAATGGACAAGTTTCAATGGATATGTACTTTTAAATGTAAAAGTTAGCATTTCAATGCTTTTATTTTCCCTGTTGAAACATTACATGGAGCTGTCCAGGCCTGAAATCGTTAAAGTATTTCGGCACTGGCCAACTTCATGTAACATTTTCTTTATTGAAGGGGGGTCCCCCCCAACCTCCAAGGGCACCCCCACAACCCTAACCCAAACTGAAATCCCACGAAATGTATTCAATGAAAGTGCACTTCGATGGAAATGACTTTCAATGAATAAATTTCGTTGGATTTCAATTCAATGAATGTATTTTCGATTGATAGTCCAGATATCGGCTGCATCAGGTTTCACAAACCCCACTTAGGTCCCATTGCCTGCTATGGGTCCCCCACATCCCCCACCGTCCGGGTATCAAAATCTCTCAATCCTGGAACGGCGAGAGTTGGCGCACAAGAAGAAATAGATAGAAAGGCAGAGGATGAGTTGGCTAGGTTGAGGTTAGACAGGAGAGTTAGACAGTGAGCGTCTGTGGGAATTGACAAATGGAGAGTGGGCAACTTTTTGTTTAGCACACTGATTAAGGATGTGCACATAGAGGAAGGGAGAGGAGAAGGAGAAGGCAGGTAGATAGTTAGGATTATGGGAGGTCTGATGACTATAAACGGACATGAGTGGGGGGGTTACAATGTGCTGTTTGCTTTGAAGAGAGAGAGCTCTGCGGCAGAGGACTAATAATATCCTGTCACCATTTCCTTTTTGTATACTAATAAAGTTTTTGTTCTTCTTACAAAAGGGTGCACCAAGCCTTCTTCCTTAGAGGGTTATTTTTCTGTCTGGAGGTTTAACCTACAATATACTGGCCTGCCTCTACTCACTGCCGGGTGACAGCAGTGATGCTAGCCACAGTGTCTGACGGCCAGAGTTTTGTGTCCATTGATATACACATGTTCTCAGAGCAGTTGAGTATTATTGGGAACTAGGTTCTCTTCTGGAGACCTGGTACTGTTCCCACGCCATGTAACCAATCCACATTCAGCCACTCTTTGGCCGAGTGAGAAGTCCTCCTCTAAGATGCCCACACTAATGATGAGCTCCTACATGAGTCCAGCATTCACTATGACATGCTTGGATAAGCCCTTGCCAGCAGGATCCCCTTTCCTATGGCCCATCTCCTTACACAGAAAACAACCTTTGGGTTGGGAGAGCACAGGTGTCTCAGTGTTAGGGGAGCCTGCACTCATAGAGAGTCTGCAGCCACACATTAGCTTACTGTACCTTTCACTGAAGGGAAATATCCATTTGCTTATCAGTCTATGTCCTCCCACATGGGCAGTCCAGCACCAAAATGCTATGGCAATTCTCTTCTGAACAAAAGAAGCAACAGCAACCCCCAACATGTGTTTCAGCCTTGTTTTGCCTCATCAGTGGGGTGGAGTTGTGCCTTTATGAGCACAGTGAGCAAGGGATCCATGGCTGGATGACCCTAGGAACTTAGGGTGACTAAACTGAAGTTCCATTAAACAATAAAAAATAGGTACCTTCTGGGGTTGCTGTTGGTACTCCTGTTCAGAATAGAACTGCCATAGCATTTCGGTGCTGGACTGCTTATGTGGGTGGGACAAAGACTGATATGCAAATGGATATTTTCTTCTGTGAAAGGTACAGTGAGCTAAAGTGTGGCTGCGGATTGTTGAGTGGCTACCTTCCCAAAGAACAGGTCATTTAGCCGTGTTCACTCTTGCAGAGGGGCGCCTACGACTTATTTTTTGTCAATGGGTGATTATTGGTTTCCAAACAATCAATCAGCTCCACACTTCTAATGCACTGGAAGTGATCGGAACAGATTGGAATAGCAAGCAAATTATAAACCCCTGTGTCCAATTTTGATAACTTGGACGGAATGTCAGTTTGATCTCCTCAAGGTCGTGGATCATTGGTTAGTTGCAACACAGCAAAAAATACAATTATTTCCCAATGATAAAAGGTACTGTCCAGTCAAGGCTGTATCAAAAAGATCTACTTTATTTATATCACAACAGACAGTCTAACAACACTTCCAAATACAACCGACCCTGTGAAGAAATGCAGAGAACAGACAGTTTCAAAGAAGGGAAAGGGATGTACTTTGAATACTGACAGGAGGGTAGTCAGCATGATGAATAACAACAACAGTTTAAGATTTCTTGGCCTCAGTACAGAGGGAGCAATGGGTTTTAAAATGACTTGTGGGGCCTTCTGGGATTGATCAGGGGGACAGAATGACAATGTATCTTGCGCTGTAGGTGTTCTTGCTGCTCGACTGGGTAGAGTCAGCTTCAGGGCACTTTGCAGGCTTCTGTGACAGAGTTTGCGAAGGGAGTCAGCTGTGGGTATCAGGCGGCAAGATGGTTCGGCGAGCGAAGCTAGACGAATGGCTGTAGCCTGGCCTTCATGGCTGCTCGGGGGTCAGGAATCGTGTCAGTGCTGATTATCAGTTGTGAAGAACTGGCCGAGAGGTCTCGAATGTCTTTAAGTGATGGCGGCTTGACAACGGTCATCCTTGCAGTCCGTTGTGGATCAAGGAACTCGACTGGCTTGATTATGTCCTTGAAGGCGGATGTTGGTAGGTGCTTGTAGAG
The DNA here is from genome assembly GCF_040938575.1 of Ambystoma mexicanum. Taxonomy (NCBI): domain Eukaryota; kingdom Metazoa; phylum Chordata; class Amphibia; order Caudata; family Ambystomatidae; genus Ambystoma; species Ambystoma mexicanum. The sequence goes on along the minus strand of NC_090924.1, from coordinate 1,070,625,129 downwards.
GCACTTCTCCCAGCTTCTTCAATGGGCTTGTGTCGTCCTTTAAAGCGGACGGCCCAGAAATGTAGACTGTGTTGCAGACAGCTGCCTTTTCCTTGGTTGTAGGTTCAGAGGCCTTCTGGCACTTCCTATGCACGAAGCTTGCTGCAGAGCCGAACAGAGCATGCTCTGTGCTAGCTGGGTACCGGTTCTGGAATGGCTGGAGGGTCCTCTGAGTTCTGTATCTCCCTCGGTTCCCCAAGAGATGTTTAGGGAAGGTGTTTTACTTCCCTCTTTGAATATCCTGGCCTTACTTCACTCGCTGAAGATGTAAGGCAGACTGTACCCTCAGCTAGGGTCCAAGGTTGAGTTCTTCTTGCTGACTTCTTGTGAAGTCTTTAGGTGATCTGCGTAAAGAGGCTCTTAGCCCTCTTTTAACACCAAGTTGGCCACAGTGATTGGTGTGGGCTAAGCCTACCGTAATGAACCAATCCTGGGGTCCATATCAACAATCTCCTGTTGTGTGAGGTCATAACCAGAGTGCTTTGCAACAGGAACGGTACATTAGTGAAAACAGGAACAGGGTGTGCCCCAGAACTAAAATGGCGGCACCCTTCTCTCAAAAAAAAAAGTTATCTGGGCTCACTCCCATGTGCTGTTGTGTTCAAAGATCCTCTCTGGTTAATGGTTCTCACTGTGTGGTCCCTGTTAAATTGGCAAGTATCCCTTAAAGCTGGGGCAAGACCAGACTCTCTGGCTCCTGCAAACCACTGACTCATACCTTATGAATGGCACCCCCCTAGCGGGGTGGCCTACTGCAAACAGACCCAGACTTTGCAGTTCACTGTCCTTTATACTGAGAGGTGGGAGCTGGCTTTAGGTTGAAACAGTTGCATATGAGAGGCTGTTGGATTTGCTGCCCCCTTTGTTTTCCTTTGCAGCCAGGCCCTGTGTATGCCTGTTTGAAATACCCCCTGTTGGTATGATGATTGCTGCCACCAGAGCTGCAGGGCCTAACAAAAGAGCAGGGTGGATCCTTTGTCACTTAATCAGACTAACCATGGCAGGGGAAGGTTGGTTCTCCCCCCTTCCTGGAGATGATATTGTGCACTGCTCGGATGTCACATTCCAACTAAATATGTCGGGGGCGGACAGTGCCTATAGGCGGTGTCCAGCCTGGAGTACACGGCTCTATGCTTTTGTTGTGGTGTGATTATAGGAAAATGTGTGGATTAGGCCCGCACATTTTCCTGAGGTTGGTCCACCATCATTCCATTTGTTGGGGTGGTCAGGAAAGGTCCCCACCATCAAGAGGGGTTTATGTTGCACGCACCATATTTGTGACTGGGGTGCTATGTTGCATTTTCATATGTATCTAGTATAGTTAAATGTGAATGAGATATGTTATTTAGTCTTACTTTTTGGTTAAATTGATACATATTAGCTTTGCACGCGCATAGAAAGACAAATGCTAAAACCGCAAATGCAATATAAACGCGATGTGTGATGGAGTGCCCAGGAGGAGGCACAGGGAGTTTCTTAAATGCACATGCTGGAAGTGGGGACCTGTCCTGAAGAATCCACTTTAAAGGAAAGATAGTATTTCTTAAACATGCATGCACAATGAGAAAACATATAAGGAGAATTTATATAGTCAGATTTTTTACAAACAGAGCAGTCAGGGGTTGACTTTGAAAAACTGGTTCTGCGTAGCTTTAGAGGCCAAAGGATGTGTAAATAAGTAACTATGATCTTAGGGATGGTCAACTCAGCTGATGGAGCCAGCCATGGGTTTTATGGTCTGATTGTATCACAGAAAGCAATGTAATCTTGGGAATGCATAGTAGCTTGCCAGAGGATTTTCACTATTTGTATTTGACCAGCTGTAAACCATGGGGTGAAGCAATGCTCGAGGCTACAGTGATTGAAACCTAGTAATTTGAATTGTCTTCTTATGATATGACGCGTGCGATGTACTAGCAGGTATTTAGATTAGAATGTTCCAGTGGAGGCAGGGAACCAGGGGATGAGATAGTTATCGCTAGTTCAGAGAGAACCTGTTTTCTCAGCCTACTTCATATCGCCTGGAGTATTTATGCAAACCATGTACAATTAAAAGTTAAGGTTAAAGGACTCAGACCAGTTATTACTAGTAATGAATTATGTTTACACACAAGTTTCACTGGCTGATGTGATGACCTACCACGGACAAATCCTAAAATGAGGTGTGTTTCACATGTGTGTTGAAGATGGTAGTTAAGAAAACAGCTACCAACGAGAATGTGGGAATTGGAGAAAGAGGGATTTATTTGAACAGGGTTTGTCCAATCACATATGGGGCATGGATTGTAATAAAATATGTGGGAGTGTTTTAACCATTGCAAAATTGTATATAATGTGTCAACTTATGTGGTTCAGTGAGACCTGGGTTAGTTTCATTCCACAGCATCATTTAACTGCTCCCTGGACAATGGTACAATATGCTTTACATGCACACATTCCTTAAGCGGTAAGGGGGCCACCCCTACACATTGAATTCAACTTTTCAAAAAGCCCAGGCAAGCACATGCCCACCATTTCGGTGGATGAATTCCTCACATGTATTCTCAACAGAGGTCCAGTGAATCCTCCTCCTTGTCCGCAGTCCAAAGATTAATCGATGAAAGAGGTGCCCCCCCCTCCTCCTTAATGCAAAATGTCTCCTTAATGCAAAATGTCAGTGAATTTAAGACATGTCTGCTGGAACGGATCCAATCCAGGTTATTGTATTTGCCTTTTGAGATCATACTCATGCCCCCTTGTGACTGTCTTTTTTTAATATAATGGTTTCTCTTGTAGGGAATAGGGCATCAGGATGTGTAGTCTAGCAGAAACTAAGTTGGTGAAACTCCTCTCTTAGCCTACACCTCTATGCTGATGACTCTAAATCAGCTGGTAGCCCTTGTCTTCTGACTTTCAGTGGTCAGCACCCTTGTGTGTGTGATTTTGTGAGTTCTGCCTTTAAAGCACTGGCTCCCAAGACTGCCTCTGGGGAGGGTTCCTGTGCCCGGGGAGGAAGGGTTTGCCCTTCCTGCAGAAGAATTAAAGTGGCAGTTTCCTGGCGATAGTCCTACATGGCAGTTGTGGAGACATAAAGGCCAGGCTGCTGATACACATCAGCCCTTTCATAGCGGGAGCCATGCTCAAAGAGCTGATACTTGTATGATGTCAAATTGCTGTGGCTGTGTAATTGTGTGACCTTAGTAGCTACCATGCAACTACCAGGCATGGTGTACTTTAGAAGACTGATGTGCCACCAAGTAGTCAAAGGAACACAATTATTGTAATTTGAATCAGAGCTGCATACAGTTAAAAAGCCACTGCTGTCTTCTGTCACATTGTGTCCCAGCAGCTGTCAGGAATTCACATGACCTTTGTACCCTTCCTGTGCCGCTGCAGAGCTGCTGCTGTATGTATCGAGACTGGTAGATCCAAAACAAGATGACTGCACAAATATTTTGGCATGGGGGATTTCTGAAAGAAAGTTCTGATTATCAGACCTCTCTTTAAGAAACAGAATAAACTGCATCATGTTATTTAGTAAAATAAAAAAGGTCAGGTTGTCCACTCTCAACAAATCTAACACTATTAAAACCTTTAAAGAAACTACTACTGCATCATGCCTAATCCCAAGGTGAGCTTCTCAAAAGCAGATGTCAGTCATCGACCCTGCATGGCCTGCCTTTACTACCATTTCCATCCTAAGGAATAGTTTGATAGAGGACTGCAGTGCCATTACTCATCTGGTTAAATTTGTACTTAACATTTAGCATCTGTGGAAAGTGCAGTAACCTGCAAGTTAAATCTTGTGTATACCGGCAGGGTTGACTCATCTGTTTCTCCCGGGTAAATACATTCAGTAATATTTATTTTAATAATATAATTATTAACACGTGGGTTTTTGCTCAGAATTGTGACAAAAATCTATAACTGCTGATTTATGTCTGTTTTCGGAGCCACCTGAAATGCTTGCTGCAACTGCTATGCCTTTCATAACATTTTCTTTTTTAATTGACACACCTGTTTTTGGCAGATGGAGCTTCTTTCTTTGCTGCTGCATGCAAATAGAATCAGGGTCCTTAATTTTTTGAAATAAACTATTTTTCATTGGGGCGTTTATTGCGTTCAAATCCCAGATAACTTTCTAACAGTGGAAAAACATCCTAGACCAGCAACACACGCTTCGCGTTATTCTGCATCCAGCAGTGTAACGCTCACCGTGCCTGCAGCCTGCATCCAGTCTTCTGCCACGCCCGCCTCGAATCCAGAGCTCCTAAAACACAGAGGAAAGAAAGGGACAAGATTAGAAAACAAACTTATTTCTATTCCACACCTGATTCTGGATCCATCTTGTCTCCGGACCTGTAAAGAACATCATTGCTACACGCGCCGCACCTCCAGCTGCAGCGCCGCGCCATACTCACCAGTCTTCACAGCATCCTTCGGGTCAGCGCTGCCTCCATCATTTCTTCGCCGAACTTCGTCACCTAGGAAACAAAAGAAAACCACAAGGTGAGCCAAAGGAACCAACAAATATAATTCTGACCACGATAGACTTACCTGATTTACCACCGGAGGCATCCTTTTGTGACTCCATATTTTCACGTGCCGCATCTGTAAAGAGAGACAAAACACCACCTTTTCCACGTGCAACATTTACCGGACAGCGCCGGGTAATACAGACTCTTACCTGAGTGCCACTAGCTGCCACAAGAGCATCTTTTCACGAGCCAGCTGCAAGACAAGAAAGGAAGGGGGGAACAAGAGTGAACATCGGACATATTGAACTTAATACTTACTGGTCCTCACCAGGAACCTCAGAGTCAATACTCTCCGGAACTCTCCCGAGCCTTCAAACCAGTGAAGTAACTGGAATCGACGCGCCCCTGCAAATCCACGCAGGATGGAGAGCTCATCTTTCAAGAATATAAGGTGAGATTGCTGTGAGGGCATTTCGGAGGTGATTAGTTGAGGAGGACTGTGGGAGTGCCATCACTTGAATCCACAAATGGCTAAATCCATCTCTCCACTTGCAGGAGAATATTTCTACGGGTTAAGCAGACATGATTAGGAGGGCAGATCCAGTCAGTCATCGCTGCACTACGCATCACGTGGGTGGAGGCCGCAGCTGTCCGGGTCCGACCGACGCCCCTGTGGGAGCCAGGTGAGCGTAACAGAACGCGAAGCCTATCTACAAATCCCCACCCGGGTGTTATGGAAACCTCAGAAACGGACCAACTAGCCCTATTGTTAGGGGAATTTAGGGCACAAGTGCACTTCGCGCGCCAAGAGACTAATGCCCTCAGGAGAGAACTGATTGTGTCAAAGGAGCGCACGGATGATCTTGCTAGACAATTACTGCAAAACCAAGCTGGGCAAACACCATTACCTGGACTCGGGGGGAATCCACCTCCTGTTTCATCGAGCAATCCTGTGCAAGTGGTTCTACCAGGGAGCATTCCTTTAGCTCCACCCGAACGTTTTGCTGGGGACACAAAAAAGTTTGCTGTGTTTATGAACCAATGCCGCTTGCACTTTTTATGCAGACCTGGAGCTTTTCTGAACGATCAAACCAAAGTATCCTTTGTACTATCATATCTTAGTGGCAGCGCAGCGGATTGGTCAATTCCATTAGTTAACGAGGATGACCCTCTTCTTCGGGATTTTCAAGGTTTTCGATTGAGCATGGAAAGACTATTTGCCAGACATTCACAGGGACAGGCCCTGGATAACAAACTTTTATCATTACGACAAGGTAACCAGGATCTACTAACCTATATCGCCACTTTCAATAGGTTAGTGGTGGAAACCGGATGGCCAGAGGTAAAACGAATTGCATTATTTCATCGTGGACTTCGGGGTGAACTCAAAGACGTTTTGGCCCAAGTTGTGAACCCACCTCAGGATTGTGCAGAATATATAGACTTAGTAGTCCAGTTAGACCACCGACTTCAGAATAGAAAGGCTGATCGAGCTAAGTTCGAGAATCGGGTATTGCTTAAACCCAAAGTTACCCTCAAAGGAACAGATGTATCGGGGGGGGGGGGTCAAGGGACCCTTAACTCAAAAGGAAAGAGAAAGAAGACGGCAGATGCAATTGTGTCTGTAATGTGGGGCCTCAGGACATTTTCTATGGGATTGCCCTATAAAAACATCTAAAAAAGTAGTCGGAGTTGCTGATAAAAATCAAACAGAGCCTGATTCGGGAAACGACCACGCCTGACAAGCGTAGAGGTCCGCTTGCCGAGCTTGAAGAAGGATACTCAGACCTCACACTTCATCATACCAATGGTCCTTATAGATCCAAGGCAGCCATCACGTATGCACGCAGTGAGGGCATACATTGATAACGGGGCCATAGGAAACTATGTGGTCCACGAGTTGGCTTCTAGGATGAATATATCTCTCTGCAAAAAGACCACTTCGGATGTCATCACCACAGTCGATGGAACTGAAATTGCCTCTGGGCCTGTAACTCATTCAACCGCAGAGATGACACTATTGGGTCAGGATGGGCATCGAGAGACTATTGTTTGATTTAATCAAAGCCCCGCAGTTCCAAATAATACTGGGGATACCTTGGTTGGAAACACATAATCCTTGTATTGATTGGCGAGAGAAGAGAATAACCTTCCCGGATTGTGCACATACTTGTTACCCGAAAAAACCCTTGAACCAAGGCCTGGCCACAGTCGCTACTCCAGTCGTGCAGTTACCTCAGGAATATCAGGAATTCCAGGATGTTTTCCAAAAGGAACAGGCAAACACCCTACCACCTCACAGATCATACGATTGTCAAATCGATCTCATACCCGGTGCACAATCTCCATGTAGTAGGATCTACACCCTTACGGAACCCGAAAACCTTCACCTACGACAATACTTGGACCAATACCTTGCTAATGGCTTCATTCGTCCATCCAAGTCCCCTGCATCTTCAGCTTTGTTCTTCGTGCCTAAAAAGGAAGGTGACCTCAGAACGTGCATAGACTACCGGGCATTAAATCAGATCACGGTTAAGAACCGATACCCATTGCCTCTGATCCCCGAATTACTAGACCACGTAAAGGACGCTTGCATCTACACTAAATTAGATCTCCGAGGGGCATATCATCCAGTACGTGTAAAGAAAGGCGACAAATGGAAGACTGATTTTCGCACTAAGTACTGGTTATTCGAATAGCAGGTGATGCCCTTTGGGTTGTGCAATGCACCAGCAGCCTTCCAGTATTTTATGAACAATGTCCTTCCTGAACTCATTGACGTCTGTGTTGTTGTATACATAGACGATATTCTAAGTGTACTCCTCTTCAGAATCAGACCATGTGAAGCACGTTCGTGCAGTCCTTGAGAAACTACGCCAGCACAAGTTATATGCAAAATTGGAAAAATGTGTTTTTCATGCTACGGAAGTTGAATTCATTGGATTTATCCCGACTTCAAAAGGAGTCCGAGTGGACTCTCGAAAGGTGGATGCAATCCTCAAGTGGCCATCACCCAGTTCAGTTAAAGGGGTACAAAGCATGCTCGGATTTGCTAATTTCTACCGCAGATTCATTCCGGATTTCTCACATGTCGTACACCCTATCACAGCACTTTTGCGAAAAAACAAACGTTTCTTGTAGACCGAAGAAGCTGAAAAGGCCTTCCAAGAGCTGGAAGCGAAATTCACGTCTGCACCTGTCTTAAAGCATTCACGCCCCGAACTTCCATACATAGTTGAAACTGATGCATCCAGTTTAGCCATGGGAGCTGTCCTGACCCAGAATGATCCTGAAACCGGTCAACTTCACCCAGTAGCATTTTGGTCCAGAAAGTTCTCGGCACCCGAGTTAAACTATGCGCTTACCGATAAAGAATTATTAGCCATCAAATCCGCCTTCAAGGCTTGGCGGCATTATCTTCTCGGTGCCAGGCATACCATTACGGTAATCACCAATCACCGGAACTTACAGTATTTAAAAACAGCCAAGGCCCAATCGTCGCGTCAATTTCGATGGGCATTGTTCTTTGCCGAGTTCGATTTCGTGATCACTTATCGACCAGGTTGTAAAAATGGCAAGGCAGATGCCTTACCCTGAATAGGGATGGGAGAAGCATATGCGAACCCGGAACCGGTGCCTATAATTTCAGAACAAAGAATTCTTGGCATAACCACTCTACAGACACTAGAGGATATTCAAGTAGAGATCCAACAACTCTTCAATCCAATAGCCCTGCAGGACTGGGTGAAGAAAGGCCCGGACTACTCAGTCATCAATGACCTACCTTATTATCAAGTGCGACTATTTCTACCACACAAGGAACTACAAGAACTAGTCATCTCCAATTATCATGACACCCTGATTGAAGGACACCCAGGTATCGCAAAAACTGAAGCTAAAATTAAGAGACAATTCTGGTGGCCCACCTGGCGAAAAGACGTAAAGTCAATTGTAATGTCTTGTGGCATTTGCGCCCAAAACAAAAGTCAGAAGAAAAAACCAGCTGGCCTCTTACAACCTTTGGATATTCCACCTACACCATGGCACACCTTATTGTTATATATTTAAACAAAAGAAAGGAACATATAACAAACTACATCAAACAGTATATACCCTCAGACAGCAATTTCTTGTAGTAACCACTAAACAAATATGGGTTGCATTATGAGTTCTCAATAATCATCAAAGGCAGTATTACCAAAAAAATATTATTTTTAATATATTCTCTCTTCAGCACATTTAATACTCATTTATTTAAAAACATATACACATAACAGTCATATAAATCTTAAAATCATGCCACCTCACAGTGTCAAAAATTATATGCCAAAAATTTCATTAGCACAACACAACAATGGCAACTCAATTTTTCTCATTTCCCATTGTGTGAACCAGCCCAACTCATAAGTTTCTGTCCTTTGTGTTTCAAATAACCGGACATTCATCAGGGGCAGAAGTAATCCTGTGCTCCAGGTTGATTCTTCCTATATATACACACCAGGTTGCTATCTCTACGTGTAAAAAAGACAAACGCGTATCACTAACACGGGCATAATTAGTGTAATCAATCACCATAGCCAAACCCTAATCACCAATAGGGTATCTAGTAAACACTACATCATGTACTAGATCCAGGTCAGAAGAAATATTCATTCATTCACCCCATCACGCACATTCTCCTGAATCAGTAGTCTTTGAAAAAAAGGTCTTACAAGATTTGAGAAAACTTGAAACTAAAGGCATTTCCAAGAACTCCAATTTAAGTCCGCAAGAAATTGCCGTACTACGAGGTTTGGGCAAAAATGAGAAAATTGTCATTCGCCAGGCCGATAAATAAGAATAAGAAAGACTACATTGAAGAATGTCATAGACTACTGGCAGATAACATCAGCTACTGTAGAATTGACCAAGATCCTGGTCCGGCCATCATGAAAATGATAAAGGAGAAAGTGGGTAAAGCTGTCGATTTAAAACAGATTAGTAAACAGGAAGGAGACTATCTAGCAAGAGAGACCGCTAGAACTCCGATCTTTTACATCTTGCCCAAAATCCATAAAGATCTGGTGAGACCCCCTGGTAGACCCAGTGTGTCTGGCGTAAACTCCATCTTGGAACCCTTATCAAAATGTGTGGATTTCTATTTACGCCCCTTTGTAATGAAAATGAAAAGCTATGTTCAAGATACCAGAGATGCCATCGGGAAAATTGAAGGGCTCCCTTTCGATCACACCAAAGACATACTCATTTGCTTAGATATCCAATCGCTTTATGCTAACAATCCCCAACGAGCAACTCTTGAAGTGGTTGAGGAGACACTGCTTCAACGTGAGAACAATCATCCTGTGAGCAATGCCTTCATCTTATGGTGTGCTGAAACAGCTTTGCAAATAATTTTTTCCAATTTTTGGGACAATTCTATCTACAGGTTGAAAGTACAGCCATGGGTGCCGCCATGGCCCCAAATTTGGCCAATCTGTACGTAGATATGGTGGAACAAACGGTAATCTATTCAGAAATCAATCCTTTCAAGCAACAAATAACACAATGGCTAAGATACATCGATGATGTATTTATGCTATGGCATGGCTCGATGGATGAAGCCAATAGTTTTTTGGCATGGTTAAATAATCAGAATAGATACCTGAAATTCACAGCGACAATGAGCTCCTCAGAAGTTAACTATTTAGATCTCACTATTTACCATCAGGATAACCTTCTATGGGTGAAACTGTTTGTCAAGAGCACCGACAGAAATGCATTACTGCACTATAGAAGCCACCATGCGAAACATGTCCGGGATAATTTGCCCTTTGGGCAATTTTTACGTTTGAAATGTAATAGCAGTACCAACCATGATTACGAAGCATGGGCCAATTTACTTATGGACAAATTGATTGATAGGGGCTATCCCACCAAAGTTGTTAGACAGTCTGCCAAACGAGCTTTTAATAACAACCGGGAAGCTCTGCTAAACACTGCTAACCATGAGACTCCATTAGTGTTTGTCAACACTTTTAGTAATCTATCCTATAAAGTCAAGAACATCATATGTACAAATTGGAAAAAGACAATGAATAGCCCATTACCTATGATAGCCTTCAAAAAGAGCACCAACATCCGCAATCTCGTTATGAAGAATGACATACAACAGGTGGTTAGTCAAGAGGGTGTCCAAAGTACATTGTGGGGTCTGCCCCGAGTGAAGGGTCACCATCCATGTGGAGAATGTGTCATGTGTCCATTTACCAAGAAAACAACCACTGTCAATCTGGGTCTTACTTCTGAATGGGTGTTGAATGAACACACAAATTGCAAAACGGAAAATGTAATTTATATGATTAAATGTCCGTGTGACCTAATTTATATAGGCAAAACCAACAGAAAGTGCAAGATTCGTATGATCGAGCACAGGAGCTGTTTAAAAAATCATATTGATAAAGCTCCTCTAGTTAAACACTTCGAAGATAATTGTCATGATGCCCACCTCCAAGGAGCCAGGTCCGACCCAGCAACCCCAGAGGCAGGCATCATTTCCCCCAGGGGAGTGCCAGTGGGCCCAAGCTGGAGCCCTTTGGACGCAGTCCTGGCGCCTTAGGCGCCAGGCTCATGTTGGACGCCTGTCCTGGCACCTTAGGCGCCAGGCTCATAAAGCTAGACATGTGTTCAAGTGTTTTAATGTGCACTTACCTGATGCAGACCATGCTGCTACATCCAGGCCCTCTTGAGGCCTGAATGGAACTACTTTACCTGTGGGACTACTTTCCACCCGGGTGTGGTCGGGGAAGGATACATACCTGATCGGTGGAAGGATACACACTGGGAACTTCTTCCAAAGCTATTTAAACCACACCCGATCAGCAACTCACGCTTCGCTTTGTTCTGCTCCTCGCAGCTGGACGCTCACCGTGTCAGCTCCTGCATCTGGACCTCAGCCACGCCTGTCAGTATCCTGGGTCACCTGCATAGGGAGACAAAAGACCTTACCTGCTAAATCAGCACCACGGAGACATCACACGGACGATTCTGAAAAGGAAGACATCATTTTTAAAAGCATTTCGCTACGATCGCTGCAGCGCTGCATTTCACTCACCTATCCTGGACGTCTCCATCTTCAGCAGCGATCATCCGGATCCACAGCCACTTCCCAGAGCCTAGAGAGAAAAAGACAAGAACAAGGTGAGAGAAGGAAAGGAACAGGAAAAGCTCAGTTTCCTTCTAAGACTTACCTGTTGGGTCATTCCCATTTCATTTCGGGTCTTGCCGCTTCCAGGCATTTTCCGGACCCCGGCCCCTATGGGGAAAAAAGACAAAGACATTGAATGAGAGAATGCAAAGACATTACCCGAGTGCTCATCCAGAACTTACCTGTCATTTACTGGAACTGCACGTTTCACTTCGGGTCGGCGCCATATCTCCGGCATTCCGAACCCCGGCCCCTAAGGGGAAAAAGACATAAGCATTAGCGCTTGCTGCAACAAGACAATGAACATTATTATTAAGCTTGGACTTTTGAACTTGCAGCAGAACTTTTACAGCACCTTACCTGAATAGTCAAGCTTACCTGAACTCCCATCAATCCTCAATCCAGTGAAGTAACTGGGTTTCAACGCGCCCCTGCATCAGAAGCAGGATGGAGAGCTCATCCTTCCTGACCCTAAGGTGAGACTTCACGGGGATTCGTGGAAGGGTATCGTGGAGGGTTGGAAGAGAGTGGGAGGCTTGAGCATAACTCAGTCAGTAGGTAACACTCCCTTTTCACGCACAGGGGAATATTCCTGCGAGCCAGAGAAGCCAGAGTAGAGGGGCCCTTCCTGTCCATCTTCAGAGTCCTGCGCTTCACCATTGAAGAAGCACCAGCACTCGAAGCCAGACCTGCGCCTCCGTGGGAATCAGGTGAGCGTTACAATAAAGGACATACTTTCTCTGATTTTGAATGGTGTATCTTAAAAAAGATCAAGGGCAGGTCCCAAGATGAAATTAATAGGAAACTGATTAATCTGGAACAAAAGCTTATCTTTCTTACCAGCAGTCATGTCACAGGATTGAACGAGAACATTGAGTGGCATAACATCAGATAAGCAAGTTATTTGTTTCCTCCATGGGACTCTGGAGGTGGTTGGAGTGTTGCACTATTTGTTGGTACCCATTGAGGGAGAATATCTATTTCTATGTTAGGAAATGGATAGTTATGCAATTTGTTGGTATACAGGCCATAAACAATTTGTCTCAGGGGGATGTTGCCTCTGTGGTTGTTTCTGTATTTTGAGAATTTCCACCGTGAGTGATGTCCTGCAGTGTTTTCTTTTCTTTTTGACTTTGGACATGATCAGGGTTAGCAGGTTTTTCCGTGGTCCTGGGTCAGTTAATGCCTTTTTTAGTACTGGTGGAGAGGGCGCACGCCTTTACCTTACACGTTTTACACGGTTTTTTCCCTGTTTTGTATTCTTTGCCATTTTTTTGATCATTTGGGGTCGTCTGGGGTTTGTCAGGTGGTTGCCCTTTGGCTTGGTGCTGTGGGAGTTACACTCTTTCTTTCTTTTTTCCACCGGAGGTCCAGTGGCCATGGTTGCTTGGCAACCCGGGCATTCCTGCATGACCCGAGTGGACGTCCTAACGCGCGTTGCGCGGAGCGTGATGATGTCATTGCGTCACTGCGTGACGCATAGCGTGACGCATAGCGTGATGACGTCACCGTGTCACACTAGTAATGCGGAACAAGGATTTCAGTACGGCTGTTGGCCGTGGTTGCAGTGTGTTGATCCGCTATTTTCCCAGGCTTGAGATGCAGTACTCAGCCCCATTGCAGGATAATAGCTGGCACAGATAAGGTAAGAACTGGGTGGATGCCTTTTGAAGTAACTTAAATTTGATCACTCTGTAGAATATGCCCCTACTCTCTGCTGTGCATTCACTTAGCGATTTACTCTTTCAGAGCAAGAGGAGTGGACCCTTTAGAAGGAAGAGGCTCCATCTTTACAGGCATCTACTGTAGTGCATATTGGAGTATTTAGAACCACCTAGATAGGTAAGACCCTTTTGGCTCTTTCTAACTAGAGGAGTGGATGCTTATTTGACATCTGGGGCTAGGCATCTCACCCTTAACTTTTTGTATTTTAGGCACTGGTAGGCCGTTTAGGAAGTCGGAAAGGAATATAATGGATGACAATGCTATTGAGATTTGACTGTATCCAACTAAAGAACAGCCTGAACACCCGAGGGTGAGCCGGATTTTGTTGTGGTGTTAGGCTCTAATGTGGGTGGACATTCCCTAAACTCCTTGTGTTCTGGGTGAGGATGTGAATAAAAATACTACCATTGGTAGAATTCCTCTAGGTACTCATGTACGAATTTCACTTGCTGCTGTAATAGTGAAGAGCCAGTACTGACTTGGCTTATACGGTCGAAGACATATATTTCTTCTGACCTGGATCTAGTGTTTACTAGATATCCTATTGGTGATTAGGGTTTGGCTATGGTGATTGATTACACTGATTATGCCCGTGTTAGTGATAGGTGTTTGTCTGACTTCACCCTCTGCGCTTATGTGATGACTAGTGGTAATAGGTGATGTTGCTCGGGACTGCTCCTGTGTGGAGAATAGGGGGCGTGAGTATGCCAGCTTGTGCGCATGATCCCCTTCCAAACCCCTTCTCCCAAACCGAGGTACCCGTGGGATGCGCTGTTCCTGGAAAGCTCACCTGTTGATTAGTTTTGGCGAGCACTCCATCCTGCTGCTTCTGGCAGGGGCGCTTGTATGATCTGGACCGAGTTCCTTCACTGGTCCCTTGCATCTGGTAGTCCAGTCCTGCTGCAACTAAACTACTATACTTCAGGTAAGTGTTCCTGTTTCCCTTTGTCTATCATCATCTGTTTTTGTTGTATTGTAAAGTTTTTTGTCTTGTTTTGCTGTCTGTTCCAATTTTGATGTTTGCTCTTTTGCTTTCTTCCCTTGCAGGTTATGTTGCCGACCCGGCAGAAGCTGCAGGGCTCGAGGCGGCAGCCGGAGGGAATGAGAAACGAAGCTGCACCAGTTCAGTAGCTGGTAAGTTGTTAACTAGGGGCCGCGCAGGGTTCAAATGCGGCACGACCCTAGGACGGATGTTCTAACCTTGTCTTTCTTCTTCTTCAGAAGGTCCGAGTTCGTGGATGCGGAGTGCGGTGGCATTGGGATCAAGATCACTGGATGTCAGGAGATGACTCTGCAGATGAAGCGATGAAGCACCAGTTTCCTGGAGGTCAGTATGCAGGACAACACCTGGTTTCAAAGGTAAGTAAACTGGTCCAAGCGGCGGCAAGCGTCACGTTGCACGCAAGGGCACAGTAACGCAAAGCCCCGGCCTTAAGGATGGAGTAGCTTATATAGCTGAGCTTCTGAAGCCACGCCCACCAAGTTCAGCCTGCCTGCCACACCCGATATGACAGCACATGAAGACCAGGCCTAGGGAGCCACACCCGATGAGTCAGCACATGAGGAGGTTCTCTGGAATAAAGGCTTTCAGCTTCTGGAAAGTTCTTGTAAAATAAAAGGACTCCTGCACTGAAATAAAGTGTTCCTGCTCACATCTCTATGTGAGCCTAGCACCAAAGGCGCCAGGACTGAGTCCAGCCAGGGCCTCTGTGATTATGGGTCTCAAAGGGACATAAGTGAGTTAAGTGACCCATTGCCCCCATCACTAGATGGTGTGGTTTTTGTGTTCTGGGGCCTGTGTCCATGACAATACTGCGACGCGGTACTGTGTAGGGGAGAACATTTGCGTAATGTTTTTGAGGCTTTGGTCCAGGAGCATGACAAACACTGCCCCCTACATCTTCTGCTCTCCATGTACAATTTCTTATCCCTGTGCTTGGTACCCTTTACCCTTTGCCAAATCTCCCTTCCACTGCTGGCTTTTCTAGCGTGTCTTATAAAAACAGGAAGAATGCTACACAGCCAGAAGGTGTGGGGAACTTTTCAGAGCCACCTTGCACTGTTCAAAAGTAGAAGTTGAATGCAAGCATGCAGGCGGTGATGCTGCCTATAAGCTCTGCGTACAGAGATGGCAACAATGGGCGGCAGGACGCCATCAAAAGCATTGTATGCATTTGCAAAAAGAAGTGGATTGTAGATTATGCAGAAAGATCTCATTGCCAGCATCAGTCAGATGAACTCCATCTGAATGAAAAATGTTCCTAATACGAAACGTAATGTTTTCATTGTGGAAGGAGAACATGCCAACGTTGCATAGAAAAGCGCAAACAGCCTTGTTCACATTGCGCCGCGCTTTCTCCATTTGTGGGCCAAAGAAGGAAGAATGCAGCCACATCTGTCTCTGGGCAACGTGAGAAAAACGGATGTGTGATTTTGGAACTTTTCCATGAGTTGCCAAAATATCTCCTTTGTTGCAAACTGCAGTGAAATGCCGGTAACATGCCCTAAACTGTTCCCTCCACAATGAACAATAATAATGCCTGGATGAGCAAGTGTCACCAAACTGGCCCAAAAAGGACACACATGGAACCACGGTATCCCACGAATTCCGTACCAGTGTACATCGACATTATGGAAACCAAGGTGTGCTGCTAGTGCATAACATTCTGCGTAAACTTGTACCCAATGTATCCACGAGTCGCCCAACAGCCATATAGTTTGCCTACTGAACGGCACACCCATCCCCGTAGCCATGTCCTCTCCTAATGGCAAATAGATGTTCTGGCACAATCTGTTGCTACACACCACACCCACAAATTCATATTGGACAATCCCAACTCCTGCACAGTCCCATTTCCATTGCAGCCACCCTCAAAAGACCCGAATGTAGCACGTGCACACCCCCAAATGGTGTGGCTTTCGCCAACATATTGCCCTGTTTATGGGGCTGCACAAGCACATTTTAAGCGTCATAGGAAGTGAGCGTCTTTGTAGAAGTTGTGCAAAGTGTTTTATTTCTAATTTTGCTAAACGGACATGTAAAGACACACCTTTTTTGTGTGATTCTTGTTAGGGGTTGCTCTCGGCTTGCCCTTTGTGCATTACTACACGTGTGTCTGCAGCATAAATTGTATATAGTGCAACAGATTACCAATTGAAATAGGGGGAAAAAAATCACTGCCACTGACAAACATCTCACTACAAGCACTAACATTGTCATGGGCACAAAAGAACATCCTACCATGGAACACAAAAGCAGACACAGGTGAATCGCTAAACCGTAGTCCCATTTCCATAGCAAGCACATTACGAAGGACAGCATGTAGCATGTGCAATTTCCCCAACTACCACGAGGGCAGCGGCTGTTATGCTCACCTGGTCTCTGTGGAGGCATTGGGGCACGATCACAGCCCTCCCAGGGATGAAACTCCTCTTGTCTGTTCCTCCCTCTGCATCTGTGTGGGGAACTGCGGTGATGAGCAGTGCGGTTCCTGCGTGAATACAAGGGGGGGGGTCGTATGAGTATGCAGCCTGTGGTCCCTGACGCCTTCTCCAGACCTCTTCTCCCTGGATGTGGCTTCCCTGGGGTTGCACTACTCTTGAGGCTCACCTGCTGAATGATGATGAGCTCTCCGTCGTCCTGCTGCTTCTGGCAGGGGTGCTTGTTGAAGGTAACCGAGTTCCTCACTGGTCCCTTATCGTGGAAGTCCAGGCCAGCTGTGACTAGTCCACTTCTCTTGTAGGTAAGTGTTTCCCTTGTTTCCAGTTGCCCGCTTGTTTTTCCGACTGTTGTAATGTATTTGCAAAGTTTGTTCTCTGTCCTTTGTATGTAATGTCTCTTTTCTTTGCTCTCTCTCCTTGCAGGTGGTGTAGCGGTGCCTGCGGTAGAAGAAGCAGAGCCGGCGGTATGGAAGAGCGGGATTGAGATGGTCCGACAGCTAGTAAGTAGCCTTTAATGATGCCTTAGGGTGCAAGTTGGGTTTTAAATGCAGCGCGACCCTGGGTTCAGTGTTTTTGGGAGTTCTAACCTGGTCTTGTCTTCTTTGCACGTTTCAGGACATCGGCTTTGTGGGCCAGAGAGCGCAGGTGCTGCGGCATCGATTGTTGGATCACAAGGTTAGTAGCTGGTTCAGGCGGCGGTGAGCATCACATTGCACAGAGGCGCAAAGTAACGCAAAGCGTTTGCTTGAGGGATCAGTGGGTTTATATAGTCTTGTTGAAAAGAGGGATGTGTGGATGCACTCCTTAATGTAATGGAAAATTTAACTAAACTTTAAATCTTTTTAAATGGTTTGAAGGTGCGGGGGAAGATAAGTGGATCTGGCACAGGTCCACTATTACAATTGTATAAAAGGAAAATGAGGTCCAAAATTCTGGAACCCTCCCGTCCCCTGCACTCTGTCAATAGACCGCATATAAACCGGTTCAATAATTATTTATAGCAAGGTAGTGTTATTCAATGAATATCTTCTGGAAAAATAATATTCAAAAAACGTTCTCTTCATAGAAGAAAGAAAACAAATATTTAATCAATTTCTTTCACAATGATTTCATAAGTACAAAAAATTAGCATAAAGAAACAGAGGATTTTTTAGGTGAACAAATAATTAAAATGGCTGACGCGTTTCGAGAATCTATTCTCTTCTTCCTGAGCCAAAATTAGAACTAAAAAGCAAAAATAGTTTCTTTTAGCAATCATTTCCCCAGAATTAAAAAAGGAATCTTTTATAAAAAATAAAGGTCCACTATATCAGAAAAGTTTAATACCCGTAGTACAATCCTAACCATCCACTCTTACAATAGTATCATCGTAGAGTGTAAACATCCTCAATGACATTTGAACAGTAAGCGTTCGATATAACTTCAATTCAGCATATGCATCTGTTCATATTCACCAAGATTGAGGTACATCAATGGCATGTGCTAGGAGCATAGTGATAACTATAGTCGGCAATTTTTGGAAATATCTATGGAAATGCATGGACATCCTCAAAGAAACATTTCCCCCAAGGTCCTGATTGATGATCAGAGCAAGAGTATGAATAAAGGTGCCTTACTGGTATTCTATATATGTTCCTTTTTCTAGGCTGAATATACTCGTCCTCTAATGGCTTTTCGAGTACTCATGGAACACTTCATTAATTTCTACAGGTTCCTATAGAGTTAATGGTATTGGAAAGATAAACAAAATCACAAAAAAAATTCCCTGAGGTTAACCAGTGACGAGAACTTTAGATGTGAAACAATGACAATTATTCCCTCTTGATGCACTCACCCTAATCTTGGGATGAATCTTCTGGCTATTTATGCGCATCCAAGTGTTCAATGTGTCTGTAGTCATACAACATTCGTTCAAAGGATAGGCGTGGGCACGGTGAGCGTGTGAACGCTACTACTTGGTTGATTTTCAATAGATCATGGGAGGTAACAACCCCTACGAAAAAGAGGGGGGTGAAAAAAAATGTGTTTAAGAAAGGAGTGAGACCTATTGTAAAAATGGTGTCAATGGATGCAAGAACATGATGCATTATGTCCTAATCGTGATGGTCTAAGTTAAAGAAAAAGGCATTATTACCTTAAGTTACTCGAGTTCGACGTATCCGTAGTGTCTGGAGACGCGCAGAGGTGCGCGAAGTCTAAATGTTATAAACACGGTGTATCAAAGAATGAGACCCGCGATCGATCTCAATGAGTCTGCTAAACGGAGCGCGGTGGTCGTATTGGTGATCGTAAACGCTAGGTAAGGGTCTCTCCTGAAAGACCTCCAAGTGTAAAATGCTGAAGAATCAAGAAAATAGAAAGTAGACTAGCCTTATAAGGTGTTCTACAAAGAGGAATGAGGGGCGCCATTTTGGAGTGGTGAATGTCCCAGATGAAAATGAACGTATGTATTAGTAAAAAGAGTATCACGTATATAGCTTATATTTTTAAGGTGCCTCAGGCCGCGGGTGAAGCAGTGTCATGTGGCCTTGTAGTATGGATACCTCTTAAGTTGAATATGTTTAATGTTAGCTATAAAAATAGTATTCATGTCTCATAAATACATGTCTATTTGTATTGTACGGGACCGCAGTCAGAGCGGTGTAACACAAAAATAGGGAGATGTGAATATTTAAGATGTACATTAAATATACGCTTAAAAAAATCTCTCTCTCATTACTAATAGTGTACCAAACCGCGGGTAAAGCGGTGTCAATTAGTATTCTTGTGCGAACGCCTTCTTATTATGATCTGACTCATGGTTGTTATGAAGAAATGCATATGCTGGACCGATGGTGGTCATCAAACGCAAAATATTTTTAAAGGAAACACAGATGAAAGAATTTTCCATCTTATGTTTTATTTAAAAGTAAATGAAGAGGATTGCTTATAAAACATTTTATTCCCAAAAGTGGAAAACGATGCGGTGGGCCGGTAAAACAAGTCCCAGACTCAATGGATTTAACAGTTTCTCCACCTCCATTTGCTATGTTAATGAAGTCTCACCATTAAATCTGAATATGACCATTAGGTGTTGCCTTATGTATATCACTCGTGTAGAGGAGTGTAGGTGTGGATTGTATAAAAATAGGGGTGACTGATGGTCCGCTATAAAAAGCACCTCAAAGAAAATTCTTCATTGAGTCCCTTGGGGTTAAGGGTATCAAGAAGGTGAATCCAATATTTTTCCCAGCGGGAGAGCATCGAGTTATAATCCCCTCCTCTGTAGGGTTTTTTGACCAATTTTAGAATTTGAAATTTAATCTGTGCCACTGAATGATTGTATTCTGTGAAATGTTTTGCTAGTGGAGATTTGGTGTTCTTACACCTGATGTTAGACTTGTGTTCGTTAATTTTGTCTTTCACTTGTCTTGTGGTCTGTCCCACGTACAGTTTTCTACAGGGACAGTTAATGGCATAAATAGCACCTACAGAGATACATGTGGCAAAGTCTCTGAGTTTATATTTCTTGCCTGTTTGTGGGTGTGTCACTGTTTCTCCCTTGATCACATTGTTGCAATTGGAGCAACTCAAGTAGGGGTAAGTACCTTTTTTCCTTGTGCTCAATAACATCTGTCTTTCTTTTGGAATCTTCTCTGCTCTGACCAGCTTGTCTCTAAGATTCGTGCCTCTCTTAAAGGCCATCATTGGCGGTTTTGGAATTAGCTTTTTGAGCAAAGGATCACTTTGTAGAGTACTCCAGTGTTTCTTTATAGCTCTGCCAATTTGAAAGCTATGTCTAGAGTATTTAGATATGTACAGTAAAGGTGTTGACCTGTCCTTTACCTTAGGTATCAGTAGATGTTCTTTACTTTTGTTCAATGATCGTGATTTGGCTTCCTCTAGTACAGGGGTTGGATATCCTCTTTCTCCAAACCTCTCCAATAATTTGGTACACTCTGTGTCAAGACCTGCTGGGACAGAGATGATCCTTTTTAGCCTCAAGATTTCGCTGTAAGGTAGGCTTTCTCTCATGGACCTAGGGTGGAAACTTGTAAAATGTATTCACGTCTGTTGGCTTGTGGTGCACATTTGTGGCAATAACATTGTCTTTGATCTCCAAACAGACATCTAAGAAGTGGAGAGAAAGAGCTATTTCAATGGTGAATTTGATACTATGGTGTACCGTGTTTAAATAGTTAAAGAATGTTAATTCCTCTGGAGAGCCACACCATATTGCAAAGATGTCGTCAATGAAGTGTTTCCACATAATGATCTTACTTGCCCATTCGGGTTTGTCCAATGCAAAGGTTCGCTCAAATTTATACATAAATGTATTCGCATAGACTGGGGCCATTGCTGACCCCATAGATGTTCCTGTTATCTAATTTTCCTTGAAACCTAAAGTAGTTGTTATTGAGTATCAAGATAAGTAGTTGCATTATAAATTGAGGATCACCTCTTGTGGCTCGTGAATCAAGTAATAACAATTCTACTGCTTCTATGCCTTCCCTATGAGGGATGGAGGTGTATAGGCTGCATACATCTAAGCTAAAGTGTATGCAGTCTGAGCTTAATGCAGAAATCTCATAGATGCAGTTAAGAAAGTCTGCTGTATCTTTCAAGTATGTTGGTATATCTTGAATGAGTGGTTGTAGCAAGGGATCAAATATGCTATCAGATCCTGCCACTATGGGTCTCAGAGGTGGGTCATTATGGTTTTTATGCATCTTAGGGAGTCCATAGAAAACTAGTGTGATAGGATGTTGATTTATAAGAAATTCACAGGTTTTGCTACTGATCCATTATTAGAGTGTGCTTCCTCCACTAGTTCCTCTATGACCGATCTTATCCTGGTGATTGTTATAGGTGGTATCATCGTTAAGTAATTTCAGGCATTTCTGTGTGTATTTTATCATGTCCATAATCAGAATAGCGCCACCTTTGTCTGCTGGTTTTATTGTTAAATCTTCATTTTTAGCCAGTGCCTCAATATAGTCTTGTTCCCGGCCATGCCCAGTAGCTCTGGCCTGCCTGCTGCCACGCCCTGCCACACCCGATGAGTCAGCACCTGAAGACCAGGCCTAGGGAGCCACGCCTGGTGAGTCAGCACATGGGTATGCTCTCTGGAATAAAGGCGTTCAGCACCTGGAAAGTTCTTGTAAAATAAAAGCACTCCAGCACTGAAGTAAAATAAAAGCACTCCTGCACTGAAATAAAGGGTTCCTTCTCACATCTCTATATGAGCCTGGCGCCAAAGGTGCCAGGACTGAGTCCAGCCAGGGCCCCTGTGTTTATGAGTCCCAAAGGGACATAAGTGAGTCAAGTGACCCCTTGCCCCGTCACTAGATGGTGTGGTTTTTGTGTTCTGGAGCCCGTGGCCATGACAGCACTCCCCCTCAAGGCCCCTCTCAAGGTGGGTTCCCCCCGGCCCAGGGTTAGTGGGGTTATTGCGGTAGAACTGCCTGATTAATCGTGGAGCATGGACATGTTCACTGGGTTCCCAGGTCCGATCTTGGGGTCCATAACCTTTCCAGTCTATAAGGTAGTATAGCTTGGACCGGACCATCTTAGAGTCTAGGATGCTTTTAACTTCGTATTCTGGTTCTCCTTCAACTATTTCATGATCCGGTGGAGTATCAATCTGCATACCTGGTCTCAATGGTTTTTAGAGGGAGACATGAAACACTGGGTGGATCTGCATGTGGGCCGGTAATTCTAATTTCATGGCCGCAGGGTTGATCACAGCTTTGATAGAATAGGGTCCTAGGTACCTGGGCCAGACGATTTGTGGCCCCTTCAGAGAAATGTTTTTGGAAGCTAACCAAACCTGGTCCCCGACCTGATAATTTAGAGCCTCCTTTCGGTGTCGGTCTGCAAACTGTTTCTGCTTTTCTTTGGCTCTGTGAAATGTTCTGCTACCTGCTTAAGGACTCGAGTGATGGTTTCATGTGAGGTTGTTACCGCTGGCATCTCCAGTGCTTCAAGCGAATCAAAGACAGCTGTTCGTGGATGTCGACCATATACTGTGTAAAATGGCGTTTGTCCTGTACTTGTGTGGCTGGAGTTTTATGCATATTCAGCCAACCATAGTATGTCCTTCCAGGTATCTTCGGTTTGTTGTAACATGCACCTTAAATTCTGCTCTAGAGTTTGATTGGTCCATTCGGTCTGGCCATCAGTTTGGGGGTGATGACTTGTGGACAACCGAAGGTCGATTTTGGCGATTCTGCAACATCTCCTCCAGAGAGCTGAGACAAACTGAGTTCTGCGGTCTGATATCAATATTGATGGGAATCCGTGTAGTCAGACCATTTGTTCCAAAAAGACGGTGGCCAGACTAGAGGCCATCGGGACCCCTTTTAGAGGAATGAAATGGGCCATCTTAGAGAACAGATCCACGATGACCAGGATGATGGTGGATCCACGGGGGAAGATAGTAATAAAATCCATGGACCGCATATGCCAAGGTGCCGGGGGCACCATCAAAGGACATAGAAGGCCTGCAGGACTTTGTTTTTGAGACTTGTGCTGAGTGCAAACACCACAGGTCACAATGAAATGGGCAATATCTTTTCGCCAAGTTGGCCAACAGTATTTTTTCTTGATCTTAGCTTGAGTTTTAGTCATTCCTAGATGTCCTTCTATTAAAGAGTCATGGTAGTTTGCTATAATTCGGTTTTCGAGGTCTTTATCCAGAACGTAGTCTCCCTTGAAAGTGAGGTAGATTGTTCACGATAGTGTATTGGTCTCCTCTTGACAGCCATTCCTACTGTTCTGATTGGTTCATCAAGTGTTGAAGGTTAATTTTCAGGTAGTCCGAAGTGGTAGCTGCTGCAATCGTGTTCAGGATTCGTTCTTCAGGAATGATTGCCACGGGGTCTGGTATGGTGAACACCTTTTCGTCTTCGCTCATTCATGATAGGGCATCTGCTTTTCCAATGCGTACTCCGGGTCGGTAGGTAATGACAGTCAAATTCAGCAAAAAAAGAGAGCCCAGCGGAGTTGACGTGATGATTGTGCTTTTGCGGTTTTAAGATATTGTAGGTTAAGATGGTCCGTAATGATGGTGACTGTGTGCCTGGCTCCAAGAAGGTAATGACTCCATGCCTTGAATGACACTTTTATTGCTAACAGTTCATTATCTGTGATTGCATAGTTCAATTTGGGAGCAGGGACTTTATGAGAGCAGAAAGCCACGGGATGTAATTGTCCTGTTTCGGGATCTCGCTGAGACAAAACCTCTCCCATTGCTACGTAGGAAGCATTGGTTTCAATGACGTATGGCAATTCGGGTCGGGGTGCCGTAAAATGGGTGCTGATGTGAATGCTCGTTTTAGGGTCTGTAAGGCTTCTTCTGCGGTCCACTGAAATCGTTTTTTCTTTCGCAGCATTGATGTGATGGGGTGAAGAATCTGAACCAACGATAAAAATTGGCAAACCCGAGCACACTCTGTACACCTTTTGTGGAAATTGGTGAGGGCCAGTGGAGGATGGTACCTACTTTGTGCATGTCCATGTGTAACCCTCGCGGTGTGAGTATAAACCCAAGGAATTCAACCTCTGTCCCGTGAAAGAAGCATTTCTCCAACTTGGCGTACACCCGATGTTGTCTAAGTCTTTCTCAAACAGCCCGGACATGTCTGACATGATCCTCCTTGGTGGTTGAGCAAATGAGGATGTCGTCAATATAGACGAGTGCACAACACACAATAGGTCACGAAGCACATCGTTCATAAAATATTGGAACGCCGCGGGGGCATTTCATAGCCCAAAGGGCATAACCTGATATTCGTAAGGCTATATTTTTTATGAAAGGCTGTCTTCCACTCATCCCCCTTTTTGACTCTTACCAGATGGTAGGCCCCTCGTAAATCCAATTTGGTATAAATGTGTGTGTTTTTTATTTGATCCAGAAGTTCTGGAATGAGTGGCAATGGGTACCAGTTTTTTACTGTGATCTGATTGAGGGCTCTGTAGTCAATGCAAGTTCTGAGGTCTCCCTCCTTCTTAGGCATGAAAAATAAGGCCGAGGAAGCAGGGTTTTTGACGGGCGAATGAAGCCGTTGGCTAAATAATGATCCAAGTATGTTTTTAAATGTTGGTTTTCTTGCTCTGTTAGGGCCTAAATCCAACTCCAAGGAATCTGGGCTCCGGGTACAAGATCAATTTGGCAGTTGTACGTTCTGTGCGGGGGTAAGATATTTGCTTGCTCCTTTTAAAATACATCTCGGTAATCCTGGTAATTCAGAGGGTAAAGAACTGGTGAGACCTAATACGATTCCGTTCTTTGAACTTGGTTTAGTGTGATCTTTCACTAAGCATTCTTTGTTGAAACAGGTATTAGCACAGTCTGGGGAAAAAGTCAAAACTATTTTACCCCAGTCGATCTTGGGATTATGGGTTTCCAGCCAAGGCATCCCTAATATCATTTGGAACTGAGGAGCGCCAATGAGATCGAAGGTGATGTCCTCTTGGTGACCTCCCTGACACAGAAGCGTAACTTTTTCAGTATAATGCGTCACTGGGCTAGATGATAACGGAGATCCATCAAACGTAACATTTTCCTATCCGGCTAGCCAAATTTTGGTCAATGTAATTCCCCACAGCCCCACTGTCAATATATGCTTCTAAAGCATGCATTTTCAATGGGTGTTTGTGGTCTACCAAGAGCACCGGGCTGACTAGGTGTGAGGTCTGTATTGGTTCCTTTACACCGCACGACAAGTGTACCCCTATGCTTGCCGGGCGTTGGAGTTTCCCAAGTCCATTTCTTCTTCTTCACTCTTGTCAGTTGCTCCGACTGCTCTCCAGGGTGGTTTCACCGGACATTCTCGGAGAAAGTGTCCTGCTTTGCCACAATATAAGCAGAGCTGTTGCCGTCTTCTTTTTTCTCTTTCAGCCTTGGTGAGAGGGCTCCGCAAGCCCCCGATCTGCATTGGTTCTGACAGTTCATGTGGCTTGGCCTGATTCTCACAGGGTCGCACATAGACCGACCGCCTTCAGCTCTGGCTCTATCATTATTCCGATTCTACAATCTATGATTGAGTTGAACTGTCAGGTCAATATATTCAGCACACCCCTACGGGGGATTTACTACCTGGGCTAGAACGTCCTTAAGATCCCCTCGTAATCCACATTGAAAGAGCATAGTTCTTTTTCCCTCTGGCCAATTTGTTTGGACTATAAAACGGCTGAAGGAGGCGATGTAGGTTAACAAATCTTGGTTACCCTGCCGGAGTGACAATAATTTGTTGTCCAGGGCCTGACCTTGGGCATGCTGTGCAAATAGTTTCTCTATTTTGCGCTGAAAACCCCCAAAGTCCCAAAGCAAGGGGTCATCTTGAGTTACCAAAGGTATAGACCAGTCCGTCGCACTTCCTCCCAAATATGAAAGTACAAATGCCACCCTAGATTGATCATTGGGGAAGGCGGCATTGTTTCATGAATACAGCGTACTTATTTGGATCACCAGTGAAGCGTTCGGGTGGAGCTAAGGGAACCGCCCCTGGAAGAACTACCTGTACGGGAGTTGGCGTTGACTGTGGTCACGGAATAGGGTGGGCCAGCCCCGGTAATGGGGCTTGGCCAGCCTGTGCTTGGAGCATCTGCCTTGCTAAATCATTCGTGCGTTCTCGATTCACAATGAGGCCCCTTCTTAAGGCATTGGTTTCCTGTCTTGAGGCATGAACTTCAGCCCGTAACTCTCCCAGTAACTGGGCCAACTGGTCCATTTCTGAAGTCACCCAGGCACAGATTCATAGGAGGCTTTGCGTTCTGTTACGCTCACCTGGTCTCTGCGGAGGCATTGGAGCACGGTCGTAGCCCTCCCAGGGATGAAACTCCTCTTGTCTGTTCCTCCCTCTGCGTCTGTGTGGGGAACTGAGGTGATGAGCAGTGCGGTTCCTGCGTGAATATATAGGGGGTCGTATTAGTATGCAGCCTGTGGTCCCTGACCCCTTCTCCAGACCTCTTCTCCCTGGATGTGGCTTCCCTGGGGTTGCACAACTGTTGAGGCTCACCTGATGAATGATGATGAGCTCTCCATCCTGCTGCTTCTGGCAGGGGCGCTTGTTGAAGGGAACCGAGTTCCTTCACTCGTCCCTTGTTGTGGAAGTCCAGGCCAGCTGCGACTAGTCCACTTCTCTTGTAGGTAATTGCTTCCCTTGTTTCCACTTGCCTGTTTTCCGACTGTTGTAATGTATTTGTAAATTTTGTTCTCTTTCCTTTGTATGTAATGTCTCTTTTCTCTGCTCTCTCCTCTCCCAGGTGGTGTAGCGGTGCCCGCGGTAGAAGAAGCAGAGCTGGCGGTATGGAGGAGTGGGGCTGAGATGGTCTGACAGCTGGTAAGTAGCCTTTAATGGTGCTTTAGGGTGTGTGTTGGGTTTTAAATGCGGCGCAACAAACCAGATATATGATATGAATAGGCCTGGTATGTTATCATTAGAAAGTCATTACTCATTTAGTGATTCATTTAGTAATTAATTCATTCTGAGTAGTGACATTAGTTATCCATATATTATTCAGCCATTTGGTTTGCTAGAGAATGAGGCCTGTTATATAAAGTGCCTTGTAGAGACATGTTTAGACATATGTATTATGTATGCATTTAGACACAAGCATGAATGTGCATTTTGAAGTATGCATTGAGCCATGGTATAGTGCTTGGTTTGTGAGTGAAGGGGTTAGGCACTATAGAGAATGCATGAGGCTGTGGCCCTGAAGCCATTTCCTTGAGAAAGACACTGGAAGCTTTTCGTTCTGCAGAGGTTATTATGGTACACTATGAATCATGGAATGTGTAAACAAATGCTTGGCAGACACAGATAAGAGGTTGCTTTTGCCCGAGTAGACGAAGGCGGCTTTATCAGGCCCTGGGTGGGATGCTCGCAGACAGACAGAAAGGTGGAGGCTGGTTGTAGGGAGTGAGGTGCTTTGCAGAGAGACACGGGGAGAGAGGGAATAGTGTATTCCATTGTTATAATTGAGACTGACTTGTGTGTTTTTATTTGTGCTGTATGTTATTTCATTTTGCGTCTATTCTTAGGGTTATGGTATTAGGGTATGTTTGTGTGTCCATAGCATAGCAATTTGGCACTAACACGGTGCACAATAATCGCCCTGAGATACATAGAGCAGGGGGTGCCAGAGTAATCCACCCCCCTGCTGTTGTTGCAGGATCACAAGCTAAGTAGCTGGTCCAGGCGGCGGTGACCGTCACGTTGCACAGAGGTGCAAAGTAACGCAAAGCAGTTACTTGAGGGATCGGTTGGTTTATATAGTCTTGTTCCCGGCCACGCCCAGTAGCTCTGGCCTGCCTGCTGCCACACCCTGCCACACCAGATGATTCAGCAACTGAGGACCAAGCCTAGGGAGCCACGCCCGGTGATTCAGCACATAGGGATGTTCTCTGGAATAAAGGCTTTCAGCACCTGGAAAGTTCTTGTAAAATAAAAACACTCCAGCACTGAAGTAAAATAAAAGCACTCCTGCACTGAAATAAAGTGTTCCTGCTCACATCTCTAAATGAGCCTGGCACCAAAGGCGTCAGGACTGAGTGCAGCCAGGGCACCTGTGTTTATGAGTCCCAAAGCAACATAAGTGAATCAAGTGACCCATTGCCCCATCACTAGATGGTGTGGTTTTTGTGTTCTGGGTCCTGTGGCCATGACAGCAGCCCAGTAAAGCAGGGACAGTCCTCCTTCCCTTTCAAGTACTCTTTCAGCAGCACTCCCTGATTGGCTACTGTTAAAGTATTACATGCGCATCCACCAATTACATCCAAGAACTGTGCATGTAATGCTATCATATCTACTGAACAGTGCATAACAGCCATTACACACGCAGAGGTGAAATATTGTGTAAATCAAAAACACCTGCACGAGAAAGTACTGTACAACGATCTATGCGTTCTGCACCCACAAACATCAGCATCGCTACCCATCACCACACCCAGTAGGTATTACTATATTTTCTACAGTACAGTGTCAACTGTGTTATACGTGCGTAGCAAAAGTGTACCTAGGAGTAAATCTCCATAATGTACTCAAAATATGTACTGTTACATCTCCCATCACCTACCATTAAATCACTCCTACAGTCGTAAGTGGTGCCAAAGGTTCCATTTGCCCACAACAGGCATTGGGATACGAAAAAGGTTACTCTGTTCTTTTGTTCCGTCATTTTTGCGATGCTTTCCCCCATTAAAGCACCTCCTAGCAAATTTCTACAAATCGCACACAAAACTATCAGGCAGCCTTTCCAACCAAACTATGCAAAGTGCATACATTTGATGCATAATGACAGTTTCCACCCACACATCATACATAACAGCAGTTAAGCAATAAAAACCACATTCACAACAGTAACATTCGTAAATGTGCATAATGATATTAAAACCCAGAAGCAATGTCTGCACTCATGTACTAAGCATACATATGCAAAGAACTTCATGCAAATGGACGCCCAAAAAACATTGTGCTTTGCACTGTTTACATCTTTCTGCACCTTTTGTTTCATCCTTCCACAATGCGCAGTGCTGCATTTTTCAAGTAAATAGGCCTACACTAATACACACGTTTTTCATAACAGGTGATACATTAAACTCCCAAATAGCCCACCTACTCCCTTAACAAACATGCTTATGCTCCCAAGCACCCTTCATATTGTACACCTTCCATTTACACACACACACACACACACACACACACACACACACACACACACACACACACACACACACACACACACACACACACACACACACACACACACACACACACACACACACTTCATCTTCCTGCCAAGACATCCCCCTATAGTTTTGAAGAATGTAATGTAAGCAGTATGTCATTAGCCAACATTTTCTTACCATCTTCTTATACAGGAGCAGTACCCACCTGTCTCTGGAAAGCCACTGAAGTGTGCACTTCAAAATACAGCCTACAATAAACCTACTCTGTGCAATCAGCAAAGTACAATACTCTTGTATGTCTTACTAAACAAGTGAAATATTGTTGTACTGTAGCATATAGAGGTGTGCCCATCCAGCAGTATCTACTTCATTGTTACTGATCACACCTCTATAGGTGCTAAGTGTTTGTTATGTTGCCACCATTAGAATAATGCCCACACACTAACATTGTGTCCCCAACCTAGCCTTACACACCACTGCACAGCCACACACTTGCAGTTAAATAGCTGCCTTCCCTCCCATACACCCACACTTCCCTTTCTTCGCCAACAGCTACTACACAATGCCTACCAAACGGCAATTCCGTCAAAAGAGAGCCATAGAATCTACAAACACAAAGTAGCCATCCACTCCAAGCTCAACGTGAACAGAAAGGTGAAGGAGAAGAGGTAATTCAGTCATTAAGGAAAATGGAGGCATCTACCCGTAAAGACAGTGTAGGTGATCTGGCAAAATGTGAGAATGTAAAGAAAACCACTAAATACAGTGCAACGCACACTACTGCTAAAAGAGCACGTACAAATGGTAATGTAATCACAAGTAAGCATTCTAAAAAAGTAATATTACAAAAAATGTTCCACCACAGAGTCCTTCAGAACCTTACAAGTAGAGGGCAGAAATCACGCTCAACCCTCAAAATCTACAGCAGAAAGTCATCCTAGAAGCTCCTGTAGACAGTGCTATAAGCGTGAAGTGGAAATTGTTTATAGTAATTTTGAAGAGAATGAAACCACTAACATTAATTGGTAAATTGCAAGCACTACTTCGAAACAATCGCAATGTGACCATAGATACCTTTGGCCACATCTGTACAGGTGAGTGGAGTCATACCACCAATACAGAGCCATACTTCAATGAGGAATCATGCAAACAAAAACAAACTAACCAAATTGCCTTACATCGGAGTGGACGAGGGTATGAAAAGATACACAATGGCATAATGGAAGAGGAAACGCTGCTTTCAGAAATATCTCCATCAAACTTAGATGTCACTCGCCAATCCACCAAACCAACATGCCTCACCTACAAATGGCCTGGCACATCAATGTGCAACATTCGCCAATGCCTAATCAAAAATTTGCAGTAATTCCTCAATCAGTATGTCAAGACAATGACAAAAGAAAAATGAAAATACTACAAACTATGGACTCCTATCCAGTGCACAACTACACTGGAATACAAAGACATTCCTTAGATTGGATTTCTGGACCAGCTTGCAAAAGCACCTTCCATCATATTAAAATGTTAGCAGCCCACCATTCAACAGTCAGAAATCTAGTGTAAAAACTGTACTATGCAAAATAACTCCAGCTTTAGCACTCAAACATTTAAATTATATTCTCCTACACAGTACAGCCAAACAAGTGATCGATGAAATTGAGCACATCCAAAGGAAATACTGTGGAACTGCAGAGCACTTAAACACTCCAACATTTTCAGACAAAAGTACTGACAACAGTGCAGCTATCAACTTTTTATATCACACCTACAAAAAGAAATACAAAAGTTCAAAAAGCACTTCTGCTGAAATGCCAAACCAAGTATGTGTGTGTTGTCGTAGAACTTTCTATAAAAAGAGCACCAAAACTGTAGATATAATGCAGAAAATAGAAGGCAATGAGGAATCCCAATGGTTTTAATTAGCTCTGTACCTTCTAGCAGAAAACAAGTACGACATTACCAACTCCTCCATACTGTGCACATACTGCACTGCAAAACTTGACAACAAAAGGCCTTCACGAAACATTAGTAATAATTTGGAACTATTTCCACTGCCAAACACACTGCAACAGCTTAATTTGTATGAGAGCATTATAATACAAACAGTGCACCCATTTCAAGCAATAATACGTCTTCAACCAAAAACTGCAAAATTACTTCCCACTGAATTACTAAGATGCATTCGTGTGTCAAGGGTTTTGACCCATGTTGAATCCTTAGACTGGGTAGATGTGGGGATGAGCTGTCACCACCCATTATTCTATCCCAGAACAAACTAAATCAATAGACTGGGTGGATGTGGGGATGAGCTGTCGCCGCCCACATTCACGCCAGAATCCAGGAGAACTGCACAGTTGGCACAAGACCACTCCAAAGATACAACCTTCTTGTGGGGGGTTCCACATCACCACTCTACTGTAAGGATGCCATCAAAACAATGTTAAGCAAGGGTCCTATACTATCAAGCAAAAGACCACTCTATTGAAATGCAGTAATTCAAGACAGATCCCAAAAATGGATGCAATACCGGTACTCGCCACTATCAGAAAGCCAGCATTTTAAAACCACCAGACTTGTGTAAAACTGAACAGAGGAACCCAAACCAGGCCAAGGAAAGACTTGCTAAGAGGTGGATACAATGTAAAACTATATTCTGAAATGACTTGAAGGAAGTAATTATTTAATGTATATGTAAAAATTGTAAGTTTGATTTAAACTGGGAACTAAAGTGACAGTTAGCTGAATTCTGCCTGACAACTACCCCCGACAGGAGAAACCTGCTCAGCCACTCTTCCCAGGCCTAGCTGCATCCTGCTTCCCCACCAAAAGGAGTTGACACCTCTCTGATTAAATTAGGGGAGGGGCACCTGGAGGAGGTTGAACAAAGCCTTGTCCTGGACTCAGGCAAATGTTATATTGGGGGGGCCGTAAAGTGGCTTCCTCTTGGGAGAAGTGGGAGGAGAAGTGCCTCTGGGAGCCACCCGAGCTGGAGGCGGGGGCAGACAGAAGCTTCTCCCATGTGCTTGGGAACCTAAACCACACCCATCTGGGCCAGAGCATCATTTTTAAAAAGATGGATAATTCATAGTACGGACTTGTCAGAATTATATAAGTAATATCATTATTCTTGTGATTTTTCTGTGCACGTTTTAAGAGGTGTTAGGACCCTGTGGTGTATGCTGGTGGGGTTGCTAGCGGAAAATAGGGTCTTACTCCAAATGTCTGCATGTTAAAAATCTGACACTTCATCAATAAATGTCCATACTCCCTGCGCACATGTGTGTAATTTTTGGTAAATGTCCGATATTGGTAAACCAGTCAAAAAGTGCAAATTGTTGTCATTTTTGAATGCAAGCCCCCAGGAAGATCAGAGGCGGACAAGCTTGGACCATAAGGAATGTATAATGTGTACATGTAATTTCAACAAATTGTGTATCTGGGAAATATGTATTTGAATCAAATATAGATTTGTGGGCAAATTGACCAGGGGAGGATCCTCTGACCCCTAAACAGACCTCATCATGATGACAATCCATTTCCTTCCCCCAATCAAGGGAGAGAGGAGGAATTGGCCAATGATAAGTGAGAGGGGCA
Organism: Ambystoma mexicanum; assembly: GCF_040938575.1. Classification (NCBI taxonomy): domain Eukaryota; kingdom Metazoa; phylum Chordata; class Amphibia; order Caudata; family Ambystomatidae; genus Ambystoma; species Ambystoma mexicanum. The sequence continues at coordinate 1,070,592,014 of NC_090924.1, read as the reverse complement.
GGTTTAGTTATGACCAACGCACACACCCACTTTCCAAAACACATAAAAAGAGACTGCTGGGACAGGTAGAGACATTCAATTCCATTTGCTGCGGAGCGTGCTGACCGACGACTTCACATCCAGAGATCCAACACTTAGATTTCCAAGCTAAACAGAGACTACAGAACTTTGAACCAAGAAGGCCCACTGCAAGCAAAAGTATTTGTCAGCAGGCCTCAAAATCTCTTGCAAACTATTCCACAGCCGGGCGAGCTGTCTGAATTCCTTGCCAAAAACTTTTGCCAGTACCCAGAAAGCGGTGTTACATCCAGAATCCACTTGATCCGGACCGGAATGCAGAGCAGTATCCAGAACCAGAGACCACTATATCCAGAGAGGCTAGACCAGCAGAGCAGAGCTGACCCAGATCGCTGTGAGCAGAACCGCCAGAAGTCCCATCCAACCTGACCAGACCTAGACGGCTTATTTCAAAAATATAGTGCGAGTGCTCACTGTGCCAAAACCAATCTCAGTTAAAATAATCTAATTCAAGCTATTTTAACCTAAGTAGAACTGCCTCCTAGAAATCCTGTCATCTGTCATTCTAAAGCTGCGAGCTGTCATCTGTCATTATAAAGCTGCAAACTGTCACCTGTCATTTTGAGTTTTACTTTAAATCCGAAAATCTACCTTTATTAAATCGTCCGTTTCTCTTGAACCGTTTGGGCTAGGAACGAAATTTTATTTCATTTTAAAGCTGTGATTCTAGGCTTTCCAACGAACCTAGAACCGACTTCCTACTCCCTATACTTTTTCCGCAATCGCGATTTACGCACTCGCGAAATTTACCGCGATTTGCGATTTGGCCTGATTTCGTCATCTGTAAAAAGATAGCCGCTTTTGCCTGAACTGCTAAAATTCATTTGCAACCTAATAACCATCCCTGAACCATTGTTAGGGCTGACCTGAACTGATTTAAAGTATCTCTCCATCACCCTGAACCTCCTATAGGGAATTAAAAGCAATTTTAACATTTTTCTCTTCCTTGCAACCACATTACAAAGCACTCTTGCCCGTGTTTTAAAAAGCATACCTGTTGTCTAAGCTTGCTGGGGGGGAACTGAATTCCGTATTGTATTTGATTGTATTCCTGAAGACTGGGTGTGTTACTTCCATCTCCTTGCATTGCATATAAGGGGGGGGGTGAATTGCCACCAGGGGAAAAGTGAACATATCTCTTGTGAAACCATATCAGTTTATTTTCTGTACTGCATTATTCCACCTTGCATTTCCTTGAAACCATAAGGCATTTCAGCTACCTCATCCTCTATACTACTTCTAAGTAACCAAATCAGTTTACCAGTAGAACATTATCCATTGTTGATCACTGTCATATTTTAAGTGTGATATCCAATATTAATTTATTATAAAAGTGTGATAGAAATATATTGTTATATTTCTCAAATAAACCTTTTAAATTTGCAAAAACAGACCTACTTCTTGGCTCAGTGGGATTCTAAGAGAGGGGTGTTATATAAGGGTTGTCATCCAGAGTACATGAACTGGACTTAAAAATATATCAATAAGGGTTTCCCTCAGCATCCCAGACTAGGCATTGACTTAGCTGTAGTGTTGAAGTGAAGCCGCTTAACAGAGTGGGGGCTCGTAGCCGGAGATTCTGGGTTAGATCTATCACCTGTGCAGATTAATACAGTGTGCTGACAGGAGACATACATCCGGTCGGATCACCACGCTGTGTTACGCTGTAAAGCACTCCTCAAAGGAACGCTCTAAGGAAATGGTCTGTTTTGCAAAAATAAAATACAAACTTCTGTAAATCAGGAAGGAACTCAAATTCCAGAATGACGACACTGGTAGACATCAAAATAGCCAGAGAGCACTTCTTACATAAGCTATTTGTGAGAGGAGAGTGGACTCATCAGGACCAAACGGTCTGGTTGCAGGCAATCGCGCAACAGGTCACTGAAACAGGGTCAGATATATGGAGAGATCGGGGTCCCCTACATGTGGCCCTGAGTGAACTATATATGGCCCCTAAAGCCAAAGATGAACATAATAAGATTGCCAGGATAGCGGCATATTTGTACCTATATATGGGAGCCATGCAGGACAAATATGCTGAAGGCCAAGATCTGGCAAATAGGCAACAGATGGAGTTAATGAAGGCCCAATCTGATCTGGACTCTTCTGAGCAGAGGCTGCTCAGGAGCCAGGAGTCAGAAAATGACAGCAGACAGTACATCACTAAAATAAAGGAGGATAGGGATGTGCTGCAACAGGAAAAGGCTGACAAGGATACCAGATTTCTGGCCTTACAGAGGGAGTACCAAGAAGGTTTGGACTCCCTACTGCAGAGCCAGAAAAAGCTGGAGCAACAATTAGATTTCAATAGGGCATGTGCTGAGCAGGTAGTCACCCTGCAAAGCCACCTAGATAGGGAAAAAGAGGAAAGCAATAAACTGATTTTGAAAGACCTGGATACCGAGGCAGAGTTTGACCAGGAGCGCCAGAAAGCTGGTGCCTTCCAAAGGCAAAGGGACGACCTGGCGGCACAGATGCAGGCTCTTAGTCAGGAAAGGGATACCTTAGGCCAGGAAGTCTGCCACTTAAAAAGGAAAATGGAAGGAAATCACCTGGCCCTCCAGGGACTGGGTGACCTCCACAAAGAACACCAGAACTTGTTAGAGCACACCAGGAGGGTGGAGGATGCTCTGGCAAGAAAGGAGCAGGCCAATAGGGACACAGCTCAGGAGGTAACCCTCCTGCAGCAAAGACTGGCCCAGTACTCCAGGACCAATCAGGAGGCACATAGAGAGAATGAGGCTCTCTGCCAGCAACAGGTAGCGATGCAGGAGAGACTGATAGAGTCTAGTAAGGCCTTAAATGAGGAACTGAAAGCGCAGGCTCTTGCATTGCAACAGAGAGCAGGGGCAGATAGAGATGAGGTTCGCTGGAAAAGAGAAACTCCTGAGCATAACCTCAGAAGCCCTAGTACCAGAGGCCTTCATCTCTCCCAGTCCCTGGACTCTGCCACCCCCATGTCCCCTCGCGCACATGAGCCCAGGGCCACAGGGATGGTAGATTACTATCCAGCTAGAAGTATGGGGCTCATAGGCCAGTACCACCCAGGAATGGAGGGGCGGGCATCCGGGTATGGGCACCCAAGCACAGTGCAAATTAGTGGGGAACCCCAGGAGAGTAGGCCCATTAAGGGTATCCTGAAAACCTCTGCCCAGTTAGGTCAGTGGGGGGGGGGGGTAGCCATCAAATCCTGGCAGCAAGGAGGGATCTGAAGACTCCTCTGAGCGTTACAGGACACAGGAGACCAGGTCCCCACATTCTGCCTGCCATTCCCAGGCTAGCAGAATCCGGGAAAACCTGGAAGATCAGACGGGCACCTCTGGGAGCAGTGCTTCTGAGTCAGAGGATGAATGGACCAGGGTTACCCGAACCAAAAAGGCCAATAAGGCAAAAAGGGCCTTGCTTAAGTTCCCATTGAAACAAATAAAGGCAATAAGGAGTGTCATCACGCCTTATCATAAGAATGCCAAGTATTCTGTTTGGGAACACTTGGAGCTCTATGAGCAAATGATGGAGACTTTCCATTTGAAGGACAGCAGTAGCTGCATCCAGTACGTCAAATGGACCTTCTCACCAGAATACTCCAGTTTCTTTGCACGGCTGGAGGATCAAAACCATTCAAGGTGGTCCACATACAGGGCGGCCATCTTGAAACATTTTTCTGTGCACAGAAATCCTCAAGAGGCTCGCAAGGCAGCCTACAATTTGCAAAGTGGGGAGGATCAGGCCCCACAAGAGTTTGTGCAAGAATTAAAGCGTGCTTTTGCTCAGACCACCAGAAGGGTGCGCACGGATAGCAGAGAATTTATCAATACATTTTTCCATGCCTTACCCAAATACATAACGACCCAGCTTGTGAGAGATTTTCATGAGAAAAGATCTTTAGACTGGGTCATTGAACAGGCTACCCGGATCTATGAGGTGCAGAAGCCCATCGAAAATAAAAATAATGCGCAGAAAAACCCCAAAACCAACAGCACCCCTGCTGCTGACAAGGTGGCAGAGGTAAAGGTCACTCCCGTTTTGGATTTGGAGATGGTGGGGGGCCTGAAAACCTACCTGCACCTAATAATGCCGAGCCCAGAAGGCCCTCGGGCTAGTCACAGACAGGGAGCCAAGGAGGTAGTCCCACAAATGTGGTCACTCACTCCCCTGATTATGTCAGTCCCCGCTACAAGGGAAACCGTCCCATCCTGGGTTATGTGTGGACTCCTCCAGCCCAAGGGGGGTGGGAGGGAATCCAGCCAAGCACCTGACCCAGGGAACTTCCCTCCTAACATCCCCCAGGAGGGCAGAAATTCACCAAATCCTGGGCAGAACGTTTTCCCCAGGTATCCACCCAATTTCCAGCCCCAAAATCCTCCATCCTTCTTTCCCCAATTCCCTGAGCCCAGACAACCTAATCCAGGAGAGGGGAGGCCAAGGGCGGAGGGGTACCCAAATCTTCCCAATCCGGGGTATTACCAGAGAAGGGATAGCTACCCTTCCCGGGATCAGCACAGGGGAGAAAATAGAGCCCCGTAACAGCCTGAGCGGGTTTCACAACTTGAGCGCCAGGCCAAAATATGGCACGGGATCTGGGTCACATCCTGAGGGCTCAACAGAACCCTCAGATGAGCATGCCACCGCAGAATGCCCCAAACTCTGGACCTGGTGCTCCAGAACAATGACGGGGGCAGCACCCCGATAACTCACCGGTTCCCAGGGAGGAGGCACAAGGGGAAGGGGGGTGTAAAGCCTTGGAGGAAGCTTCCTTCCCAACTTGTAAACAGCCCCTGGAAAACCAGGAACCGGAAACAAAATCTGCCCCTGAAAGCCTGCCTCCCAAGGAGCAGAGGGGGGGTAGGAGAAACAAAGGACCCAAACAGACCCACTTTGTGGAGGAGGTACAGGTCTTCCGATTTGAGGGAGAGGGATCCTCAGAAGATCCTGGGAAAAGGATCTTCTCCTTCAGAGATGGGGGAACTCCTCCCAAGGAAAAATGGGTCCCAAGGGATGCCAATTCAGATTGGGGATATGTGGAGACTGAGCTACCGCCGCCCATCATCTCATCCCAGAACCGACAATACCAAAATCCCATGGGTCAAACCCATCCTGATGACTGCCTCCAAAAAGGGGGGGCGGCCCAGAACCTGAAACCATTTCCAGTTGCAAACTTTTTCCTTCAGATTCCCCAGGCTCTCCACAGAATTCTGCCCAAATCTCTAGCAATGTCCAAAACCAGACGGTTAGCCCACCAGTTGTCCAAAAATGTGCCCCCTTGAAGAGAAGGAGGGAAGATATTATGCCCCGGTACAAGTACAGGGGCGGGGTACAATTTCGGCACTGGTGGACACTGGATCCCAAGCTACCCTCCTGTCCAAAAGGGCCTTTGATGAACTAAATGCAGGAAGGGGGGAGAATTACCGTATTCCTCTCACCTCTCTTCCTGGACAACTGCAGAACTTTGACGGGAAGGAAATTCCTGTCGAGGGGACTGCAGATTTGGACATCAAAATTGGGCGACACAAGGTGAAACACCCGGTCATAGTAGTGACTCCAGAGGACACCCCTTGTTTACTAGGGAATGACCTCCTGAGAAGGTTGTCACCCCTAATAGATTGCGTAAACAAGGTCCTCTGGACCCAGACTAGCCGACCAATAAAATTAAAACAGAGTGTCAACCATGTTAGTTTAAACGGCACCTGCCACATGGTTGAACAAAAATCTGACCAAGTAGAATTTCACTTCCAGAACAACCAAATTCCAGACGTGACAGTAATAGCAGTAGGACAACAGACTGGTGATGGGGGGTCCTCTCTATTTCTGAAAATCAACCTTCCTTCCAGTTTAAGGTGGTATTCCACACTGGAAGGAAACACTCGGAAATTCTTTACCAATCCACAATCAGACACTCCCACTCCTATAGTCCAGAAAGATGTGAAATCAGCTCAAAGCCTGGCTGATATTCAGCAAATTGGAGAGCAGTTGTTCATCCCCATTCAGTTAAATGATGGGAAGGACTCTGTTCTCGCTCGAGTGCGTGTAAACAACGGTAAGAGCTTCATCAGCGAAGCCATGTTCCGCCAACTCCCAAAAGATCCAGCCATTCCCACATTCAAACTGATAGACAAATGGGAAATGGATCTGGAAACACCCAATTCCAAACATCTCCTGCCAAGCAGGTGTATGCTCAAAATCTCCATTGGCAACAAGAGCATAGTCCATAATTGTTGGGTCGTGCGAGACGTCACTGCCGCCTTTAACTTAGGCAGTGACATTCTCAATCGCTTTGCCATTAGTTTGGACCTAATAAACTTCAAAGCTTGGTCCCGATTAGCGGATAATCCTATGGGCTTTGATGATCCGGAAAAAGCATTTAGGTCAGCTCAATTGCTACCTTATGCAGTTGAAATTCAGCTCAAAGAGGAAGTCACCATCCCAGAAAGGACCCGACAATTCTCCCTGAAAGTGAAAGTTAAAAGAGGACAAAAATTGAAAAACCCTGATGCTTGCATACATCTAAATGCTTCTCTCCAACAGCAAGGGTTGGGGGTAAACCCAACTCCATTAGTCAACATAGAACATGACACCATTCCAATAGAGGTGGATAACAGCGACTTAAAGAGTATTACTCTAGCCCCAGGCACCATTATTGGAATGGCGGTTGATGACCGACATTTTTCCATTGATCTAGGAAATGAACTGTTAGGACCAATCCCCAAGGACTGTTTTGACAGTGACAGTGATGACAACACAACACCAGACAGGATTTTCACCCTGCCTCCAGTCCAAATCAGCACTCTGACCAGGGACTTCTCCACCCAGCTGGAGGAGGCCGCTGAGATAGCAAAACCAGAAGTCGTTCCAGGCTTCAGGCAGATGGTGGAAGAGAGGGTCAACCCTAGCTGATGCGTATGTGACTCTAGAACAGAAGCAAGAGTTGAAACAAGTTTTCTTGGATTTCCAAGATCTCTTTGCGGTAGACTCATATGACTGTGGTCGCACCGACATCCACACAACAATTATTCCCACGGACCGTGGCATGACTCCAGTGTTTGTGAAGCAATATCGCTTGCCTCTCGCATCCATGGAGTCCCGTACTGAAATAATTAAGAACCTTGAGTCACGGGGAATAATCCATCCAGTACACAGCACCTTCAATAATCCGGTGCTGGGAATATTGAAGCCAAACGGCCAGTGGAGACTCTGCGCCGACCTTGGGAGCTCAACAAATGGGTCCATACTTCCTGATGGCCTCTGCCCTACATCGACCAAGGGCTGGCCCAGATCCAGGGGTCACAGGTATTCACAGCAATAGACCTGACCAATGGATACTGGACCGTGCCTGTCAGTAGGGAGGACCAATACAAACTGGCTTTTACCTTTGGGGGCCAGCAGTACACATGGACCCGGACTCCCTTCGGATACCTCAACTCCGGCAATGAATTCAACATTTTCCTACATAAGGCCTTGCCCGACCTGGGTGCGAGGGGTAACCTGGCTTACGTAGATGATGTCCTCATCAAAAGTTCATCTGTGGAAGAACACATAGCGGAGATCCGTTATGTTCTGACACAGTTGAGGGCCGCCGGAGCAAAACTTTCCTTTCAGAAAGCACAGTGGTGTAGAACCCGTGTTAATTTCTTGGGGCATGAGATTACTCCTCAGGGTCTCTGTCCCCAGGAAAAGAAAGTGAAAGAACTTCAGAAACTGAGGGACACCACAACTCTGCGGGAACTAAGGAGCCTCCTTGGACTGACTAATTACAGCAGAAAGTTCATTGAAGGCTACGCAGAGATCACCAGACCCCCGATTAATCTTTTGAAGGGGGGGGTCAAGTGGGAATGGGGTCCAGAGCAATCCGAGGCAGTAAGACAACTCAAAAGAAGCCTCTCACAAGCGCCTTGACTAGCTTACCCTGTCAGAAACAAGGAGTTCTTCCAGGAGACAGGGTTCTCTAATACGTGTTTGACGGCAGTATTATACCAAAAGCATGACAAGGTCAATAAAGTAATCTCCTATGCGAGCAAAACGTTATCCTCTGTGGAGGAAAAATTCAACGATTGTGAGAAGGCACTCCTGGCAACGGTGTGGGCATTGAAGAATTACCGCCCGTTTATCCAGGGGGAACACATCATAGTGGAGACTCCACACCAGCCTCTGCAATATCTCCAGAGTGACAGAATCCGGGCCGGAAATGTGAGTAATTCCCGAATTACTTCCTGGATCCTGTCAATGCAAGGCTTTCCTGTGGTGGTCAGATATGGCCAAAACAAGAAGAGTCCCCTCGCGCAAGGTCTGGCTGACTTGCATGATTGTGCCAGAGAAAACTGTCTCGAGGACGAAAGTCTAAAAATCAAGGACAACATGGAGGCATACCTTAATTCCCCACACAAAGTCTTTGAAGAAGACAAGTGTGAGGGATTGCCCACTGTCTATGTGGATGGATGCTCTTACCACGTTGACAACGGGGAGAAAGAACTGGTGGCCGGCGTAGGGAATGCATGGGTGAAGGAGTCCCCAGAACCCTCCGCTGGATACAAAATTGGTCCCCGAAGTAGTCAGGTGGCAGAATTGATGGCTGTGCATCAAGCCATCCTCACTGCTGTCCAACATCAACTCCAAGAACTGGTCATAATCACAGATTCGGATTATGTACGGAACGGGTTCGTGGAGCACCTGGTTAATTGTAAAACCAGAGGCATGTTATGTGCTAATAACAAACCCCTGAAACATGGGAAGTTAATCCAAAATATTGATGATCTGGTCACATCGAATGGGATGACCATCTACTGGAAAAAGATCAAGGGTCATTCCAAAGTAGAGGGACCAGACAAAACTGGAAATGACTTAGCTGATCAGCTGGCCAAAACCGGGGCCATCCAAGGGGATCTAATAGAAATAGAGTCCCTGTTGGGGGAAATCCAGGTCACTGCTATCACTAGGTCCCAGACAAATGCTCACAATGATCTTTCAACTGCACAATGGAGTAAGGAGACCCCTCATGCTGATTTGATTACAGCTCAGAAAGGGGATCCAATAATTGGTAAGTTTTACCAACACATTGAGGACCCTGAGAACTTTCCCCTGACGGATACCGATTACATTGGGAAAGAGGACCTAAGAGTGTTGATGAAATGTCCAAAAAGGTTTTGAATCCAAGACGGTTTGTTGGTAAGGAAATCCCAAGCTGGCCATGATCAGTGGGTGGTCCCTACCTCATTCCGAAGCCTGATAAGTCACGCCCATGATGCTGCCACCGCTGGTCATAGGGGGTTTCATACAACACTGGAAATCTTGAGAGGTTGCATACTGGCCACACATAGGGCAGGACCTCGACCAATACTTGAAGGGGTGTCTTATGTGTGCAGTTTCAGCCATCATCCCTCACACACCGTGCGCCTCTCCAAGAGAGGGGGATGACACTGCCATGGTCAGATTTGCAAATCGACTTTGTAGGCCCTGTAATTCGCTCATTTAGAGGAAACAAGTACATGTTGACCGTTACATGCTTGTTTACCAAGTGGGTGGAATGTCTCCCAGCCCCAAACTGCAAGGCAGAAACAGCAGCTGCCCTGATGATTACCCACATCTTTTTCCGTTTTGGTCTACATCAAAGGATTGAGTCAGACAGAGGTAGCCACTTCACCAGTGAAGTAATGACAAAGATGTGGGAGATACTGGGGGTTAAAAGGAAGCTACACATTGCTTATAGGCCAGCTTCTTCTGGAGCAGTGGAGAGATACAACCGAACAATTGTGAGCATCTTAAAAAAGTTTGTGGCAGATTCTGGGCCAAGTTGGGATATCCGACTACCTCTGGTCCTAATGGCCATCAGATCTACCCCTTCATCGGCAACTAAAATGTCACCATTTGAGTTGATGACCGGACGCAAGATGGTGCTTCCTCAGCATTTGCTCTACAGGACCTAAGAGCAGACACTGATAAATTCCTCCACAACTCATGAGTATGTGGAGAATTTAAGAAAACACCTCCAACATGCTTTTGCCTATGCTCAGCGGAATCTAGAAAGATCAGCTGAGAGTAAGAAAACGCACTATGATTTGAAAACCACCAGGAAGGAATATGATGTGGGAGACGGGGTCTATCTATACAATTTCCAAAGGAACCAGGCCAAACAGCGAAAATGTTTGCCTACATGGAAGGGACCGTTTGAAATTATAGACAAAATCTCCCTGTGGCCTACAAGATCCGCATCCCCAAAGGCGGTTTGGCAGAAGGGGAAGACAAGTGGGTACATATAAATCAGCTAAAGTGTTGCCATCCCAGGCACACGCTGCAGCAACTGGAGGAGTCCTCTACAATACCAGAGGGGACCGCTCCAGATTAATTCAGTTCCAACCCTAAAATATCCCACATATAGCCTCTAAAATATTATGACGCTTGTAAGCCACTGTCTCTGAATTATATCTTGTTTTTAAAAATTGGAATGCTATGTCTATTAAAGTATAAAATGTATATGTCGCCCCACTATATCAATAGTGGGGGAGAAATGTCTATGAATAGGTATTGCCGCTTTCCTTTGTCGTCCTAGGAGAAAGAAAACCTGGGGACTGGCCAAGGACGACGATCGGGGACCAGGAGCAGAGACCCGAGGGGCCCGGGGTACCGCCCAATATTCCCATCAGGACCGGCGAGGAGAACCGATCGATCCAACTGGGTGGAGGAAAAGATGCTGAACTGTGCCATCTACAGAAATGGAAGAAGATAATGCGGACATACCAGCACAGGGCTCAAAACATCCTTGGCACCCGACTTCCCCTCGACTCGAATCAAAGCGCAGTCGGGCGGGGGGTTTTGTCAAGGGTTTTGACCCATGTTGAATCCTTAGACTGGGTAGATGTGGGGATGAGCTGTCGCCACCCATTATTCTATCCCAGAACAAACTAAATCAATAGACTGGGTGGATGTGGGGATGAGCTGTCGCCACCCACATTCAAGCCAGAATCCAGGAAAACTGTGCAGTTGGCACAAGACCACTCCAAAGATACAACCTTCTTGTGGGGGGTTCCACATCACCACTCTACTGTAAGGATGCCATCAAAACAATGTTAAGCAAGGGTCCTATACTATCAAGCAAAAGACCACTATTGAAATGCAGTAATTCAAGACAGATCCCAAAAATGGATGCAATACCGGTACTCACCACTATCAGAAAGCCGGCGTTTTAAAACCACCAGACTTGTGTAAAACTGAACAGAGGAACCCAAACCAGGCCAAGGAAAGACTTGCTAAGAGGTGGATACAATGTAAAACTATATTCTGAAATGACTTGAAGGAAGTAATTATTTAATGTATATGTAAAAATTGTAAGTTTGATTTAAACTGGGAACTAAAGTGACAGTTAGCTGAATTCTGCCTGACAACTACCCCCGACAGGAGAAACCTGCTCAGCCACTCTTCCCGGGCCTAGCTGCATCCTGCTTCCCCACCAAAGGAGTTGACACCTCTCTGATTAGATTAGGGGAGGGGCACCTGCAAGAGGTTGAACAAAGCCTTGTCCTGGACTCAGGCAAATGTTATATTGGGGGGGGCCGTAAAGTGGCTTCCTCTGGAGAGAAGTGGGAGGAGATCTGCCTCTGGGAGCCACCCGAGCTGGAGGCGGGGGCAGACAGAAGCTTCCCCCATGTGCTTGGGAACCTAAACCACACCCATCTGGGCCAGAGCATAATTTTAAAAAAGATGGATTATTCATAGTACGGACTTGTCAGAATTATATAAGTAATATCATTATTCTTGTGATTTTTCTGTGCACGTTTGAAGAGGTGTTAGGACCCTGTGGTGTATGCTGGGGGGTTGCTAGCGGAAAATATGGTCTTACTCCAAATGTCTGCATGTTAAAAATCTGACACTTCATCAATTAATGTCCATACTCCTTGCGCACATGTGTGTAATTTTTGGTAAATGTCCGATATTGGTAAACCAGTCAAAAAGCGCAAAATGTTATCATATTTGAATGCAAGCCCCCAGGAAGATCAGAGGCGGGCAAGCATGGACCATAAGGAATATATAATGTGTACATGTAATTTCAACAAATTGTGTATCTGGAAAATATGTATTTGAATCAAATATAGATTTTTGTAGGCAAACTGATCAGGGGAGGATCCTCTGACCCATAAACAGACCTCATCATGATGACAATCCATTTCCTTCCCCCAATCAAGGGAGAGAGGAGGAATTGGCCAATGATAAGTGAGAGGGGCAGGTTTAGTTATGACCAACGCACACACCCACTTTCCAAAACACATAAAGAGAGACTGCTGGGACAGGTAGACATTCAATTCCATTTGCTGTGGAGCGTGCTCACCGACGACTTCACATCCAGAGATCCAACACTTAGATTTCCAAGCTAAACAGAGACTACAGAACTTTGAACCAAGAAGGCCCACTGCAAGCAAAAGTATGTCAGCAGGCCTCAAAATCTCTTGCAAACTATTCCACAGCCGTGCGAGCTGTCTGAATTCCTTGCCAAGAACTTTTGCCAGTACCCAGAAAGCAGTGTTACATCCAGAATCCACTTGATCCGGACCGGAAAGCAGTGCAGTATCCAGAGCCAGAGGACGCTGTATCCAGAGAGACTAGACCAGCAGAGCAGAGCTGACCCAGATCGCTGTGAGCAGAACCGCCAGAAGTCCCGTCCAACCTGACCAGACCTTGACGGCTTATTTCAAAAATATAGTGCGAGTACTCACTGTGCCAAAACCAATCTCTTAGTTAAAATAATCTAATTCAAGCTATTTTAACCTAAGTAGAACTGCCTCCTAGAAATCCTGTCATCTGTCATTCTAAAGCTGCGAGCTGTCATCTGTCATTCTAAAGCTGCAAACTGTCACCTGTCATTTTGAGTTTTACTTTAAATCCGACAATCTACCTTTATTAAATCATCCGTATCTCTTGAACCGTTTGTGCTAGGAACGAAATTGTATTTCATGTTAAAGCTGTGATTCTAGGCTTTCCAACGAACCTAGAACCGACTTCCTACTCCCTACACTTTTTCCGCAATCGCGATTTACGCACTCGCGAAATTTACCGCGATTTGCAATTTGGCCTGATTTCGTCATCTGTAAAAAGATAGCCGCTTTTGTCTGAACAGCTAAAATTCATTTGCAACCTAATAACCATGCCTGAACCATTGTTAGGGCTGACCTGAACTGATTTAAAGTATCTCTCCCTCACCCTGAACCTCCTATAGGGAATTAAAAGCAATTTTAACATTTTTCACTTCCTTGCCACAACATTACAAAGCACTCCTGCCCGTGTTTTAAAAAGCATACCTGTTGTCTAAGCTTGCTGGGGGGGCGGAGGAACTGAATTCCGTATTGTATTTGATTGTATTCCTGAAGACTGGGTGTGTTACTTCCATCTCCTTGCATTGCATATAAGGGGGGGGGTGAATTGCCACCAGGGGAAAAGTGAACATATCTCTTGTGAAACCATATCAGTTTATTTTCTGTACTGCATTATTCCACCTTGCATTTCCTTGAAACCATAAGGCCTTTCAGCTACCTCATCCTCTATACTAATTCTAAGTAACCAAATCAGTTTACCAATAGAACATTATCCATTGTTGATCACTGTCATATTTTAAGTGTGATATCCAATATTAATTTATTATAAAAGTGTGATAGAAATATATTGTTATATTTCTCAAATAAACCTTTTAAATTTGCAAAACAGACCTAATTCTTTGCTCAGTGGGGTCAGGGGGATTCTAAGAGAGAGGTGTTATATAAGGGTTGTCATCCAGAGTACATGAACTGGACCTAAAAAAATATCAATAAGGGTTTCCCTCAGCATCCCAGACTAGGCATTGACTTAGCTGTAGTGTTGAAGTGAAGCTGCTTAACACGTGGTAAAGTAGTCTGTTTACCGTTAGTTCTCAAAGAAAACAGGCACTCTACGAGTGCAAAGACAAACAAAAATCTTTGATTATCCTGGTAAATGGTGTACCTACAAAAGAAAAATATTTGGCAACACCTAGTGGACATAACCAAAGTTAGATAGGCATTGCAGTACCTTAAAGAAAACAATGAATACTACAAGGAAATAAACGTTCAAGAAAACCTGAGAGAAAGCGAAATAATTCAGGGCTCCTCAACAAGTGGCCAATTTGAACGTCTAGATCCTAGTGCAACCTCCAGTATTTTAGACCACTATACAATTCACCCACTGCACTCCAAAGACACTATAAACGATGCACTAGAAACATATCAAATGCCGCTAGCCAAAGGAGCGCCAATCAGTAATTGGGAAAAAAATGTGGAAGCACAAGCCTTTCCTCTACTCTTCCCCACTGGAAAAGGTGGAAGATATGATGAAAGAAGCACACAAATAACGGCATCAGAATACTGCTGTTTACGAATGTATTCTGAAGACCCTAGGTTTAGAGAGAACGTGGAATACTTATTCCACCTGCTCTTTGAAAGTGAACTAGCAACGCTATGTTATGGAGTTGCCCACACATTAAAAACAGGTTCCCATTTCCAAAACATGTCTGCTACACAACTACTTCAAAGGGTGCAAGAGAAGGACAAAGTTTTACAGGCAAGTGTTACAAATCTCTTGGCAAACATGCATGGTACGAAAGAGTAGTGGCTCTGACGGAACACAGATGTATGGTGTATGCTCCGCAAACTTGGCCCTCCCACATGCTTTGTCACTAAGTTGTGCCGAGTATGCATGGAACGACTTGCACACTCACTTTCCTACGCATAGCAAACAAAAACAAAACAGGTGTAGACATGAAAACACCAGGAGAGCTGTGCTCTCTCAATCCAGTAAATGTTTCACACTTTCATCATCGCCTCCTTGCCCTGCTGCACTTCATTTGCAATAAAGTATTTCCTCCCCTCTGAGAAGTGGAACACTTCTTTTGGTCGAAAAGAATATCAAGCCAGTGGAGCACCACACATCCACATGCTTTTGTGGATTAAAAATGCTCCTAAATTTGGTGAGGAAAGTGATGAAACTGTTTTGCAGTTCATTCACAAATGTCACTTGCAAAATCCCTTTGGAAAGTACCCATAGAGACCGACAAGCACATATTTTGCAATTCCAAAGACACAAGTGTGGCAAGTATTGTCGACGCAAATGTCAGGACAGATGCAAATATAATAACAGAGGCAAATACTACACCAAATGCCGCTTTGGTTTCCCTAGACCAGTTTCAACAGGCCAAGTAAACGGCTTCATGTCTTCGGTTAGACACAGTGTGAAAGGAAAATCTCCTAAAAACACAAACTGCATAAAAAGGAGCAAAGCATCAAAGTACATCAATGATTACAATGCAATTATTGCCCTCTTATGGAATGCCAATGTTGATGTACAGTACATTGCAGACAATACCACTGCTGTTGCACAATATGTCACCACCTACTTAACCTAAGCTGAGAGAACAGACCTCCGGGATGAAAATTGTACAGCTTTGGCATTAAAATGCTGTCCCATAGAGAATGTGGCAGCTATGAAGCTGCTGACTGCTTAACCAGCACAGCCTAATATGGGAAATCTGACAACATAGGGTGGCTAAGCCTTGGGCCTGCTGCATCCAGAAGACGAGTACTTAATTCGTACGAAGACATACAAACAATAGCCAAAAGTGATCCCAACAGCCAGGACATTTTGAACAACAACTTATTGGACACATACTACCCAAACAGAAGTAGTACTTTAGATGCCTTGTGCTTGTACCAGGTAGCCCAAAACTTCACATACAAAAATAACATTACACCAAATGAGGAAAAAGGTAGATACAGAGTGCAAAGTTGTGAAGGCAGCCTGTTGAGACTTACCAAACACAGCCTAATTAATCATATAAAGTTGTACTTCGAAACTCCTCAACACAAAGAACTATACTACATGGCCCTACTGCAACTTTTCAAACCATGGAGAAAGGAAGATAAGCCACTGTTAGGAAGAAACCTGTGCAGTTCCCTTAGGGACCACTGCAAAAGGCTTACGACTACAGGTGTTGGCATTAAACCCAATTGGTAGCATCTGTACCACCCAGATTTACCTGGTAGCTGTGGCTGAGCAGCCAGACTTCTCTCAAGAAGAGTTAGACAGTAGAGTATACAAGATAGGTACTACAATACAGTAGCACAAGCAAACACTGACCAGAGCTTGGGTATACAAGTACATAATTATTTATTTAAAACACACTTTGTAAAATACACTAACACTAATATGGCAAGTAAGTTCAAACACAGTCACTGTTAATATATATACATCCCTGATTACTTATTGAACCAGTCTTAGTTAAAACACCACTTATTTACAGACAGAGGTGAGCGCTTAACCTAAGATAGCACTCCAATAAGTTAGTTAAAAAGGGAGGGGAAAAAGGCAGAATTAGGAAGATACACAATACCAACACTTTAGGATAACCAGAGCAAGTCAGAAAAGGCAGAGTCTACTGAGGAGCAAGAAAGGCATAGGCCAGGCCCACTCTTGGAGAGAGCAAGGCGGAATGTGCCCAAGATCACACAGCTGAATAGTACTTTAAAGTGTCGTTGCAGATAGTTCGAAAAGGGTTGGATCAGTTCAGAAAAAGTTAGTTAGCAGGTCCCAAGTCACCCCAGGATAGAAAGTCAAGGATTTACGGGACACCTTGAACAGTCTGTTGCAAGGGAGACCAGGTGGGACACAGTACCTGAAATGGTAAGAAAGCTCCAGCGGGGGCAGTTGTTCCTGGCAGTGGGTGCAAGTTGGTGCTTGGTCCAGGGGAAGAGAAGATCTCGACGTGGAGGAAAGCTGGAGGTCGTTGCACTGCCAGGAAGAAACCAGCCGCAGAGTTTCCCAGTTAAAAGGTACTACCCTTTTATTCGCGGTAGTGGTGAAGCATGGTTATCCGGCGCCGGGGTGCTTGGCACTGGTAATTCGACCATGAGACGATCCAGGAAGGCGAAAAGAGGACGAACTGGTTATCCCCACCAGTTCAGAGGAAGAAGACTCTCTGGGATGAAGATCTTCTCTGTCGTTGGGAAGTGGTGAGACGGTTCAGCAGGGCTCCACCGGTGGTGTCGTCGTTGTCGTCGTTGTAGGTCGGCTCAGCTTCTCCCTCTTCGGATTCTTTGGTCCTGTGGCGACTTCTGAAGTTCCAGTCCCCAAAGCCCTGCTTTTATGCATAAAACCCCCATTCATCAGTCCTAGCTGTCACACAAACATGCTAAGTGGTGAGCCGGGCGGCTCACCACTGGGTCAATCACACAAGAGTGTGACTTGAGTTACCAAGGCAACTCAGTCCAGGGTGCCTAAACCCCCCCTCCCACACATGCTGTAGACCCAGACAGAGTGGCACAACTTTTGGAGGCTTCTGTGGAGAAGCCCGCCAAGAAGTGGAACAAAGGGCTCAACTTGGGTTGGAGTTACAGAGGTGAACACAAACGCCATTTTAAAACTGAGTCCTGGCAAAAAAGACCCAACCGGGGAATAAATATTAAATAAATAACCCGGCGGCATCTTTAACAATGCACCAAAAAAGTGGTGCATTTAAAATGAATGGGAAAATCCCAGAGGAAATATTCTGGTGGAATATTTCGCGTGGTAACCACTGCCACCAGCCAGAAACTCGAGCGGGGACTGCACAGTGCCCCCTCGAAAAACAGACCGAGGGGCAATCTAATTACCCCTACCAGTACTTCCACAATATGATGGTTTGTACTGGTTCTATTCACAATTTAAGACTAGTAAAGTCAATGGTGACTTTACATGCCCTGGGAGACAGTAGTCAGTCCCAGGGTATAGGGTCTATGTTTGGGGGTCACTATGACACCCCTGTGTTACTGCACTGAGGGTGCTGTGTAACACACTTACCAAAAATACATGAAACCCTATGGAGTAAAAGACCCCATAGCCCATAAAACACATTACAAAGTCAAAGGATATCTCAAATCATGTCTAAGAGTGGGAGAAAAAGAGTCTCACTCTTAGCAGGAGAAAAGAATAAACCCCAAAAATCCAGCAAAGCTGCTGGGGGACTCACTAGGTTTGGGAAATTAGCCTTAACAGTGAATTCTCCCTAACAGCCACCTACACCTCCTATGAATATGCTTTCAAAGTCACTGAAAGTACAATTACAGATTACACGGTAGAAAACCATATTGGACAGTGAACGCCAACAAGAAGAACTTCAAGTACAACTAACTGTAAACACTTCTGAGAGCAGTGAACCTTCGCAAACAGGCAGCCAAGAACCACTTGGAGAGCCACCCATAGCAAATGAGGCATAATTGGCCATGACGGAGGTAACCACCACTATGCTTCAGTATGAGCACTGTACAGAAGAGTTGGCAGTACTTAAATCCCAACTAAACAATGAACAGCGTACCATTTTTGTAGAAATTAGTGAAACCATTGAATGTGGTATGCAGCACGAAAGTAAAACTTGTACCTGTGACAACTCCAAACCTGTACTGATGTATGTAGTGGTGAAGCTGGGTCAGGTAAAACATTCTTAATAAAAATTATCAGAAAATACCTCCAACAAATAACTAACAACCTTTCTGTGGTTAGAACTGCCCTACAGGTTTGGCTGCGTACAACATAGGTGGATTCACTCTACACTGATTGCTACTCCTTCCAGTAACACCAAAACAAATTAGAGCACTATAAACTTTCAGCAGAATCTGCTATGGGGCTACTCAGAGTTTTGACAAATGAAAATGCTCCTAATAGATGAGGTGAGCATGGTCTCCAACCTAAGGTTGGCTTTGATGCACCTCAGATTGCAAGAGGTACTCAAAACAGACTACAAAGAACTCTTTGGAGGAAATCATGTCATTGTTTTCAGAGATCTCCTTCAATTGACACCAGTCAAAGGGGAACCTATCTTCAAAACCTTAGGATACAAACAGTGCCGTAAAAGTCTGCAGACCTCACCTATGTCAACTTTTAAAAAAACATGCGGATTGGTGCACTATCAAACGAATTCTAGACACATAGGACGCACAACTGCGAGATCCCTTCTTTTCAAACATGTATGTACGCAGAGAAAAGTTTTCTCTGTTGCTAGTTTATGCAGTAACTATTCATAAATCGCAAGGTCTAACCTTAGATCAAGCATTGATTGATATTGGCAACACAGTCTTCAAAGAAGGAATGAGTTACGTAGCACTGTCACTGCTACGTACACTGGAAGGACTATCTAGTTAATTTTGATGCAACTGCAGTCAGTGCAGAAATTGTTTGAATCAGAGTACAATAGAATATGTGCACTGTACACACCCCATCTAAAAATGTACCCTATACCTCAAAAACCAAAAGGTTTGAAAAGGCACATTCCATCAGAAGTACTAAATGATTTCGCCACACTACCATCAAAGAAATTAAAAGAAACTCCTACTACAGCAACTACTGAAAGCACATACAAAAGGAGTAAAATAGACAAACCATACCCAACTCCACCCACAAAATGCCTCTGCAAAGAAACCACATACCCTTCCATCAAAAGGCTCAGATACAGAAGTACCTGGACCATTAAAATTTTCAAATACAACAGGTGTTAATTGCTATACAAATTTAACAATCAATGTTGTATTCCAAAAAACAGCAGTTGTCGAAAACATTTATTTAAATGGCATAGACCAGTTGTGTTTGCAAATGCTCGTCCTTCACAGAAATGAGGTAATTAATCCTGACACCAGTTACAGTGTCCCAGGAATATGGCAAGAATTGAACTACAGTGCTGGAATGGTGAAATTCACTTTAAACCAACAAGAAGATCCACAGGAATTTCTAATGTACTTACTACAAATACTGGAAAGAAAAAAAACATACTTCTAAATGAAATCTTCCACATTTCCTACATGCGGAAACATACATGCACTCTTTGTAATCATGTCATTCAGGAGCAAGTCCCTAACAAATTCTTCATGTATGTATCAATACCTAACTGACTCCATTCCATTTCAGCAACTGGTGTAAAATGCAAACCATGTAGTGTACATCGTGCAATTCTGATAATCAATCGACGCTACATATACACTCACATAGTCAATATGTGATATTAATGCTCTTAAGATACAATGCCGACAGTACCAAAAACAACTGCAAATGTACTGCCTTCACACACGGACAGATATCACTTGGCAAAAAAAACCTTCACAACTGTAGCCATAATATACCACAAAGGGGAGTCCACCATTGGAGGCCACTATACTGCATACATTAGAAAGCAATCGTCATGGTGGGAATACAATGATACTTCCATCAGTCCAAAGCACAGACTGCCTGCAAATCTTGAAAATGCCTACTTAATATTCTTGAAGCCAAAATGTACTCATTGATGTACAAACCTACTATACCTTACTCCCCTGCACCAACCAGTACCTTCGTCAGTGGACAAAAAATGTTTTTCCTGCCACACTTTTGACCTAAAACAACTTACCATTCTGGAAGAATTTACGAAATGCACTACAGTGCGTGTTGGACACTTATCCCCAATCAACACAAGGAGTTCAGTCATACAAACAGTACGTGTACACAAAGCACAGTAGCATTATTTTCCACTGGATACGTTGAAGGGAAAGTGCTAAGTATGAGGGTTCAAAACTATCCTCAGTAACCTCTAAAAATACCACAGCAAATCAGTCAGGAGCTCTCCGAGAATAGTCATACAACGCCAACACATATGGACTAATCACCACGCAAACCCGTAATTGGACAGTACCACTTCAATATGTACACAGATGTTGAAGTAACCACAGGAATGTACAAACTTCTCTACGTACCCTTTACGAACGGGAAACTGTAAACAGTTAGAATACGCCACCTGGTATCTAACTGCAACCTGAATACAACAATGTTATTTGCAGCATTACAACTACCCAACTCAACCTTCAAAAACTACTGTGCTACAAACAAAGCGTCAAACACTTCCAAAGTATGAGCAGTTACAGTACGCCAGCAGGTACGTAACTACTGTCAGAATTTTGCACTAGCACAGAACAATGTCATAATACTGGCAAACCACCAGCAGCAACCAAAGGCATAAACAGTGGTACAAAAAGGAAGCAGGTAAACATTTACAAAACACCACCTGCTATACAACGCCACCCATCCTACCAACATGTATAGTCCAGATATACACCATTACATTTCCTCCTACTTCAAGAGTACACCTTAAAAAGTGCTGTAACCACTCCAAATGTCACTATCATTCATTGTGCACCATAATTTCAAAGTGTTTTTTAAAATCCACCATGGAGTTCTTTTAGACCCAATGATTATGCAAAGAACCACAGGAACTGCGCAGAACCACAGGAACAGTACACTGGTTCAAAGCATAGTACTTAGGAAGTACTAGTTATGAGGGTCCACAAAATAAAGAAATGTAGGCTATGTATAGGACTGCAAACTAACGAAATACCTGTGCTGACATTCTGTTCTCTTTTCCCACAGATAATGCAGCAACCAGTACCACAACATTTTACACTCTACAAAATTCACAGTGCAATAAGTGCACTTATTTCTGCTATACACATACCAATACCACCATTTACAATGCACACCTATATTACACTATGCAGCTTGTGCCTATGCCCTACATGCTTCACCACACCCTGTACATTTTAGGGCCTCCAGCCATACACTAAACATTGTACACCCTGCCCACTATTGCCGCTGCACTGCAGAACTATACGTACAAACATTTATCCATGTACCACTAACCCCACACAACACAGCCACCTACCCCTTAGCCACTGCAGTTGACATTGGCTGCTATTTGTTACACAGAATACATAACCAGTTTCCTACATACACTGGTCACCTAATCCTATCATAAGTGCACACACTGAATTAACAACACTACAGTAACCTACTCTACAATCTGTACAATCACAACAACACGTCATGCATGCATCAATACATCTTACGTAACTGTCGTAAATGCTGCAACATTTGGCTCCTTCCTTTCCACTAGCACAGTGTAGGCCATTAGGTCATTTTCATTGTTATGTACACCATTTCCAAGAAATGTATGAAACCCATATTTCACTACAGGGCATAGATCATGGCTCCCGAGACATATTGCAACCACTGCCTTACTGCTTAACATTTTAAACTTCTGTTTCCCTTTCTTATTGTGTAAAGGAAACACCATTTAAAGCCCATAACCGCCTTACAGTGTTAGACAAACGTTCACACTAACTGCTTTCCTTTCTTGAACAGTAGCCCCAAACAAGGTAATTCAGCACGAGACCTAACTGCGTACGATGGACCACCCACCCACGTCTTCTGAAGCAGCAAACACAGTGACATCACCCACTGTTGCCTCGTAACACACTGTACATATAACTTGTCCTTACCCACTGTAAAAGCACATTTTATGTATTTTGCTGTCTGTGCATTCACGGCACCATTTGTACGGCACCATCATATCAACTTGTATGTTGCACTACCTTCACCGTAATGACACTACCAACATTTGTAAATACATGCTACAGTCGAAACACGTTGCTGGCTGATTCCTTTCTTTTTTTCCTGCCTCATCTCTGGAAATCGAAACCTAACATACCTCTCCTTCAACAGGGGACACATTATAAAACAGCCTTGAGGGGAAGCATGTTTAGCTCCAAGATCAGACATTATATAGAAGTCTAGCAAAAAAAGATACATAACTAACACTGCAGTTACTCTGTGCATGTGCTCCAAAGGTAGTCTGCAACAATCCCATATGCTGTATGCAATTTTACGCCCACCCAGTAGAAGCATGGAATTTGCCAAAATTATTTAAGAACACCTTTACATCATATGTGTATTATGATTAACATGTATTAACATGCTCCTTAGTATGCATATTTAAAAATGTACTCTACCACTCACTATCTGTACATTACACAGACCTTTGTGATGGCAGTAAAAAGAACGCTGTTACACTGCCATGTCTCCACCATTCCCAGTAAATTGCAACTGTCATTGTACTTTCTTTTGCTGCCATTCTTCCCCACCCCCTCCAAATGCAGGCATACAAGGCAAGATGAACATGGAACACCAAGTCGTACACTAAAGCACACCTTCTGCACACTTGTACACTGCTACATTCCCTGTTCTGCCCTTTCTATGCCTTATCACACAATTACTACGTCTACGCACCCTCAGTGTACTGTATGTTATAACGGCCACAGGTGCACGCAGCGGTCAACCGGCACACAAACATCTACAGCTCACATTTCATTGATGCACTTATTACCAAAGCAGCTCCTCCATTCTCTAGCAATCCGAGATGACCCCGATTAGGTTTCTTGTTGTATTACTTTCTTTGCAGAAACACACACATCGTGCTGTGGGTCCAACTACACTCGCTACCACTGTCAACTTTTGTTTAAAAGGAAACATGAAAACAGCATCTAGTCCCAACGGTTCCAAGACATTTTCTTGTGTGCAGCCATACAATCACAGTATTACCTACAAACCAGAGACCAAGGCAGTGGGTTAACATATGACACTACGCAGTAACACACCGTTCATGGTCCATCAGGCAGGCATCTATTACTACATTATCCTTCCCGCAAAGTTTTGTACTGTGCGCTGCAACTAATACCCGCTACTTACATATACTCTTATTCCTCTTTCTACTCAGATATCTTGCACTTTCCTGCGCATGTCACATCTTCCACATTCCAATAGATCGCTGGTGGACCAACCATTGGAGGATTACCATAAGAAAAGTCTTTTCCATCGTTATTATCTGGGCCGACCCATATGGCCCGGCATGTCCACTTGCGGTTACCTGCTTTACAAACCAACCTGCAAACCTTTATTCTGTAAGTCATCCCAGAGGCACCAGATGCTACCTTCTCTACCTTTCAAAGAAAATATTTTCTTCCACACGGGCCACCAAGCACCACTACGTACTACTTTTCCCACTTTGCTAGACGAGAACAGAAATACAGAATTGCACAGACAGCATTGGTCAATGGATTTTGTTTGTGAAATAAAAGAGTGGTGAATGCACCAACTGGCACGTTTTCGTTTACATTATGTGGCAAAATAAAGCACTTCCAACCACTTCCTGTATTGTTACTAAAGTATGGAATGTTCTGGAACCGTATACTCTGTGTGCGCATGTCCGCTTTTGCTTTTGTTTATGTTGTTCCTTTCCAGAGCTAGGTGTTCACAGAAAATAAATACCTGGATTGCATGCTGTGAGGAACGACTGTCTACAAGTAAAGTCACTGCTACGATGGTGTATGCGGCACAAAGGCAAAGCTAACGGAAGCGATGCACACATTAAAATTGCACTAAAACCTCCAACCGCTTCCATTGCCCATCTCAAAATGTACACCAAACGAAAACAGTCAGATGGCCTGCCACCCTGTATATGGCTGGACTAACAGCGTTCATGATGTTGTCGGCTGCAAATGTATGTGTGTTGGACTGTACATTATCCATACTTTACATGTGTAATGCTTATTAACTCATGTCATTTCGCACTACCTTCCATCGCTCTCAAAGTACAAGGTATTATGAGAGGTATACCATACTGTACATTGTGACATCTCAGTATATGAATGGCAACAAGGCCAATGACATACACCATATTCAAGTGCAGTCATTTCACGCCACCTCTACTGGTGTGCCAACTGCAAAATTTCCTCCACAGGAGACACATTTCCAACCGTGTACACTGGAGTTACATATCAGTATAAGAACTGACCCAAAGAAGGCAACATTCTGAAACCTACTTCCGAACAATGTCCACATTCTTACGTCAAAGGCCCATAGCCATCCATACACAGCAGCAGGCGCTTGCCACTCCCAACACAACATGGTACACGGATTACAGAAATCCCTATGTCATCTGCAATACACTCCCCTTCCCCAATAGCCTCTGAAGTCTGTTGCCTGCGCACCTACCCCACAACACTTTATATGTTAGTATCTGCGTACATGGGCCATGTCGAAAGGATTATTTTACTGTGTAACGTTTGCATGTCCCACTTTCTTACTACACTCCGACGCGAAGCTGTGTTCACGGCCACACCACTCCTAATGCAAATTGTGTCTTATCTCACCAATGCTCCTTTAAGAACTGTACCATGTCCTCCACAGTGATTGTGCAAAGGCGCGGACCTTAGGACACTAACATATTTACAACTGTATTGTATGGCACAATGCTTATAATAACTTATGCAAATGACCTAAGGCAAAGTGAAAGTACTCTTTGTACCTATGTCTGCATTCCACATACCAATATCACAGTACTCCCATACATAACAGCATTGCAGGTTTGTTAGCAACAGCCTACTCCGTTGCCACACCCACTGCAAAGCAATAGACCCATGAATGGAAACATGTGAACACTTACCTTTTCAGTCCACAGGTATATATCAGTACAGTAATGAACCCAATCAAGGCAACTTCCAACCAGTGCCCACCCTGTTATGTCCAAGGGCCCCAGCCATGCACACAAGCCAGTATGGGTTTTGCAGGCACAATACAGCATAGCACCCGGACTGCAAATATCCTCATTGTCTCCAATGCACTCCCCCATCCCCAATGGAGTCTGCCTGCACTCACCAAAAAATGATAGTCGCCTCTACAACTGCCCACCGAAGTATTACCCAATGAGGCGTACAAATTCCTTCCATGTGCCAATGTGTGACTGCCCTCCCTAAAGCAAGGCTGTGCCCAAGGCCTAGGCTCTTAGGTACATAGGCGGAGGCCTACGGCCACTACCCATGAACCTAATTGCCTAGTACTATGACACACCCACTGGAAGGCAATGCATGGTAACATTTCCCACAGTGCTTTCCTGCCTACACGTACGTATAGCTACACAATCGGACCCAAACAAGGCAACATTCGCACACCTACTTCCAACCAGTGTCCACACTGTTAGGGCCAAGGGCTGCAGCCATGCACACAATGCAGTAGGGCCTTTGCAAGCACAACACAACATAGTACACCAACTGCAAATATCCTCATATCTCCAATGCACTCCCCATCCCCTATACAGTCTGCCCACACTGACCAACATACGATAGTCCCCTGTGCACCCAACCACCAATGCAGTGTATCTCAGTAGCTGCGGGAATGATCCATATCGCAACAGTGTGCTGCCAAACAATCCTTCCATTTCTCCATGTCGTTATGGCCCCCCCTTGCAGCAACGGTGTGATAAAACTCAGCCGCATACCTAACCACTAAGTGCCTCACTGCTCTCCCATGCATGGAGGCATTACATTGCGAGGGTGGTGCCTAAGCCCTAGGCTCTTTCTACATGCCATGCCCATGCGGTAAAAAGGCTATGTCTTACCCACAACCACTACAAGCCAAGTCAGACAAGCGTGGGAACATTTCATCACAAACCCACCACTGTAAAACAATGCAAACACACTAAGTCAACATAACCACCGACATCCCTATCCTAGAGCACAAAACATTGCCAATATCTTCGCTTCGCGCTCTTTCACCCAGCCGATCCTGCAAACCATGTTTTCCAATGTCTTTCGGCGCGGCACTATCCTCAGATACACCATGGCGGCGTTTCCTAAAAACTTTTGACGCACAGCACACTTCCCTCCAGCCAACCACCAGCCGTGTCCAATGTTCACCGACATCACGGCGTACCGCAGGCCAATGAGACTTTGGTCCGCGGTGCGAACAGGGAAATGGGTCCGCTGAGCGGACCCAGATATCACATTTTTTGGGATGTAAATTTCAATATTTTGCTAGTAAATTACTGGTCGGATTTCCACCAAACACCCAAAAGCACGCTTTCTAACCCAAGCCCCCGCTCCTGATGCAAATTTGGTGAAAATCCGCCAAGTGGTTCAGGCTATAGCTCTGCGCAAAGTTTTTCCCCATTGAGTCTATGGAAAAAATATCATTTGGGACCCGCCCGATAACTTTGCCCCCCCCGGCATGAAACCTCACCCAACTTGGTGAAAGATTCAGAGCCAGCCATATACTTTTTTTGCAAGGTTTGGTTGAGGATTCCTCCAGGGGGAGCAAAGTTATAAGCTGCCGAAAGTGCTCTTCCAATGAGTTTAGCAACTTAACCATAACTACACGCCCGATACTGCAGGCCGTTTAATAATCCAAGAGGGAAGAACTATTCCCTCGATGCCACATATGCCAAGATGTTTCATTGCAATCAGTGTTATTTTTCCCCACCAAAGGTAGAAGGCCCAGGGTCCCCAAGCTCACGTACCAGATTTTGGCAATCCTTTTTAGTGGGATTCCCCTTTGGGCCAAGTCGATATCAGAGTTCCCACAGAGAATGATCAAAGTCACATTCTGCATTCAAGTCCCCAGCCACCAAGATTCGTCCATTCTGGTGCTTTATCACCCAAGCATCAATGACTTGGCACCCTCCACAAACACATCCACTACTGGTATTCCCTTATTCCAGTGAATGTTCACAACCAGGATTTTGAGGGATCCATCCCGGGAAATGAGATCCAACCTCAGCGCCCCAATGGGTACATCTTCAATAATGATCCCACTGAAACAGATTATTTTCTTTAGCAATCAAGAGCCCACCTGAGGGCCTCCCCGCACCGCTGCTTTTAGCATACTGGTTGAAAATCTTATAGCGATCTAGTATAGGAGTTGTAATCATCCATGTTTCCTGTAGACAAATTCAGTTGGAGTGAGAGAGTCAAAGGCTACCCTAACCAAAAGCGTGACATAGGGTCACAGGATTGCAGCAGAGCTAGGTAGCCGCTAGCTCAAAGAACAGAACACCTTAAGATGCAGAAATATCAAACAAAAGTTTTATTTACACTAACAGAAAAAAGGAACATATTTACAGAAAGTGCCGTAGCACTAAAGATATGCTTAGTTGAGCACGTTGTAGTCTGCATATTGGTGAGTTAGTAGGCAGAGGGACATTTTATTTCATGTATTGCTTTGGATGACAATACGTAAACATTGTCGACACATGTAATTCAGTGTTTCTGGTTTGGTATATCGATGGCAAGTAGCAGTGGCTGTGTAGATTGAAGCAGCGCTGCTGGGTGGTACCGAACAGTCTTCAGGACAGTTAGTTGTGGTTGGGACGATGTTAGGTGCAAGGTGCGTCCACCTAAAGATAACAGGGGAGTA
The DNA here is from genome assembly GCF_040938575.1 of Ambystoma mexicanum. Lineage (NCBI taxonomy): Eukaryota > Metazoa > Chordata > Amphibia > Caudata > Ambystomatidae > Ambystoma > Ambystoma mexicanum. The sequence goes on along the minus strand of NC_090924.1, from coordinate 1,070,563,877 downwards.
GGTTAGTCAGGGGGATTAGGTGTCCGATAGTTGAAAAAGGAAGCTGCAAAGCGTGGACCTACCATGTACAGGTAAGTGGACGCCTAGGTTGAGGTCTTGATTGCCCAGTCTTTAATTGTGACTGGGAAGCTGTCTGCAATAGGTCAAATGGCTGGAGTTAAGTACAAAGGAAATACATCAGGTAAGTACGTGGTGACCATGGTGTGGTAAAGCAGATGTCACAGTATGTTTAGAGGTGGCAAGCAGTGAAAACAGTGATCCGGCGTGTAGTTGGTGTTTCGTATAAGCCAGTAGTATGGTTGTGATTGGCATGGTGGCCATAATAGATCGGTTATTGAGTGAGATTGATCCCTTGTGTTATTAAAGTGGTTAAGTAGTTTCTCACATATGGATCAACAGTATGAGGCGGTGGTTAGTACAACCACAAGGCAATCGGAGGCTAAATGGTCCCAGTGCGTGAAAATAAACTCTAGGTGAAATAAATGGCGAGTGAGACAGCAGAATAAATTCAGTTGGCCTTTCCTAAGCTAGCCAAGCAGCTTTGGTTGCTAAATTGATGTTGATTCCCTCTAGCTTTCCACGATTTTAGGCATAACATTTCTATTTTCCCAGTGGGGATACCCGATTATGGTTTCTGCCACAAGGTTGAGATTATGGCAGCCCAATCAATTTCTTTTTTCAGATCCTTCTCGGAGACAGGCCTCATAGTGCCTCTCCGATTACCCACCAAATTGCCCATATGAGCCTCCCCATTACTCTTTGTCTCCTGTATCTGTGTTGACTCCCTCCAGAATCAGAGTCTGCTTGATTTCAAAGCTCGATTCATCCGCTCTTTTTTGCCCACTTGCTTCAAGGTTACTTGATTTCCCAAGCCCCAACCCTCCAGGAACTACCCTACAGCATTAGTCACCACATTAAGCGGAAGCCATTGGTCCCTCTCTGGGAGTTCCTTTGATATTCCCATCTGTCTCTCACCCCCACAAGCCAGATGCCATCCAGGCTCACTGTGGGCCTTTACAGAGGTCTCATCTGTCTGAACAGTTGAGTTGACAGACATCGGCTTTGTGGGGGCCTCCAAACGCCGATAACCCACTTCCATAATTGGAGATAGTTTGGATCTGAATAGTGAATTGTGGGATGCCTTAATACTCAAAATATGCAGCCTCCACGTCATTGGTTTCCACCTGATCCGTTTCATTTTTTTTCCCAATGGGATGGCCTTAGTTGGCAGACATGGTGTCTCTGCCAATAATGAAAACCCTCCCACCTCCCCATAGGCGGATTACCAGCACTTTGACCTGTTGAATGTTTATTCATCGCATATTTTAGGGTATCATGCGCTATATTATCAGGCAGAGATGGGAGGGATGTCAGTACTTCTACCTCTAAATTAGAAGGTGCCTCATTCATGCATTCCAATACGCCCTCACATACCATAACAGATTTCAATTATATCTGAGGAGCTTCCAATGAATACCGGTTTAGATGGTTTTTTCCGACCTCCACCCGCTCCATAATGAACAAACTGCACCACATTAGGGGCAGAAACAGTTGGGTGGGTCATTTGAATTCCTTCATCAATATCTTTCAAAGTATGGTGTAATGCAGGGGACCCACATTGTGCACCAGATTCCCCCAAACCATCATTGATGCTTAGTCCCTTCTCCTCCGATTTATCTACATTATCATTGCCATCAACTATAATAGTGACGGCTGTAGGTGAATCCTGTATTGATGCATCGCAAGTCTGCTGCATCACACTTTCCACGTTGTGGCTAAAATTCTCATGCTCCATTTCCTTATCAGCAAACACAATACTGATGTCAGTCATATCTTTGTCCCACAAAGAAATCGTGTGTAGTCATAATAGAATGATTGATCCAACATAGCATTCCCTCTCACAACTGTGCACATCTTCCCTTCAGTGCTGGTTGTAGCTGGCTTGACAAAGTAGTGGTCCATAAACCTTTGGGCCAGATATTGGTTGTGCCAATTTAATTCCTCTAGGTGTCTTTGGGTGAGCCTTCACTGATCAACTATTACCCAAGGGGCGTTGTTAACCATCACTGGGTCATGGGAAGTATGAATCAGGGCTCTAGTTAGAGGTGCCGGGTTGAATTGGTCATCCAAATTAAGAGGTAACTGGGGCGCCCCTTGGCCCTCTACAATGACACCCCTTTCCCCCCTCACCTCCCCCAGCAGGTTCTCAACTGGAGCAGTTATTGTCGAAAACCTACATAATGAGGTTGATAGATGGCTGGACTTTAGAATTGCTGTTCAGTTGCGCGGGGCCCCCCAAGCTCCTCCAAATTTACTGAGATTGCAGTATTTCCCAAATGGGTGATCAAGCCCGTTTGGCTACGCAGCCCAGTGCGCATTGCATTAGATGCTTTGTTCAGGCGGCCGGTAAAGTGCCATTTACAACCCAGATCAAAGGGTATGCCACCTAGTGGCTACCCCACAGTCTCTGGAATGATGTTGGCTAAGTAGATTACAAGGCGCAATCCTCTAATACTTGCACCCAGTTTATGCGGCCAATCTCAGCCACCCCTGTGCTGTTTAAATATCCTTCTTTGCAATCGGCAGAGTGTCTAAGTAGCACACTAAAATAGCTTAACCAGGCAACTCAGGAGGCGCATACGTAATACGAATGGGCCAACAAACAGAGATCTCACCTTTAAAATCAGATCAAAGGGAAACCTCCAATGGCATCCCCACAGTCTCTGGTGTAGGAGTCAATTGTGGGTCCGTGTATACAGTTTCTAAATGTTGACACACAAAGTGAAGGTTTCCTTTGCCCTTCCAATTAGGCGAAGTGAAAGTCAAATAAAAAGGACTATAACCATTTAACATGCAGCATCACGTGTAGCATCCAATGAAAATTCCATGTACTTTTAAGTCTCTCACTGAAAGTCCACACAATCAAGCAGCCACTTACCAGCAGCGTCCAGTCTAATGGCGTAATATGAGATAACTAAAGCGTAGCTCCTTCTCTGTACTCGGTACTGCACACTGCAGACTGCTCTCCCTTAGCTCTTGCTTCGTGGCATGCTTTCGCGGGAGGTTGACGATTTAAGAAAACGTTTGTCAGCATATGCCTGAAGGGCACGCCTCTACGCCCATCCCCGTAAGAAAAAAGAACGAAGTAGCAACCAAGCAGCACAGGGATCCACTAAGCGTTCTGCCAGTGTCTGTCTGCCAGCCGAAAAAGGTATTTACTGATTTATTGAAACAGTGTATTTTGAAGTATATTTAAGAGTTACTTATTTCATCCCTTCTAAAGAAGGCGTATTCAATCTGACTGTTAAATTAATAAAACATTGTTCAATCAAGAAACCTTGACCAAGTGTTATTTGGAAACTTGTCACTGTGAAACTATGTTAACCTACAGCTCACATTGACCCCTCTTGAGATAAGCCTGGCTGCTCAGTCACTACCAACTTGTGTAGTACAGATTTATACCAAAGGTTGGGGTGCTATTGCCAAGAGGACAAGGCTGGTGCAGTCTCCCACAGGATACTGCATATAATCTTGCCGAACACCTGCATTGTATGGGATTAGTGGAAGGGAGGGGAAGAGGGGCTGGAGTACGGGGAGACGGGGGTAGAGGGGATAAGAGGGCAGGGGGATCAAATCAGCTGGGTGGACAGTGGGGAAGGTCAAGGTGCATCAGGGTAGGTGGCGTTGCCTTGCCTGGGATCAGGGTTTGCACACGAGAAGGCTGGGGTAAACACAGGACATGAGTGTGGAAGGCCAAGAGGTTGGTGTGGTTGTCTTGTAACATAACATTGATGTTGATGACAAATGACAAGGCAAAAGGGTTTGGTGTACATTCTAAAGAACACCTTCATGGACGCATGTAGACTCCATGTAACAGTTTTTAAGCAGGATTGACGGTCAAAGGCGAAGGAGCATGTCAGTGATTGTGTATCTAGTAGAGTCATAAGTTTCACTAATAGGCAAACCAAGGCTTAGAGTATTTTTTTAAAGGTTGTGTTGGGGTGCAGCCAATAGGGTAGATGATGGTTTAACGTTATGAATAAATGGGGGATAGAGTAGGGCGAGGTGTTTTGAGACCGTATGCGTGTGCACTGTAAGCTGAGGGAGAGGGTAAACCGAACGGACAGGAAGTGCTCACTATATTCGTTGATAAAGGATGTTCAAGCTATTTCTCAGATGCCAGCTGTTAACTATATGGTTGTCTATTCATCTCATGAAGCAGTGCTCATCAACAGATAGGTAAAGACCACGGCGTATACAAGGGAGGTCCCTGGTAAGCCATAAAGCCAACTACTTGGTCTTGGCCAAGGAGGGAGGATGTAGGGCACAAGGAGCATAAAAGGATGGCAAGGCAAAAAAAGGATCGAAAAAGGGACATGGGTGGAGTGCGTGTGCGCGTTTGTGTGAGGGGATGAGGGGCAGTACTCCAGGAAGGGAGCAGGGAAAGTCAGGGGTGAATTGTGCAGGTAGTAGCAGGGTGTCTGTGGGGCTACACCATTGGCAGGGGGACAACAAAGGTGAGACGTACCAATCATTAAATGTCAATGGGGAGAGGACAGGCTTGTTTCCTCCCCATTGTCCCCCTATGAATAAGGGGGACGAGCAGAAAGGAGTTGGAGAGCAGCAAGTGGGATCACAGTCAAGGTGGTACAAGGGATGACGTATGTGGCGGTGCAGCGAGACAGAAGGCACTCAAATTCATTGACAAAGGAGCAACAAAAGAGTGCTTGCGAGCAGAGGGGAGAGAGCTACGCAGATGGGCTCAGGAAAGAGGCTTGGCAAAGAGATCAGCCCACTGGCTGAGCATATTCTGTTGTAAGCACCTTTAAGCGAGGGAATGCCCATATGATGCATCACAGGACCAGTGGCTCCAGGTCTTAGCAAGGTGCTCGAAGTGTTCCAGAGCTTGTTAGCTGCTGGGCTATCAGCAACAGCCATTTCGTGAAGGGCAAGGAGCACTAAAGTAGGAGCACTGAGGCACTTTGCACAGCAGTCAGATGGTAAGCAGGTAGACAGGACAGGCCCAGATGAATTGAGAATTGTGGCGGTATGGATTTATTCCCAGTGAAGTGGATGCTGGATCTCCTGCAATATTAGCAGCATAGTTTGATTTGTTGGTTTAAGTTGAAACCATAACACACATTACTGGTCCAGACTGGTTTTAGACAAGACTATACATTTCTTGGTACAATTTGTGCAGTGTCAACTTGACGTTATCTAAATATCTTCAGGATTTCTCGTACCAGAAGGTCATTTTGTGGGAGCTGCAGACTGGCACACAAGGCACACCATTCTTTGGCTAATATGTAAAGAACATTGAAATGCCCCATTTCCATAGCTTTGTTCTGGAAATTTGTTTTGTTCTCCTTCCTTCATTATACAGTACACAGTCCATTTCCCTCTGGATTTCTGGGACTGGCATCAGTTTGCTTCATTTCCAAAGAGTTTAGGCATGGAAGTAAAAGTTCAAGGACTGACTACAGTAATATGTCTTACTCCCTTGAGTACAGCGATTTTCTTGCTTTATATTGCCCGCTGGTAGGGCAAACAGTCATTCCGTCCTTATTTCCACTTTTATTGAGGGAGGGGCGTGGGTCGGGGGGAGGGGGTGGGAGGACCACTCGGAGGGAGGTATACAGTTGTCTTCCCAAAATAATAATAATTTGGCATTTATATAGCGCTACGAACCCTCAGGTATCTGAGCGCTGCTTATTATTTATTACCCGATGTGTGGTGCTCATTTATCGACCTCGGAAGGATGAAAGGCTGAGTTTGGCCCCGCCGGGATTCGAACCTGCGTTAGCAGGCTCTGCACGGATGTCAAAGTGAGCGCCCTACTCGCTGTGCCACTTGACAGGCTTGCTCTAACTCAAGCCGGTGACCAAGAGTCACATACATGAGGGCACTGCTCTAAAAGGCAGGTGTGGAGTGTTTGTAGCATGATACAAGTTCCTCATTGAAAATAGAGCATTGTGTACTCAAAATAGCAATGAATAAAACATCCATATATTACTGTTCTGTTTGCTTGTGAATTGCCACAACAGACTATTCCATTGGGATCACCACACTGCCAACTAATGCAGCACTTGCTAGGAAACTACCAATTGTCGGAGCCCATATACCCCCCACCCCTCATACCAAGAGGAGAAAGACCCAAGCTTCCATGATGGATGCAGGGGGTTGGATTTCATTTGGTTATAAAATTCTACTAACGTGAAGCCAGCTGTTTCGGTTCCCGCCTATCCATTGCAGAGCGTTCCATAATGCACTGCATCTTTCGAAAACCTCATCCATTCCACTACAAGGTTAACAGTTTACTCGAGGAAGGCAGAGCAGAGTACATTTTATTTAGCATCTGCTCACCATGTACACCTTTGCTCTTAAGATTTAACACAGACCCCACCCCTTTCTCACCAAAACTAGACTTTGCGCCTGTATTTTTGGGTCTCAAGTTATGGTCAAAGGGACCAAAAACTAGTACAATTTTACCAGAATCGCCAGTTGGGTGAGCAGGTTGCAACTTTAGTGCTGGCTCACAATGGTAATGAGGCAAAGGGGATCTCTGAGCGTGTTGGGTCGGAGGAGAGCACCCAGAAAGAACTGAGAAGCTCAGCAACTGCAGCATAAACAAGAGCATGTTACCAGCACATTTAGCAGCCAGTACCTACAGGAATCATCAACTGTACAGTCGACCAGAAGCCACAAGGAGCATCTTGCCCACAAAGGCAGAAGTGGGGCAACTGCACATCAGCACCAGACTATTCCTCCAGCACTACCTCCAAAAATGCTGAAAGGCACAGCAGCACCACTACCAGAATAAAGAACAGTGCTGAACCCAGACCCAAGGAGGGCTTTGTTTGATGAAGATTGTGACATGGCTGTCCGTGCAAGACAGGTCAAAGAGCGCACACTCCTCAACCCCACGCAAAGATTCCCTCTTCTCACGAAGGGATAGCTTCACCAGCAGGACCAGACAAACAGCTGGAGTCATTTGCTGACTCGACCAGACTCCCCATCAATCTACCGCTTTGCCGAACTGCATATCTGAGCAACAGGATCACCATTTCGACAGCCCTGGAGCGTCCCCTCCCAGTGGTTACAACCAGACCACCCAATCTCAAAGAGATCCCTGTGAGCGCCCCGGAAAGATCTCATTGTTGCACCTTTGCTTCCATTTTTATGGAGTCCCAAACTTTATACTTTTATTTTTGATCCAGACCTGTACAGGTGCAGTGGAGCATTAAGCTTCACTCCACTGTCTTTTGCTTATGGGGAAACCAACACATCGTTCAGGCCGTCAGTACTGGGAAACATTGTTTCCCCTTGTGGTAACTTATTCTACAATGCAGTACAATGGGGTACACATTTGTTTTTGCCCTAGACTAAGACGCAAAGATTTTTGGTTACTCTAGGTGTGCAAAATGGACAAGCTGGTGGCAGCAGTGACTTCACAATTTGTTGGTGCTTTTCATTTTAGCCTTACTGCTTTTGGCTACCAACTGTGGCTAGTGACCAAACAGGACCATACCACAAGGTTTTTCCCTTTGGCCATCTTGTTTTTTTGCTTTCTTCCTGGCCTATTAGGCCAGGGAAATACTTCGGACTTCCAGTGCCTGGGAAATCAGACATTTGGCGGGCTACTGGAGGATGTGAGTTTGCTGGCAGGATGTGGGCTTGGACTGTCGAGACACACTGAAACCAGTTTGTGGATTGGGACCAGAATTCTATGCACGAATGTAGTTCCGCTAGTTTGATTATCTGACGATGCACCCACTCAAGAGATCCTGGAGTAACCTGAAGGAGCTGAGACGCCTGTCCAGCTGTTAGACCTGTGAAGAGAAATCTGCTGCTGCCGTCCTGGAGGAGGCCCGTCTTGCTATTGATCTTCAGCAGTCCTGCGAGGGAGCTGCCACCCTTGAGTGGAGGAAACATCCCTTCCTTGAGTCTGCTCGGTACCAAGCAAAGAACCGTCAGAAGTGTTCCGGGACCGTCCTGTGGCTGACCAGCAGAGTTTGGGCTACCATGCTGCAGACATCACGCTTTGAGGCCTGGAACTTGGGGGGCGGTCCTCTGCTTGTTCTACAAGCCTTACTTCAGCGAAATGTCGGAGTCCTAGCATCAAGGAGACCAGAGATAGGAGGGAAATTCTGACCACGACAAGAGACCCTTTGTGTCGCCGTGCTGCTGTGACCACCATCCGAAACAGCTTACCAGAGTTCAGTCCCGAGAGGGGTCCTGCCTCGTGTTTCTGCGTTCTTCATCCAGGAGACCTTGAGACTCTGAATCTGCTCAAACCTGCCAGCCCTGCGAATCAAGGCCCGAGGCCGACGGTGGGAAAAGCAACTTCAGACCTTCCATTGACCTGCCAAGCCCTGTGAAGAATCAGCGTACACAGGGTGAGATACAGTGGTTCTTACCTGCCCCTAAACTCCCTTTAAAAGTTTTGTTAAGTTTTATAAAATATTTTCTATACTTTGGCTTTGCCATGGATTGCTCGCTCAAGCCTTCTGAAAGTTGGACACTTGTTAGAATAAACTGTCCTCTAAACCTTAGTGTATCTGGGGTCCAGTTAACTGTTCCATCTTCATTTTTTCTTGCATCACAAACTGAGAAATGTTCCTGAACTTTTGGGCATAAGGCCCCAGACAACTTAGGTAAGGACTTTTGAAGTTAGGGTTAATTCGCTGTGGACCTGTAGTGCTTGTATTATGCCCTACTCTAGTGACTATATATGTAATCTATTAGTGTAGTGATACTTCTACCTACCCGCTAGCCATTTTTCATAGTGGTTGGCAATAAACTATTAAAGTGTAATTTGCAATTCCCATTGTGTGTACTCAATGCAGACCCCTTACAAGCTCGCCACCTCTTGACACTTAAGTCTAGACTTATCAGTGCTACCTTGAACTGGTTTGGCTACAGCTCCCAGAGTTGTCCCCGTCACAATATAGGTTGGCCTTCTATGCATCTATCCACCAGGCCAGAATATAGAAAATCAGTCCCAACATGGACCTGTACCGTCAAAAGCCACATTCAAGCTGCACATAACTACCTCATTTGAACCCGCATGACGCCAGATTGCAGTTCGTACACCCACAATCCATGAAATTATCTGCTTGTACCATTGGTCAAAGCCGAGGTTTGTGCCATTGAACCAAAATAAGGTACTAATGACAGACAACTGTCCCACTTGGTAAATTTGTGCCCTGGAGACTGGTTAGACCACTGCCCCTTTTCCACCCAAAGAAATACCCTTTTGGTGGTTAACTATGTGCATACTTCCCCTGTATTCATGCTCCACGGTGCTCCATCGTTTTCTAGATGGTTCTAGGTTACACCCCTTTAATCCGGAAAGAGGGCAAAGGGGCAACACTCTGGTCTTGTAAGACTACACGCCGAACAGCGCAGGTTCGGTACTCAGTTCCGGTACTGTGCTTAGAGGCTGCAGTGCAGCAAGAAGTGCAATATAAGAAACGTATTACATTTTTTCCATTTAATCCTATGTGAATGCACAAGCAGACATGTGTAAAGTGAAAGGGCAAGGTTTGTTCAGCTTGGTAGCCTTCACTGGAGAAGACTACTTGTCCATCCCAAAACCTAGAGATCTGAACGTAAATGAATAGATTGGACTATACAGTAATATTATGCCTCATATTGAAATGCTATCATTGAAGTATACAGTGTGGCTTAGAAGGAAGTAATCACGGAAGGAGTGCATTTAGCATGCATAATATCATTTTGAGTAGAATATATACCTATAATTGATTCTGGAAATTAATGCGTGTGTTTGAGCCGATACTGAGATTGGTGTAGGCATTTTAAAACTGTGCTGACAAATTGTCTTTGCACTTCTAACATGGAGTGATTTCCGTGGTATAAATCTTAAGACCACCTTTGTCACTTACTTTTTTCCTTACCCAAGATTGTGGGGTGTGGCTGTATATCAGGGGAGGGATGAATTGTGTTGCGTCAATACATTTATAAATATTTCTACAGATGTTCATAGAGGCATTTGTCTTGTTTGCAAAGTAGAACAAGACAACAGTATTCTTGAGGTAGTGATATGCAGAAAAGGTTCAGGTACTCTAGTGGCATGCGGTCTGTATCTGCCAATCCTCTCCACTCACACCTGGTACTACACGACAAGCCATCTACTTCATCCCCATGAATCCTAGCCATGACTGGAGCTGATGGATAGACTTCAAACCATACACCAAGCCACCTTTGGTGCATTTTAGCTTTTATTAGGCTGCTCCAAAATAAAGTGAAATGGATCCAATATCGATGGGCACACAGAAGGCTCCCGGACATTTGTTAGGGAGAATCTTAATTTCTGTGCCAATTCTATGCAACCTTAGAGACCCCTAGCTATTTTGCTGGACTTAGTGATTTTAATTTTTACTCCCGACTAGGATTTATGTGTTTTAATAGAGTCTGGTAAATTCCATAAGCATCTGCTTTTTGCATTGTAACACCTTTTGTGCATTGCCACTGAGATGTCCCTTGGACTTCTCACTATTCAGCTACATTTTCCTGGGTCAGCTACTGTTCCCAAGAACAGAGACTTCCGTATTGCTTACCCTTTCTTTTGTGGATCCAGCGCACACACCACCCTATGTGGCGTGCTTTGGGGAGGAGGGGGGTCCCAGGTCTTAACTCTGCGTGCCTGAGTTGAACCAGTTCGGATTGGCTGGCTGTCCAGGAGGACAGCTACCCTGCTGGGCGACTTGGTAGTTTAGGGCTGTGAAACTTGCTTAAAAAGGTGAGGTTTTTGGGACTAGTGGCAGAGTCGACCACAGGAGACAGATGAAGCAACGTCAGCAGCACCCTCCTGGACTGCGAAGTGCCCGGTGAAGCCTTGCAGCTGTGCTGACCCAGTCTTTGGACTTGGACCACCCGTATGGGACGATTTCCTCCCTTGGGCTGGTAGGACCAACTAGCCTCAAGACAAGCTCCATTTTGGCGCCACCACCGACTTGCTGTGACTTTCCAAGGCTGCAAAACCCCAATGCCCGGGGAACCCTGACCATCACAGAATGCACCGTCTTCGGAAGTACAAATCTGGCCAAAACTTTGTGGGCACCCAGAGGACCCTACAGAATCAAGGAATCTTCATCCAGAGTCCAGGGCTGAGGGACTAAGTAACCGGATCCGTTTGTTCTTTGGCACCGAGGAAAAGGTGCTAAAACCACAAAAGGCTGCTGAATCCATTGCTGCAGAGGCCCTCGAGTGCTGCTGCAGAAGCCCACCAGACGTCCTCCCTTTCGTCACCACGACAAAGGACCAGCAGCAAGGGGCTGCTACACTGCAACAGGAAGGCATACAGCTGTAACAACTTCAGTGGGGCTTGGGGGAAATCTACCTTTTGCCAATTGTGGTGCTTCCTATTTTGGGAGAGTGCCATTTTACCCTCTTTGGAGTTCACCTGAACTCACTTGCACCGGCAAGTCAGCTCCTCTTGAGCTTCTGATTTTCTGTTCGAACTATTTAAAAAGAGCATCAGAACTTTGAACTAGCCCATTGATTTCAGCTGTCCTGGCTCCCTAAAGGCCCCCTTCTGAACCCATTGGCTTCAGCAGTGCTTGTTCCCTCACAGTTCAATTGTTGAACACCATTATTGCTGGGATAAGGAGTGCCTACATCCCTTTGGGAGAATATAACTTTTTTAAAGTACAAAGTTTGTTCTGATCTATACAGACTTGGGGAGCTTTTCTGACCACTCTTAAACCTCTACGACCTTACAGTAAAATAACAGCTTGTCGTGTCGCAATGATGTGCAGGAAACGAAGACCCAGAGTTCCTACTTCGTATGTCAAAAATGAAAAAAGGGGGTTCCACACACACACACATCTGTTTCTGCGCCACAGGAAGCATCACTCAAAACTTGCATTTTCTTGCATTATTTTGCATGCTTTTTTATTTTTGGTTAATCAACATGGGCTTCAACCAAAAATAAAAATGCATGCAAAATAATGCAAAAGTTTTGAGTGATACTTCCTGTGGAGCAGAAACAGATGTGTGGGGAACCCCCTTTTTTCTCATTTTTGTTCTGATCTAAATATAACCTTTTCTTCTTTATAACTCAATGCAAATAAGTTACTCACCTCAAATGACGCCACTCAATGTGCTGGAAAATGTATAGCATGTAAAGTACTTTTACCTGGTTGTTGACATTGAATCCTAACTTTTGGGATTAATGTTAGTAGTTGCTGCTTTTTAAAAGATTGTATATTTGTATTTATATTGCGCTCATACACAAGTGTTTGAACGTGACCAAGCAAAGGGAGGGGAACAAGGGAGAACAAAAATATCAAACTTACTAGGCCCAGTGACATTAAGAATGCGCAAGTGCATGGAAAAGGGAAAAAGGGGATGGGTGAGAAGGGGGGAAGTGCAGGGGAGAGAACAGAATAAATAAGTGAAATAAATAAATGCAGTGAAAATGGCAGTGCAGCCAGCAAGTGGCAAGTGCATGATTAGTCAGATAGGGTATATCTGATTGATTAGTGAAGAGTGGGGGTCTGTATGGGTACAGATCCCAGTGCAAAGGGTGGCCCAGAGGCAGTGCAGGAGGCAGGCAGTGTGTGCAGGTACCTGGGCCCGGGGGACAGAGGGTGACTAGGTGCCTAGAGAGAGAAGCAGATCAGCAGGAGATGAGAGCTAATGGCAGAAGCGAAGTGGAAGGTCTTGAGATGCTTCCGGAACCAGAACTGGTTCTCAAGGGTGTTGGGAGGCTGTTCCACAGGGAGGCCCCAGCCAAAGACATCTGCCCCCAGCTCATTTCTTTAAAAACGACCGACCCTGAGGGAGCTAGAAGTAGAGAAGCGAAGGGCCTGAGAGGGGAGGCATTTACAGAGGGATAGTTGAAGGTATTTCAGGCCCAGGACCCAGTCAGCTGTGGACAATGCAGAGGGTTTTAAATGTAATCCTTGCATCCACTGAAGTGATTTCAGAGCTAGAGATACAATCCCAGGGCTTGAGGCCAAGGACAAGTCTTGCAGTCCTGGTTTTGATTACTTAGGGCGAAGAGAGCAGGCAGGTAGATTTAGAAAGAGGCTGTTAAGGTAGTCCAACATAGAACTAGAGCTTGGGAGACAGCTTCTGGGGCTGGGGGGGAGAAGGCAGAGTACCTCTAAGGAGGTGCAGAAGACTAATATCAGGTGTGTGCGGAGAAGGAAATTGATAGATCAAGATTCTTAGCCTCACAGGTAGGGATAGGAGGCGGGCCAAGGGAGCCCGGCCAGAGAGTGAGGGGAAAGGATGGTGAAGGCATACCAATGAGGAGGATTTCAGTCATGTTGTCATTTAGACAAAGATCATTGGTGGCACACCAATTTTGAATGGCAATTAGGCAGTCTGAGATGAGAGGAGAGCGATGCCCAAGGGAAACCTGAAAATGAGTTGGGTGTCATAGCACTGGACATTTGAGCAGAAAATGGAAATGTAGGAGAGAGTTGCCAGGTATTGGTTGAAAAGCCAGGGCGCAAGGTTAGACCCCTGGAGAACACCATAGGTAGAGAGGGAGAAAGAGGATATGGAGGACGAGTGTTACCTGGGTGGGTCAAACAGAAAGGAAAGCGGTCAGCCAGGCCAGAGCCGATCGGTGATACCCAGGTTGTCACAGAGCCGATTGAGCAGGATCATATGATTGACCGAAAGCAGAGGAGAGATCAGGTAGGATGAGGATAGAGGGAAATGGAGTCAAGGTGGTCTTCACGGATGTTCAGGAGAGCAGTTTCCATGCTTCCGGCAGCTCTGAATCCAGATTGGTGGTCATGGATTGACTCAGAAAGAAGGTTTAGCTGGGAGATAGCCATTTTCTAGATGCTTCTCCAAAAAGGGAGTCATGGAAATTGGGCAGTAGTTAGCTGGACAAGAGGGATCCACTGAGTTTGAGAGGATGCACAAGGCGAGTGCTTCTGGGAATGGGGGTGAGGGAATGGGAAAGATCCAGAGGCAAAAGAATGGTTGCAGAAATCGGCATGGGCCAGAGCGAGGGTACCAATGTGGTCCTTAAAGGTTTTAGAGCAAGGTTGTCCAACGTACGGCCCGCGGGCCACAATGCGGCCCACCAAGCCATTTTATGTGGCCCGTCAGGCCGTATGTTGGACAATGCTGGAGTTAAAAAAATCTTTTTTTTTTTTTTTAAACGTGCCTGCGCGCAAAACTACTCAGTGCTCTATTCGGGACACATAAAAGAACAAGACGAATGAGAATTCTGAGCGCACACTCACTCTACTAGACTGCTATCAGCCACAATATTTTTGGGGGGAGACTTGGAAACATTGGCACAAAAGGAGCCGCTCTGTGCTGGATCACCATCCTTTCACCAGTAAACCAGATTCAATCACCATGGCCCCTTACAAATCCCAGCCATGCTGCGATTGACCTGTGGACACAAATAATCGTATCAATAAACTGCCTTTTTTATGGCGAATGCCAATTTCGCCACATTCTTTTGGGTCAATTTTATTGCTTTTTTTTAACCACAAAAAGCAGTGGCAGAACCCCTGCACCCTCACTTTCTATATACCTTACGCAAAATTACCATCTATTTTTTTTTGGTAAAAAAAGCGTAAAAAAATGCGGCAAAAAAATGTTGCCGAAATTGCCATTCAGCAAAAGTGGGCAATAGCAAATTACACACTCAAGAACAACCTTTCAAAACATGCTCTCCAGAAATGTATAGAAAGGAAACAAAATCCAAATCAATGGGAACCAAAGTTTTCGTTTTAGTGGATTGAGTTTGTCCACAAAATGGATCGGAGTACACTTCGAATAGTTGCTGCAGCTCTGGAGAAAATACGAGTGTATGATAGGTTATTTATAACGCGCTTAATACCCATGCAGCAGTGATCCCAATCATAAAAGTGAAACAGGCAAGCCCAACAGGTATAACTTATTTTCACTCTTTTGGTAGCGCAGTCTGAGGGTAGCCTATACCCTTCAGGAGGTGTGAGCTGATACAGTTGCAACACAAAAAACAATACTATCTTCCCAAAATACCTTAGTTCTTGTCTTTCGGATCTCAGCAGAGCCAGGCTTTTCAGCATCAGACCAGAAGCATGGGTGCCTTTGCGTTGGGCTGGGGTCAAGTCGGAGAGCAGCAGCGAAGGGCCCCAATGATGCAGTTCTGTTTGGCAGTGGTGCTGATTTGTGGGTAGAAAACGCTGGGAACAGTAGGCCGTGCCAAGTGGATGGCACTGGAAGACTCAGTGACCTCTGGGCCCTGACAAGGGAATACTTGCCTTTGGCGCTGTGCAGGCTCGGCTGACAACACGGCATATGGTTACGGCAAAGATGTCAAAGCTTCAGCATTGTCATTGAGCAGAACTCTGAGATTCAGGGGTGGTGGAGCGTCGAGGTCCAGGATGATTATGATGGTGTGAATGGGGCCAGCGCTGAGCAGCTACGCTCAGGAGGGCCATGGGCCCGTGTGGGGCTGACAGGCCAGTAGGCAGACTGCAACAGGCCTGCTCAAGCCATCCTGCTATTTATACAAATCTCGGGCCGAGCAGCACCTGATGGGAGAAAGGAACTGCGCTACAATCTGCTCTTCTGCTGGGCTCTGCCTGCTGGAGCTTCCCCCTACATGCGGGACAGGCAGCTCTGCAGACGCTCAGAGCTTCCGAGGATTTGGGGGTTGGGGCTTGGTCAGGGCCTGCCTTCTCACCCTCGCTTAGCGGGGCTTCCCAGAACTGACCCAACCCCTGCCCTCTTGCATGCAACTCATACTTAGCTGGCAGGGGAGACTGATCAAGGGCAGATCTCCCAGGGTGAGACTTACCCATTGCACATCGGATTTGCTGACCCCTGCTATGTTCCCAAATGCGGGATACACGACTGCATTATGCCTGGTAGTGGGGGACTGCGTTCGCGCTCTCCCCCCGATTTATTGGTGAAAGAAAAGGTAAAGTGTGCACTAGGCCTGCTAGGTTGCATACTTTTAGATTGAAGAAACGCAATGTGAGCACAATTAGGTGCACCTTTGGGTGATCGCTTTTCCACATTTTATCTGTTGAATTGAATTATGCTTCTTTCATCACCACAGAAGTTGTGTATTACAGAGATAAGCTGCCATATGTATTGGGCACACTGCACATGCTCAGGCAGCATCAATCATGCTTTGTACAGGACAATGCTGGCCTAAATTGGGAACAGCCAGCATAGACATGTTGCTACAGAGGCATATTTTGGGTACAACCAGCATGACAATGTGTTACATCAGTGACAGTGCTGTCTTACACTGTGGACACGGATCATTAAAATGTGTTGTAAAATGTTCTTTCCTGCTGTTGGTGACATGGAATTTTCATGTTCCCCTTTAGAACAGATTGTACACTTATGGCTTCTTGGTCACCTTTTCTGCTGTAAAATGCACCATTTCAACCCCATATTCGAAATAAAATTCTTGGGGGGGAACCCCCCCCAAACCCTCCCTAGAACCTTGTAGCTCCCTCGCCCCCACTATTTCAGAAAAATATTAACAGACACTGAAAGAAATCACAAGCAACTAACCTTTGATCACTGCCCATGACACCAAAAGCTATCCTTGGGACTGCATGGCCATCACTGCCTGTGATGCTATTGTGTCAAAGGTCACACAATATTGCTTTTTAATATATTGCTTTGGGTGAGGTTGTTGACTTTTGGCTCGCCGGCCCACTGGGTGAGAAAAAGTTAATGCTTCGGCCCCACATTCCAAAAGGTTGGACAAGCCTGTTTTAGAGGAACAGGGGTGGACCTGTTTTGATGAGGCTTTTAGATCGGACTGGTCTAGCAACCTCATCCGGGGCGGTAAGAAATGAGAGGGAGGGGGTGGCTGAAGGAGGGTCAGCAAGCTGGGTGGAGAGGGGAGGCAGAGGAGAGGGTGGACAATATGGTGTGGGTTTTGGAATTAAAGTGAGAGGCAAGGGCATGGCAAAAAGCCTGGGAGGTGAGAGGGGGTGGAGACTGCAGCAGGTTTGGCCAGCTCCTTGCAGATTTTAAAAAGTTTGGCGGAGTGGTTAGATGCCGCAAAGATGCAGGCGTGTGCGCTCTTCTTGGAGTGGACAGGACAGCGAGATGGTATTGCCTTTGGAGCAGGTGGCAGGCCAGTTTGTCAGAGGATGAGCAGTAAGTCCTCCATTTCCTCTCAGCCGCCTTACACTTGCGTTTAAGTGTAGCTAGGCCTGAGTCATACCAGGAATTGGCATTTGACTGCAAACAGATCCTCATGTCAGGGGCAAGAACATCAAGAGTAGCAGAAATAGAGTAGAGCAGGGACAGGCCTGTGTTAGGGTGTGAATCAGCCTGGGGTGGGGAAAAAGTGGCAGTGAAAGCCTCGATTGACACGCTTCATGGGCTGGAGGTCTGAGAATGTGGGTGCAAATTGGTGGGGGAGCTGGGGGCTTAGCTAGGAGGAGGGGGTGTGGAGATGGAATGGACAGAGGAGAGGAGACAGTGATCACTCGAGGAGAGGAGTGGTGAGGGGAGTAGAGAGGGAGAGGCCAGAGGAGATCAAGACATCAAGTGCGTGACCAGCAGAGAGCCGGGGCCATAGGAGGGAGAGAGTCGCGAAAGAGTGCAGATGAGGAACAGGGAGAAGCAAGATGTATGTTGAGATCACAAAGAAGGAGTCGTCGAGTGGTTCAGGCCAGGGGGGAGGAGGGGAGGTCTGCCCACTCAGTTAATTTGACCAGAGGACCAGTAGAGTCTGAGAGAGTGTCCAGGAGAGAGCCTGCAAACAAGACCTTCGAAATAAGAGCAAGTCTGAGTGGGGATGATCAATCCATTTGGGGGAAGATCAGGGCTACACCCCCTCCAGGATGGTTGGGTCTGGGGCGGAGAGGATCTTGTAGCAGTCAGGTAGTAGAGCATCAAAACTAGTGACAGAGCTGGCCGTGAGGCAAGTCTCGGTAAGACTGAGGACATCAAGGTCCAGTTCTTCTAGGAGGTGGCAGATTGTCAGAGGTGTGTTTGACAGAGCAAGAGTTTTAAGAAAAACCTTCCAGGGAGGGGTACAAATCAGGGGTATGCCCTTCAAAGGTGTGGAGGGAGCTTGAGATGAGGTAGAAGGAAAGGAGGGCAGGGTAGCCAAGGGAGTAGAGTAGGGGACAGCTGCAGATGAGCTGAAGTGGATGGTGTGGGGAACAGTCTAACAAAGAGGAGATTAGCCCGAGGGCCTTGCACCATGACAGTGCCATTCAGGTAGACAATGAGGACTCTGGAGAAGTCAAAGAAATCCATGAGTACTTCCCAGCGGATATATAACTATAACTTCAGTATGTACGCGTTTACTTGGATACATGCATTTACTGATTGTAGAGCTACAATTACCCCTCTTAAAATAAGCCTGGCTGCTCAGTCACTAGGTACCCCCACCTTTTAATATAGGCCTGTACTACACAAGTCCCACACCAGTTGGGCTCTACAAATTCTAACATTCAGCAGAAAAACAAACTGACATTCAGGAACTGTGGAAAATCCAGTCTGGCTGCAGCTTTTGCAGAAGCAATTTTGGGAGCCGATTCAAGACAATGGATATTCTCATAAGGATTAGGAGAGGATCATGGTTTTCAAGTGACCTGGGAGGTTTCAGATCAATAGCCTGGAGATCTAAAAATCAAGTTACATTTCACAACCAATTTCCACATTGCACGTGTGGCATAGTAAATTAGAATAACCAATACAGTATTAAGAAACCAGCTTACAAGAATTTCAAAGACAAATATTACTTAATGCAAGGATTTATTAAAACGTGAAAAAATGGCTCAATTGTTATACAAAAATATTGTTCATTTTACATAGTGGTAAACTAAATATCGAAACAAATGAGGTAATTATGAAGGGAATGAAATCAATAGGGAATGGAAGGCCACACTGATGATATCATAGCTAAAAGAATTTGACACTGCTTTTATATAAGAAAGACATGTCAAACATGTAGGGAGTGTAATATTGGTAAAATGCTTAGATGAAAGAAGCACATTTTAATAATTTGCATTTTTTCCTCCTAGGATCTTGATATACGCTGGAATGTAAGGCATGCCCATCCACTTCCTCTTCTGGTTCAGATACTCATTACACACTGTATGAACTGAAAGTCAAAACGAGAGAACCACATTAGAAGTAAAATGGTACTACCAACAAAACAACCCTGGTTGAGAACTACTGTCCGTGGTTGAGAAATATTATCCCATTGCTCACTTATCTGCCTCCTCCCTGCCCCCCCCCCCCCCCCCCATGCAGAGGAGGTATTGGTTGGATTATTCATGATGGATTTGGGAAATCGTAATCCAAAGAATGGAAGTGGTGCTTGGAGAAGACATGGTACATTTGCATTAATTGATCTGTCAAGTCTATAAAGTCCCTTTCCGTTACCAACCCCATGCACAGTCTAGCATCAAAGAACCACCAGGAACTGTTTAGGAATTAGAGTATCTCTCCAGTTCCATACATCAGGCTGGCATTTAGTAAGTGAGCATAAAGTGACAAATCAATAGTACATTTTGCATTTCTTAAAATTTGGAAATAAATCCCAAATCAGACCATAATGAATACAAGCCCAGGTGAATGGCAAATATAAACATGAGATGTCAGCCTATGAGATGTTATCTAGAGTGGGATGGCATCTGGAGCAGACCATGTACCCGATTTCAAAAACTGGGACATGCTTTGGGGAAACCAGAAACCGTGTCATTGCTCTGATCAAGGGTCAATGAAAACCTGCAGAGAGCTCAGTCCACGCCATGTCTCCCCCTGACCTCCGAGTCAAGGCAATAAGGTATGCAAGATACAACTGAAGTAGATCAGAGGTTTCCTAACTAGCATTGTTGCCCAACAGGACTCGATCATTCCTGGAAGCAGCGTGAGGCACCATTTTAAAATATCCATCCATGACCAGATTTTACAAATGCAACTGAACTCTGCGCTACAGGATTGGATAAAGCTTGGTGACCATACACCAAGAACGTATAATCTTCGTCATATTATCTAGCCCACCCCTTTGCTTTTCTTAAAAAAAAAGCAATGGCACAGTTACCAGCCCAGAACACTCGCTTGTGATTTTAGGTGCAATACAATAGCTTTAACATGTGGGTCAAGGTGGCACACAAATGGGGCAGTGCATGCCTGTATGTGAAGGTCAGTAGGCCCCGTTTTGATGGTTTATTCTGAAACTTTTAAGGTTCAATTGGGAAAGTAAAAACTGCAAATTCCCAACCCCCACACGCTCCAAAATAAAGACTGGTTACCTTCACACATGGCAAGGGGAATCTTTAGAAAAATCCACAAAATAGTCAAAAAAGTCAAATGATACAAACCTGACACCAAAGCCACTGGGAGGAGATAGAAAGGCAAATAGTACCGCAAGGTGCTTGTACACAACAATAAACGCCCACATTCCCATACTCGGTGTTGCGATAGTGAATCCAGCATTCATTTTTTTAATTTTATTGATTTAAACATCAATATTGATCATACAGGTGGGTGCATGTTACATTCACATAGTAACACCAAGAAACAATTTCCTTATCACCTGAAGAACATCGAATAGTCTCCCCCTCATGTATAGTGTAGGTTTGTGACAGGCATGTTAAATTGGTGGGGTATCATGTGGTGTTTTATCCGGGCCAGGGCTACACGTTGCTGGACTTTGCTGGTGCATTGGGTCGTTCTTAACTGAGCCCGAGATGTATTGGTTGGCAAAGTCGCACCAGGCCTCTTCATGTGGTGCTGCCTGGTCATGGAGCGCTGGCGTGATTTTTTTCATTGTGTAGAAGTTTGTTGCAATCTGTAGCCAGTCTTTTTTTTAGTTGGGAGGTGCAAGGACTTCCATTTGCCGACTAGCAGCAAATAGTAGGGGGGGGGGGGGATATCAGTCCTCTAATCAACTCAACGTCCTCTTCTTCCAGACTGAAGAGGATCAGCAGGAGAGGGGGGGGGGGTGTCGTTCCCTTCTATGCCGTCTAGCTGTTTGATCCATCCCAGGACTTCCTGCCAGTAGATGCGGGCCTTGGGGCAGCCCCACCACGTGCCAGTAATTGGCATCCATGCCACATTGACGCCAGCACCTGGGGCTAGAGGACTGAAACATTTTGGAAAGCCGGCATGGGTCGTACTGCCATCTGTGGAGTAGCTTTTTTTAGTGTAGCTTATATTGGGCTGCGAGAGTTCACATATTCTGTCCCAGGCCTGTTGGTCAAATTCTCTACCAAAGTCTTGGGAACTCAAGGTTTGATCCTTGGAGATCAGAGCACTGTACAGGTGTGCTATTAGGCCTGTATTTGTGGTGGTTGTGTCCAAAATTTCGAAAGGCGTGAGCCGAGCCCCCTCTGTTTTGGCCTTCCACTCTTTCTTGGATAATACGCCTTTCAATCGGAGGAACATAAACTGGGATTGGGTGTAGTTGGAGAGCTTCCTCAATGTCTGTAATTTGAATACCGTTTCTCCACAGCTGGCCCACTCAAGTCCAGCGTCGAACCAGGCTTGGTATCCGGCGTGTTCAGGGCTCTCCTCTGATCCCAGGAGACCAGAGATGGATCAAAAGAGAGGACCACGTGGGGACTCTGGACATTCCCTTCCATATGTTCCACAGAGTCCCCAGCATTGGGTGGTTGCGTAATCTTCTCGTCAGTTCGGCCTGGGGACCCATAACCGCTCAGCGAGGGTAACGGGGGTCAGATTATCATGGTCTAATTGGATCCATTGCAGGTACCTTCTGTCACGCAGGTGTGGAATCAGGATCCTAAGCTGAGTCGCCTGATAGTATCGTTCTATGTCCGGTAAACCTACTCCCCCGTGCTCTTTTGGTAGTATCAGGGTTTCATATGATCCCATTCCAAAGGAAATCCTATATGGCTTTGACGCGTTTGAAGAATTGTTCCTGGATTGTGATGGGAAGGACCTGGAAGGGGTACAAGAAACGTGGGAGGCTCACCATCTTAATGGCGATTGACGTCCCATCCAGGAAATCGTAAGGTTTCCATTTTGCAAGGTCCGCTTTGAAGGCGTCGAAGAGTTGGGGGAAGTTTGACTCCTACAGAGGTTCGAGATCTGTTAGGTTGATCCCAGGTATCTCAGTGTTGGGCCTCTGATGATTAATCCTAGGGTCTCCAGGCCCGCTTGGTGGTCCAGGGAGGTTTTGTGGAGCGGGAAGGGGATCGATTTGCTTTTATTTTCAAGCCTGAAAGTGTGCCATATTCTTCTATCAGGCGAATCGATCGGATTTCGTACGTGAAGTAGGATGTCGTCTGCATACAGGGCCAGCTTGTGCGCTGCCCTTTACTCGCAGTCCCTCTACATCGGGGTCTGCTCGGAGTGTCTGGGCGAGGGGTTCCAGCGATAGCGCAAAGAGAATTGCCGAGAGAGGGCATCCTTGTCTCGTTCCTCTACTAAGGGGGGGGGAACCAGCAGGAGTATTGGGAGTTACTGCCACAGATGCATGTGGCACTGTGTAGACGGCTTTGATCCCTCGTCTGAGAGCAGGTCCCAGGCCCATTTTGATCAGCATGGCTTCTAGGAAGTGCCACTCAACTGTCGAATACCTTCTCGGCGTCGATCGAAAATAGTGCAGGCGTGTTTGGCATTTTTCTAGGCTCGTGCATGAGGTGGAGGGTCTTCCGGGTAGAGACCGCACCTTGCCTCCCAAGGATGAAGCCCATCTGATCATTATGGATTATCGCTGACATGTGAGTTGTCAAGGCGCGCAGTAAGGACTCGTGTAAATCTTTGTGTCAATGTTTAAGAGGGGAAATTGGACCGTAGGAGGCGCACAGGGTGGGATCCTTGCCTTCCTTGGGTATGACAAGTTATTAATGCTTCTGAGAAGGTTTCCAGCGCGAAGCCTCATTGAAGTAGATTAAAAAGCTTGACCAGGAATGGGAGGAGGGCATCCTTAAAGGTTTTATAGAAGACTGCTGTGTAGCCGTTGTTACCAGGGGCTTTCCCAGCGGAAAGTCTTGATCGCCTCTTCAATCTCCTCACCCGTGATCGGGGAGTCTATGGTTTGTGCCCCGTCCAGGCAGGGGCACTGTCCATACATTTGTTGGTCGCGGCATTGGAAGTATACAGCTTTTCAGCAAAGACTTCCGGGATATTGGGAGGACGATGGTCATGGGATGTTTCACCCTTGTGTATTGTTGGGACCCAGCGCTCTTTGCGTTGCCCTCAGAGTCTTGCGGCTCGTAAGGCGCCCGTCTTGTCTCCATGTTTGTATTGTTTCTACTTGAGGCATTGGAGTTTGTACACAATGCTACCAGTTTCTAGTTGCCGCAGTTCTTCCCTCTTGTAGGCTTGTTCTATGTTCTGTAGTCTGTCGGCGGATGAGGATCGGTCGATAAGGTCAAACTGAGAAATTTCTTTTCGGAGTCTATTTTCTATGAGTTGGCGTTCTTTTCTTAGTGGCCCCCTCCTTGATGAGTAGTCCTCTCCAGGTGGCTTTACCTGCCTCCCATACAGTATTTAGAGAGGTCTTGTCTGTGTTATTTTGTTCAAATTAGTGAGTGATGTCCTGCTCCACCTGATCCTGAAAAATCAGGTCTTTGAAAGAGTGTCTCGTTGCATCACCACTTAAGAGCTCCTCTGGGGAGAGCCATCCGGTCAACAGTAACTGCGACCATGTCGTGATCTGACCATGTAACAGGAGATGTTAGATTCAGCCATAGCCACAGTGAGGTGAGGTATATGTAGTCCATTGTGGTGAACGTTGCATGTGGTGCGGAGTAGAAAGTGAAGCCTGTTGAATTCGGGTTCATGTGTTTTCATGCATCCTTGAGGTTGTAGGCCTCCATTTGTGAGCTGTGAGCGACCTGGGCCAGCTTGGGGGGGGGGGGGGGGGGGGGGGGGGATGCAAGTGGGTTGCCTGCTGGTCTATCTAGGTCTGGGTCCATCCATGAATTTAGGTCGCCTCAAAGTATGTGGAGCCTGCAGGTGTAGAGCCATCAACAACTATTCCTTTACTTGTGGAAGTTGGGGCCAAGGTCTGCAGGGTTCCAGCCTTGTGCTTCTTATCAGTCAGGGCCTCACTTTGGGCTTATGGCACTTGATGTTTTGGTCAGGGGGGGGGGGGGGGGGGGGGGGGGGGGGGGGAGGGACAGGGCAAACTTCTTCGCAATTTTGGATGTGGGGGGGGGTCGTAAGGTGGGGGCTCAGATCACCTTAAGGACCTGTGGCCACGGAGATACTCTTCCGTGCACCCCCTGGTGGCCAGTCCCCAGCATTCATTTTTAACTGGAGCGAAGGCCACAGTTTAGAGCAGAACATTTATACTCCTGCACTTCAAAACCCAAATGATACACATTTACACAATAAAACCCACCACATCTCATGTAAATGTTGTTATCGGCCATACTACGCTTCAATAACGATAGTGCACAACAAGTGTTGCAGACGGATAGACCCAAATGTGTGAGCCCCGCACAGCAGACGGATAGACCCAAATGTGTGAGCCCCGCACAGCGTACACCATTGCAAAAATTACTCATGTCAAAAAGCATGCAATGCAGACACCAACCATTCAGCACACAATAGATGCAACATTCACATCCTGCCGTATACAGAATGCACTAAAGACACCAATAATGCCATGCAAGCTATCAAGGCAAAAATCTCATATGCACCTCTGCAAATTAAATAAAAAACGGGGTGGACGCCAAAGCATAAAGGCCCACTGAGGCAACCTACATTGATGACCCGACCTGGCATTGTAAAAAAAGGAGCACTGCCAATAGTGCAAAAACAATCTCCCAGATATACACGGATAAATCTTATATTTTCTTCTGACGCAAAGTGCAATTGAACGGGTCCACCCATATTCTCGGTCCAAACACAAAGTGTATAACAAGTACTTAAAGCAACATATGTATCAGCAACAATGCAAACTCAGTATTAAAGTGCAATTGCAGCCAAATCAACAATGATTAAACATTAAAGCACAGAGTGCATACACAATGCAGTCGTTATACCAGAAAGTGCAAGATGCCAGATGATTTTATTGAAAGTGCAAATGCAGCTCATACGTGCAAAAATGCAAATGCAGTATATAGACATGCACAATTACACAGTACAAGTGCATCAACAAATCAAATTTGATACACCATTTATGCTCGTTCACTCCTTATGCAATTACTCTGACCGTGCAGATCCTCACAATACAAGGAAACAACTTGGGTGGACATGCAGCGCTCAATGCAGCGCTCATTTAGCCAAACAACGCTCCTCAGGAAACACTCTGGATCTAGGAACCAGGCCATGAAGACCTACAATTCAAAACCAAGCACAACATTGTCATCACATTACTAATATGACCAGCACTGACAGAAAAATCTCCCAAAGAATACTGCATATACCCCATTAGCCACACCCCTATACTCACTGTGCAAAGTCTTCCTCCCAACTACGACTAGCAACAATGCCACGCCTCATCTCAAGGCCAACTATTATCCAAATTTGGCACATTGAGCAACAGACACCATGTGAGCTACCATACAATTCATGAAGCGATAGATTATGGTCTTCATCTTGTGAATATCTACAGAACATTTAATGCCGTATTCATCTTGTTTTGAAGTGCTGTGATATGCGTTCACAGGCCCTTCCCCGTTAATGAGGGCAAGCAATCTAAGTTCTAAATAAGCCATCCGAACACACCACATTTCCGACAGTGTTCCCCATACAAAATAGACAGTATCCCCCTGATGTAAGCTATGACATACAACCACGTTTCCTTCGGTGTCTGCACTAGCTAAATCCGTCAAAGGGCAACCACTTACTTCTAAAAATCAGAGTACTAACAGACACTTGATTTAGGAGAATCCCACATGACCAGTCATCCATTGTTCTATCCTTCTCAGATATTCATTTACCAAGAAACCTATGAGAGCAACTTGGAATGGATACACATAAGAATGTCAGGGACAATCACTTGACCTGCCCCCTCTATGGCATCACGTCTCTACTTGACCTCAGCTGCCCATCACCCAACTGAGATAAGACAACACAAGACATCCATAATGCAACATTTTTAAAGTTCTAAAATCATTCATTGTTAGATGGCACAAAAGGAACAAACTACACAGGTGTACCAAGGAAAATATGAGGCAGGTTGTTTAGTACCAAACCTACTCTAAAGCACCTTCCCGCCTCCCTTTTCACTCTCCTACCACTGTTGGTCTTTCAGGAATCCTATTCCTTGAAAGCAGATTATTCATTCCTCAAGACGAGCTGGCAAAGGTCAGTTGCCAACATCCACACTACCAGAATCAACACTTATGCAGTAGATTAGCTAGGAAACTCATTTAAGGCATATGAAGAAATCATAGGCACACCAATAGTGTTATACTTACATCATCATAGGAAAAATTCACAACACCTTGTTGGGCTGCATCTCGTCGTCGGAAGGTTTCTAAAATACAAGAGTACATTTGAGGGAGCTTGAAATAGAATTTCTAGCAAATGATGCATGGCACTTACATATCAACTATCTGCATGAAGCCTCAGCCGCATACGATACTCTTCCTTGCCCGCAACATTGCTCTAAATGTACTTCAGGAGCAGTAAAAGTGGAACATGTGTATACAAATAAAAGAAATATAAAGCAAATGGAATTTACTAAGTGTCATTTGTGGACACCAACACATTGTCAAGCTTTTAAAGTTCAAAGATTATGTGAAGGAAATATGTAGCCTAGTCAAAAGTGCAACAAAAGGGGATGCAGTTTAATGAATGTAGCTCCCCAATAAGGCTACATTTTAGAAGCTTGAAATCTAAACCAGGCCATGTTTTGCAAGCTGCCAACTCGTTTATGGCATTTTGCTTAAAAAAGCCTCAACTCCAACAAGCAGCATTCTATATGCCATGACTCGGGTGTAGCATAGGTATCAATATTCTGGAATGCAGAACAATTGCTTTTGTTGGGTAGGAATTGGTGCAGTCACACTGAGCCTACACAAGACTTATGCTTGGTATTCGGCAACCCACCTTCTGTTATAGCCATGTACTACACAAGTTGTTAGAGTGACTGAGCAGCCAGGCCCATTTCAAGAGGGGTAAATGCGAGCTGTACAGCTGAAATCAGTCAGTATAAGTAACCAAGGTACCCAATATTTATTTACACATCAGTTTAGCAATCTTTAAAGAGGCAATTGTTTGTAAAGTGATTCCAACGTTTGCTTGACTGTTACAAAAGTCAATAAAGTTGTGGAATACTCGGACATGCCAATACATTTCTCCTACACCCTGTAGTGACTTCAACAAGGACAGTATTGCATTTTTCTTAAACACCAATATACTTTGACTTGGTTTCAGAAGGAAAGTAACCTTTCTAACAGGAAAACAGTTTGAACCCTCTAATGAAATCTAGGTAAGCCTTTCCCAGCAGTAACAGTGTTAACAAATTTACAACCCATGAAGGCACAGGCATTGCCAAAGTCAATAGATTAGGAAGGGTGCCTTTAAGAAGCCAGGGCACAGTCAATTTGGACACAGTCAATAGTTCTGATACACTTCCTGGATAAGTCCTTCAAAGTCAGATAGTTCAAAGAGATCACTGAAGGCACAAACTGTGTGCAAGGGGAGTTCAAATCAACTCAGAAAAGCTAAGCCAGTGCACTCCTCAAGTGAGAAAGCACAGCGATAAGGTAAAAAACCTAACTCCGTTTTATAGAAAGTGTTCCAGCTGGATTCCTCCTTGCTACAGCCAAGCAGACCCTTGTTCCTGTGCTCAGTCATGGGCACAAGATACTTCGTCAGCTAAGGATTTTCTTAGATTGAGCGGCTTTGTGGTTTCAGTGCCTTTCATGAACAAATATCGCCGGTCGGATTCTCACGGTTACAAAGGTCCAGCACTCTGGTGAGGGGACTTCAGGCTTGAATCGTGCCTCTGGAGTTCCTGCAGGATGCCCACAAAGTAACCGCGAGTTGTAGGAATTCGGAAGTCCATGCACCACCAGATGGCTCGAGGTCCCAGAGTATTGCAGACCAGCAAGATCGCAGCACGAGTCTAGTGGGTCTCACTAGGCTCGGGGGCATTATCAGAGTCCCCAGGTTGATTGGAAGAAGGGCTACTGCAGGCTCTCCAGTCACTGGAAATCTTCTCCTGCTTTTCCTCTTCAGTTTTGGTTCCAGTGGTCGACTTTCAGCTTCCAGGTTCGGAGTATTTAACCGGAACACCAGTACAACTTTTGCATTCTACAACAAGGCGTGGCCTGGTTTTCCAATCGGGACAGCCAGCCCCCCCCCCACAGCCAACTAGTGTTTGTCCCCATTCAGGCAAGGAGTAAGACAAAGGGGATGTGGAATTTGACTCCTCCCTCGCTTCCTGCCCACAGACAGATGGAGCCTAGGCAAGGAGTCCAGGGGACTCCTGCCAAAGATACAAATTACAAAAGGAGTTTCCTGCCTGGATGTCGAGAAGGAAGGCCAAGAAACACTAACATGACAAGACCAGGGAATCTTTATAAAATGGAGAACCCTTGGGTTCTGCAGCTGTGCAAGAGTCTGCGGTAAAGGTGCATCAAATTAGTATAAGGTATCCCTGTCACCAGCCATTAAAAGGTAAGCTTGTCCCCGTTAGTTTTACTGTGAAAAGGAGATCCATTATCCTGCCCAGCACTCCACATTTAGGTGGGGGTGTGCTGGTTTCAATGTAAACTAGGGATCCAAAGATCCTTCTACCCTTTGGAATGGTAGTTCTCACAAGGTTAGGCAGAGAAATTAGGGGAGCCCAAAGGGCAGCCCACCAACAATAGGTACTATGTCAAAAAGGATCAAATCAAAAAAGGCACTATGGAGAGTCTACAAAATGACACCCATAAAAAGAGTAACAGTGTGGAAAAAGGTTCCCACTCACTGAGGCTTAAGGAAAAATAATCCACCAGTAAAGCAAAACGTTCAATGCTGCCAAGAGAAAAGAAAAAAAAGCGGCCATAGAACAAGAAGAATCAGACGCATCCTGGCATAGATTACTACAGAGAATGGCGAGATCAGTACTGGCAGCCTTGCATTTTTGTGCTAGAATAGGGATAGATGAAAATGTGGAGGTGCGAATTTGATACATGCCAGTACATCCGTTTTGCAAGTGTGTACAAATTATTTTAATAATTTGTTCTCTGGTTGTATGAAGGATGCAAGTCTTCAAACTGCATAGTACTATAATTGCCAGTTAGGTAAATAGCACATTATGGATACTCAAAATTACTCAATTAGTAGTGCGTGCATGTGTCCTATTTTCAATTAAGAACTCAGTTATGTCACCTGCACAATAAAAATCTACAAAGTGTATAAGGTACTTGATTTTTATTTAAAATTGAGCAGACAAAACTATGCATTACATTCTGCACATTTTAACCGAACTTACATTAAAAAAGAAGCAAACTAAATACAAATGACGTGATGAAGGCTACATAAAGACTTACCGGTAAGGGCTCGTAGTTTCACACAACAGGCAATGTAATCATCAAACGAAATCCTTCCTTGGTTGCTGTATCTTTTTGCAATTGTATTCAGTGCCTGGGGGCTTAATCTAAATCCTAGAGTAAAAATAAAATAAAAACTTAAATCTCCACAATAAAAATGTATCCAATGGTGATTAGACTGGGTGGACAGTGGCAAATATGCATCTAGACACTTGAATGACTCCTTTCCTTGGGACACACTACTTAAAATGGCAGTCCAATTACAATATGTAAACTTTAAAATATATTATTTCAGCAATCTACATAGATGCAAGCATTACTATAATAACAGCGTAGTTAATGAAAACCAAATTTGGACACTCGCCAAAATAGAATTGCTTGAGCTGGTGAAATTGCGCCAACTGACAAACAGCTGTTATTGGAACCCTTGAGGAATGTCAGTTTCTTGGATGTTCTTAGGCCTGTGTGAAGCTGGTGTTGCTTCTCATCCGGTCTCGGGCCTCCCTTGGCCCACCTCTCCCCTTCCCTCCTACTCTCCTCTCAACACCTGATGAGGTCTCTAGACCAGTCCGCTCTATGAAAAGTCATCTAAACGGATAACTATCCTGCCATTCTTGGCTTATTCTACAATCACTCCTTTGCCACTGGCTTCTTCCCGCTATGCATGCACTCCTTGTGCAACCTCTAACAAGTGCAAATTAACCTGTTCGTTTAATGTACCCTTTACTCCCAGTCCTGCAGCCCCTCCACCCCCATGTCTATTAAGCACACAGGCTCTGAATGGTCTCAAGACCTAGTAGGAACGTTATTGATTTTTTGCTACACTATACAGCAAATTGGTGTTTCAAGGTACATATGCGACAAGTGAGGGGAATGTACAGGGAGCAGAGGAGATGTAGGGATACAGTATATGAGGGGCAGGAAGTGAGCCATGACATTTGCACTATGTCCATCTGTGTTGAATGTACATAACGATTTTACTTGCATTGTAGTGTGATGAACGATGCAAACTGTACATAAAAACGGTATACTTTATTTTACCAGTGTGGATTTTCATCATTGTGAACTGTACTTTACATCAAGTCACACTCCTCCTGAATTTAAGCTTGACTGCTCATTCACTATACCTTTCATGCGAGGTTAAAAGTTAAATCCAACCTGGTTTCACCCGGTAAACACGCATTTCGCCGAATGAAATGTCATCGTGGGACATTTCATTGCCGGAATTCTCATCGCCAGAAACCCTTTATTTTTAAAAATATTTTTTGGGGGTGTTTTGTGCGGGTTGGGCTATGATTATTAAATTAGGGGGTGGTCTGGGGAGGAACCTACAGGAAAAAGGAAAAAAAAAAACAGGGTTTCCGACGATAAAATGTCCCATGACGACATTTCATTCGGCGAAATCACGTAGAACCGTTTCACACTAAGGTGGGTCTCACGTAGTCTGAAAAATCCATTGAACTCATGGTTCGACCACAGTTTTAGGGTTCCGAAACCTTTTCCACAAACTTACATTTCAGCAATATTTTGGACGACATTACGATCAATGCAGTAATAGTATAACAGCATAGCAAAGGCTTTCATTTACTTACTCATGCTTTCAAGGGCTCTCTGAAGCTCTTGAAAGTCCACTGCTCCACTTCTGTCTCCGTCAAAGGCCATGAAATTCTGCCTCCAACCACTTAATGCAGCCCACAGTTCTTTGAATTCATTAAAACCCATTTTTCCCGACATATCTCTCTTGAAAGAAAATCGTCAAGGGAAACAAGTCTTTAACTGATCAGTTTTATAAAGGTTTGGAACTTTTTTCCTACGATATAATAAACATACAAAACAATAATCAGAGCTCCACAAAAGATTTTGAAGCGAGTATTTTACAGACCTTCCAGGATTTTGCGGCATGAAATGGCAAATTTTGCGGCATGAAATGGCAAATTTTGCGGCGCAAACCTTTATTTATTGCGGCATTTTTGCGGGACATTTTGTATTAACTGGAGGGTGTAAGATTGCCACATTGCAGGAAATAGGTAGAGTGCAAGGCTAGAAGAGAGCCAGGGTATCATTATTATGTGTCTTTTGTATTAATTTAATAGGAAGAGTCCAGATGTCTCTGGCTTGGCAGAACAGTGTTTGATTTGGTTACATTTCTGGTTTAATGTTCATGCCTATTTAATAGTATTAACTAAATTGATCATTATCAATTGTAATGCTGAAAATATTCCCCTTCTATGTTCTCCAATCCCCCAAACACCCACAAACATCTCACCAACTCTCCATCATAACTTACATTCCTTAACCTCTCACTCTGTCATACAAATACTCACGTGCTATGTCACACTGTCAAGTCACAATCTGCACTGCCCAGCCCCTGCCACACTCCAAATCATACTTCCAACTCACACCTTACACTCTACAATTCCTCCCTCAATATACAGTCCTTCATTCTTTTGTGCTGCTTCTGCATCTTGCATCTTTTCTCCCATTCTATCACATTCTTCCCTCATCCTTTTTCCCAATCTGCAGCTCACTGCCTCTTTCTGGCCAACCGCTTCCTCTACTTTCTGTACCTCTGCTCGCTCTCAGATTTCTGGCCCACCGCATCACTGCTTCCTCTGCTCTCTTGTGCAGCACTTCCTCTTCTGACCCACTGCTCTTCCTCTGCTTTCTTGCCCATCACTTCACATCTCACCCATCACTCTCCCTCTCTCTCATAGTGTAACCATTTTTATTATTTTTTTTAAATGTAGATTTTGTCCCAGTTCCTCAAATGAGGGGGCATTTAAAAAAGAACGGAGGATATGCTATTTTTAGCCAACCCATTTTTGGAAATGAGCAGGTCACCTTATTCTCAAAGGTGACCGGCGCATTTCCACAGGCTTGAGCTGTAGCGCAAATTGTGCGCTGGCAGCTGCCTTGAATGGTGTTCTGGGTTGTTTGACCGAAGTGTAATTATTTGCGGCGGAATTGACCGTAGTCAATTTTGCTGCAAATTGATTTGCACTTCAGCCAAACAACCCAAAATGTACCTTTCACCACCACCCGACCCCCTCCCCTACTTAACCGCTTGGTCGCTGCAGCTTCCCCTGCAACCCTGCGGTGCCAGATCCGTCCCTCTAACGCGGGTCGGATCCGTCCCTCTAACGCGGGTCGGATCCGACTCTGCAGGGTCCTTTTTTCGTTATTTTCCTTTTTTTCCCTGTCCCCGCCTCCAATTTTGAGGAAAAAGGGGAAAACACTTCTGCAACCACCCTAGACCAAAAATACTAAAGGGGAGCGGGTGACACCCCCGCAACACATGTTCAGTATTTATAAAAATCGATCGAATAGTACTGCACGTAATTGGTCAAATTGTAACATTCGATAGATTTTTGTCATCAAAATGGGGAGTACTTTGAATAGAATCGCTCTCCCGACAGTGTTCTGCAAGCTCCCAGCGCCTTTCACAGGGACAGGCACTCTAGGTGCCTGCCGCTGTAAAATGTGACCCAAAAAATGCATTTTTATCCTGTTTGAGGAACAGAAATGCAAGCGACTCAGCAGCGGTTCATACCTTAAAAGAAATGCATGACAGGGTCAGGAAAGACCCTGTCGTGCAGTGGCAGCCCCACATCCCGTGCGCGTAGGGTTGCCTACAATTTCTGCACATTTAAAAGTGCATCTTGCTTGGAAATGAGGGATGTGCTTTTAAATTGACAGAAACGCCACTTTATTTGATCAAGGAGGTGAAAAAGGCCATCTGAATGGGCGCGCATATAAAATGTGCCCATTCATGTGTCCCTTGTGGATTGGGCTGCAATTTTTGGGGCGCAAGTGATTTCATTTCTTGTGTAAATAAAAACAAAAAAAAAAGTTGAGCACCTGGCACCCTGAGGATTCTTTTTTTCAAAACAGTAATTTTTGCAGATTACTAAAAAAAAAAAAAAAAAAAAAATTTTAAAAAGATGCTGTTTTTGCACAAAACGGCCATTTTTGCGGCATTTTGCGCAAAACGGCCGTTTTCGCGGCATTTTGCGGGATCGCAAAATCGCAATAAGCTGGAGGGTCTGATTTTACTCTCCATTTTTTAAAGTTGGGAGTAAAATATTTTTGGAATGAGACTTACTAGTTTACTCCCTATGGTATCTAAATAGTGTGACCAAAGCGCTACTCCCTTATTGCATACATCTACTGCCTAAAAAAAAAAAAATCTATAAGCATATTACAGTTTTCATATGCAGAGGTATTCAAAACAAATCAAAGGCTTGATAGAGTTGGGTGATTAATGGTTAGCCACCGTGCGTTCCGACCTGAAGCCACAGGTCTTAAAGGCCAAGATTTCCCAATAACAATCCAAAGAGGAATTACAATGATACAATATTAAATACATTAGCAAATCTGATTATATTTCATATTGACTGTTGTATCCATATATGGATTCATTAGTGAGCACATAAGGAAACGTGCGTTTAGGAGGAGAGACAAAATAACCACCATGAGTTTATTCAATCCTAAAACCTAATACTTATCAAACAGCACCATCAAAAACGGGTGGTAGTGGTGGATGCATGAACACATTGTGCAATTAGAAGATAGAAGACTCTGCGAGGTGCACCGTTTTTGGTGGTGCCATGTCATTTTTAAGAATTAGGATTGAATAAACTAATGGTAGTTCTTTATGTATATTTTGTTTCTCCGTAGGTCTATCCAAAAAGGGAGTAGCTCTTGGTCACACTATTTAGATAGTTTAGCTGTTTGAAGTGACCCTGGGCTTGCGACATTTTGTGAGACCACTGCAGGTTCAATTTCTCTTATGGCAAGAACAGTACGAAAATAGGATTAACCACGTTTATGGCCTGTCCTCAGCTCGTTGGAGTTGCAGCCCCATTTATGTACATTCTCATTGCAAAAGAGTGCATTTCATGAATGAGTAAAATTAGTTCCAACTGTAAACTAGAATGTTCAGTAATGAATTAGTTCTTAACACAAAATATTCCTGCACATTAAAAGACAAAATTTTACCTCTTCTACTCTTTGATGTGAAGAGTTTCTTCCAGGGGCACTAGGTTTTCTACTGGTCCAACAATCATGTAATTGCGTGGATGAAAGCAGGGAACATGTGTTAATATTTAAAGGGATGTCTAGTAAAAAAATTTATTAAAAATAGATAGGCCACATAAAAAAAAAAAAAAATACTAGCATCCTCCGTTTTAAAACTTCCTATGTAAAATTTTGAGCTATTCAAGCTCAAAATTCGAAAAAGCAAGCACAGGGGCGCAGCCATTTTGTGAAATGGAGGCCCTCCTGTGCTGGCTTTTGCGGCACTAATGAAGGAAAAGCCAGCCAGCTGTAGTAAACAAAGTCTACCGCTGGGTGGCTTTCCCTTCATTAGTGCCGGGACTCGGAGGACGCGGACCGGAGACCAGAGCAGGAAAGCTGCAGCTGTATCTCGGTAAGTGCCATTTATTTTTTTTTACAAAAAATAAGCACTAGCTGCGTTTTTCTTCTTCTAAGTTTTCCGGGCTGGAGGAGCCCGGAAAACTTAGAAATAAAACCGCAGCTTTAAAAACGTATTTATGTTTGTGGTCGCTTTTGAAGCGACCGCAAACATAAATACAACGTTATTGTGTTGGAAAACGCTGCGGTTTTTCTTTCCAACACAACCGTGTGTGTTTCTGCCTGTTGTGGCTATCACTTTGGGTCGCCAGTGCTCCGAGGGGAGCACCGGAGACCCAAAGTGAAAGCCACAGCAGGCAGAAACACACGCGGTTATGTTTACATGCCGCGTAGTGTTTCTACCTGCAGCCGATTTCCCATTTGGGGAGCCCGAGAGCCCCAAATGGGAAATGGTAAATGCTGCGTTGTCTGCCTAAATCTGCTTTCCCATTTGGGGCTCTCGGGCTCCCCGTGGGGAGCCCGAGAGCCCCAAATGGAAAAGAAGATTCAGGCAGACAACGCGGTTGTGTTTGAAAACGCTGCGGTTTTTCTTTCCAAGTTTCTCAGGCTCCTCTGAGCCTGTGGAATATAAGTAAAGGTCCAGGTTATATGCTTTGGTCTGTACCTTCAAGCATAGTGTTGTGTTTTTTAATACTTGTGGTTATATTATAGAATGCAATATTACTTGTCTCACTCATCCGCCGCCAACAATTTATCTGGGCCTACTTGGGTTTAAATAAACCATTTATTTTTTTACAATCATTGTGTTGGTTTCTTTGGACCTTGTGCATCACAATGATTCGACAGCCCTTTCCCCCTCCAAGATGAGCCTGGCTGCTCACTGTACGCTACCCTGAACTCAGGTGGTAGTACAGCCTTATTAAGTCTTGTACTGCCTCAGTTGAATGGTTCAGAAAAACTGTCCTAACACATTTGCTGGTAGGTCTCAGTATTTCATGAACATGAAGCATTTCTAAATCCAAAAACGGGGACGTTAAAACCATAAATCACATCCCCCCCCACCCTGCACTGCTCATACCAACTATTCCATCACATATCTGGTGAAGTTGTTTAGTGACAGTCAGCAGAGGCCTTGACCTGGTAGTCAAGCGTATACAGGTTTTAAAGGTGTGGCCAGTTTCTCCATTACAGTGGACATAGATTCATAAAACCTTTTTATAGAAAAAAGGATACATCCAACATGGAGATCATAAGTCTGCAGGTCTCCAAATTAAATGCTGCAAGTGAAGAGAAAAAAAAAGTTAAAGCAAAAAAGACGATTTACACCAAACACATCATACCATAGGGAGCTTGTGGGAGCAGAAACTGCAAAGCACCTCACTTGTGTTATGTTGCTACGTCCATTGCTGACCGCCCTTGGGCTACTCTAGTGACCTTGGCTGCCACCCTGTACATGTTTCCGTTGTTTAAATGGTAGACTAACTATGGAAATTAGATCCGCTTCCTGGACTATGGCAGAGACAAAATAAGATAGATCACCAATAGTAAAGCATTGCATCTCTTTGCTATACAGGGGCCTTTGGGTCTCTCGCTGTACAGTTCTTGAATTTGTGGAACATAGCCGATAGAAGTTCTGTGCATAGGCAAGTAAGGCTGGCAGTCCAAAACGTCTGTTGCCTGGGGGCAAGGACCATCGGCTAACTGAGATACTCAGTCGCTCAGTCAAGAGAAACAAGGATCAAGTACTTGATTTTTTGCTACAACTCCTGGCAAACTGAAACCATAATCTTGCAAACCACTACGCCAATAAAGAAGCAGAAACCATGCAGACCACCATCGTCCAGTAAACCCCATAAAGCATAGATAAAAGCACACATTTGCAAAAAAGTTCTCCAGCATCCAACATGGGCCAGACTGACTCTGCTGGACATAAACCATATGGCCAATACCTTGGATGAAGAAAAGAAACACTAATGAGTAGAAACCCCCTCTCAAACAGGCTGCTGCTTAAAGCTCGAGACCTCTCTAGTAGTCCCAAGGCACCCTCATTTCCAACTCCTTTCTACCCCAACCTCCCCACCCAAGGACCAATGAACAGACTGACCCTTCGGCCCTGCAAACATCCGCCTCTGCTCAACCAGAAACAGTGCAGTGTGTAAAAATGTAGCTACCATTTTATAATCTTCAATGTGGAATCATGCAAGTCAGCCGAGTGGACACCATTGTATGCAGGAACAATATGCCACACGCTACAGCCACCAGGGGTAGAAATCAGATCACTATTCACCAAAACGAGTTTGTGGTGCCTACGTACAATGTATTCTTGGGGAAACAATGAAACCACCGTTTGATCTGAGCAAGTAACCACCTCCCTGTGCTGAAGTCATTCAGAATTTAACAGGAAGGGTTAAGGTAGTATTTAGTAAGCTACTAGCAATCTACAGGAGAAGGTTGACAGCAGCAAGTCTGCAGCACAGAGTGAAGTCGTGCAGGTGCCAGAGGGAAATAGACGCACAACACATTGATGTACCAAAGGGCAACTAGTACACTTTATATGCACTAGTAAACCAGCTGCAATCTTGCTAACGGGATATGGCAACTGATTTACTTAACTCATCTCCAGTCCTAGGCAAAAGGAATTCCTGGAGAGAAGTCTACATTAATTGTGCAATATGACCTTCAAGAAGATTAGCCAACGGCTTCTCTTTGGTACACTGCAAATATTTGCAAACGAAACATGACAAACGTCAAAGTTCAAACGTTTCTCAGTCAACTGCCAGCTCTGCTGTGTAAAAGCCTCACCCACATCAGCAGTGGGGGCAAAGGTTAACGTATACACTGCATTAGTGCTCTAGCACTCAGATGTCGGTGTAAGTCCTGGACTAGCAAGAAAAACCAGTTCAGACGTAACCAACAGACGACAGCAAAATATATTCACAAAGCTTTCAGAAAGGAAGGTAAACCTGTTCCACAAATTGCAATTGCAAAGGCGGGTCCACTCACGCTTGTAGCCTCCAGAAATGCCAGATTGAGTGAGGCAGTTTTGCAGTTCATCTGCATCGATTTGCCCATCCTGTAAAGAGAATCAGGATGGAGAGGATTGATGCGTGAGGATTACTCCACGTTTCAACTGAATGTCCTGCAACAACACAGCATTACAATTGACAGCAAACAGGTGTTGCCATGACTGGCAAGAGCCCACCGAGAACACGGAATATGGTACCTTGTGTGACATACAATATGGAAGATGTTTGACAGGTAAAAAAGGTGTGTCAGAAACCCAGGCTCTCTAAGAAAGGAAACATGTTGGTGCAACAACTCACCTGGCCAGCTACAGCAGTAAAATATTGAAACATAGGATCTTGAGCTTGGCCGTACGCAGGTCCCCCTGGTGCTCCGCCATACTAGAACCAACAAGATAGTAAAGCATAATTAACATACACCACTCCTTGCATTAAGTTTGATGTCCCATGACTGGTTGAAATATTCACTGTCCAAGAGGGACTGAAAACAAAGCCTGATGGCATCTAGCGCTTCTCTTCCCGAGTGGGAAGATCAGCAATTGTACACACAAAAGTTAGAGTTCAGCAAGTTCCCCCAGAGCCATCTTCCCGGGTGGGAGGGAAGCTCGTAGACCATGCAGAGCAACACAGGTTTGAATCCAGGGCTGGTGCTTAGAGCCACGTCTCTGGTATTGAGCTAATAGATTAAACTCAACAAAACCTCTTCCACAAGGATTGCGTCACTGGTCATGTTCCTACTACTGGTTTCCATCTTAGTAAATGCTGGATGCTTAGAATGACAGTCTGTGCCAATTGATCAGATCAGTTTCTGGTCCTTGAATCTCCCCCACACATTTGGTTGCATTAGATGCAGAGTAGCACTGGCTGGCAAGCAAAGGAGGAAAACCGAACAGGAAAGTGACTTCTCTATAGCGAAAAATACTTCCCATTAGCCCACAACTCACAAAGCCAAGACATTGTACATCTTATCCTGGAAGCCTGGTTGTTCAGGATCCTATTACTCTGTAGACCCTTACTGTGCAATGCTTGTAGCAGAGGGGGGGGAAGCCACCCGCAGCCAGGAACATGTGGGGATGATTGTAGCACAGACACAGCAAGGCTCCCTACGATATTTTCATAGAGTGAATGCTTCACGATCCGGATGTTGCCCATGTTGGAAAAGAATTCCATTTTGGGAGTTCTCGTCTGCAACACTTTACTTGCTGACAATGTTTGTCAAGCAAGGAGTCTATTGAAGTCACCCTGCCACTGCAACATGGTTTGTGATGTGCTGAGATAGTATTCATATAGCCACAGCAGGATAGTGTAGCAGCCCAGTGTACCAAGGTGCTACCCACTGGGTTACCAATGCAAGTTTAAGCCCTGCTCCATTCTCCCCCAGGCGGAGTGCACCCCCCCCCCCCCACCCACCTCTGAAGCTAGGGAGGGGGGGGGTCCCACTCCGCAACACCAGGAGAGACTACCCCTAACCCTTTGGGGACAAGGACTCCAGCGCCTTTGAGGAACTCAAGAACAATTTACTTTTTCTGACATCCTATAAAGAGTCATGTGGTGAAAATACCAGTTATGTGCCAATATAAAACCAGAAACTAGCTATTCCTTTACTAAGAACATCTCATTAACTGAGACGAGTAAGAGAACCTGTGGAGGAGAAAGAAAAGGAATACAAGTGATAAAAAGGGAAGCCCCACGGCTGAGTAGCATATGAAGGGATAGGAGCCAGGAGACGAGAAGAAGATACCAGTGAGATACAAAGCATCATGCAAGCAGACAGAGGCAGGATGATCTGCATCCTGAACAGGAGAGAGCAGGAATCGAAGGGTGACTTGTCTTCTTGTCATTGCGATATGCAGTGAGAAATCAAGTTGGATGCACTGCGTACTAACAGCTGGAAATCAAACGAGAGTGGTGGCATTACCTCATGCAGTGCATGTTGGACCAGGGGTCCTTTAAACACTGCCAATATCGAACTTTACCCAATACAGGACAAGACTGCAACTGGGGAAAAAAAAAAGTGCCTGCAACTAAGACATGGAGAGAGACAAAGGAACCAGCAGAAGCCAACCTGACAACCAGAGACGACCAGGAGAGAATCAAGAAACCAGGGACGTTATCCCTTCCAGCCAAATGTAAAGGGAAGACGGGAGACCCAGTAGGGGGACAAAGAATCGTTACTGGAGTGCTCATACTTGAGCCAGTATAAAGATATAACAGTAAACTCCAGGGAAGCAAACAAGAATGGTTATTGGAAGGTTCTGACTTGTCCCAGTGAAAAAAATTGTAATGTCTCGAAAAGTGAATGAGAATCACTATTGGAATGCTCATACCGCTCTCAATGAGGAGACTCTTGAAAGCTAGTGGAGCAAGTAAGAATACTGAAGGCAGTGAAGGAGAATATATTCCATTTTCTAGACAAGTGAATATCATTACTAGATCATACTCGTCCCAGTGAGGAAAATATCACGTTAATACTCAGAAGAGGAAATGATGCTGAATATTGGAATATTCATATTCAGAGCTATCACGAAAGAAGAAAGAGGCAAAGAACCAGGGAAAGTACCAAACATTTGACAATCTTACCAGGGAAACCGTAATTGGAAAAGAAATCTATAACTAAAGAAAAGAAATACTGAATGAATGTGAATTGATAAATGTAGTCTCCATATACTATTCAAGGATAACCTATTGAACTGAAGTTCACAAGAAGCTAATATAGCAGGGGAAGGCACCCGTCCTTAGTTATTAGGTTAGTGATAGTGTGGACGACCTGAGACTTCAAATAACGAGCACCGTCATTGTGTTAGGTAGGGACGGCTTATAGTATAGGACCAATAGAGCTTTGCCCACCCAGAAACATTTGTTCCCAATTTGGAAAAAGTATCTTCTGCAGTTCTGTACCCGACAATGCTGTTAACCACCATGGATATGAGATTTAAAAATAAAATAATACATCCTTGTCAGAGTTCTGTGCAAAAGGGGGAGATTTCGTGGAATCATTTTAACGGCCTATACTGCCAAACGTATCACACTAAGCACACCCCTCATATCCTCAGATGACTGCCCGACACGCGAGAGCCCTCATCCTAACAAAAATAGACTACTGCAATATTCTACTACTAGGCACTTTGAACAAAAAAAAAATATATAACACTAAACTCCAACTCCTACAAAATAAAGCCCTCAGAGCAGCACTGGCCATGAATAGAAGAGAACACATTATGCAACAGAAGAAACGAACACTGGCTCCCAGTTCACACAAGAATTCTCCACAAAACACTAAATATCACCCGCAAATGCCTCTATGACAATGCCCCCCCCCCCCACCTTCCTCAATGGATGCAGTGCACGCAAAGCTTCGCATAGAGCTCTTATCCAACGCCTACACTCCCTACACATTCCACGCTTCACCACCACAAGAGCAGGCAAGTCTAGTTTCCATAGCAGCCCCCCCCCCCCCCCCCAACACACACACGCACCTGGAACTCATTGCCGCCCCATCTGTCCAATGAAACATCATTACTAAATAAATACTGAAACTCCAGCACAAGAACTCCCGCCGCGGAGCTGTAACCCAAGTTCCACTAGATTACTGCTTTATAACCAATTTGAATACATGCTTGTACCATTCCTGCAAATTATAATGTATGCAACTTTTACATGTTAACAGATATATGTAACCTACGCCACGATACCCAAGGGTTTGGCTGTGTAATCAAATACACTAAATAAGTATGACCGGGTCCCAACCAAAAAAAAGACCACCCTCAGGTTGGCTTCACTCAAGGGTAGGAGAGGTGTGCATATAGTCCCAGATTAATACATCGCCACAAGTACGCTGAAATACAACATTGTATATAATTACAGACAAAGCAACTAACCATTCAAATAATTACTTTGATTAGACACCAGTGTAAGTATATATACAAAAATAAGTAGAAGGTCTTCGGATAGGCCAATTCCTATATAATATTGACTATACCTAGTAGGGCACTATTCTTAAGGTTAAAAGATTCCCAGCAAGATAAATGGACGCACTTCCTGGAATCTACAAGTCAGTAAAGGGGTTGAACAATTGTGCCCCACAAACACTAGTACATTATAGAATACTCTCACCTAAAAGGAAAAGATGCTATACACATGTAATGCTTCATAGAGAGAACGGCTGCTTTATACAGGGAGAATGAAGGTGGTAAAGTATTACACAGAATGAGTGGGGGATGTGGGGCAGGGCGAATGGCCTGTACTTGCAACTTAAACAAATTCCACCTTCTCAATTCGAAGACCAGCATCAAATGGACAAATAGTGCTGTGTTGGTTCTAGACCAAACTCTTGCCGTCTTTGTGCAGACGCGTGAAGTTTAGTGCGCATGACTAAACCCCAGAGTAGTGAAGTGCACACGTGAATACACCAATGAAAATTAGCACTGCTAAAGCAGAGTGCAAAGATCACAACAGGAAAATTACCCTGAATCAACACTTGCAGATGGACCAAAACATGTAGTTTAGACCACCCCCTGTGCCACGTTGTATTGGAAACATGCCGAGAAGTTGGTGAAAGAATGTTCATGCCACCCTGGCCACTTCAGTTTGTTGGTCATTGAAAGCGCCACGGTTCTAAGAGCAGCATCTACTGCCGCAATAATTTTTTGGGAGGAGGGTGTGATGCCCACCAAGATCTTAATTTACTATGGTGTGACCAACAATCACAAAACAAAGTCACATTTCAGAAAAAATAAAGTGGAAGTGGAGTTAGCATGCAACACATGGCAACGCACCCCACATTCTCCTAGAATCCATTGAAGGAGGGTTGGAGTAACTCCAATAATGCTCACTAACAGAAATTACTAGTTAGCCATTGAGCCTTCTAGGATTAATGCAGAGATTCAGGGTGCACTTAAAGAGTTGAAACCAATATGCGGTTTACACATTTTACCCAATCACCACGTTCATTCTAAAGTACCAAAGATCTTTGTAGGCTGGACAGCCACAGATGTTCCCATGTTCAGGTGCCCAGTGTGCAGGTGAGGGTTGAAGGAACCAGAATCCCATATGGGTATGCTCTTGCGTAGTTTGTTAAAATCTTTGCCCTCAAGCATTTCGAATTCTACATCTCTTCCCTCTGCATCAGCCACTTCATTCTTGAGATAGAAACTGGGTGACCATCCTCTTGGTTACAAGAGCTATTTCGCCAGCATGATGGGGATTTAGAAGACGACAATCAAAGGGTTCCCAGCCAGCCATTTTAGACCAGGGGATACATACCTTACCAGTACTCTTGGGATGCGCTAATCTGCAGCTTCTGGGGAAGGTGCAGAGGACGTGTTTGAGGAGAGAAAGTAGTGCGAGCCCCAAAAGGGTCTAATCAAGAAGAAATTCATATCCAATGGAGCTTGTGTCAATCTTGAGTGGCCAGTCTTCAAAGTCTGTCCAGGGCGCCAGTCTCCTGTCATGTAATAATCAATGCATGCCATCAGTGGTTGGACACGGCATGAAGTTGTATTCTGTATTCGTCTAACAGTGCGAGGGAGATCTGAACAACTAAAACTGTTCCATATCAACCTATGCAGCCGAAGAATGTTAAAATACACTCCATCTCCACAGTG
Source organism: Ambystoma mexicanum (assembly GCF_040938575.1). Taxonomy (NCBI): domain Eukaryota; kingdom Metazoa; phylum Chordata; class Amphibia; order Caudata; family Ambystomatidae; genus Ambystoma; species Ambystoma mexicanum. The sequence continues at coordinate 1,070,520,485 of NC_090924.1, read as the reverse complement.
AGCAATGCACAGCAGCGTGGAATCCTGCTGCAGTCAATCTTTCAACAGACCACTGTGGTAGTGCGACTACACAAAGCAATGCAGTCATGTATTCGGCGATCTAGTGACAAGAGAGTTTATTGGACACCTCCACGTCTAAGCTCGGTACTCAACCAATGTTGCATAGCATACACATTGCCCAGAGTCATCCTTCCAGTCGCACATACATGGTAAATGAATTTGGTCAATTATGTTAAAGGTTGAAGTCTCTTGGTGCTCTGGCAGATCAGGGAAATTAGTAGGACCAAGCAGGAGAAAAAAGCAAGTAACATGCCTTGTTTACAACGTTCCCGGAGCGTAAGTGCGATTGTCAGTTGGTAGTGCCCCCCCCCACCCCCGACCTCCATGTGCTGTTGTGGATTATTCATCTCTATACTTGCATGAAAACTATGTGTACATTTCCCAAATTAACGCCAACCCCCACCTCCCCCTATACATTTCAGCTCAAGCTGCAAAATACTACAGCCCAAAACTGGAGTCTGCGTTCAGGAATTTAAGGGGGTAAAGTGGAATTTTTAAATACCAAAATAGAGCTGCAGGAGTGTCATCCCTTTGCTCTGCTCCTGTGACTTTCTATTCACAATGACAACCCCACAGTTATGGCTGGTGGCAATGGACGTGTTCTATAAACTAGACAAACTAGACTGTATTCACAATATCAGTTATGCACAATAGGGTCTCCCATGTTCAAACATGGTGGCTTTTTTTTGCCATTTCTCGTGTGGTGGTCCTTTGTTGGCCCTACCATTCTGGGAGGGTGATGTGCGAGTTTTGCCTTTGGTGGAAACCTTTTGGTGCCCCGCCTACGTTACAGTGTCTGAAGGCCGGAAGCAGGGGCAGAGTTTAACACTCCCCTGTCGCTTGGTAGGGGGGCTGCTGGCTGCCCCAATTGGACAGCCACCTGCCCCCTTCCGTAAACTGCTGAGTTTTGCAGAGGAGAGAATGGGAAATTTGAATAATGTGAGGTTCCTGCAGCAAAAGGCAAGTCAACCAACGGAACAGAAGATCAGAAGCTGAAGACGACCTGAGACGCCTGAAGACCCTTCCAGTAACTGAAGAGACCACTGCAGTCCAGACTGTTTTCTTATCAACAGAGGAGCACAAAAGAGGATGACCCCTTCCCTTGGGACCAACCAGCCCCAAGATGACCATCTGCTGCTGTGACATCCCATCACCACCAGACTGACTAATCAGGAGACTGGGTCCATTGTTGCACAGGAGACAATCTAGCAAAGTTTGTTTCTTCTAACAAAAAGGTACTGTGGGGCTGAAGGTAGAATTTACCGTAAGCCGAAGTGTCGCTCCAGTGAGACTGAGTGCGTTACAGGGTGTTTGGGTATCCACCCATACCTCTAGGCCAGGCTTTACAGCTTATGCCCTCTAGGGTCACGTTTACACAGTCCCTATATCCAGTGTTATCTTGATAAGCATTTTTATTTAAGTGACAAAGTGAGGAACTTTGCCTTTCCAGCTGCTACATAAGACTTTTGTTCCACTCCTAGACAAACTTTTGGATAGTTGATTGGCCTTGCAAAGCATTAGAAGCCTTGAAAAATTAACCCTCCTTTTCCATCCCATAGACTGTGTGCTGTGACCATTATCTGAATGCCATTACCGTTAATGCTACTAGTAATACGGTAGAACTGTTAGTCATGCCCATCTCATTGTAACCGCAAACTACAATTGAAGTAGTTCCCTTTGGAAAGTATTGTAAATAATTCATATGTGCATTGGTTAGTCTAGAATAGTATTTACTTGCCGGCTTTGTGGATATAAAATAAAAACTTAGTGTGCAAGAGTTTCTTTTCACTATTGTATTGACTAGGCTCACTAGAGCAGCTGCCATCCTCCTCACAAGATATGCCCAGCTGCTCAGACATTTCTACCAAATCCTTTGGTTAGTACAGACTTCTGCCAAGAGTTGGGAATCTTTATACCAAGGAACATTAGTCTTACAGCAAGTGAACTACTCACCCAATAACCGCCCACCCAAGTAAACCAGTACAGACAAGGGAGCAGGGGGGCAGTGCCAGGTTGCTCGCAGCCATTTCACTCATGACCAGTGGACCTTGGGCAAGGATCAAGTCAAAGGATGACCATTAGCGACTTAGTTTGCATGGTGAGCGAGTCCAAAACAAATAGTAGCTGACCAATTATTTAAAGAATAATAACTTGCTGTCCCAGCGGGATCCACAGCCGTTTGGCGAGTGGTGTGAACCATCTATTCTAATGATGCACAGGATTCCAGCCAGACGATAAACCAAACACTGTTTGCACATGTGGAAATTAGGCTGGTGTATGTTAGTCCCAAATAGAATACACTACACAAACATACGGAGAAACATATGCTCGGTTCTCTGTAACCCTTCACTCTAGTTCAAATAAGTATTTGAACTGTAATGAACCACAGCAATGTATGAAAGCCCAGAGAGACCCTTCCCACTCCTACATAACAGAACGGTCAATACCCGACGGTAAACTCAAATTGGTATACAGCAGTGGGTTGGTGGGGGGGGGGGTAGAATTGGGAACCATGGACATACATTTACATTCTTAATTATAACCTACATTTGCCACAGATCCCACAAAACATCCTGCACTAATTATTGGATACATAAGTGTAGTGGGGAGTGAGCAAGGGGGTTAATCAATTCGAAAATCAGGCCATGAAGTCCAGACAAAACAATTACCATACCATACCCATTTAAGCCCAATTCCACTCCTAGAAATAATGCAACCATACTAGAACAGGACATGGGATGTGTGATGTCTAAACCTCCCACTCAGCCACCCACTAATGGTCAACCAGCAGCGACCTCAATCACAAAGCTAAATAAAGCATACACACCCCGAAGGGGGTACAACTCCTTTGGCTTTTGTGGCAGAAATCTTGGGGTGAGTTGTAACAGTACTTACCTGAACCCCATCTTCCCCTTTTAAAAGTTACTTTTAGAAACGTTTAACAGTTTTGCTTTGCCATTGCTTGTGCAAGCATTCTGGAGTGGGGGGCCCTTTTATTCACTTGTCCTCTACCCCTTGGAACCCTTCAAGGGACCCTAGAAGTCGCCCGCCAACGTCCTCCCTCAGCCATCTCACAAAACTGTGAGACACTTGGTGACCTTTTTGCACAGGATCCCACAGTTTAGGGATGAACTTTAAATGAGTTGTTTCTCGGACCTGAAGAGCTGCATACCAATACTTACATTCCATTGCAGGATGTTATGTATTTTGCCCATATACAACAACTCATTTATATAACATTTATTTTGTCTTGTGTGATTACATGCTAGTAGTCATGCAGTATGTAATATACAGGTGGTGATTGTGTAGCATAACTATTCAAGCATGTAAGAATGCTGCATGTGTGCAAGAGATGCTGTTGAGTGTTGCAATCATTGCATGATTTAGATCATAGGTTTGTCTTTAAAAAAATGTTAGTGCCTCCTAAATGGGGAGTGGCTTCAAAGACTGTCTATTGCACATGTAATATGAGCAAATTGAAATAAACAGTTGTTCCCGCTATCCTACGTATATCTCGAGCCCCTCACACCCAGACATTGCAGCTAGATTTATCTAGCACCCACTTACTCAACTTCTCATGCTCTGCACCACATTACTTATATCGCTCCCCCCCCCCCCCCCCCCCATCAATCAATGAATCCCAAGCAGACAGGTCCTACGGTCCCTGGGCGCGACTGCACCTGAACTCTGAGATGCTTTACTTGCGTTGAAACTACCAGTGGTGAACTGGCACCAGTGCTCCAGATAAGGTTTTGAAGTGAGTATTTTACTCCCTATATTTTGAAGTCGGGAGCAAATTTATTTTTAGGGAGTATAAATGCAAGTTCCATTCCCAATGGGAGTATTCTATAAGGGAGTAAAATATGGACAATGGAAATGTTTTTTGCAATCATTCCTTTTTACCTAGTTATTCACCACATTAAATATAAAGGTATACTTCTTCGAATTAAATAGTATCTTGCTGTGTTACTACGTGCATTACTGGTCCAAACATCCATGGAGCTGTGGGTGAAGGCAGGGGCGTAGGGTCCCAGGGTTTCCCCATTTGTGGGGAGCATTTCCATTCCCCAATTATTTTTTGGGAGCATTTGCCTATTTTTAAAGGAGTAAAAGTGGCCGATACACGCCTGATCTGTAGGCCTGGCTGGCGCAGTATTTATATATAATGAGGTTTCACTTACCATTTGATAATAGCGCCTGAAATGTGAGGTAGTGTTGAGCCCAATGTTTAAAAATAAACTAGCCTTTAGGTCATGTTCTCTCTCTTTTTTTAAATACTGCAATGACACTTTAGCGTTACGAGATTAGAGGGTCACGTGAGGCCACTTCTTGCAATGCCAGCTCCACTGGCCCATGTGAATGGGCGTCCTCACCCAGGGTCCCAGCATGGCCAAACGTGCCCTAGGATATCAGCAGCTCATCATCATTGTAAATGTTCAAACGGTTCATGGAAGCATCATGCAAAAGGGCTTTCCAAGATTTGACATTCACGTGACGCCTAAGCCAGCCCACTACCACATACAGAGCAGTGATGTGCAGTGGGGCTGGAAACGAGCCTAGGCCAGCTGAAACCACTCGAGTGCAGGGCTGGGCTCAGGATGAGAGGACAGGAAAACAGCAAAATAGCAAGAGGTCCAAAGAACACGAGAAGGCTCCATTTGGAGTATGTGGTACTCATAAGGGCAGAATTGTGAATAAAAGTTCATTGTAGTGCACTGGAACTAGTTTTGAAACATGGATCACTGCCGCCATCCTGTCCTAGGTCCATCATAAAATGGCATACAAAATGTTGCAAAAAAAAAAAAACGCAAAAGGGCGTTCCTGTAAAGCTCAACTGAAGACTGTTTGTGCTGCAAAGTCAAACTACACTCCCTGAACTGGCAGCCTCGTGAGTTACAGAAGCAGCGAGTGGAGCAGGAAAGTGAGGCTAAAATGTCTCCATAACGTAGCAAAACAGATATGCTGAGGATACAATTAAAATCACGGAGGGAAAGTTCCAAATATGTCCCCTGCAGGTTCTGTTCCAGTAAAAGATAGACCCCAAAATATAAAGCATTATAAACTGCATGGCTATGAAACCAGGCCAATAAACAGTTCGAATGAAAAAAAAATAAAAGCAAGCCAAGTGTGTCCTTCATGTAAGAAATAACTTACCCTACACATTTCTGCACTGCAAAACTAGAGATGCATAATCAAAACGATGGGATCCTTAAACACATTCTGCTAACAAGCGCCCATATCGCCTTTGTGATAAATGCAGGTACTGGATGGCAGCCTCACATGGGGAGAAAAAAAAAAGGGCTCCATGGGTAGAAGGGGTGGTAAAAATAAAAACAAGATCTTCTTGTGCAATTTACTGTGGTGCGTACCGTGGACTATGTATAGTAAATTGAGACATAATGGAAATGCATACACAATACATGCAAAAAAACTAACGAAAACCACCACCACACAAGGCCCAAGTGTCAGAAAGCAGCTTTAAAATCTCACTCAGTCCCACGTTCCTCCGTGGGAGGCACACTATGCTCACATACACCAGAAGACTGGTTACAGAATCTGTGACGCCTCTAAAAAGAGTGAAGCATTTCAAGGCATTTCTGCTTCTTACTGAAGCAAAGGGAGTTGAACTGGGGTATACTTCCCCAGACACTGCACCCTTCCAGATGGCATCATTTGTGAAACTGCGTTCTTGGACAGATAACCGACCTGAAAGGGCACACGCTAAACAGTGTTTTGATATGCAGGTAATGGCACCCCCACAAAACAAACGGACAGAAGCAGATTCCATTAATACCGGGCCGCTCCTTGTGGCCAAAGCCAAGAAAGCTATGCAGGTGGCTTACAAAGCTTGGGGGAAAAGATATGTGGCCAAACTTAATGTGCCAAGAGATAATCCAGGACATCAAAAGGCAAGGAGTTCCAGAAGTGTCTAAATACACAGTGTTGGGGAAAATTCTCAGTTTGTGCAACTACCCTTTAACCATAGAGACACCCAGCCCTTTGCTGGAATCTGGGCCTTTTCGATTTAACCTCCTGAGCAAGTGGGCCTTTCTGCCACCCACTCATCCCTTTTCCCTCCAAGATTGTGTGCCTTATGTTTTAATGGAATCTGGTAAACTCCATACGCATCTGGAGTTTCTATAGTGACAGACAGCATCCTGTGTGCAGTGCCACTGGGGGGGGGGGGTCCCTTGCTAAATGTTTAAATACATGTTTGTGTGAACTACAGTTGCCAAGAATACCAGGACAACATTGGTCTAACTTGCACCTAATGTGGAGTCCTGACGGTTTCTTCAGAATACCTTTTGCGCAATGTATCTGCAGGCTGATAGCTGCAGTACAGCACCCAAGGGTGACCATTTCAACAAAATGGCCAGTCTTCCTTTGCCATTCCTTGCTCGTTAGTTCCTTCTGGGCATTTACTCCGTTTAGATCAGGGTTGAGTCCATTCTGCTTTTTTTGTAAAATTTCAGTCCCTATTGGCTTAAAGTGCCTCTTTAACTTAGAGTCCTTTGTGCAAATGTATTCAATTTATACTGAGATCTGCACCACGAGTACTTGTGTTTCGACAAATGCTGTAACTATTTTTCTTAGGGCGGTGCTTGTGAATTGTGCGCTCTTAGAAAGAAATGCCAAGTCTCTTCTTTAGTGTAAAAGAACTCCAGTTTAATGTGCACTGGTGCTTTATCATCCGATGTATTAGTTTCATACAATCATTGATTCTCATACGTTTCCCCATGTATGAGATGGCCTATTGACTGTAGGTTAGGACATGATTCATTAAATGTAGTAGTTGTCTATACAATCTGTATGTATAATTGTGCTTTTCAAGGAAACTTGGTCTATACCCTGTAGATTTGGATGGGATACAGCAAATGTATTAGATGTATGTACAATTTGCATATATAATGTGTGCTCTCATAAATATTTGATCTTTAGTTGATAGCCAGCCTGTTGGTTTCTCCTTTTTGTTTTACATTCTCTTACTTCCCCATTTGCCTTTTTCGTTTCCTTTCTCCTCTAGTTTATCATTTTCTTCTCTTTTCTTCTCCTCCATTCATCCTTGAAAACAGAATTGCAGCACACCACATTATTGCAATAAACACAGCTAGTTTAGATAAATATGGCCGCCAGCCAGCACACCAATTCAATAAGACAATTAAGATCTCAAAATGGCCACCATACGTACGCAACACATCACGTTCAGATACACGATCGCGTGCGTTAACGCATGCACACTACATATACGGAAGCGTCTAAATCCAATGCGGATCCGGGCAAGGAGCACAAGGGAATTGTACCTTGCAGCAGTTGGAATGATGCAGATGAAAAACTAAGAGGTAAAACTTTGAACACTTCAAGGTTCTGCTTACTCAAACCAAAACGTTAATACTGTAAGGGTTGCCCGTTTGCCAACCCATGATGGGGTAATAGGCACTCCCTTATACAGACTAGATTTAAGCAGATGTGGCCATCTCAAATATGGAAATTCTTAAAATGAGTAATTTATTCTCCATGGGTACCTGATAAATGGTCTCAAACTTACTTGGCTCATCTGGTTTTCCTTTACAGATTTGCCACAAAAGGAAACTTTTTTAAACAAAACCATGATTGAGAGACCAGGAAAAATATCCTCCATCACCAAAAAAGAGGATCACTTGGAATATAGGGTGAGGGAGCACGCTATACAAATCTTGTTTTTAGGCCTCTTTCACTGGTTCCCTCTCCTTTTTTCCTCCTCATTTTATAGTATCTCTGATGAACCACAGACAACACTTGAAACACGTGTTGGGCGATCCTATCAACCTTGCCTGTATGAAATAAAGGAAACCATGAGAGATAAATCAATGATTGTATGAAAGTACATCAGATAAAAGTACTAGTGTACACTAAACTGGAGTCCTTATACACTCAGTCCATTCTGAGTTTGCCTTTTTTGCGGGCTTCACTGCTGAAGCCAGCCCAGGCTCCACTGTCTGGCAAGGCAGAAGCCAGTGAGAATCTTCACATGCCTCATTTGTAGGCATGCCTGGCCTAAACCATATCAACTGGGCAGGTGATGTCCTAGAGGACAGTCCCCCCCTGCCCCCCTGTGATTGACAGCTTAGTGCTGTGAACAAGATTTCACATACAAGGCAAGCGTTTTGGGACTACAGGCAGAGTCGACCACCAAATCCGAAGAAGATGCAGAGAAACCAGCAACACCTTCCAGGTCTGCAAAAGCACTGATGAAGCCTTGCAGCTGTGCTGACCCCACCCCCCCCCCTCAAATGCGGGGGAAGCTCCGCCTAGGACAGCTTCCTCCCTTAGGCTGGTGGGACCAACTACCTTCAAGACCTGCTTCATTCTGGGCCAGCAACCCCTATGTCACTGCAACCTTCCTGGGCTGCAATTGCCCCAATACCCAGACCATCGAGAAGTGCAACGTCTTCCAAAGGACAAATCCAGCTGAAACGCACGCATCCATGCGAGTCCACAGAAGCAGGTCATCCAGAGTCCTGCTTCCAACCTGGGCTATTTGTTCCTCTTGGGCACTCAGAAAAAGCACCAAAACCACAAAGTCACTGAAACGAGTGGCATCCATTGCGGCAGAGTTCCCTTTCGAAGGTGCTGGTGCAGAAGCCAGTCTGACGTCCTTCCTTTCGTCACCATGACAAAGGTCCAGGAACAAGGGTCTGCATTAAGAAGGAAGTCAGCTTGAACATCTGCTTCAAGTCTAAGGAACTGTGTGTTTAACCAAATCTAGTGCTTCTTAACTTGGAGTGCTCTTTTCCATACTTTTGAATTACTGCAATTCACTTATGCAGGCCTAACCGCTTGTGCGCCTCAGGTAGGCTCACTTGAGCTCCTTTTCTCTTCAACGAACTGACTGTTCAACTAACTTGTTCAAAGACTGCATCCGACCTAGACCTGGTCCAAACAGAAGGCATCCCTTCTGAACCCTACTGGCTCTGGCAGTGCTTGTCCCCTATAAAAAGGTTTTCATTCTTTTACACCCTTATTGCTGGAGAAAAGACTTCCTACATCCCTCTGATAAGATTATTACAGTGCTTAATCATAAGTGCTACTAAGGACCTCGATTGATGTCACTGTGTGCTGGATATGTTTTAGTACAAAAATGTACCCACCTGCATTGTTTGAATAATTAGATTCGGCACATCTTACCTAGGGCCCCACGGGGTTCATGAGAAATGTAAAGACAAAGTAAATAGAGTGGCTGCTTGCACTACAAATGAAAAGCCCATAATGAGATGATAGAGAAGGTTACAAGGAAACACGCGAGGCCCAATCCTACTGGCTGGGAGACAACAAGAACTGTTATTCTAAAGGGAGGTGGGACAAACAACTAGTACTGGCATCACCCATTCCCACTAGGACTCTACACCACCTGGTAGAGAAGCTCTTCACTCCAATTTGACCCTTTAACTCCAGATGTTGTAGCTAGAGTGAGCCAATGAAAAGTTCTGGTCCCTCAAACAACTGAAATAACAGCTCTTGTAAAAAAAAAGATGTAGCAGACCAAAAGCCAAATATTGCAAACAGAAGCTGCATATAAGGGATCTTCAGTAGAGAAAAGGCTATTCTCCAGTGCGAGAATGGAGGCAGATAGTTGGGGTAAGAAGACAATGACATTAAGAGGGGAAACAATGGATCTGCGTTTGTTTGAACACAGACCTTCCACCTGGAATGGTGTAAAATTTGAAATTGCAAGGAGCCATTTAGCTGCCCGGGATAACCAAAAGTGGTTTTACAACCTGCATTTATCTCCTGATGTTTTGGACTACATGTTCTATGCTGCAGTCCAAAATATCTGGATGGTTAAAGGTTGCACACCATTTGCCGAGAAGGATCGGCCCAGTTTGACAAACTGGGCTACCAGGAGCTGGCTCCGCAGCCCAACAAACAGACATTCATTTCGTCTATGGATTTGTATAAAACTGCATTGAGCAATCTCTAGCAGACAGTTAAAGCATGATCGGCCATAGTCACTGGATCCAAATGTTAGATTTGTGGCACACTTATAGGTTCATCATTCTGCAGCAAACAATGGAGTGAGGTGGTTTCAAAGAGAAAGAGGTAACAGCAATACAAATACAAATGTGGCAGTGAAGAGACAGCAACAGATAGGAAATACGAGTTACGCATGTAAAGTGAAGATACAAATGAAAGAACCGACAGGAAAGACATGTAAAAGGAAATAATGGCAAAGCAATGAAAGAGCAAAAGTTAAAGAAGAAATATAATGCAAAATTGCATTGGGCTGGTCGGTATCAACAGAAAGCCAGCAATTGAGCGGAAGACTGGGCAAAACAACCAAACATTAGAAAATGAACTTCAGGGACAGAAGAGCAGCAATTCCGATATGCTCCCAGGGAAGGAAATGGCCGGGACCAGACTAAGCGGAGCCCCGCTACGTCTTGAGGCCACTCAGCACGGGATATACAAAGGCTCACATACATTTTAGCATCCGTCAAAAATGTTACACATGTTTTTCACGAGGGGGTGGAAAATTGCTAATAAAGTGAACAGTCCAGCTTCAATTACTCAAATTGCTCAGTCTTGCACCATCAGACAGTTCTAAATTGTGGGCATTCTTAGGATTCAATTTGCGTTTATGCAAAATGTCCAGGGTTGGGTTCTATGAAGAGATGCGGTTCTGCATGACCTAGCCTGTGGCCATGCCCCTCAGCCCAGTACCACCCTCCACTCAGGCCCCTCACCCCTACCAAGGAGCAGAGTGTCCCCGAGTAATTCTGTTCAATTTCTAGCACTGCGTGTGCCTGTTTGAATGCAAATTGCTATAATTCACTCCCGGTTTGCTCTTTTAAGTCATCCATTACATGTGCACCCTCATAACTCATCTAGACTCCTAGCACATTTAATTATGTTAACTCAATTAATTCCTATACAGCAAAGATCATATTTCTTGCCCACTATTACAGTCAAAGTTATATAGATGACCCAATCCGCCCCCCCATCACCCCAGGCTTCCTTCCAGGGGTGTCCCAAATCCCAAAATAAGAATCACAAAAACAGGTTGGAGGCCTAACCAAATTTGAATCTGCTAAGCGCTTGGTTATGCAACACCTTGATCCGGGAGAAACTCAGTGAGTTGAGTTACTGTCCAATGAACCGTGACATTCTTTTGACAGGAAGGCTGGGAGTCTTACCCCAGGCCCCAATAGAGACTGCGCTCACACTCCTGATCTTCAGCTCATCTTTGTACTAAGTGCACAATTCTTAAGCTTCAAGTCCCCCAACTGCAACCAGGTGCATGCTGTATGCAGAGACTGGACTATTTTTACCAAACTTGTCACGGTACAAGTCTAATATCTTGTCCTCTGGGGGTGGGATACACCCTGCACTGGGGGTGTAGAAGGGATGGCACATTATACACATTTGGGAATCAAGACCACCAAAATAGGTCTTGGAAACCAGCTTTTGACTGGATAGGAACAGGGGCAGCTCTAACCAAAGAAGGTGGTTAGAGGCAAAGTTGTTCCCATCAGTTGTATGTGCTTCGGGAAAACTCACCCCCCCCACCCATTTCATTAGGAGGTATGGAGTGGGCAATGCAGTGGCAGTAGCGTTTAGTTCAGATACAGCAATGTGGACTCAATATCAAAACGTTGCTGCAAAGAGGACTTTTTGAAGGGACCCAACCCATCGCTTTTGGCATACAGAACCTTGATAAGGCACTAACAAAAGAACTATAAGCCTATTAATACACAAATCTAAGGTACTCAAGGGCAAAAGCCATAAGTGTGCAGAAGGTAACAAAGTCACTGAATCGTTGGAGCAGAACAGTTATACTACTGCCCTAATCTAAATACCCAAGACAAACAAGCGGAGGACTGAGATTTTGAGAGGACATTCGGGGTTTCCACTACATAGATGGGAGGCATAGTTTAAAATTGCAGCTACTCCGAGTGTTCCCCAGCAACAATGTCCCCTTGACTCCAGTCGACTTTCTTTACAAGCTTCTTGAAAAGTGTGTGCTCGACCATTTTAAAATGAATACTGCAAGGAGGTATATCAACTGGATGATGGGATTACTTTTGTTGGAGTGGACAGCAAGGCTGCTAAACTAGTAGGAAAATACTGTGAGCTGCACCGTATAAGGACGCAGCGGCTTGCCAGATGGTATACAGTACAGTGCTGGTGGCCTAACCCAAGCAAAAGAAAAAGGTGTATGCACCCTATAGAATTAGACCTAACGGTCTAACAGATCTCGCTCCATGCGCGAGACACAATTTGTTTCTATATTATGGAAGCTAGCTCAAGTTCAGTGCCCATTTAAAGGCACACAGGAATGAAGATCAAAGGGCTGGATAATTTGCACACATGCATGGCGCACCGTTGAGGTAGATTTCTTGGCCATGTTCTGATTTTCATCGCCCAATACCCGGCTTTGGTTCTGGGCACAAGAAAGCTTCACTGACTGAATCTTTACATGGCCATGCAGAATTACATGGTAAATGGGTTGGGAGGGGCGGGGAGTACTTCAGCGGGTGGCAGATGCTAAACAATAAACAGGAAGCAAAGTATGCTGCAATCCACAGCTAGAGCTTCTTGATAAGATGCCACGAATATCTTGACTTGCAATCTGTGTACAGAGGGGGAAATACATAGGACACCCTATAGTTATGGGGAGTTGGGACTCCCCTAGAAAACCCGAAATAAAATTAACTGTCCTTGAAAGTATTGCACTGTAAAGGTCAAGTTGACATGAGGGCCACATGAAGAAAAAAAGCAGGTAGCTGCAAATACATGGAGGATTGCAAATCCAGCTTGCAGGTGCGAGTGACACTATCAAAAACAAAGAGGTGATGGCTGGAAGGTTTAGAATGAATCTTAACCACTGGCATTGCTCTGGGCACCCTCCAGACCATCGTTCTTTGCCTGCCAAGCCATTACAGTGAGGAGTAGCTTGGGTCTCTAGGCCCAAGAAAAGATTCATTCTAAACCTTCCAGCCATCACCTCTTTGTTTTTGCTTTGTCACCCCGAGTGGGACGGGTATGCACAGACGTGGGTCTCGTGCCTGCTGGGCCTAGAGACCCAAGCTAATCCTCACTGATGAGGCCCAACAAGGCCTAAACATGTTTGGGGATGCTTGTGGTCTCGTGCAGAAGGGATGTGACCTAGCAGTTCGGGCTGGACTACCCCTTTTGCGGTGGGACCAACCCTGATTTGCATATGGTCTTTCCCCCTTCTGTAATGGCTTGGCAGGCGAAGCACGACGGTCTGGAGGGTGCCCAGAGCAATGCCAGTGGTTAAGATTCATTCTAAACCTTCCAGCCATCACCTCTTTGTTTTTGCGAGTGACACTATGGCAAGTCTACTATTCAAGTCATCTTTATAAAGCAGTGGATATCTAAACATGGAGGCAAGGAGAGGGAATAATAAGGGCAAGTCAGTCATGAGTATTTGCCCAGGATGCGGCAAGGGGTTGCATTCCTGACATTGGCTGTGGCAGCTTTTCAGGGAACAAGTAATTGACCCAATGTGGGTGGATAGCGTAACTTTTCTAGAGGGTGGATGCAAACCCTTGGTTTTGTTGAGGTGGGCAAGCTTGCTCAAGTATTTGGTTACCAGGATTTTACTCTTGCTCCTACACAAGCAGTTTCTGGTATTGGAATTTTGTTTTCCAGGGAATGTTTCCACGTGAGCACCTTTTATAGTTGCCAGCACGTTGGAACATTTCCTTTCAGGTTATTTTTTGGTGTTCAGGACTCACATCTTGTGTTGTGCACTTGGCAAAGGTCAATTTAATTACATTTGTATATTTCACTTTAAGATACATGTTCACTTACTGTGTGTGTATTCATCAATGCCAGCTTTAGATTTCCGTTATTGGGGCCAGTGCTCCAGGTAAGATTTTAGGTAGGAGTATTGTACTCCCTATTTTTAAACTCTGGGTGTAAATGTGATTTCAAGAGAGTAAAAATGACGGCAAGTGTGCCAATGACAATTTGAATGTAATGAGATTACAATACAGAGAATACAAAAAGCTTGTTTGAATGCAGGAAAGGCAAAGTACAGATTCAAACCCAAATGAGATATGGATGTACGAGAGGGGCAAAGCTTGAACAAACATTACTGCAGAAAGAACCAAGCCAAAAGCGGTATATGCAGTTCTGGTGCTACAGAGGAACTGTGAAACGCACAAGTCCTGACAAGAGAAGGATACCAGGCAAGTGAAACCTGGAGAGAAGTCCTGCAAGGGTGTATAGCAGGTGAATTGCAAATCTACAAGAAATACTAAAAAAAAAAAAAAAAAAAAAAAAAAAAAAAAAAAAAAAAAAAAAAACAGAGTTTGCTAGATAAGAGACACTTTAAAGAATGACTTGCAGAACAGGAACATCGTGAATGCAGGACACATAAAATAACTGTTAGTGAAAGACATTGCCATCCATTTCGTAATCCAGGGGAAGGGAACCACCCTCTGGGTCCAAGGTCTTCCACCTTGCTTGTGTTGGAGTATTCTCTTCAGAACACTTCGACAATATCAGGGTGAAGACATTTTCTGGCACCCTTTATCGTTCTGTTTGTAGTGCAATGTTTTGGACATAGTCCTTTTCTGTTATTGCATTATGACACAGACAGTCCTAGGGAACTCTAGCATAGGGCCAGAGGCACATTCCCCCCCTGCCGCCAACCCATTTTGATTTAGTCTTTAACCACAAACATGAAACTTGTCTCCAGCTTTAATTTGACCCGCACATAGGGTATGATTTGTGTTTTACTGGTATTTTTGGGCAAAGTCAAATTGATCAATATTACATGTGGGGAGGGTTTATCGCACAATGGGGCAGGCAGCCTGAAAATGTGCTCTGTGGAAGTTTTTACTCAAATAAACAGCATGGGATATTTGTGTTGCGACACGGGAAGTGTGGCTTCACAGGTTTACTGGCTTTGAGGTGGTGGTTTAGCAAGCATTTGTGCAGAAGCAATGACAGTTTACTTCCTGTAGAAGTCGATTTTTACTGGCATGAAGGGCAAACCCAACACAAATATTCATACTGTGGGGATACTGGCAGAGCCAGCATGAAGATCTTTCATGTTGTCATTAGTCTGTGTAATGTTACTGGCTATGCACAGAGTTGGCTGGTAAATGTGGGTGTCAGGGCTCAGGAGCCAGGTGCAACCCCCTTGTTTCTATACAGCGCTATTGTGCGTGTATGATGAGCTAGGCCAGCATGGAGTGTGGCCCGTGCTTTGATCTTTGCAGGGAAAGGATCCCCAATATGGCTCGCAGGGAGGGCCCCACCTTTTGCATGCTACTGTAGCAATATTGCCTCATTCAATTATGAAAGCACTGCTGGAAGTGTGGCTAGGGGCTACAGTCCATTTAAAATGCAATTGAGAATTTGGTTAACATGCTGCTTACCAAGCCATTTGGGTCTCCTGTGGTGCTGCCCTTGAGAACTTTGGTTCTGAGATTGCATGTGAAGAATTACGGAAAGGAAGAAAATGCAAACAAAACACCCACGGTTCTGGAACAGCTCACTTCATGCAATGTCCACCCCTTGAACATCTGATGCAGCTTCCAAGCTGATCTTAAAGACCTATGAACAGACAAGGAGCCTCCATACAAGTACAGCAGTGCAGGGAAAACTGCAGTGTATTGGTCACTGCATTACCACCACACTGTACTAAAACTTTGTGGGGTGGAGGGAAATACTCAGCAAAATGGACGTAAACTGCCACTTTATTGAACCAAATCAGCAGAATTACTGCCAGTGGTAATTACGCCAAAATTCCCATTGACTCCATAAATGCGGACCAACACGCCATACCACCACTTGTAATCCAGAGGCAATTCCACCACACCAAGTGGTTTTAACAGCTTTTTCGTTTTGTGGTATTC
The DNA here is from genome assembly GCF_040938575.1 of Ambystoma mexicanum. NCBI lineage: Eukaryota > Metazoa > Chordata > Amphibia > Caudata > Ambystomatidae > Ambystoma > Ambystoma mexicanum. The sequence continues at coordinate 1,070,504,553 of NC_090924.1, read as the reverse complement.
CTACAGATTTGCCAACATACCGCCAAACGTGTTAGGAGGCCCAAGGTGGATGAACTCTGCCATGGGGAGCTTCCCATGGCTGACAGATGCATGGGTAGAGGGGCAATACTTGGGCATGCGAGAATGCACGCAAGATACAAAAGGTAACAAGCTTCAGACGTCATTGTCAAGGCATTTGAAGCTTTACTCGGGTATTTACAAAAAGTGTGGGAGCCCTACTAAGAAAGAATGTAGTTAAAATAACCTTGTACCCTTCAGAAGAGAAGTGACCAAAATGCTAGACAAATCTCCTCTGAACAAGGCCACCATCAGCAACCCCAAACGGGTGTTTCAGCCTCCTTAGGCCTGGGCAGTGAGGCGAGGCCAAGCCTCTCCAAGGCAATGAGCAAGAGTTGCCATCTGGATTAACCTTCATTTGGGGAATACGTGGAATAACATCCATTGACGCTGCCCATAAACGGTTGGCTATACAAAGCATAAACTGGCATGGACGCATTTGAAGCGGTCCTTAGATTAGGATTGCAATACGTGCACACGTGTGGCTTTTGCAGGTTGAATTACATTACTGTCAGTTGTATCAGGGCATGTTACAAATTCATCACAAGAAGCAGGCCTTTATGTACTATAAACGTTGGTGCAAACCCAGGAACAGCTGTTTTGCAAAGGGCGGTGTGTTGGGTAAGGAGTCCCTGGCCACTGCACCAACTGTCACTTTGTGTTATGCACAGAGCTCCATTTCAGGAGTGCTGCACCGAGAGAAAAATGCTGTCTGCATGAACAATGAAAAATAATTCTGCCAAGCACAGCACTAATGGAATTGGCAGGAGCCTTGCCGACCCTCATCTGGGGGGCACTGTCCCAGGTCGAGGGCTGCATAGCCTCTATGCTGCCAGTGGATGGCGCCTGGAAGCTTAATTCGTGGAAAGTAATGAGGGAGACCAACTTCGATGCTCTTTTATGCGTTTATGGTCCAGGCCGGACGTTGGACTCTGGGAGAACGTATACATCTCGTTTCCTTTTTCCGGTTAACTGAGCACAAAAAGTATCTGAGCCGAGGGATCGGGCACAGGCCCATGCTGCAATAAAAGTGTGTGGCAATATACTGCGATAGACTGGCTCCACGTACATGGGCATGCTGTCTTACAGCAGCATTAAGAGCACCAAACCATGAGTGTTAGGGTGAATACGCGAGGATACTCACAACGTCTGCAATGCATGGACATTAGTAGTGTCATTGCGGGCAGAACGACATTAGTTGTTGCCCTATATTGTTTAAGTGTGCCACCCTCGAATCGATCATTAATAAAACACGTACTCTGCAAAAAAAAGATCCAGACTTGCCTGAAAAGATTGGAGCACGAATGTAACTGGGCTTTACCATTCACGTTTGTCAAAAACATGTTTCGCTTCTCAGCAGGTGATGTCCATGTTTACATTTTTCGACGCAATATCCGGCCAATAAGAAAAGATCTCTTAGGAGAAGTTATCCCATCACTCTAATGTGCAGGGTGTTGGGTATACAATTCCACAATCATGATGCCGTGGCTCGGACAGCGAATGTATACAGTGCTTTAAGTAGGAGAAGAAATCGGGGGGGGGGGGGGTCTCTGGGAAGGGGCATGGCCTAACGGAAGGGGGCCGATACACACTGTCCCCCAAAACGAGGAAGAAGCTGCTTTTGATGTGTACAACAGATCTCCTTGAAATCCTAACAAAAGGGCTGTTTGAGGATTTTGAAGTAACAAAGCCAACATATAGTAAAACGCCATTATCTGGGCTTCACAGGACCCCAGGTCAACACCCCCACCCCCATGTCCGTTTCATGTTATAAAGTCCCCTAAAAAAATGGCAGTTGTTTTGCGGGGACATTATTAAATGGAACATGCAGGGGGGTATCCCTGCAACCCCAAACCCTTTTTTTTAATCCCTGGGGGACACACATATTAAAAAAAACGATCGTACCTTTTATTATGGGGCTGGGGCAGACAAGTGTTAATTGGAGAGTGCCAGTGTCACCTTTCCCTGACAAGTCACAAATCACTGGAAAGGGGCCATGAATAAACCTCTCGTTCTCCAAGGTAAAAGGCTGCGCCACATAAACCAAAAAGAGTAGTGCACGCTCAGCACTTAAGGTACTGTAGGCGTTTGCGGACTCCTTTTTAGGTGTGTTTAAAATTAGTATTGGAAAGTCCCCACGAGCTCCTTTAGCTGGCCCTTGGAAAAGTACATGTAAACTACTTGGCATACAAATCAAAAAGTATTGTTAACAAACATGGCTGCGATTCCAGGCTGCGCCCCTTACACGAGTACAGAATGCACACTGGCCTGCTTGATACACAACCGAACAGTAAAACCACTGCAAGTCAACTAGAAACACTTGAAGACATTCAACCTTTGGGATGTAGGCCCCGGGCGTTCGGCTTTCAAACCATAATATTCCTACGCATCGCACTTTCGGGGCCTGGTGCGCACTCGTGGGGGACTGGGACAAGCTAGACTCCCAGGCAGTTTTCTGAGACTACTGGGTGCCCCGCCCCTTTTAAAAGCCCCGAATGTATGCATTTGTGCAGATTGACTCATCGGCCAACTGCGACAGCATAATTACCTCTACGTAGCGCTGGTGGTTTCTGGGACAAGCATTAACTAACGACGACACTTCCCCCACTATGAAAGCTCTCCATGGCCTTTAAACTGCAGTTTCGTAGTCCATGGATGCTACATCCATTCCCCCTGGGTATTGGCGGGAACTCTCACAGTCTAGTGCACCGCATGTGGTCCCCAAGGACAGGGGTGAAGTCGGCGCCACGGCCTCTAGCTGCTCCCCTGGGATGCCCGTATGGATGCTGCATGCCTTTCTGCCCGAGCGCTCACCTGCTGCGGTTGCTGCTGCTGGTGCTGCTGCTGCTGGTAGTAGCCTCCGCCGGCGCCAGGATAGGCCATGCTCTGCGTTTTAAGGAGGTGCCGGGTGGAACAGCGACCTACAGCAGAAACTAGAGAGAGTGGGAATTTGTTTCCGCCTCCAGGGGAGACTATAACCACACTGCCACCGCGCCCACCGGACCAGTCCAATGTGCAAGACGAGAGGGAAGTGAAACTTCCACCTCTTCAGCACCACAACCCGCCGTTGTGCACACACGTGTAATTTCTACAAAGAGGAAGAGCAGCACAGTATATGTGACGAGTCATTGATCGCACGTTATCTCATGTATGAACAGAGCCAAACTAATTACGGCCACTCCCCCGCCTTCTAGGTAATGGTATAGCCCAAACACGACCGTTTTGGAAAGGCGAATCTGTGTTTTGCAAAAGCGATTTTTTTGTGTTGTTGAATCTTTAACAACGTGATTTGGGTGATTTAACAGACAACACGCAGAAACAATGTTTGGTCATCCCGGGAAAATGTTTTTTGTACACACTATGCATCCTGACCACCCAACGGCAACAAAATAGCAATGAAAGTCATTTTAAGGGAACAATGCATCTAGACATAGCAAAACCAAGAAGTCTGGCGCATTTATAGGTGAAAATGTTTCTTTAGTGACGAGGCAGCTCTTTCTGCGGAGGGGAGTGGCGGAGGCCTTCTGCGGTGGCACTAGGTTTCTAAATGATTTATGAGCGGTCAGGGCGTGTGAATTTTTTCTGTCGAGACCCAAATTAGCGAGGGCTTCTGCCAAGATGTCATGTGCCATTCATGGACACCTCAATGCAGCCACTCCTATTATTTTTTTTAGCATTGTAGGCACATGCAATGGGACAACCAAACTACAAACCCCAGCAAACAATGGGAAATATCAGGACTGGCTTGAGGTGTCAGCAGTGGCGTCGCCAGGAATCAAATTTAGGAGGGGCACAGGGTGGCCCACAACAGAAGTAGGGGGGGGGGGGGCTATAAAAGGGCAACGTGTGACATCAGAAGCATTCCTGCAGAGAATCAGTAGGGGGGGCTATAAAAGGGCAATGTGTGACATCAGAAGCATTCCTGCAGAGAATCTTTTGTGCACACCAACTACCACACCCCTTTTGTGCACCTCCCCTCCCATCAGAATGTAGGCACTAAACCCGGCTTGTCCAACCTTTTTGAATATGAGGCCGAAACATTCAATTTTTGTCACCCAGTGGCCCAGCAAGCCACAAGTCAACAACCTCACCCAAAGCAGTGTATCAAAAAGCAATAATGTGTGACCTTTGACACAATAGCATCACAGGCAGTGTTAGCCATGCGGTCTCAAAGATAGCTTTTGGTGTCAGGGCAGTGATCAAAGGTTAGTTGCTTGTGATTTCTTTCAGTGTGTATGTGTTCATATTTTTCTGAAATATTGGAGGCGACCGCACGTAGCGAGGGAGTTATAAGGATCTTGGGAGGGTTTGGGGGTTCCATATATGGGGTTGAAATGGTGCATTTTACAGCAGAAAAAGTGACCAAAAAGCCATGAGTTTACAATCAGTTCTAAAGGGGAAAATGAAAATTCCATGTCACCACAGCAGACAAGAACATTTTACAACACAACACATGTTAATGATCAATATGTCCACAGTGTAAGGCAGCACTGCCACTGATGTAACACATTGTCATGCTGGCTGTGCCCAAAATATGCCTCTGTAGCAACATGTCTATGCTGGCTGTTCCCAATTTAGGCCAGCATTGTCCTGTACAAAGCATGATTGGCACAAGACCAGGGGCTCTGTGTGCAAACAACCTGACCCGCACACATGACTTTTTCTTTCACCAATACATCAGGGTTGTGGACCCCTGATCTGCTCAGGGCTGGCCCTCTTGACTGCAGCAAAATAAACTCTGCTACAATACCAGAAGCTCTGTGTGCAAAGAACCTGACATTGCATACTTAACTTTTTCTTTCTTTCACCAATAAATCAGGGGAAAGCGTGAACGCAGTTCGCCACTATCATAAATAATGCAGTTGAGTATCCTGCATTTGGGGACATTGCAGGGGTCAACAAATCTGATGTGCAATGGATGAGCCTCTCCATGGGAGGTCTGCCTTTCTGATCACAGCTTCTCCCGGGCCAGGTAAATATGAGTTGCAAGCAAGAGGGCAGGGGTTGGGCCCGTTCTGGAAGCCCTGCTAAGCGAGGATGAGAAGGCAGGCCCTGAATCAGCCCTAACCCTCACGGAAGCCCTGAGCATCTGCAGTGCTGCCTGTCCCACCTGTAGGGGGAAGCTCTGGCAGGCAGAGCCCAGCAGAAGAGGCACATTGTAGCGCACTTCGTTTCATCAGGCTCTGCTCGGGCCGAGATTTGCATAAATTTGGGCCTGGCCACCAGCCAGCAGGTCCAATCGGAATGCGAGCTGGCTTGGTGCAGTGTGCCCACTCGCCTGTCGGCCCCAGATGGATCCATAGCCCTCCTGAGCCAATAGGTCACCCCGCTTAACAAGAGCGTCTCAGGTGGGGTGCACCCCAGCAGGACACGGCAATGCCGTGAAGGCAAGGCCGGACCGTGACCGATCGGAGCTCGGACGGGGACGGCAGCTTGTAGCCAGCTCCCCCCATCCATTCCCAGGAGCTGGCTGGGCCTTCTGTCATGACCCACACTCTGAAGACCCCCTGGCCAACCTATGGGCCAGGGAGAGTCCTGATTCCTGCCCCCACTAAACCCAAGAAATTGCAGCATAGGCCTTTTTGGGGCCAATCGCCAGGCTCATGTTTGAATATGGACTTGTGCTTGTGAACTACTTTTCATTAATGCCAGTAATGTGGAGGCACCCTCATAACCTGGCTCCTTGATAACAGGCTTGCAGTGTAGTGTTTTTGGGTATGGTACCATGGGGACTATTTTACCTGGACTTCTTTCTTGAAGCTATTTAAACCACACCCGAATAGACTGCAACGTAACGTTCACCGTGTTCAGCTTCAGCCACGAACCTCGTAAGGACAGCACCTGCAAAGGAAAGGAGAAGACATTGTGAGGAAAAGGCAGCAGCTTAACTGAACTTCATCGCCAGTGGTCCGCAGCTCTTCCGACCATCATCCTGGAACCAGCGCTCCCCCGGATCGACGGACCTGTAAAAGAGAAGAAACAAGGCATTAGACATTGTACAATTAAGGAACTGTGCTGAGAGGCTTACCTCGCCGGCCGCTCCTCAATCAGAATCACAACGGAAATTCCATACTCCGGCCGAGTACCGCGACCTGTGGAGAGGAAAAGTGTCATGTCCTCTGTCATGTCCAATCGCTCACCTGCTACTGTTCCCAGTTCCCACATGCACTCCCAACGGCAGCGACAGCAGCAGCGGCACAGCCGCAGAGGTTTCCCGGCTGGTGGACCAGTGTCTTTACGCCCCTTTCCACGGTGGAGGTTGCCATGGCGACTCCACGCTCGCGGCGAAACAAGGGCGTATGGAAACCCACGCGTCACTTGCCCAGAAGACGCCCGCAACACCAATCCCTGCCTGTGTTGCGTTCCACGTGACACGCAGCTGCGGGCACGTGACCGTGTCAAATGACCACGCTCGTATTAAAAAGGGCGAGCAAACGCGGAAACATTGCTTCACAGCTTCTTCACAGAGAACTGCTTGGCGTTTTGGATTACTCTTATTATTCACGTACTACCTTGATCACGGAACGTTTGTTTGGACTGTCTTTTGGATTTTCCCTACTTGGATTTTGGCGTGCTCTCTGATTACTTGGACTTTTGACCACTGGCTTGGATACTGGACTTGGTACTTGGATTTCCCTGTCTCCAGTTCTGTCTTTTGGCTTCTGACCTCGGATTGTGTTTTGGATTGATCACAGATTACGTTCTTGTTCCATACCTAACTCAGTTGTCTCCCGGATTGCCATCAGAACACCTCAGCCTGCCGCTGCTGTCAACATACTATCTGCCTACGCCTACAACTTCCGACCTGCCCACTATAGGTAAGCTGCTGTTACATTGTCACTACTGTCCCTACCATTGTTGTCAATTATCACTGCTTAACATAACCCTTCATTGCCTTACAGTGATCAGGGGGTTCTTCCGGCGTTCCCGGTTCCAGGCTGATGACACTCTACACCTGTGGCCTCAAAGATTTCTCGAGCAGTGTTTTTGCTCTTACTCGTGTGGTACTTGGGGACAGAGGTATTATTTATCTACACGACCATCAAGTCAGAACAAAAAGATAACAGGTTAGCAAACGCAAGGCATCTTAAGCGCAGTGGATAGCGCCTATTCACCGCATCAAGCCACTCCAAAAACGCCCATACTTACTGACGAAACACAGAGCAATAAGACCTACCTGAAAGACTCAAGACGGGCTGGCATCAGTGAAGCAACTTGATCGCTATTGCCCACCAAGATCAACGCGCCCCTGCCAAGACAGCAGGACGGAGAACCCGCCAACATCTAAAACAAGGTGAGGAGAAGTCCAGAAGGGTTGCAGACCTACAGGGAGGTGGGAGGCTGTTTACCCCGGCTGGCTAATCCTGAACATAGCTTACCTGTATTCCAGGCAAAACTCTTCCGCTGGTCGCATCTGGGCATCGCAAGGAGGGACATCTGAACCCCAACTGTTAGGTGGCGCCCCCGTGGAACCAGGTGAGCGTAACAGAACACGAAGCCTCCAAAACTGAATCCACCTGGGTGCCATGGAAACCTCAGAATTAGACCAATTGGCCCACCTAATAGGAGAACTGCGTGCCGAGGTTCATTCTGCCCGTCAGGAGACTTATGCTCTCAGAAGAGATTTAATAGTGACTAAGGAGCGCACTGAAGACATTAGCAGACAATACTTGCAATCACAAGCGGGCCAGACCCCCCTACCGGGAAACAACCCAACAATGCAGAATCCTACCCTGCCATCAACTTCTTCTACTCCAGTGCAAGTCATGCTACCAGGAACAGTTCCTTTGGCCCCACGGGAGCGATTTACGGGTGATCCACGGAAATACGCCACATACATGAGTCAATGCTGCCTTCACTTTCTTTGCAGGCCTGGAGCATTTCCAAACGACCATGCTCGGGTGGCCTTTGTCTTGTCATACCTGAGCGGTAGTGCAGCAGACTGGTCAGTTCCATTGGTGACACATGATGATCCTCTGCTACATGACTTTGGGGGATTTCAGAGGGAAAAGGAGAAACTTTTTGCTCGTCACACCCAAGAGCAAGTACTGGACAATGAACTCCTTTCCCGACGACAGGGAAATCAGGACCTGTTAACGTACATTGCTACTTTCAACAGATTGGTCGCTGAAGCTAGGTGGCCTGAAAACAAAAGAACCACATTGTTTCATCAGGGTTTACGAGGCGAATTAAAAGATGTTCTAGCTCAAGTAGTGGACCCTCCTCGAGACTGTTCGGAGTTCATAAATTTGGTTGTACAATTAGACCACCGGCTGCAAGACCGAAAACCAGATCGCCCCAAAATGGATCCACGGGCGGTGTATGTTCGGTCTAGAGACAATGTAACTCATGCACAAGAAAACCCTGCTGAGCCCATGCAACTTGGAGGAGTGCGACCCCCATTAACAAAACAAGAGTGAGATAAAAGAAGGCAACAACAACTGTGTCTGTATTGTGGAAAATCTGGGCACTTCTTGAAGGACTGCCCAGTGAAATCCCCTAGGAAGGTCATTGGGGCCATGGAAAAAGACCAAGAGAAAGAACATCAATCGGAAAACTACCCAGCTCGGCAAACGTAGAGGTCAGTTTGTAGAGTGAGGGAAAGGAGCCACCGACCTCAGACTTTGCAATACCAGTGATCTTGATTAATAACCAATGGTTGTCCAGAATGCATGCCATAGAAGCTTACATTGACAGTGGGGCAGTCGGGAATTATATTGATCGAGATCTGGCTGCAGAGATGGGACTTCCCTTATGTTCCAAGCCGATTACCGATAAGGTGACTACAGTGGATGGGACTGAAATCGCTTCCGGACCCGTAACCCAATGCACAGCTGAGATAACAATGCTGTGCCAGGACGGGCATAGGGAACTCATTTCATTCAACCTCATCAAGGCACCTCAATTTCGGCTTATACTAGGGATGCCATGGTTAGTCGCTCATAATCCTTCGATTAACTGGTGAGCCAGGAAATTAACCTTCCCCAGTGACTGCTCTCCAGCCTGTTACTATCAAGAACAGAAGACTGCGTTCAGTAATTCTACGACTCCCGGAACCACGACATCTATTTTAGGTGTAACCAGTACCTTACCTGAGGAATACTGCGATTTCCAGGATGTATACCAGAAGGACCAAGCCAATATCCTGCCGCCCCACAGGCCCTACGACTGTCAAATCGACCTTGTTCCTGGTGCCCAAGTCCCCTGTGGGAGGATCTATGCTCTGACGGAACCTGAAAATCTTCACCTGAAGTCCTATCTAGACCAGTACCTCGCAAACGGATTTATCCGTCCATCGAAGTCCCCGGTAGCCAGTCCTTTGTTCTTCGTGCCAAAAAAAGAAGGGGACTTAAGTACCTGTATTGATCACCGCGCATTAAACCAGATCACGGTGAAGAACCGTTACCCTTTGCCACTCATTCCGGAAATGCTGGACCAGGTCAAGGACGCTCAAATGTACACCAAATTGGGTATTCGGGGAGCGTATCACCTGGTTTGGGTCAGAAGCGGCGACAAATGGAAAACCACTTTCCGTACTAAATATGGGTTATTCAAATATCAAGTCATGCCCTTTGGGTTATGCAACGCACCGGAGCATTCCAATACTTCATGAATGACGTCTTGAGAGAGTTAATTGATGTCTGCACCCTAGTGTACATAGATGATATCCTGGTGTACTCAACTTATAAACAAGACCATATCAAGCACGTCCGTTCAGTCCTCGCCAAGCTCCGCGAACATTGGTTATTTGCCAAGCTAGAAAGGTGCTTTTATCATGTAACCGAAGTGGAGTTCCTAGGCTTCATCCTTACTCCCGGAGGCATCAGGATGGACCTGCACAAGGTCGACGCTGTTCTGAAATGGCCATCACTGACGTCAATAAAAGGAGTACAAAGTATGTTAGGCTTTGAAAACTTTTATAGTCGGTTCATACCAGACTTCTCCCAAATCATACACCCAATCACTGTGTTGTTACGAAAAAATAACAAGAAATTCACCTGGACTGAAGACGCAGAAAAAGCCTTTCAGGAACTAAAGAAAAGATTCACCTCAGCACCGATATTACGACATCCACGTCCTGACCTCGCATATATCGTAGAGACGGATGCTTCCAGTATAGCAATGGGAGTTGTCCTCTCACAAAGAGATCCCGAAACTGGCCAGCTACATCCAGTGGCCTTCTGGTCAAAGAAGTTTTCACCTCCAGAAATTAACAACGCCATCACCAACAAAGAACTCTTGGCAATCAAATCCGCCTTCAAAGCCTGGCGACACTACGTTCTGGGAGCCAGACACACCATTACAGTTATTACTGACCACTGAAACCTGCAGTATCTTAAAACAGTAAAGGCCCAATCTTCACGCCAGCTGCGATGGGCTCTCTTCTTCGCTGAATACGATTTTGTCATAACCTTTCGACCAGGCGTCAAGAATGGAAAAGCTGACGCACTTTCTCGTACTGAAACTGATGACTTGGTTTTTACAGCCCCAGATCCAGTCCCCATCATACTCGAAGACAAACCATTAGGCCTGACCACAGCCTTAACACACATGGAGCTGAAAAAGGAAATTCAACAAATCATGAATCCGGATGCCCTCCTTGCATGGCAAGCGCAAGGAGAACAATATTCCATCCAAGACCGCTTACCACTATTTAAAGGCCGCCTATACATACCCACCAAGGACCTACAACAGCAAGTCATTTCAGGTTACCACGATTCTCTAATCGAAGGGCACCCCCGGAATCGCCAAGACCTTAGCCAAGGTTAAACAGAACTTTTGGTGGCCTACCTGACGGAGAGATATAATCCAATACATTCAATCCTGTGGAGTCTGCGCACAAAACAAATCGCAAAAACATAAACCATCTGGCCTTTTGAGACCTTTGGACATTCCTCCAGTGCCATGGCACACCCGTTCCCTCGACTTCATCACAGATCTGCCTACCAGTCAAGGGTTTAACACCTTCTTGTAGTCGTAGACCTATTCTCGAAGATGGCCTACTTTATTCCACTCAAAGGCCTTCCAGATGCATCCACTCTAGCCAAGGTATTTCTGGACAATATTGTTAAATTACATGGATTCCCACCAGTCCTGATCTCTGATCGAGATAGTCAGTTAATTTCCAACTTTTGGAGAAAGTGTTGAGCAATGGCTCAAATTGACGTCCGGTTATCCACTAGCCACCACCCCCAAACGAACGGTCAGACCGAAAGGACCAACCAGACCCCTGAGCAATTCTTACGGTGTATGTTGCATCACGAGCTGAGAGACTGGAAGGACATACTATGGATAGCTGAGTACGCATATAACAAATCCTTACATTCCAGTACTGGGCAAACTCCTTTTTATACCTTATATGGTAGACACCCGCGTACCTCAGAATTGGATCTCCCAACCAAATTGGAAATGCCTGCAGTTAAAACCCTCCACACCAGCATCACTCAGGCTTTCAAAAAGGCCAGAGAACATCTGATTCGCGCCAAAGCCAAGCAAAAACAATTTGCCGACCAACACAGGATGAAGGCCCCCGATTATCAAGTAGGAGACAAGGTTTGGCTAGCCACCAAGTTTATACCTATCAAAGGAACCCAGACCTTTCAACCCAGGTATCTTGGACCCTACACCATCAAGACGATTATCAGTCCAGCGGCCGTCAAGTTAGATTTACCATCCAATCTACGCATCCATCCGGTATTTCATGTGTCCCTTTTAAAACCAATGCAACCTGGTACACGGATTGAAGCAGCTCCGAAACCCATTCTTGTCGACGGAGAACTTGAATTCGAAGGTAAAGGCATACAGGATTCTAAGTACTCCAGGGGGAGACTATACTATCTAATAGATTGGAAAGGGTTTGGACCCCAAGAAAAATCCTGGGAACCATGTGAAAATGTTCATGCACCGCATCTGATCAAAAGCTACCATCGAAACTTCCCAACTAAGCCTGGGCCGGACAGAAGGAACACCTTGAGAGGGGCCTTGGGGAGGAGTGTTGTCACGACCCACACTCTGAAGACCCCCTGGCCAACCTATGGGCCAGGGAGAGTCTTGATTCCTGCCCCCACTAAACCCAAGAAATTGCAGCATAGGCCTTCTTGGGGCCAGTCTTGGCGCCTTTGGCGCCCGGCTCATGTTTGAATATGGACTTGTGCTTGGGAACTACTTTTCATTAATGCCAGTCATGTGGAGGCACCCTCATAACCTGGCTCCTTGATAACAGGCTTGCAGTGTAGTGTTTTTGGGTATGGTACCATGGGGACTATTTTACCTGGACTTCTTTCTTGAAGCTATTTAAACCACACCCGAATAGACTGCAACGTAACGTTCACCATGTTCAGCTTCAGCCACGAACCTCGTAAGGACAGCACCCGCAAAGGAAAGGAGAAGACATTGTGAGGAAAAGGCAGCAGCTTAACTGAACTTCATCGCCAGTGGTCCGCAGCTCTTCCGACCATCATCCTGGAACCAGCGCTCCCCCGGATCGACGGACCTGTAAAAGAGAAGAAACAAGGCATTAGACATTGTACAATTAAGGAACTGTGCTGAGAGGCTTACCTCGCCGGCCGCTCCTCAATCAGAATCACAACGGAAATTCCATACTCCGGCCGAGTACCGCGACCTGTGGAGAGGAAAAGTGTCATGTCCTCTGTCATGTCCAATCGCTCACCTGCTACTGTTCCCAGTTCCCACATGCACTCCCAACGGCAGCGACAGCAGCAGCGGCACAGCCGCAGAGGTTTCCCGGCTGGTGGACCAGTGTCTTTACGCCCCTTTCCACGGTGGAGGTTGCCATGGCGACTCCACGCTCGCGGCGAAACAAGGGCGTATGGAAACCCACGCGTCACTTGCCCAGAAGACGCCCGCAACACCAATCCCTGCCTGTGTTGCGTTCCACGTGACACGCAGCTGCGGGCACGTGACCGTGTCATATGACCACGCTCGTATTAAAAAGGGCGAGCAAACGCGGAAACATTGCTTCACAGCTTCTTCACAGAGAACTGCTTGGCGTTTTGGATTACTCTTATTATTCACGTACTACCTTGATCACGGAACATTTGTTTGGACTGTCTTTTGGATTTTCCCTACTTGGATTTTGGCGTGCTCTCTGATTACTTGGACTTTTGACCACTGGCTTGGATACTGGACTTGGTACTTGGATTTCCCTGTCTCCAGTTCTGTCTTTTGGCTTCTGACCTCGGATTGTGTTTTGGATTGATCACAGATTACGTTCTTGTTCCATACCTAACTCAGTTGTCTCCCGGAGTGCCATCAGAACACCTCAGCCTGCCGCTGCTGTCAACATACTATCTGCCTACGCCTACAACTTCCGACCTGCCCACTATAAGTAAGCTGCTGTTACATTGTCACTACTGTCCCTACCATTGTTGTCAATTATCACTGCTTAACATAACCCTTCATTGCCTTACAGTGATCAGGGGGTTCTTCCGGCGTTCCCGGTTCCAGGCTGATGACACTCTACACCTGTGGCCTCAAAGATTTCTCGAGCAGTGTTTTTGCTCTTACTCGTGTGGTACTTGGGGACAGAGGTATTATTTATCTACACGACCATCAAGTCAGAACAAAAAGATAACAGGTTAGCAAACGCAAGGCATCTTAAGCGCAGTGCATAGCGCCTATTCACCGCATCAAGGCACTCCAAAAACGCCCATACTTACTGACGAAACACAGAGCAATAAGACCTACCTGAAAGACTCAAGACGGGCTGGCATCAGTGAAGCAACTTGATCGCCATTGCCCACCAAGATCAACACGCCCCTGCCAAGACAGCAGGACGGAGAACCCGCCAACATCTAAAACAAGGTGAGGAGAAGTCCAGAAGGGTTGCAGACCTACAGGGAGGTGGGAGGCTGTTTACCCCGGCTGGCTAATCCTGAACATAGCTTACCTGTATTCCAGGCAAAACTCTTCCGCTGGTCGCATCTGGGCATCGCAAGGAGGGACATCTGAACCCCAACTGTTAGGTGGCGCCCCCGTGGAACCAGGTGAGCGTAACAGAACACAAAGCCTCCAAAACTGAATCCACCTGGGTGCCATGGAAACCTCAGAATTAGACCAATTGGCCCACCTAATAGGAGAACTGCGTGCCAAGGTTCATTCTGCCTGTCAGGAGACTTATGCTCTCAGAAGAGATTTAATAGTGACTAAGGAGCGCACTGAAGACATTAGCAGACAATACTTGCAATCACAAGCGGGCCAGACCCCCCTACCGGGAAACAACCCAACGATGCAGAATCCTACCCTGCCATCCACTTCTTCTACTCCAGTGCAAGTCGTGCTACCAGGAACAGTTCCTTTGGCCACAGTCGAGCGATTTACGGGTGATCCACGGAAATACGCCACATACATGAGTCAATGCCGCCTTCACTTTCTTTGCAGGCCTGGAGCATTTCCAAACGACCATGCTCGGGTGGCCTTTGTCTTGTCATACCTGAGCGGTAGTGCAGCAGACTGGTCAGTTCCATTGGTGACACATGATGATCCTCTGCTACATGACTTTGGGGGATTTCAGAGGGAAAAGGAGAAACTTTTTGCTCGTCACACCCAAGAGCAAGTACTGGACAATGAACTCCTTTCCCGACGACAGGGAAATCAGGACCTGTTAACGTACATTGCTACTTTCAACAGATTGGTCGCTGAAGCTAGGTGGCCTGAAAACAAAAGAACCACGTTGTTTCATCAGGGTTTACGAGGCAAATTAAAAGATGTTCTAGCTCAAGTAGTGGACCCTCCTCGAGACTGTTCTGAGTTCATAAATTTGGTTGTACAATTAGACCACCGGCTGCAAGACCGAAAAGCAGATCGCTTCAAAATGGATCCACGGGTGGTGTATGTTCGGTCTAGAGACAATGTAACTCATGCACAAGAAAACCCTGCTGAGCCCATGCAACTTGGAGGAGTGCGACCCCCATTAACAAAACAAGAGTGAGATAAAAGAAGGCAATAACAACTGTGTCTGTATTGTGGAAAATCTGGGCACTTCTTGAAGGACTGCCCAGTGAAATCCCCTAGGAAGGTCGTTGGGGCCACGGAAAAAGACCAAGAGAAAGAACATCAATCGGAAAACTACCCAGCTCGGCAAACGTAGAGGTCAGTTTGTAGAGTGAGGGAAAGGAGCCACCGACCTCACACTTTGCAATACCAGTGATCTTGATCAATAACCAATGGTTGTCCAGAATGCATGCCATAGAAGCTTACATTGACAGTGGGGCAGTCGGGAATTATATTGATCGAGATCTGGCTGCAGAGATGGGACTTCCCTTATGTTCCAAGCCGATTACGGATAAGGTGACTGCAGTGGATGGGACTGAAATCGCTTCCGGACCCGTAACCCAATGCACAGCTGAGATAACAATGCTGTGCCAGGACGGGCATAGGGAACTCATTTCATTCAACCTCATCAAGGCACCTCAATTTCGGCTTATACTAGGGATGCCATGGTTAGTCGCTCATAATCCTTCGATTAACTGGCGAGCCAGGAAATTAACTTTCCCCAGTGACTGCTCTCCAGCCTGTTACTATCAAGAACAGAAGACTGCTTTCAGTAATTCTACGACTCCCGGAACCACGACATCTATCTTAGGTGTAACCAGTACCTTACCTGAGGAATACTGCGATTTTCATGATTTATTCCAGAAGGACCAAGCCAATACCCTGCCACCCCACAGGCCCTACGACTGTCAAATCGACCTTGTTCCTGGTGCCCAAGTCCCATGTGGGAGGATCTATGCTCTGACGGAACTTGAAAATCTTCACCTGAAGTCCTATCTAGACCAGTACCTCGCAAACGGATTTATCCGTCCATCGAAGTCCCCGGCAGCCAGTCCTTTGTTCTTCATGCCAAAAAAAGAAGGGGACTTAAGTACCTGTATTGATCACCGCGCATTAAACCAGATCACGGTGAAGAACCGTTACCCTTTGCCACTTATTCCGGAAATGCTGGACCAGGTCAAGGACGCTCAAATGTACACCAAATTGGGTCTTCGGGGAGCGTATCACCTGGTTTGGGTCAGAAGCGGCGACAAATGGAAAACCACTTTCCGTACTAAATATGGGTTATTCGAATATCAAGTCATGCCCTTTGGGTTATGCAACGCACCGGAGCATTCCAATACTTCATGAATGACGTCTTGAGAGAGTTAATTGATGTCTGCACCCTAGTGTACATAGATGATATCCTGGTGTACTCGACTTATAAACAAGACCATATCAAGCACGTCCGTTCAGTCCTCGCCAAGCTCTGCGAACATTGGTTATTTGCCAAGCTAGAAAAGTGCTTTTTTCATGTAACCGAAGTGGAGTTCCTAGGCTTCATCCTTACTCCCGGAGGCATCAGGATGGACCTGCACAAGGTCGACGCTGTTCTGAAATGGCCATCACTGACGTCAATAAAAGGAGTACAAAGTATGTTAGGCTTTGAAAACTTTTATAGTCGGTTCATATCAGACTTCTCCCAAATCATACACCCAATCACTGTGTTGTTACGAAAAAATAACAAGAAATTCACCTGGACCGAAGACGCAGAAAAAGCCTTTCAGGAACTAAAGAAAAGATTCACCTCAGCACCGATATTACGACATCCACGTCCTGACCTCGCATATATCGTAGAGACGAATGCTTCCAGTATAGCAATGGGAGTTGTCCTCTCACAAAGAGATCCCGAAACTGGCCAGCTACATCCAGTGGCCTTCTGGTCAAAGAAGTTTTCACCTCCAGAAATTAACAACGCCATCACCAACAAAGAACTCTTGGCAATCAAATCCGCCTTCAAAGCCTGGCGACACTACGTTCTGGGAGCCAGACACACCATTACAGTTATTACTGACCACTGAAACCTGCAGTATCTTAAAACAGTAAAGGCCCAATCTTCACGCCAGCTGCGATGGGCTCTCTTCTTCGCTGAATACGATTTTGTCATAACCTTTCGACCAGGCGTCAAGAATGGAAAGGCTGACGCACTTTCTTGTACTGGAACTGATGACTTGGTTTTTACAGCCCCAGATCCAGTCCCCATCATACTCGAAGACAAACCATTAGGCCTGACCACAGCCTTAACACACATGGAGCTGAAAAAGGAAATTCAACAAATCATGAATCCGGATGCCCTCCTTGAATGGCAAGCACAAGGAGAACAATATTCCATCCAAGACCGCTTACCACTATTTAAAGGCCGCCTATACATACCCACCAAGGACCTACAAGAGCAAGTCATTTCAGGTTACCACGATTCTCTAATCGAAGGGCACCCCCGGAATCGCCAAGACCTTAGCCAAGGTTAAACAGAACTTTTGGTGGCCTACCTGACGGAGAGATATAATCCAATACATTCAATCTTGTGGAGTCTGCGCACAAAACAAATCGCAAAAACATAAACCATCTGGCCTTTTGAGACCTTTGGACATTCCTCCAGCGCCATGGCACACCCATTCCCTCGACTTCATCACGGATCTGCCTACCAGTCAAGGGTTTAACACCATTCTTGTAGTCGCAGACCTATTCTCGAAGATGGCCTACTTTATTCCACTCAAAGGCCTTCCAGATGCATCCACTCTAGCCAAGGTATTTCTGGACAATATTGTTAAATTACATGGATTCCCACCAGTCCTGATCTCTGATCGAGGTAGTCAGTTAATTTCCAACTTTTGGAGAAAGTGTTGTGCAATGGCTCAAATTTACGTCCGGTTATCCACTAGCCACCACCCCCAAACGGACGGTCAGAATGAAAGGACCAACCAGACCCCTGAGCAATTCTTACGGTGTATGTTGCATCACGAGCTGAGAGACTGGAAGGACTTACTATGGATAGCTGAGTACGCATATAACAACTCCTTACATTCCAGTACTGGGCAAACACCTTTTTATACCTTATATGGTAGACACCCGCGTACCTCAGAATTGGATCTCCCAACCAAATTGGAAATGCCTGCAGTTAAAACCCTTCACACCAGCATCACTCAGGCTTTCAAAAAGGCCAGAGAACATCTGATTCACGCCAAAGCCAAGCAAAAACAATTTGCCGACCAACACAGGACGAAGGCCCCCGATTATCAAGTAGGAGACAAGGTTTGGCTAGCCACCAAGTTTATACCCATCAAAGGAACCCAGACCTTTCAACCCAGGTATCTTGGACCCTACACCATCAAGACGATTATGAGTCCAGCGGCTGTCAAGTTAGATTTACCATCCAATCTACGCATCCATCCGGTATTTCATGTGTCCCTTTTAAAACCAATGCAACCTGGTACACGGATTGAAGCAGCTCCGAAACCCATTCTTGTCGACGGAGAACTTGAATTCGAAGGTAAAGGCATACAGGATTCTAAGTACTGCAGGGGGAGACTACATTATCTAATAGATTGGAAAGGTTTTGGACCCCAAGAAAAATCCTGGGAACCATGTGAAAATGTTCATGCACCGCGTCTGATCAAAAGCTACCATCGAACTTCCCAACTAAGCCTGGGCCGGACAGAAGGAACACCTTGAGAGGGGCCTTGGGGAGGAGTGTTGTCACGACCCACACTCTGAAGACCCCCTGGCCAACCTATGGGCCAGGGAGAGTCTTGATTCCTGCCCCCACTAAACCCAAGAAATTGCAGCATAGGCCTTCTTGGGGCCAGTCCTGGCGCCTTTGGCGCCCGGCTCATGTTTGAATATGGACTTGTGCTTGGGAACTACTTTTCATTAATGCCAGTCATGTGGAGGCACCCTCATAACCTGGCTCCTTGAAACCAGGCCTGCAGTGTAGTGTTTTTGGGTGTGGTACCATGGGGACTATTTTACCTGGACTTCTTTCTTGAAGCTATTTAAACCACACCCGAATAGACTGACACGCTTCGCGTTAGTTTGCATTACTGCAAAGTAACGCTCACTGTGTTCAGCTTCAGCCACGAACCTCGTAAGGACAGCACCTGCAAAGGAAAGGAGAAGACATTGTGAGGAAAAGGCAGCAGCTTACCTGAACTTCATCGCCAGCGGTCCGCAGCTCTTCCGACCATCATCCTGGAACCAGCGCTCCCCCAGATCGACGGACCTGTAAAAGGGAAGAAACAAGGCATTAGACATTGTACAATTAACGAACTGTGCCGAAAGGCTTACCTCGCCGGCCGCTCCTCAATCAGCATCACAACGGAAATTCCATACTCCGGCTGAGTACCGCGACCTGTGGAGAGGAAAAGATAACAGGTTAGCAAAGGCAAGGCATCTTAAGCGCAGTGCATAGCGCCTACTCACCGCTTCAAGGCACTCCAAAAACGCCCATACTTACCGGCGAAACACAGATTCCGACTTGCCACATATTGGACTTCCGCGTACCTAGGAAGAAAAAGACATTGTTTAAAAGGCATCCAAGAACAGCAATATTCACAGCAATAAGACCTACCTGAAAGACTCAAGACGGGCTGGCGTCAGTGAAGCAACTCTATCGCCATTGCCCACCAAGCCCAAAGTGCCCCTGCCAAGACAGCAGGACGGAGAACCCACCAACATCTAAAACAAGGTGAGGAGAAGTCCAGAAGGGTCGCAGACCTATAGGGAGGTGCGAGGCTGTTTACCCTGGCTGTCCAGTCCTGAAAATAGCTTACCTGTATTCCAGGCAAAACTCTTCCGCTGGTCGCATCTGGGCATCGCAAGGAGGGACATCTGAACTCCAACTGCTGGGTAGCACCCCGTGGAATCAGGTGAGTGTAACACCTTCTTAAGGTTGGAGGGCCTGGGTGCGAAAACAGAGCCAGAGCAGGGTGGCTTCAAGAAAAACAGGGGCACCTGTTATCATGGGGCACACAAGTCTGGGATTTGGCTTCTGTGCACTTCACCCCTCCAGTGAATGCTGGCCCTCTTCACTACAGCAGAATTCTGCTACAAGACCAGGGGCTCTGTGCGCAACAAACTTACTCACACACAACTTTTTCTTTCACCAATACATCAGGGCTGTGGACCCCTAAGCTGCTCAGTGCTGGCTCTCTTGACTGCAGCAAAAGAAAATCTGCTACAAGACCAGGGGCTCTGTGTGCAAACAACCTGACTCGCACACTTAAATTTTTCTTTCTTTCAACAATAAATCAGTGGAAATTTGCAAGCAAGAGGGCAGGGGTTGGTGTTCTGGAAGCCCAGCTAAGCGGGGGTGAGAAGGCTGGTACTGACCCAAGCCACGACCCGGTTAATTTATTTATTTATGCAGTTTGTCGGATACAGGTATCCGACATTGCATAAATAAATAAATCTGCCGGGTACACGTATCCGACAAACCTTTAATAAATAAATAAATTAACTGGATCGAGGCTGAGGACTGTAACTGCCTCTGGTGACCTCTTGGAAGGGGTCACCAGAGGCAGTTACAGTCCTCCGCCACAACCCGGTCCTCAGCCATGACCTGGTGAATGTATTTATTTATGCAATGTTTGTTGGATACAGGTACCCGACAAACATTGCATAATTAAATAAATCTGCCGGGTCCATGTATCTGACAAACATTTCTTAAATAAATAAATTAACCGGGTCATGGCAGAGGACTGTAACTGCCTCTGGTGAAGGGGTCACCAGAGGCAATTACAGTCCTCCGCCACGACTTGGCCCTCAGCCACGACTCAGTTAATTTATTTATTTATTTATGCAATGTTTGTCCAATACAGGTACCCAACAAACATTGCATAAATAAATAAATCAGCCGGGTCCACATATCTGTCAGGCTGCTGGGAACCCTCCCAGAACTCCTCCTCACCTGGATCTTCAACGGAACTCTCTTGTGTCTCAGATTCCTTCTTTCGTCGGAATTTCCTCTCCTCCACAAACCTTCTTTCCTTCTTCTGATGAAGGTAGGGGCGAGCTCCCTCGGAGGCCACCTTGACCTGATAAGCTTGCAAGTCCAGGGGACCCCCAAGGAGCAAGCTCCCAAAAAGCCAGGGAAAAAGCCTCCTTGGCATAAAAAACCCTGGAAGATGTAGTACTGGCAAGTTGGATCCTCGTGTTGCTATGTATAGCAGTTCCGAGTAGTCTGAGAGACACTTGGTGGTGCAGTCTCTGTGATGGCACAAAAAAATCTATGAGGTGCTTGATGATACAGGTATTGAGGCGAAGAGGTGTCCTACAACTGGATGTTTGTATGAGTAGGCGGATATAGTCACCCAAAAATATTGTCTCAAAGTAAGGTAGATGAAAAGAGCCAGTATATAGAAGCAAACTTCAAGTGGGTAAGAAAAGGGTCTCAAGAAAAAGGTAAGCAGAAACAGAACCATAAGCCACTGCCAAATGGAAAGAAAACCAGGACTGGAACACTACAAAGAGAAGTCGTTATAAGAAAAAGATACAAAGGCTAAAAGCCCAGGAAAGAAGGAGAGAAAGGGAACAACCCTAACAAGGTGTAGAGTAATAGAAATGAAAAGGCACAATACAGATAATGTCAAAAGGATTACAGATGGATGGTGCACGAAAAGGAGCAGACAGAGGAGACTAGCTGACGAGCAGGTAAGGTACGGCAGGCGACGTGGAAGAAAGTAAACATAAAAGCATTGTAGGATGCAAGCACGGAAGGCACAGAGGACCACTGTGAGAGAAGAGCGGAAAGGGAAATCCGAAAGGCAAAAAGCTGTTAAGACAGAGTGAAAAGAGAATACCGACAGGCAGAAAGCCCCAAAAGGTACCTGATAGACTCGAACTCACCCGAAAGTACAGGAAACAGGAAAGGATGCAGAAGAGGAGCGAGGCGTGGAAATAACAAGGTAAAATTAGCCGCCAACACTGATATAACAGGCGCAAGCAGCGTTAGGTCTAAGAAACAATGATACAACGCAAAGAGGAATAGGCTCTGCCTAGCCTTATAGCGAAGACAACGATATTAGAAAAAGACTAGACCGTAACACTATAAAGAGAACTCCATGTTAAAAGAGCCTCCACCTCTGCCAGCACTTCCAAGGGCGATTCATGACAGTATGCCCCCTTCTACACATAGCTCCTCCGGGTTTCCTGGGTACAATCTGTGAAAGCGTTGCACCAATCTGGGAGCGTGTATATGTGATCTTGGTTCCCAGGTTCTTTTCAGATTCGGGAAATCCCTTCCAATGAACCAAACACTGTAAAGTGCTGCTTCTGTACCGGGAATCCACCAGTCTGGAGACTTCATATTCTTCCGGCTCTAGTGGTACAGTCGAGGTGGTCTTCCAGATGTTTCTACCAAAAGGACCCTCCACATAAGGCTTGAGTAGAGAGGAATGGAACACAGGATGAATTCTCCTTAAGTGATGAGGTAGCTGCAATCTAAAGGCTACCATTTTGATCTTGGATAAGATATGATAAGGACCAATGTACCTGGGAGAAAACATGCCCAAATGAGTCCACCGTGGTAGGTATCGTGTAGACAGCCAGACCTGCATTCCTGGATTCCATTCAGGATTGGCACCTCTCTTCTTATCAGCACACTTCTTGTAGATCTTACGGCTCTCTTCCTAAGATCTTAGAGCATCTTTGTGAACTTGACTAAGTTCTGAGAGTAGGCTGTCTACTGCTGGAGTCTTAGAGGTGGACTGTCCAATCTTAGGGAGATGGTGAGGATTATATCCATAGGTACATCTTGACGTCTTGACGAATTGAAGGCCACCAAAAGTTTCACGAGATAAGCTTTAAGGTCGCCTTCTGATCCTTGTGTCCTGCCAAGGGTAGATCATGACAGAACTGTAAGGCCTTGGTCTGTAAGGACTTAGAAGGTAGGTATAGTGAAGTACTGTTGAATCGAAACTGTCCTTTGTTGGTGAGGTTATAGCGCTTGTGATCAATAGGGTACCTCTACCTCCTTAAGGAAGGTGTTGACTACTGCCAAAAACCTCTTCTTGGGTAGCAGAAACTCTGTACTTGGACAGCAACCAAGATTCTCAGTCCAACTGCACGAAAGGGCATCAGCTAAAGTGTTCTGTGATCCTGGTATGTAGGTGATATGAAAGTCAAAATTAGAAATGTAGTAAGTCCATCTTGCGTGCCTAGAGTTACGGCATTCCATCTGTTGTAAGACTTTGAGGTTCCGATGATCAGTACGTACAATGAAAGGATGAGAGGCTCCCTGAAGGAGATGTCTCCATTCCTTGCACGCTTGTCTGATGGCCAACAATTATCTCTCTAGGATGGAGTAATTCTTTTCACTGGAGGTCAGGGTGTGAGAACAATAGGCCACCGGGTGTTCTACATTGTTCTGGTCTTCTTGTAACAAAACTGGCCCAATTGCCCCTTCTGAAGCATCAGTCTCGTGGTAGACTAGTCAGGTTGGACCAAAATGGCTGCTGTTGTGAAAAGTTCCTTAAGTAGTGAGAAGGCAGCCTGAGCCTCAATGCTCCATTTAAAGGTACTCCCTTTTTGAGAAGAGAGGTGATTGGTAACACTACATCAGAAAAATTGGAAATGAAACAGCGGTAAAAATTTGCCAGGCCTAAGCACCGTTTCACCTCTTTCACAGAGGATGGTTCTAGCCAGCGTATTACTGCCTTGACCTTTTCCGGGTCCATTCTCACTCCACCAGAAAATAGGATAAACCCCAAATATGAAACCTCTGATGCTTCAAAAATACACTTTTCATGTTTCACAAATAATTGATTATCTTTGAGACGTTGGAGAACATTGGAAACATGGATACGGTGTTCACCTAGGGTAGATGAAAAGACCAAGATGTCATCAAGATAGATCGCTACCGAGGCATAGAGCAGATCAGCAAAGATCTTATCTATGAACCTCTGGAATACCACCGGGGCATTGACCAAACCAAATGGCATCACTCGGTATTCAAACAATCCCAACAGTGTCCTAAATGCAGTCTTCCACTCATCACCCCTTCTGATTCTCAACAGATGATAGGCACCCCATAAATCCAACTTTGTGAAAACTCTAGCACCTTATACAGCCTCAAGAATGGCTCGAATGAATGGCATGGGGTACAAGTCACGTATAGTAATGTCGTTAAGACCCCAGTAATCTATGCAAGGACGTAGTTCGGAAGAGTCCTTCTTGGACACAAAAAACAAGGATGCCCCTCCTGAGGATTTAGATTTCCT
The DNA here is from genome assembly GCF_040938575.1 of Ambystoma mexicanum. NCBI lineage: Eukaryota > Metazoa > Chordata > Amphibia > Caudata > Ambystomatidae > Ambystoma > Ambystoma mexicanum. The sequence continues at coordinate 1,070,480,449 of NC_090924.1, read as the reverse complement.
TATGAGTCCATTCTTGAGATTGGAGATTATCGAGACGTCCTGGTTACCTTGCAAGAGGAGTATTAGGACCCTTTGAGATAAAAGGCTCTTCACACATTTTTAGCTGTGGTTTCTACAAGTGTGTTTTTATTTACATTGAAACATAGTCTAGACACATTGTCTGCAAAGAGAAGGTCAGCCGACATGTGTTTCAACCCCGGAGGGTCTTTATCAAGGCAGATTGGTAAGGTGAACGGGATCAATTCCGTGAGGTTGTGAAGGCCAATGGCAGAAGCCATCCAATATGCTATGGGTCATTAAGGATGATGCCTGTTGATTCTGCTTGTTCCATCCAGATGTCTGGGTACAACATCTTCAAACACACTCGCAAAGTGTTGGTAGTGTACAGGAACCGAGGAGACGATGGGTACTGGCAAGGTGACAGAGCATTCCATCTGGATTCCGGCTACAGAGTCCTTGATACAATTCATGCAACAATAAGCAGAATCAAAGCTTAGTCTGTTCGCATCCCAGTCTATTCGAGGGTTGTGTAACCTTAGCAAGGATATTCCCAGTATTACAGGGAAATGTGCGGCCCTGATAACATCACAATTAAGTGTTTCTGTGTGATTACCCTGTGTGAGGATTGGATAACTCTAATCGGGTGGCCGTGTACAGCCATCCCTCTACATCATTCATGCTAGACGTCAGTACAAGTACAACGTCTCATTGGTTCTACTAGCTATAGGACCCTAGATTACTTGGTCCATTGTGATTGGGTCGGTTACACCCCCAGGCATAAATCTCCACTTTAATTAGCAGCATGCAGAATGGTTACCCAGATGCGGCATGCCCCAAGGTTCACCCTGCCTCCCATCCATCAATCAGTACTTTAGGGCTATGTGTCAATCAGTTGGCTAAAGATGGCCTCGAAACTGTAGTTTCTTATCGGGAAAAGTTATGGCATCCTCTGGTTTTGGGTGACATCAGACGTTGGTACCTCTTTGCACTTGGCTGGTCACGTGTCAGTACACCGTGAAGCTGCTTCATTTTCCATCTATTTGCGTATTTGATTCTCTCTTCGGCCTCTCCACCTGCCTGGGCCTCCTTATCTCGACCTTCAAGGGCAGGCTGTTATGCTCTGAAGTTTCGATTCTTCGAAGTTTCTGCTCTCCTCCCTTCCGTAGGTTGACCTCGAATTCCCAGGCATGAGCTGCTTCTTGCTAAGTTTCGATTCTGCTCTTTCGTCTGGCTTTGTGCTGGTATATGAATCCTGGACTGTTTGACCCCTACCATCCTGGGCTTAATTCTGCTTCCATGTAGAGTGGACTGCACTTATAATGTGCTTCATTGAGGTAGATATGTATATATAGTTGGCGCTTGCTGCTCTATTCTTCTACTAAGCATAGCAAGCAGTACTCTTTCCTCAGCTTCTTACGTTCCAAGCCTATTTACAGGCGTTAGCTAGTTGCATATTTTCATCCTACTTTCTGGTTACGTTTCTTTATATTTCAACACCGTTTCTTTTTCTAAGTCTGTGATATCCATATCCATGGTGTTTCGTCTTAGTGTGTCATCTTTATGGTTGTTGTTTCGTTTATTTGTACGTCTGTCCGGGCCCTAGCGTCGTCATCATTCACCTTCGATTAAGGCCCTTTGGGTCTCTTCTGGGACAGTTTGAAAGTAGTCTTCATGTTGTGTCAGTTGTTGGTCCGGTTGTCTCAATGGGTACCGTGCTGCCCATGGTTGTCTGGTAATTGGCATTTCAACAGGTATTGCTCTTCCGATGGGCACTGGGCAAAGCCCTAGCGTGGCTCTCTGCTGGTTTATTTGCTCATTGTACGCCACATATCTCGGCGAGTATGTTCCTGGTATTTCAAAATGGGTGGCTGGGGTGCAGGCCATATCTGGGACCTCCTCTACACTCCCCCCTCTGGTCGGTTAATAGACCACTTCTGCTTCCTCCTTTGGATTCACCTTACTTGGTTCTTCTGTATTCATTTCTTCTTCATCTTCTGGATTTGTACATGACGGTGTGAAGGAGTGTCTCTTCGGAGTCCAAATTTTTATCACTCCTTTCAAACTTCCTGCTGTTTTTACATGTTCGTCTTTGTTCCAGGTCATTAGCTGGCACTGTCCATTTGGGCTGCAATACATCAGTTTTCCTTCGTACTTTCTTCGATTCCTGGGATACACAAATTTGGTTCCTTCTGACGCATATTCGCTGGCCTTCACGAATTCTCTTATTTCTTCATCAGTCAGGTCTCTGGGTTTCCATCCTGGTTTGACATCAATCATGATCTTCATCCCTATGGCTTTCTTCACAGTTTTCTGGCATTGTGAGATAATGATCTTGATAACACAAAATCCTAATAGTATCATCAATAGCAGGGCTCTCAGAAACTTGAATATGTCTGCCATCCATTGTGGGACCCAGGAGAATAGTGTTCCAAACCAGATGTCATCATTAATTTCGTCTGTCTCATCAATCATCTGGTTCTGTAGGTTTGTCAGCATACCTATGGCTTCTGTTAAGGTTCCATTTTCTTTGTCATGTGACGGTATAAATGTGCAACATGATTCTCCGATTTTTGCACAAACTCCTCCATCCATCGCTGTGATCATGTCAAGTACATATCGGTTCTGGAGAGTCATCAGTCGGATTGCTCTTAACTCCTCCTTGATTGCGTTGAATCCCTTTATTGTATTGTCGAGTTGATGGTTTGCAGTAATTCCCATCTGGTGATTTGCAACCATTTAGTATTTGCTCCAACCTGGAATCTTGGCATGATGATCATTGTGAACACTGATGCGGTGAGGCTGAAGAGCCTGTGCTCATACGGGATTGCATGGAATGCTTCTTCTGATTTGGCAGAGAAGTAATTTTCTCTCTTCTTTCGGGAAACCAGTCCCACAGATCTCCTTTTCCTCAGGTGAGCATCTGCTTTCAGGAAACTGTCAATATTCAGGTCACTTTTCGGGATCACTAGTGCAGGAACATGGACCTTCACTATTGTGCATATGCCTCTCCAGTTTTTCGGCAGTCTTATGTATGCTTTGGAACCACACGCCCAATAATGATCCATAATTACTGCGGTTCCATGCATCATTCCTGGAGTCTCAAAAATTCGGCCACAGTTCTGATTCTCTCCCATCTTCTTCGTGCTATTGTTCCTGAAGCACAATCTCGGGCTTTCCAGTGGCACTATCTGCAGGGGTCCTCCTCTGTCTTCAACCCATGTCAGTAATCTTGTAAGCTCCGGCCATAAAGGTTTGCACAACCTCTGTGAGTTCTCTATTGCTTCCTTATAGGCTCCAAAGACCATCCATGCTCGGCAGATCACCACTCCTTCTTCCCATCCGTCTGGTGAAAGCACTGTTCCCCAAATCTGCATTTGTCCTCTGTTCTTCCAATTTTTTGCCTCTTCTGGAGTTTTTCCTTGGACATTTAGCTTTGGGTTCACTTCCCATCTAATTGCTGCTTCCTACTATGGGCTCTGTTTCTCGTCTTAATGTCCTGTATATAATCATCTTCATCGGTATAATTTGTCTTGGTTGCCCATATCAATGAGGCATCTCTCTCCATAAACTGTCCTCTGGTATTGCACATCGCTACGTGTGAAAGACAGTGTGCTGTCGGGACATCAATTTCTACAGCCACAAAGCTCTTGGATTTCCCCATGCTCTACGGTAGGAGTGTACAAACGAAGCATTCTCCTTCTGATTGTCTTCTTCCAACTTCTTTCATGTGCTGGTACCAAATGTTGTTTCCTAGATGTGCTGTGCTGTCCAGGTAGTCATTCAGTTCACTGTTATCTTCAGGCAGGCCCCTCTTGATCCTTAGTATCTTCCTGTAGTTTGCTATAACTACATCTCTAAACGCGTCTGTGTGGCTTTTCCTTGCTGGAGGACTCTCGGGCATGCTGGTTGATGGAGCAGGTTCCTTTATCTGCATCAATGAGGTAGCTGAAGGTTTTGCAATTCTCTCCTTCTCTTCTTGCATTCTTTTCCTGCCCTCTATAAGTGCCTTTATTAGCCACCAGCCTGTCACTGGCCTCATGTATGGCTGCATTGTGGGCCTGGTACTTGTTTCTTGTGTTGGAACTTGTGTGACTGTCAGTACAGTCTCTGTGGTTTTATTTTTCAGTTCCTCATGCCGTTTCTTCGCTCTAGCTATAAACGGGAGTAAATGATCTATTAACATTTGTGTCTTTGCAGTGAATTCTCCTACAGCCGCTTCTGTCTTTTTAAGGACTTTTGTTAAGTCTTCATTCGTTGGCTTTTCTCTTGATTCTTTTTGGTTTCTGTCATTATTTTCTGGGGCTGATTGTTCGGTAGGCAGTCTCATGCTCTCGATTGCCTTCGCTTGAGGTCCTGTGGCCATTGACACATGCCCTGATTCGTGTGCATTCAGTGTGTGGGTGCGTGTAGTTGTCAGTCCTATGTTTTCATTCATTCCGTCCTGACCCTGTCTCCAGCTTTTCTCTTCATTCGTTACCTCAAGTGTGTATGTGTCACTGTTTATTACATTCATTTTCAGTTCATTTACTTTACCATCAGGTTCTCTCGGGACTGGAATAACTATATAGGGTATGGGTGCTTTTGTGGGAGTCGTGCGTACATCATCAGGTGGGTGCACTGAACTTGGAACGCTTCATGTACCAAGAAAAAATGCAGTTCTGATCGTTAATGACAGCAAAATAATGATAAACACAATGCATATATACATGATAGTGCGGTAGGTTAAACAGCAGCATTTCCTTGCAGAGAAGTGAGGGCGCCCCTCTGCTTGTGGGAGGACCAGGTTACTGTTCTGGGCCCCCATCTCGATCATCACAAAATGTTAATGTTTATTCTTTTTCCCCAATTTAATATTGTTCTCTAACAGTTTGTATCATAAAGTGTCCGGTGCTTCACAAGTGTCCCCCCTCTTGCAGGTGACGATTGTCTCTTGATACAGGATGCAGTATCCTTGCTAGACTATGGCAACATAGATTAGACTAACACTTCGAATAGTCACTTTTACTGTGCATGTTCAAAGTAGGTGAGTTCCCAGTCCACCCCCCTAATCAGCCTCTGTCCTGAGGACATGCTGGACACTGTTCAATGTGAAGAAATGGGAATAATGGCAATCAAACAAATAAGGGCGAAGTTCTTGTCTCTGCTCCCTCGATCTGTCCCTCGGCGGAAAGATGAAGTGCTTGCCTCGGTTTCCTCGATCTGTCCCTCGGCAGAAGGTTTCACTGGAATCTCCTCATATAATCTCTCTGAAAGTTGGGCAGCTCCACTTGCAGCATGATGCCATGGAGGAGCGTTCCCATCTGTGCGACATTAGCTGGCTCTCTGATGAATGTGAGGACGTTAACCTCAATAGGTTTCCCCACCATTTCTGGGAAGTCAGTGACTAGGTGAAAGAGGACATTGTGCACCAGTCGGCTGTCCTCGGGTGACAGGGACATTTGTCCTGCCTTGCTGGGTTCAGGATTACAGGCCCTTTCCTTGACATGAACAATGCTTGCACTTTCTGGACGCGTGGATTGCGACCAGATAGCTTAGCTTGGTCCACAGCTGGCTCAAAAGTTCAGAGTTTGCTGGATCTCGAATGAAAGTGAGAGTGTCTGTGGTTCTCCCAACAATAGCTGTGCACTCCTCTATGATGCGAAAGAAAAGCATATTAACGAGTTCATCTATAATCGCCTGTGGTGGAAGCATTTGTGTCCTTATCACTGTATTCAGGCAGTCCAATGAAGGCTTCCGCGATGACGGTAAGTAGTTGACAGATTACTTTCTTGTTGGCCGGGTCCTGGATCAAGTCTGCGACACTGGTAACCTTCCCTACCAGCGACGGATATGATACCAATACTAACTGGAAGTGGGTGAGTACGTCCTTTGTGATGTTTCTACTGGGGGACACCATAAATGGTGCCAAACAAAGTCTTGATATTCGATGATTCAGGATACTGTGTTTAGCTCTTAAGGTAAAAGTCCTTGATCACTGTCTGTTAGAGTCTTGTTTCTCAACAACGTTTAAGTGTGGTTTGATTTACAAGTTCATGTCAACAAACCGTGTTGTGGCTTAAATGTGCAATTTTCTTCTTCACCCTGCAACTAGGATGCACAGAGTGTCTGGTTATGTCATTATCCCCTTTTGCTTAGAGGAAATGTCCAGTTTAAGCTACAACTTGCACAAGAGTCCTTTGTCTTGGCTTTGCGGCTCATGCGTCCTTGTTCCTCGTCATGAATCTCGTCTGCACGTGCTGAGGTTCTTGCCTTTTGTCTGTGGGTTCTTTGTGGTGGGGTGCAGCTAGAGGGCTTTCTCCGATATAGGGCTTAATGTCATTAAGATAAATCCATGCTCTCCTGCCCTGCATTTTCACAGCTGACGGAGTGCAGTCCTCTATGATGAAAGGGCCATTGAATCTTGGCTCGTCCCAACTCTTCCTCATGTGGTTCTTCACCAAAACAGCATCCCCAGGGAAAACGAGTGGAACACGTAGACCTTGAGCTGGGTCTGTTGTTGCGTCTCCTGCTGTGTTTCGTGCCGTGCTGCATCCTCTTAGTCGTCGCTGCAGTTGGTCTGAAATTACAGTAAGACTGAATGTCATGCAGTTCAGATATTTTTGCAATTCGGATCCCAGGACCTCTCGGGTTGGCTGGGCATCACATCTAGCTCTGTCTCGAGGGGTCAGGGGAGTATTCATTCTCCTTCCTGTGACTATCTCGTACGTCGTAAGATGATGGTTGGAGCCTGGTTGGTTCCGAAGAGCATACAATGCCAGTGGAAGGTAGTGCAACCATCCCCTCTTTAGAGTAAGCTTCAACTTGGCTATCCTTTCTTTTAACAAGCCGTTGAGCCTCTCATAGATACCAATACCTTCCAGATGATACGCCGACAAGAACTTGTGTTTTATACCAAGCAACAAGCTAATCTGCTCAAAGACTGAATTTACAAAATGAGGTCCATTATCTGATCTCATCACTTCACACACCCCCCACCTAGGGAACGCTTCACTCACTAGGAATTTGGCCGCACAGGTAGAGTCTGGGTGTGTACATGGGTGTGTACATGGACCTGCTTCTATCCATCTAGAGAATGGACACACCACTACAATTAAGTATCTGTACCCATTGGACACTTGAATCATGCTCCAATGCTATTTTTTGTAGGACTACAGGCATTACTGGTTTACCAGTGCTGATTTGCATCTTGTAAGTGATTTCAACTTGGCACTCCACCTAAGTCAATGCCTAGCGTGTGATGCACAGCTGAAGCACTTAATTGTTTATTTATGTCTATAAATTCTTTTGTTTCTGAATGATGTACCACTTATATCACGCCCCTCTCTTTGAACCCTCTCCCCCCGGTCACACTGAACCAGGAAGCAGGCTGGTTTGCAAAGTTAAAATATTTATTTTATGTATTTCACAATATATATCACACTATTTTAATGGTTATACAATGATCACCAATGGGGTGATGTCACACTAACAATCTCTTTAATCTCAAGCAGTAATGATAGGAAAAATAATGCAGCACAGCGATAATACTTTTGTGTGGGTTCAATCAAAATGCAATGTGATTACTCTATCACCCTGCATACTACTCAATCCCCCCGATATGCAATATAAAGAGATGGAAGGAGAGAAAACAGGTTTCAGGAATACAGAATTCAACAAAATAGTATCAATCCCAATTTCCCCCCAGCAAACACCAGAGAAAAACAGAATATATTGGCAAACTTGACAAAAATGGTTTAAAGTTGGTTTTGCATGAATGGTAAAAACATTGAAATTGGATTTAATTCACTGAAAGTGTTTCAATACTAGTGGGAGCCGCTTTGAATGGTATCAGACATACACTAGCAATGATTATAGAGTAACTAGCAAGTTGAAAACATAATTTTGAGGTCGGGTGCAATGAACATCTATTTCTCACGTTATAGATTTTAGTCAAATAAAACATTTGCAGCAAACCTTTCCGCGTGCATTAAGTGTGATTGCGGAAAACCTATAAGGAGTTGAGATGCGGTGTTGGATTCATTGGAAATCCTAGGATGTTAGCTTCAAGTAGAGACTTAAAGGTCATTTCTAGTATAAACGGTGGAGAAGTTATGAAGGTTTTTGTGGAGGTTATTTTTTTTAGAAAGGAAAAATTGCAAAACATAGAAGCGCTTTTAAAATTACAAACCAGGTTTCTTTACACTAGGGGTAGACTATGAAGATGCAAACTACATGACAGCACAGCCACCAGCCCAGGATATCTCTGGTTGGTTTCGCCTGCCGAGACGCTCGCTTTTCTTCAAAAAATACATATCAGTGCAAAGATGATTTTAACACTACTATTACAAAAGGACTATAGGATAAGAGAAAGAGTTCAGGCAAGACAAAAATAATTTCTAACAATGCAGTCTGGATAGAATAGAGAATGGGTTTGGATAGGGATGACTTATGGACAATACATATGCTAGTGACAATCCTATGCTATGGATATTCACTACCACTGTTTGGACAGAACCGTCAGGGATTCAGGTCAGTCAAGATTTCTGGATAGGAACTCTTCGAGGCACACCGGACTTGACTCAAGGCGCTCTCGTCTGCAATCAGCAAGGCGCTCTGGACACCGCACGGTGGGACTGGACTGGCTCTGCTCTGGTTCTGTTCACAGCTATCTGGTCACAGCTCGGTTCTACTGTGTTGGATCTTTGGATTCTGGCAATAATTCTTAGCAGGAAAGCCGCTACAGCACAGCCAGGCTGTTCTTTGGTTCCCCTTAGAGGTCTGGGGTAAAATCTGGTTTCTGGATTTTGAAAGGCCAAGCTGAGAATGGTTCAGCTTTGGAAATGTGCCTTTCTGCTTTCAAAGTTTCTGGAGTCTGGAATATGGATCTCTCTTGCAAAGTGCTCCGCCAGCAATCGGTTGGTGGGTGAATGTGTGTGTGTCTCTAGGTCCCAAGCTGTCTCTATTTATGTGTTTCCTAAAGGGGTGGGTATGCTGAATTATCCTAGGCACACCCCCTAGGTATTCTATAGGCTAAGGTCTTTCCTCTCCCTTGATTGGCGAAGAAAACAGAGTGTCATCATGACGATGTGGTTTATGATGCAGGAAAAACCTCCCCTTTGTTTTTGCACATGAAATCTACTTTTCATATAATACATATTTACAATTTTACAAACTTGATAACAATAGTATATCTATATCACATATTTTGTGGAGCAAGTATTCATCTAAGACCCGTCGCTGTGAGAGCTTGTTTCTGGATTTGGCAACTTTTTGCACTTTTGGTCTGGGACCCAATTCTGATTTGTCCACAATTTTATACATATGTGCGCATGATATCTGGGCATAATTATATGAGGTTTCATGCTTCTGACATCAATACAATTGCTAGAAAACCCGATTTTTCACTACACCTTCTCAGAACATCGCAGTTCTGAGTCCTTTTAAAAAGTGCACCAGGAAATTCACATTAACAATACTGTAATTTTACAATTCTTACAAATTCCCACAGTCCTTTGTCAGTCCTTTTCAAAAATATACTTTCTGTGCTTTAAGAATCAACAAAAATGTCTGTTCCCGCCTCCAATGTTTCTAGTGGCTCAAGAGCAATCCCTGCCTTCTTCCTCTACCAGGGTCTACTGTTGACTCTTGCAATCTGCATATCCTTTCAGCCAAGGAAGTCCTTTGTCTCTCCCAGGAGCAGCAGCCCAAATCTCCTCCCCTCTTCATCAACACCTGAATGTGATTTCCTGGCTTTTGGTGGGAAGCCGCAGAGGTGCCTTTTGTTGGGGCAAGCTGGGGAATTTGCTTTGTAGTTTTGGGCTTGCATCAGGCTGACTTAAAAAATCACTTTGTTACATTTTTCTTTGATAAAAGTAAACTTATAATTTTAAAAATGTGTAGAGGAGGTCCCAAATATGGCCTGCACTCCAGCCACCCATGTCGAAATCCCAGAAGCATACTCGCCAAGATATGTGACATATAAGGAGCAACTGAAAACAACAGAGAGCCACGGTGGGGCTCTGTCCAGTACCCATCAGAGGGACATGTATACCTATTGAATCGCCAATAACCAGACAACCGAGGGCTGCAAGGTACCCACTGAGACAACCATACCAGCAGCTGATACGAAATGAGGATTACTTACAAGCAGTCCCTGAAGAGACCCCGAGAGCCTTAATGGAGGGCAGCTGGTGACAACAAATGAACACAAACAACTAACGAAAAGCTGACACACAAGGACTAAGAACAAAGAGTAACGATGTAATGGACGTGTAAGAAGGAACAATGGTGATACATAAAGAGACTTAAGGAAACATAGCTGCGAAGCGAGATGGAAGTCTTCAACCAGCTAATGCTTGTAAATAGGCTTGAAACGCAAGAAGCTAAGTAAACGGAACTGCTTGCAATGCTTAGTAGAAAAATAGAGCGGCATGCGCAAACTATATATCTACCTCAATAAAAGCACGCTATACAAATGCAACTCCATTTTGTAAAAGCAGAATTAAGCCCAGGCTGCAATGGACTAACAAGGCCAAGATTCATAGTCCAGCCAAAACTGAAGGAAAGAGCGGAATCGAAACTCAGTAAGAAGCAGCTCAATGCCTGGGAATTCGAGGTCAACTCCAGGAAGGGAGGGGAGCGGCGACTCTGAAGAATTTAAACTTCAGAAGCATAGCAGCCAGCCAAGTGAAGGTCGAGATAAGGAGGCCCCATGCAGTTGGCGAGGCTATGGAAGAATCAAATACGCGAATAACAGGAAAATGAAGCAGATTCACGGTGAACAGACACGTGACCAGCCAAGGGCGCAGAGGTACCAACGTCTGATGTCACCCAGAACCCAGGATGCCATAACTTTTCTTGGTAAGAAGCTACAGTTTTGAGGCTATCCATAGCCAACTAATTGAAACATAGCCCAAAGGTACTGATTGATGGAAGGGAGGCAGGGTGAATCGTGGGGCACTCCGCATCTGGGTGTCCATTCTGCATGCTACTAATTAAAGTGGAGATTTATGCTTAGGGGTGTAACCCACCCAATCACAATGGACCAAATAATCTAGGGTCCTATAGCTTGTAGAACCAATAAGACATCATAGTTGTAGTGACGTCTATCACGAGTGATGTAGTGGGATGGGCATAGAAGCTACACTTAAGTTACCTTTCCGACCAATAGAATTGCATGACAAATATATGAGTTTTGCACGTCAACTGATGACAAATTCTGCCCATAAAAGTTGCTGTCTGAATGAAGAATTTGGGAGTTGAAGCGAGACAGGCGATCGCCTCATTGATGATTCCCATGATTACCATTTGTTTTCCAGTTTTTTGTACTTCTCATTAAACGGACTTCTCTTTGCCAAACTATTGAGTTGTCTTTATTGAAGTGTGGTGGATTAAGTGAATCCTGCACCCCCATTCCTCACATGGTGCAGCTATCTTGTCTTACAGGTACTAGAGGGTGAGCTCTGACCTATGGGCCCGTCAGAGGATGCTCCACCCTCCTGTACATTTCGTAGCGTGAGGATGGTTCGACCACCAACTATTGATTAATTAATACTAAGACACCCATAGACCTATGGCACAAAGTAACTCTAGGACTTCGGCAATATCACGAGTCCTTTGCCATTCGGCTGAGTAGACTGAGACGCTTCCCGTGGACAATGAAAGAAGTAAGTCCATCAAATCTGCAGTAGGTCTGAAGGAACCTGCCTTTCCAAGCATAACCCTTCTCATTCCCAACGGCAGCGGATCGTACGAAAAGACCGCAAGAGGCGGGAAAAGGAGGGGAAGTGATCCCAAAGTTCCAGAGAGGAAAAGATGCGAGCGGTGAGTGAAACAATAAACTCATTACTTTGGCAAATGTCTTATAGCCATTAGAACAAGTAAGGGAAAGGTAACGGAGGGTGGTGGAAATAAAAATAGTCAGAAGTAGAGAAGACTGTTTTTAAGGGGTTAATGACTCGAGTATAATAGATAAAAAAGTAGGTTACCGGGAGGACACCCGAGATAAAAAGTAGGTTACCGGGAGGACACCCGAGATAAAAAGTAGGTTACCGGAAGGACACCCGAGAGAAAAAAGAAGAGGATGTTTATGCCGTGACCACAGAACGGGTCTTTATCTAAAGCCGTCTTACAGCATATGACGATTTATCTGCATGCCACATACACAGGCAAGAAACTAGAGAAACGTCTTGCTATTCTAGAACTGTGGAAAATGTTTGAACAGCCAAAGGAGGAAGAGCCTCCTGCAGATTGGGTACTAAACCTATGCACGGAGTGGGGTGAGATGCCTACCGCACCACCAGCCCCGCCTGAGCCAGTCATCGAGGGAAGTAAGTCAGAGGGACTCTACCCACCAAGAGAACTCAAGACAGCCACGGGGTATAGCAACCCCGCATATGAGTCACCTACGTACAGTAGTGACGACAATAAAGGGAAGGATCAGGAAATTAATCTTGCCTCTGCAGTCCCGAGGGACAAGAGGAGACAGAATGATGAAAGGATGGACCAGGCACAGAGTTGTGCACCTCTCATTAAGGAGAGAGAGGGAAAGAAATGGAAAGGAAGTGAAGACAGAACTGATGAGATAGCATTCGCAAAAGACGAATGGATGGGAGGACAGATATTGCTGAAACTTGATGGTAAAGGAAGTGATGATATAAGGCTGAGAGAGAAGTCTGATGAGGCACATAGAAGGGCAAAGGAGAAGGAAAAGGAAATGAGGGATGAGATAATAAAAAAGAAAGATAGGCTGAGGCGAGAACAGCTGTATCGCAAAGAGCAGGGAAAACCGCTCAGTCGCAATGTATAGCCTATGCACAGTACAGACAGAACATGCAAAGGTTGGAAGAAGAGCAAACAGTATGTGAAAAGAGAATAAGGAGACGGGAAGATGAGGACGTTAGAAGTGCAAATGAACGTAGAAATGAGAGAAGAAGAGAAGAAGAAAAGACTAGAAAAGAAGCAAGGAAGCGCAAGGAAGTCAATGAGGACATAGAACGTAAGTGTAGACAGAGGGCACAGGATCTTGAATATTTGGAGTGGGAAGTTAAAAAACCCAATCCTGTTGTAGAATGGGAAGACACTGAAGAATTATTTCCCGCGTACGACTCATTACCGGGCATGAGTGGGACGAATATTGAAGATGACTTCGACACCAGAAGAATCGGCAAAACGATTGATATAATTTATGATGAAATGGGGTTGGAACAAATGTCCCCAGGGGGAAGGGAAGATGAGCGCTTGGAAAGCACTCAGCTGTATGACACTGAGGATGTCACCCGAAGTAGTGGGAGCAGGGGACTGTCCCTGGATAGGCTAGAAATTAGTAAGAATGAAGAAGATGTAAGGAGTTGCGTGAACTGGGAACAACAAGCATCCGACTCCGGTGGGGAAACGAAGGACGAGACACATGAAGAAGGGAGACGACGCGAGGAGCGGCTCCCAAGGGACCAAGGGGTACGATGGTCAGACAGTAGCGAGTCCGCACCTAGGGCATCGGAGTCCACTGCGCAGCCTGGCCAACATGAGGGAATACCCCGCGGTCAGAGGGGGGAGCCAGCACCTGCCTATGTAGACAACTGCCTATGTAGACAGATTGAGGACATTGCCAGGTAGACGGCAATGCTACCCCAGTGATAGACAGAAGAGCTATGGAGAAAGAGAAGGAAGACTGCGCATTTCAGTTTCCGCTGCTAGAAAAGGGACACAATATATCCCATGGCCACACATGGATCGAGAGAACTTGAAAAACAAGCTTCCAGTGCTGACTTCGGGAGCCGGGAAATGGATACACGAGTTAGAAAAAATGACAGGGGGTGTCACGTTGGCTATAGGGTACATTAAAGGTCTCCTGATCGCCATACTGGGTGAGAGAGCAGACAATGTATGGAAGCGGGCTGGGTACCCTGGGGTAACCATAATTAACACTACCCCTGACGGAGCACCATTCAATAACTTTAGAGCAGCAGTGTCGAAAGCGCTACGAGTGCTGCACCCAGACACTTCCGATATGGGAGCTATAATGACTCGAAAAATTAAATCCAGAATTTTCAAGACGCGTGGGTGCTCAAAACGCATGAATCTTGGATGAAATCTATCCCTGTATTCTACCATATATTGTGCCAAGGGTTGCCAGAACCGGTGCAGAAACAGCTCGAGAAGTTGGTAGGAGTAGAAGCTAAACCGTGGACCAAAATACAGTTGACAATTGCACACTACTGTAGATTGTTGCAAGAAAAGAACCGAAAAAAGTATGCAACTCGTAAAGGTGAGGTAGCGAAGCTGGTGCAAAAGAAACTCTCAAAGTATGCTTGTGAGGGAGCCATGCTAACAAACTCAGTTGAGCCAAGCGTTCAACAAGTGACCAACCCATTGCAGAATAACCAGGGTAGCGTGGGATTTTACCCGAAGGGTAGGGGTTTTAGAGGAAGAGGATGGCAGAGTAATCAGGGAGGGGTTCAGAGTAATCAGGGAAGTTTTCAGAATAATCAAGGTGGCAAGGTGGCTTTCAGAACACGCAAATGGGCAGTCCAGCTACGCCAGATGGACAGATGGCCGGACCACCGCCAGTGTGTTGGCTGTGTGGAATGACAGGACATGTGGCGCGCGTGTGCAGAAGCCAAGGCATGTGGCAAAATGGCCAAGGGATGGGAACAGGCATGGTGAATCAGCCTGCCATCCCACAAAAGGCGGTGCACAGAATCACGCAGTGTAGCAGCAGGCACCAGGCTTGCAGCAAGGTACGCCACAAGGGGTTCAACCCTTGAATATGGGGAATTTGCCACAGGGGCAATCCCAACAGGCACTGCCACAAATGTCGCAGAGCACTAACTCCGGAGGGGAAGTCAACCCTGGAAATGGGGGAAATCCACAAGCATACAGTAGACCAAACCTATATATAAAATAGGACAGCTCACGGGAAACTCTGATGTGCTCTATCCTATTAGTGACAACAGACCCTAACAGGGAACCTAGGGTAAATGTTGTCATAGGGGGGAAAGAATATTCCATCTTAGTTGACACGGGTGCAGCACGCTCGTGCATACGAGAAGGCAAGTTTTCCTTGTCCGGCCTGGCCATGGACACTCAGAGTTTTACAGGAGCTCACAGCAGAGTTCCCTTTTTACGGAAAATCTCCCAGTCTCTGTGGGAGAACGTGAGATGAATGTACCCTTGTTATATTCACACCAGACCCCAGTAAACATTTTGGGTTGAGATTTAATGACAAAGTTGAATATGACTATATCGTTCACAGAGGAGGGCATAGTATGCTCCACTCCAGAAATGCATTATTCCAACGTGTGCAAAATGATCAGAGTGTACTCTGGACGCATAGCCATGAGAGCTATACCATTAGAACCGGAAGTCTTCGCATATGGCGTGCGTGTGCTTATGGCGGGATTGCCAGGCCTCGCAGATAGAACTATGAGAACCCCTGATGAGTTTCTATTCAGACAAAGAATACCTATGCATGAAGAAGAGGGACAAGTATTTCCCTTATCGATACATATTGCAGCAGTATGAGGTAAGGTAGTAATGGTCGAACGGTACGATGATGAAGGAAGACAATGGTGCGCAATTATCGCCATTGAAGAAGGGTAACGAGTGACTGACGTCACTGATGATTATCTGTTTGAAGAACACCCAGACTCAGCAGAGACTAGGGTGGAGGTGAGTCTCATATTTTGGGTCAAAATTATCAAACGAGAAGTGCCACAGAGAATGATGTTGACACTGATCCGCCCCACATACTTTGATGACGATAGGGCCCAGGTGGCTGTCTCAGTATGGACTACAGGACCCTATGACATAGGCCTCCTGAAAGGAGCAGGAGAAGTGAAATCTAAATTGAAACCAGGAGCAATTTTACCAAGGGCACGACAATATCCCATGTCCAGAGAAACGGATGAAGGGATTGCAAAGACAATTTCCGTCATGATGGATCAGGGCATCCTTGTGACATCAGAATCACCCTGCAATACAGTGATTTACCCCATCAAGAAATCAAAGGGAGGGTCATGCCGTTTAATCCAAGATTTAAGGGCATTAAACGATATTGTTGAAGCCGAGTTCCCTATAGTCCCTAATCCATCTATGATCTTGTGTAACATACCGATTGAGGTGAAATATTTCACGATGATTGATTTGAAAAATGATTTTTTCTCAATCCCTCTGCACCGTGACTCACAAGATCTGACGCCCTTCACGTTCAGACAAATGCGCCTAAAAATACGAGGTTGCCGCAGGGGTACTGCGAGTCCCCATCCATTTTCAACAGAGTCTTGCAAATGGACCTAGGCAACATTACAGTAGACACTGTTGTTTTGCAGTATGTGGATGACATTCTGATCTGCAGCACCACTGAAGAACAATGCAGGAACGATTCTATCCAGCTTCTGACTATATTGGCTGAGAAAGGATATAAGGTTGACAAAGAAAAGTTACAATATTGTCAACAAGAGGTGCTGTACATAGGCCAGCTAATCTTGCATGAGGGGAAAAGGGTCACCCCAGAAAGGGCTGAAGCTATCATGAACACGGCTAAGCCACTCACGATAAAACAAATGCAGAGCTTCCTAGGCCTGTGCAACTATGTAGGGCATGGGTCTTCGATTACAGCTCATATACCAAGCCCTTGCTCCAGGCCCTGAAGAAGGACCGAGCGACAGAAGAAAAAAGTTGAATGGACTGAAGCGATGGAAGAGGGGTTCATAGAACTAAAGAGAGCAATTTGCGTGGCTCCAGTTCTCAGGATTCCTAATTATGCAGAGGAATTCTATTTGTTCTCGCACACAAATGGCAATGTTATGACGGCAGTACTCGCTCAGAAAACCTTGCTGGGGTACAAGCCCCTGGCGTATTACAGTGGGAAAATGGACCCAGTAATGAGAGGCCAGTTCACATGCGAACAAAGCTTAGCTGCCGCAGCATTCGCCATAGAGAAGGCAACAACCATTGTAATGGGATGCTCCATGACTTTATATGTTGAACACTCATTATTTGCCATATTAGAGAAACCAAAAGGTACATTGACATCTCAAAGGGCCTCTGCCTATGAGGTGATCATATCTAATCCATCGATCAAAATAGTTTGATGTAAAAGAGTGAATCCAGCCATGTTCATACCAGAGCCAGTCACTGAAGGAGAGCCGATGCATGACTGTGCAAATTATGAGGAATTCTATGATGAAATCCCCAGGGTAAAGGAAAATGCCCTGGCAGGTGGTGAAATTGTGTTCATTGACGGTTCTTCAAGAATCGACCAAGAAGACAGACAAAGATATATGGGCATTGCCGTAATAAAACACATAGCAACCGGAGAATTTCAAGTACTTGTTAGTGCACGAATACCAATTCATTATTCAGCACATGCTGCAGAATTATTGGCGTTGATACTCGCCATTGAGAATCATGCACACCAGGAAGTAACGGTTTACAGTGACTCCGCCTATGTGACGTCCACAGTGCACGCAGGACTAGCGCATTGGAAGAGGAGGGGCTACCTCCGAGCGGACGCCACGTCAGTGCACCATGCAGCCTTATTGCACAGGCTGATAAAGGCACTACAGCTCCCAGTGGGCATAGCGGTCGTGAAATGCGCCTCCCATACTCACGGGACAGATTTCGTGTCACGTGAAAATCACGCAGCAGACATGGAAGTCAAGCGTGTGGCATCAAAAAATGAGACAATCATGAAGGTAGAAGTGGCACGAACCCATGAGCGTATGATGATAGCTCAAGCCACACCAGAGGCTTATAGTAATATGGGGCAAACTCAATTGATGGAGCTACAAGGGGAGGCACCACAGGATGAAAAGAACCTGTGGAAACGACGAGGGTGTTCTTTGAACCCTACGGACGGAGTGTGGAGGCAAGATAGCACTGGTAAGCAAGTAATGCCTGTAGCCCTACTAAAGATAGCATTGGAGCAATTACATTACCCCTTCCATATGACAAAAGAAAATCGAGCAGCAACGCTCGCAGAAGACTGGTTTATACCGAATTTAGCAGAGCATGTTGCATTCTTTATGGTGAACAGTATAATCTGCCAGCAGTTCACCACTGGGCACACATTAAAAGTAGTGAGAGGAGTCCTCCCCCAGCCAAATGGACCATTTCAGCACTTGCACGTCGATTATGTCGACATGATTCAAGTATGTAACGGGTACAGGTACTTAATTGTAGTGGTGTGTCCATTCTCTAGATGGATAGAAGCAGGTCCCTGTACACAAGCAGACTCAACCTGTGCTGCCAAATTCCTGGTGAGGGAAGTATTCCCTAGATGGAGTGTGTTGTCAGCCTAGAAATAAGGATACCTCTACTTTGAGACCGCAAACGCATTTTGGTGGCCGTGGGCTCATTGCTTTCTGTTACTATTGCTTCGCAGTATATTTTCCGCTTACACTGATCGACTGTGAAACATTGTTGTCTGTATGTGAAAAGGACAAGGCCGCAGGGCCGTGAGGATAACATGAGTTTGCTGAAACACAAACGTAGGCAGCACCAGGAAGAATGCCCGGCTCCCTCCCGAATGTAGCCTTGAAGCAGAGCTGCAGGGCATTTAATCATTTCACAGCTTCCAGCCAGTCTCGTTATATGGTAGAATATGTTAGAATAATACCGCTAAAGGCTTGAATTATGCTTTTCTAACGGCCCCCCTTTGCTGAGCCCGCTAGAGCATGTCGGCTCCCAGGACGCGAATAGCACCTGATAGATAGCAAGTTCCGGAATGCAACTCCCCCCATATGTAGTTCGCTTCCAAGAACAGAAGCGCTGTGTTCTAGTCAATAACCGAAAGATGCCTTCGCACTCACAAATTTCAAATTGTTACTAGAATAGATGTTTGAAGGTGTCATAGTGGTCGGAGATGTCCATCATCACACCAAGTTCAAAGAAACCCAATAAAGGGAGGTGTTAAACATGTCATAGCTGATTGTTTGATATGCATTTTGTATATATGTAACTGATGTACGTAATTCGCTTTCTTGCATCCCTCGTGGTCTAGAGATACATGTCGCGGGGCGTGAGACCAAGTTGACCAACTGAGACTTTTGCTTTGCAATAAAACCCTAGCTTTGGGAATACAACCTCGTGTCTGGCGTCTCTATCGTGTGTGGTGACCCGCCTTGTTTCCATAGACGTTAGGGTCCCCTAGGGGCCCCTTTCAGTGTGTGAGGTGATGAGATCAGATAATGGGACTCATTTTGTAAATACAGTTTTTGAACAGATTAGCTTGTTGCTTGGTATAAAGCACAAGTTCTCGTCGGCGTATCATCCAGAGGGAAATGGTGTATGCGAGAGGCTCAATGGCTTGTTAAAGGATAGCCAAGTTGAAGCTTACTCTAAAAAAAGGGATGGCTGCACTGTCCAACACTGGCATTGTATGCACTTCGGAACCAACCAGGCTCCGACCATAATCTCACGCCGCATGAGATAGTTACGAGAAGGAGAATGAGGACCCCCCCTTACCCCTGAAGATAGAGCTATATGTGATGCCCAGTCTACCCGAGAGGTCCTGGGAACTGAGTTGTCGGAATATCTGAACTGCATGACATCGAGCCTCGCTGTCATTTCAGACCAACTGCAGCGATGACGAAAAGGGTGCAGCACAACACCAGACCCAGGGGGAGATGATGAAACACACACTGCTCAAGGGCTACGTGCGCCAATCATCTTCCCTGGTGACAAAGTACTGGTGAGAAATCACACAAAGAAAAGTTGGGAGGAGCCGAGACTCAACAGCCCATTCATTGTAGAAGACTGCACTCCCTCAGCCGTGAAACTACAAGGCAGAAGAGCTTGGATTTTCCTAAATGACATTAAACCTTTTATTGTGAGATCCCTTTAGCTGCACCCCAACGTGAAGAACCTACAGACAACGGGGAAGAACCTCAGCACGTGCAGACGAGAGCTATGATGAGGAATAAGGACGCATGAGCAGGAAGACCAAGACAAAGAACCTGGATACAAGTTGTGGCTTAAAACTGGACACTCCCTCCAAGCAAAGGGGGATAAGGACATAACGGACACTCTGTGCATTCTAGCTGCAGGGTGAAGAAGAGAATCACACATCTAAGCCACAACACACTGATGATACAAACTTTTGAATCAAGCTATATCCAAGCACTATTAGTGAACGAGACTTTGATGAACTAAGAGCAAAAGTTAAGAACATCACACAGTCACCTGAATCAACCAACACCCAGACTTTGTTTTGCGGAATGTATGACATCCCCCAACAGGAATATCACCAGAGAGGTGCTGTCCTGTTTTCAGTTAATACTAGAGACATATCCATCGCTTGTAGGGAGATTTACCAGCATCACAGACTTTGTCCAAAATCCTGCCAACAAGAAGGTGATCTGGCAACTACTGACTGTCATCGCGGAAGCCTTCATTGTACTGCCTGAGTACGATAATATAGAAACAGATGCTTCCTCCACAAATGATAATAGATGAACTCACTTATATGCTTTTCTTTCGCATCATAGAGGAATGCCCAGGACTCATCGGGAGAACCACGGATAACCTAACATTCATCAGAGATCCAAGAAACAAAGAATACATGAACCAAGTGTGGATCAAGTTAAATTACGTGATTGCAATCCATGCAGCAGGAAAGTGCAGAGACTGTTCTCGTCAAAAGAAAGGCCTGTGATCCTGAACCCAGCAAGACAGGACGAATGTGGTTATCACCAGAAGATAGCAGATATGCATACCATGTCTTCTTTCACCTCATTGAGAACTTTCCAGAGCTAGTGGGAAGACCAACCAATGTTGACGTACTTACATTTCTCGGAGATCCCGTGAAGAGTACTCAGCTAAACATGCTCTTGCGTGCCATTATAGCTCAGATTAAGAACACTAATGTCCATCGACTTCTTGGGAGATTCCAGTGAAACCTTCTGCTGAGGGACAGATCCAGGGGACAGAGTGAAAGCACTTCATCTTTCCGCCGTGGGAAAGATCGAGGGAACAGAGGCACAGTTCTTCATCTTACTGCCGTGGGATAGATCGAGAAGAGAAGGGAAGAGAACTACACCACTTGTTTTTATTTTTACTTTATTGTTTCATTTTTATGGTTATTTGACTCCCATTTGTGATTTTATTTTGAACGGTACCATTTTTCAATTTTTTCAATTTTTTCCAGTTTTCCATTTTTTCCAGTTTTTCCATTTTTTCCAATTTTTCCATTTTTACCATTTTTCCATTTTTCTACTGATTCCAATTTTTCCACCTTTTTTCGCATTAAAACAAGATTCCAGCATGTCTTCAGAACTGAAACAAATTCGGGGGCTGGACTGGGAATTGACTTATTTTTAATATGCTCAATGAATGGGACTCACCAAAGAGGCTAGTCTAATCTTTTTCCATAGTCAAGCAAGGGAACTACATCCCACAACCAGAGACAATCGTCACCCTCGAGAGGGAGAACCTTTACGAAGCACAAGACACTTTACGTCCAAGACCTCCTGAAAGACCATGATGGAATAAATGAAAAGAAGAGATCTTTATAGAACTTTAACTATTGATATGATTGAAATGTGGACCCAGAACAGTAGCGTAGTCCTCCCACAAGTGGTGGGGCGCCCCCACTTCCCTGGAAGAAAATGCTGCAAATTGTGTTATCAAACGATAATGTGCATATGTATAGTTGTTATTATTGTTTTTCTGTCATTAACAATCAGAACTGCATTCTTTATTGGTGCACGAAGCATTCCAATTTCAGTGCACCCGCCAGATAATGTATGTACGAATCCCACAAAAGCACCCAGACCCTATGGTGTTATTCCAGTTCCAAGAAAAGCTGATGGTAAAGTAAACAAACTAAAATTGAATGTAATTAGCAGTAATTCATACACATTTGAGATAATGAATGAAGAGAAAAGCTGGAGACAGGGTCAGCACGGAATGAATGAAAATGTAGCACCCACACACAAGATGCACAGAAACCAGGGCAAGTGTCAATGGCAACAAAACCTCGAACGATGGCAACAGAAAGTAAGAGACTGCCTACAACAACCAGTTCCAGAAAATAGTGGAAGTAACCAAGAGGAAGCAAGCGAAAGGCCAACTGAAGAAGATATAACCAAAGCACTCAAGAAAACAGAGACTGCTGCAAAATAATTCACTGCAAAGACACAAAAGCTGATAGACCATTTGTTCCCGTTTATAGTTAGAGCAAAGAAACTGCATGAGGAACTGAAAAATAAAACCACATTGACTATCGCAGCAAGCACATCAGTTCCTACAAGCACCAGGCCCACAGTGTGGCCTCACGTTGGACAGACGGTACACAGGTGGTGGATAAAGGAGCTCTACAAGAGAATACAAGGGGGGAGGAAGAGAAACACAAACCCTTCTCCCACCACAGCGATACAGGAAATGAAGCCTGCCCCTCCGACAAGCATGATTGAGAGACTCCTAGCATGGAAAAGCAGCACAGACGCATTTAAAGATATAGTTATTGCAAACTACAGAAAGACATTAAGAATCAAGAGAAACCCACACGAAGACAATGAACTGAACGATTACCTGGATAGCACAGCACATATGGGAAACAACATTTGGTACCAACATATGAAAGAGGTCAGAAGAAGAAAAGCTGAAGGAGAATGCTATGTCTGCGCACTCCTACCATACAGATCTTTGTGGCTGTAGAAATTGATATCCCGACAGCACACTGTTTGTCACACGTAGCAATGTGCAACACCAGAGGACAGCTTATGGGAAAAGATGCCTCACTGATATGGGCAATAGAAACAGCATTCCCTGATGAAGATGACTATATCCAAGACATCAAGACAAGAAACAGAGCTCACACAAGGAATCACGTGATCAGGTATGCAAAGCCAGAAGCTCAAGGAGCAGGAACAAGATGGGAAATAAACCCAAAACTGAACGTCCAAGGAAAAACTCCAAAAGAAGCGCAAATTTGGAAAAATAGAGGCCAGGTGCAGATTTGGGGAACAGTGCTTTCCCCAGACGGATTGGAGCCTGCAAGGAAGCAATAGAGAATTCACATGAGTTATGCAAACCAACTATGGCCGAAATTGGTAAAGCTGCTGACATGGGTCGAAGACAGAGGAGGACCCTTGCAAATAGTGCCATTGGAAAACCCAAAACTGTACTTCAGAAACAATGGCACAAGGAAGATGGGAGAGAATCAAAACTGCGGATGAATCTTCGAAGCCCCAGGAATTATGCAAGGGACCGTAGTAATTATGGACCATTACTGTGCGTGTGGATCCAAAGCATACATAAGGCTGCCGAAAAACTGGGGAGGCATATGCACAATAGTGAACGTCCATGTTCCTGCACTAGAGATCCCGAAAAGTGACTTGAACATTGACAGTTTCCCGAAAGAAGATGCTGACCTAAGGAAGAGGAGGTCTGTGGAACTGGTTTCGTGGATGAAAAGAGAGAATTACTTTTCTGCCAAATCAGAAGAAGCATTCCATGCAATCCCATACGAGCATAGGCTGTTTAGATTCACCTCAACAGTATTCACAACAATGCTCTTGCCGCACATCCAAATAGTAGTGAATGCTAAATGGTTGCAGATAACCAGATGGGAGTTATTGCAGACCATCAACACTACCATAAAAGGATTCAACGCAATCAAAGAATAATTGAGGGCAATCCGATTGATGACCCTCCAGAACAGATATGTACTTGACATGATCACAGCAATGGATGGAGGTGTTTGCACAAAAATCAGAGAATCATGTTGCACGTTTATACCTTCACATGATGAAGAAAATGGAACCTTAACAGAAGCCATAACTATGCTGGCAGATCTGCAGAATCAGATGATCAAGGAAACTGACGAAGTCAATGATGACAGCTGGTTTGGAACACTGTTTCTATGGGTCCCACAATGGATGGCAGACATGTTAAAAAATCTGGGTGCTCTACTAGTAATGATACTACTAGGATTTTGTGTTATCAAGATAATTGTAACACAATGCCAGAAAACTGCAAAGAAAGCCATTGGGATGAAAATTATGGTCGACGTCGAACCAGGATGGAAGCCCAGAGACCTAACAGATGAAGAAATAATAACCTTTGTGAAGGCCATCGAATTTGCACCAGAAGGAACAAAGTTTGCATACCCCAGAAAACGAAGAAGGTAACAAGGGAAATGGATTTAGTGTAGCCCAAATGGGCAATGCCAGCTAATGACCTGGAACAAAGACGAACACGTAAAAACAACAGGAAGTTTGAAAGGAGTGATAAAAATATGGACTCCAAAGATGCACACGTTCACACCATCATGTACAAACCCAGATGACGAAGAATTGGAGATGAAGAACCAAGCAAGAATAATCTAAAGGAAAAAGAAAAAGTGGTTGATAAACCGACGAGAGGGGGGTGTGTAGAGGAGGTCCCAAATATGGCCTGCACTCCAGCCACCCATGTCGAAAAGCCAGAAGCATACTCGCCAAGATATGTGACATATAAGGAGCAAATGAACCAACAGAGAGCTACGGTGGGGCTCTGTCCAGTACCCATCAGAAAGACATGTATACCTATTGAAGCGCCAATAACCAGACAACCGTGGGCTGCAAGGTACCCACTGAGACAACCATACCTGCAGCTGATACGAAATGAGGATTACTTACAAACAGTCCCTGAAGAGACCCAGAGAGCTTAAATCGTGGGCAGATGGTGACAACAAATGAACACAAACAACAAACGAAAAAACGGACACACAAGAACTAAAAACAAAGCGTAACGATGTAATGGACGTGTAAGAAGAAACAATGTTGATACATAAAGAGACTTAAGGAAACGTAGCTGCGAAGCGAGGTGGAAGTCTTCAACCAGCTAACGCTTGTAAATAGGCTTGAAACGCAAAAAGCTAAGTAAACGGAACTGCTTGCAATGCTTAGTAGAAGAATAGAGCGGCATGCACCAACTATATAACTACCTCAATAAAAGCACGCTATACAAGTGCGACTTCATTTTGTAAAAGCAGAATTAAGCCCAGGCTGTAAGGGACTAACAAGGCCAAGATTCATAGTCCAGCCGAAACCGAAGGAAAGATCGGAATCAAAACTCAGTAAGAAGCAGCTCAATGCCTTGGAATTCGAGGTCAACTCCAGGAAGGGAGGAGAGCGGCGACTCTGAAGAATTGAAACTTCAGAAGCATAGCAGCCAGCCAGTGAAGGTCGAGATAAGGAGGCCCCATGCAGGTGGCGAGACTATGGAAGAATCAAATACGCGAATAACAGGAAAATGAAGCAGATTCACGGTGAACAGACACGTGACCAGCCAAGGGCGCAGAGGTACCGACGTCTGATGTCACCCAAAACCCAGGATGCCATCACGTTTCCTGATAAGAAGCTACAGTTTTGAGGCCATCCCTAGCCAACTAATTGACACATAGCCCTAAAGGTACTGATTGATGGAAGGGAGGCAGGGTGAATCGTGGGGCACTCCGCATCTGATTGTCCATTCTGCATGCTGCTAATTAAAGTGGAGATTTATGCCTAGGGGTGTAACCCACCCAATCAAAATGGACCAAATAATCTAGGGTCCTATAGATTGTAGAACCAATAAGATGTCATAGTTGTAGTGACGTCTATCATGAGTGATGTAGTGGGATGGGCAAAGATGCCCACCCGATAAGAGCTACCCAATCTGCATGCTCTGTTACCATATACAGATATACAGCACCTACATTTAAGTTACCTTTCCGACCAATAGAATTGCATGACAAACTTATGAGTTTTGCACATCAAATGATGACGAATTTTGCCCATAAAAGTTGCTGTCTGAATGAAGAATTTGGGAGTTGAAGCGAGACAGGTGATCGCATCATTGATGATTACCATTTGTTTCCCCGTTTTTTGTACTTGTCATTAAACGAACTTCCCTTTGCCAAACTATTGAGTTGTCCTTATTGAAGTGTGTTGGAGTAAGTGAATCCTGCACCCCCATTCCTCAATTCCTCACCACATGGTGCAGCTATCTTGTCTTAGAGGTACTAGAGGGTGAGCACTGACCTATGGGCACGTCAGAGGATGCTCCGCCCTCCTGTACAACAGGCAAACAGAACTCTAATTCCAGTCTCTTACAACATATAGATTAAATAGTTGCCACCTATATTACTTTTGATAGCAAGTCACTTAATTCCAACCATTTGATTTTAACTGCACAAGTTTAAGCTTCTAATGTAATTACTGACAGCTGTCATACAGGCGGCCGGTGGTACTGTGCCCATATTTTGACAGATTTTCACAGGCAAGCACACTTTTTAATGTGGATATTCTGATGATAGATTCTGCTTTTCCTGACAGTGTGTGCTCATATTGATTCTTTAAATGAAGTGACGGGTAACACCCAGCAAGGACATTGGATGTTTTCTGTTGTTTTGAACCATTATTTTGTATTTTCAGCAGCCAAGGAAAAAAGGATTTCAGAGCAATTTCTGGGTTTCCTTGCAATAAAGCAATGCCATTCATGCAGTTTCCATGTTCACTCGGTGGGCAGCCCAGTGACAGGATTCAGCAGTGTGGTCTCCTTCCACTACTGACAACAGGCAAAGTAGATCTAGGTTTAGCGAGCATAGGGCTTTTGCGGCCATTTTGCTGATTCTGGTGCCACCGGCACACAGTGATGTTGCAGGGCGGAGCCTAGTGGGTTAAAACATCCCACACTCCACAATCAATCAGAGGGGTTTAAAGAACACCCTCAACGTTTACATAGGTTCTTCTCGTCCTGTGGTGCCTCCCCTTAAAGCTCCATTAGTTGCGTCTGCCCCATATTACTATATGCTTCTGGTGTGGTACATGCCACCATCATTCTCTCATGGGTGCACGCCACTTCCACTTCCATGATCGTCTCACTTTTGGAGGCCTTACGCTTGGCTTCCGTGTCTGCTGTGTGGTTTCCGCGTGACACGAAATCTGTCCCTTTAGTGTGGGTGGCGCATTTCACGACCGCTATGCCCACTGGGAGTTGTAGTGCCTTAATCAGCCTGTCCAATAAAGCTGCATGTTCACCGGCATGCCGTCTGCTTGGAGGTAGCCCCTCCTTTTCCAGAGCACTGTAGACGTCACATAGGCGGAGTCACTGTATACCGTTACTCAAGTATCAACGCCAATAATTCTTCAGCCTGTGCTGAATAATGAGATGGTTTTCGTGCACTGACAAGTACTCGAAATTCTCAATTTGCTATGTGTTTCATTACGGCAACGCCTGTATATCTTTGTCCGTCTTCTTGGTTAATTCCCGAAGATCCATCAATAAAAACAATCTCTCCTCCCGCCAGGGCATTTTCTTTCACCCTGGGGTTTTTATCATAGAATTCCTCATAGTTTGCACAGTCATGTATCAGCTCTCCTTCAGTAACTGGCTCAGCTATGAAGGTAGCTGGGTTCACTGTTTTACATCGAACTGTTTTGATCGATGGATTAGATATGATCACTTCATATGCAGAAGCTCTCTGCGACGTCAACCTGCCTTTATGTTTCTCTAAAATGGCGAATAGTGAATGTTCGACGTATAGCATCATGGAACATCCCATCACAATAGTTGTTGCCTTTTCTATGGCGAACGCTGAGGTAGCTAAACTTTGTTCGCATGGGACGTGGCCTCTCATTACTGAGTCCAGGTTTCCACTGTAATATGCCAGGGGCTAGTATCCCCACAAAGTTTTTTGAGTGAGCACTGCTGTCATAACGTTGCCAACTGTGTGCGAGAACAGGTAGAATTCCTCTGCATAATTAGGAATCCCGAGAACTGGAGCCGTACAAATCGATCTCTTGAGTTCAGCAAACTCTTTTTCCATTGCCTCGGAACATTCAATCTTTTCCTTTGTCGTCTGGGCCTTCTTCAGGGCCTGGAGCAAGGGCTTTGTATATGAGCTGTAATCGAAGACCCATGCTCTAACATATTTGCATAGGCCTAAAAAGCTCTGCATTTGCTTTATCGTGAGTGGCTTAGCCGTGCTCATGATGGCTTCAGACCTTTCTGGGGTAACCTTTTTACCTTCATGTGAGATTAGCTGGCCTATGTATAGCACCTCCTGTGGACAATATTGCAACTTTTCCTTGTCAACCGTATAACCTTTCTCAGCCAGTATAGTCAATAGCTGAATAGAATCGCGTCTGCATTGTTCTTCCATGGGGCTGCAGATCAAAATGTTGTCCACGTATTGCAAGATGACATTTTCCAATGCAATATTGCTTAGGTCCTGTCATGACTCCTGCCTTTGGACTGGGGTGTCAGACCATGTCGGCTGCACCCAGTACCTCCATCAGGGCCTCGAGGATCTTGACATTTGCCCCCAGACTCACTTGGAGTCACTCCTGGGGCCTTTGGCTCATGTGAAAAGCCAATAATCTGGGCCCATAAGGGCATTTTTTCAACAACATGGATGCTCCCACATGGCTTAGTTCCATAACTGAGTCATGCGGTCTAGCATTTTGGGTGTGGCAGGCCCAGGGACACCTAGGATACCTGCGGGCTATATAAGCCACGCCCGGATTGCAGAACACCCTTTGCGTTGCTCTGCTTGCTGCAGCGTGATGTTCACCACGGTCAGCTGGAATCTTCATCCGCACGCCGGACCTGATCTCCTGCAATAAACCGAGATAAGATACCATTAGTATTTGCTTACCTTTTGGAATCAGCTTTCAAACTCCGCTCCAGGATCCCGAGCAGTCAACATCTCGCAGGCGGATCTCGCTCCATCAAGAAAACCGCTACCTGGGAAAAGAAACAGAGAAAACAAAATTAGTAAGCGTTTATTCTTCACATTCAATAAGCACTTGCTTACCTGCATAGAACGGCCTCCAACGCCTGCAGAAGAACGGAAGGGCTGGTTCCAACTCAGAGTGCCAGTAAGCGGTTCGCCCACCACTACTCACCGCTCTCCATCTTCTCGGCACACATATTCTGGATCAGCACCGCAGCCTGCAAGAAAGACAATATTAACCTGTTTAGGACAAGAAAAGCATATAGCGCCGCGCTCTGCGCTTTCTTACCATCTCGTGCACAAACTGCGCAACATCACGAGGACAACATCCACACCTATAAACAAAGGAAAGAGTTAAATAGAGACAATTACAAAACAAAGAACACACCATCAAGACAGACGTACCTGAAGAACGGAGTCACAGCAGGTCTGGACTCTGTAGAGTCGCTCCAGTGAAGTAACTAGGCAGCGACTAACCCAACTCCAACGCACCCCTGCACCGAGTGGCAGGATGGAGAGTGCACCTTATCAAGAAGCAAGGTGAGAAGTGCGCCAGGGGGTCCTTGGGTCCATATGGGAGGTGGGCCCCGGGTCAGAGGAGAATACCAAGCTAAAATCTAACTACTGTGTTTTAGACCTGGTCTTCAGCCACATGAGGGTCCAAAGGAAGAGGTCCAAGGGTGAAACAGTTTGGTCTGGGTGGCGCCCCCGTGGATACCAGGTGAGCGTTACAGGTCCATCTGTAGGACTCTATTGAA
Organism: Ambystoma mexicanum; assembly: GCF_040938575.1. Classification (NCBI taxonomy): domain Eukaryota; kingdom Metazoa; phylum Chordata; class Amphibia; order Caudata; family Ambystomatidae; genus Ambystoma; species Ambystoma mexicanum. Next base: position 1,070,451,007 of record NC_090924.1, on the reverse strand, counting down.
ATTGGATAGGGACTCACAGTACCCCTGTGGCAACCTCGTGCTTTTCAGATGCATTTGTCTGAAAGTGAATGACGTCAGGTCTTGAGAGTCACGGTGCAACGGGATTGAGAAAAAGCCATTTTTCAAATCAATCATTGTGAAATATTTTGCCTCGATGGGTATGTTACATAGGATTGTAGATGGATTAGGGACTATGGGGGGAACTCGGCTTCAACAATGTCATTTAATGCTCTTAAATCTTGGATTAAATGCCAAGACCCTCCCTTTGATTTCTTGATGGGATAAATCACTGTATTACAGGGTGACTCCGACATCACTAAGATGCCCTGATCCCTCATGGCGGAAATTGTCTTCGCGATCCCTTTATCCGCCACTCTGTACATGGGATATTGTCGTGCTCTCTCTTGTCGTGTAAAATTGCTCCTGGTTTCAGTTTAATTTTTACTCCTCCCACTCCCTTCAGGAGGCCTATGCCATATGGTCCTGTAGTCTATACTGAGACAGGCACCTGGGCCATGTCGTCATCAAAGTATTCCGGACGTATCATTGCCAACATCATTCTCTGAGCCACTTCTCTTTTGATCATTTTTACCCAAAATATGAGACTTACTTCCACCCTTGTCTCATCTGAGTCTGGTTGTTCTTCCAACAGATTGTCATCGGTGACGTCAGTCACTCGATAACCTTGTTCGATGGCGATAATCGCACACCATTGTCTGCCTTCATCGTCGTAGCCTTCGACCAATGCTACTTTCCCTCGCACTGCTGCGGTATGTATCATCAAGGGAAATACTTGTCCCTCCTCTGCATGCATAGGTATTCTTGGTCTGAATAGAAACTCATCAGGGGTTCTCATAGTTCTATCTGCGAGGCCTGGTAATCCTGCCATAAGCATACGCATGCCATATGTGAAAACTTCTGGCTCTAATGGTATAGCTCTCATGAATATATGTCCTGAGTACGCCCTGATCATTTCGCACACGTTTGAATAATGCATTACTGGAGTGGAACATACTATGCCCTCCTCCGTGAACGAGATCATCATGTTCAACTTTGTCATTAACTCTCGACCCAAAATGTTTTCTGGAGTCTGACGTGAATATAATAAAGGTACATTCATTTTGCACTCCCCTACGGAGACTGGGAGTGCGTCTGTAAAGTGCGTCTGTAAAGGGAACTCAACAGTGAGCTCCTGTAAAACTCTGAGTATCTATGTTCTCGCCGGACAAGTAAAACTTGCCTTGTCATGTGCACGAGCGTGTTGCACCCGTGTCAACTAAGAAGGAATATTTTTTATCACCTATTGCGACATTCACCCTAGGTTACCTATTAGGGTCTGGTGTCACTGATAGGATAGAGCACATCAGGGTTCCCAGTGAGCTGTCCTAGTTCATATATAGGTTCAGTCCACTGTACATTTGTGGATTCTCTCCATTCCCTGGGTTGGCTCCCCTTCCAGAGCTTGTGCCCTGAGACGATTGCGGTGGTGCCAGTGAAATTGCTCTTGTGGCAAATTCCCCATGTTCTGGGGTTAAACCCCTTGTTGCGCACCTTGCTGCACACCTTGTGCTTGCTGCTGCATTGTGTGATTCTGTGCATTGCCCTGTTGTGAGATCGCAGGTGGATTCGCCTTGCCTGCTCCCATCTTTGGCTATTCTGCCACACGTCTTGACTTCTGCACGTGCGCGCCAAATGCCCCGTTATTCCACACAGCCAACATACTGGCGGTGGTTGGATTATTTGGCCGGTTGGCATATCTGGGTTGCCTGTTTGCACGTTTTGAAAACCTCCTTGATTACCTTGGAAAACTCCTTGATTACTTTGCCATCCTCTTCCTCTAAATCCTCTTCCCCTCGGGTACAGTCCTACGTTACCCTGGTTGTTCTGCTGTGGGTTAGCCACCTGTTGTAAGTTCTGTTCAGCTGGGCTAGTTAGCATGGCTCCTTCGAGAGCAAACTTTGATAATTGCTTTTGCACCAGCTTTGCTTTCTCATCCTTTCGAGTGGCCTTCTTTTTCCGATTCTTTTCTTGTAACAGTTTACAGTAATGTGTGATAGTTAGCTGTATTTCAGCCCAACGTTTAGCCTCAACCCCTACCAATTTCTTGAGCTGTTCCTGAACTGGTTCTGCCAACTCTTGGCACAATATGTGGAAATCACTGGTATAGATTTTGTCCAAGATTCATGCGTTTCGAGCACCCACGCGTCTTGGAAGTTCTGGATATAAATCAACAGATCTTCTGACACATTTTTTGAGTCATTATAGCTCCCATATCGGAAGTGTTCGGGTACACCACTTGTAGCGCTTTCCATACTGCTGCTCTGCAATTATTAAATGGCGCTCCGTCGTGAGCAGTGTTAATTATGGTTACACCAGGGTACCCTGCCCGTGTCCACACATTGTCTGCTCTCTCACCAAGTATGGCGATCAGGAGACCTTTAACGTGAGACCCCCTGTCATTTTCTCTAACTCATGTATCCACTTCCCGGCTCCCGATGTCAGCATTGGAAGCTTGTTTTTCAGGTTTTCTCAATCCATGTGTGGCCAAGGAATATATTGCGGTCTTGCTCCCTCCTTTTCTAGTAGCGGAAATTGGAATGCACAGTCTTCCTTCTCTTCTCTCTTAGCTCTCCTGTCTACCGCTTGGGTAATATTCCTGCATCGCCGTCTGCCTGGAAATGTCCTCAACTTGTCTTCATAGGCGGGTGCTGACACCCCCCTCTGACCATGGGGTGTTCCATCATGCCGGTCCGACTGTGTGGCAGACTCTGATGTCCTTGGTGCGGACTCACTAGCATCCGACCATCGTACCCCTTTGTCCCTTGGGATCCGCTCTTCGTGCCGTCTCCCTTCTTCATTTGTCTCGCACTCCGTTCCCTCTCCAGAGTCGGACATTGATTGTTCCCAATTCACGTAACTTCTTGTGTCATCATCGTTTTTACTGATTTCTAGTCTGTCCAGGGACAGTCTCCTGCTCCCACTACTTCGGGTGACATCCTCAGTGTCATACAGTTGAGTGCTTTCCAAGCGCTCGTCTTCCCTTCCCCTTTGGGATATTTGTTCTAGTCCCATTTCGTCATATATTTTATCAATCTTTTCCCTGATGCTTCTGGTATCAAAGTCGTCTTCAATATTTGCCCTAGTCGTGCCTGGTACTGAGTCGTACGCAGGAAAGAATTCTTCAATGTCTTCCCATTCTGCAACAGGATCATTTTTTTTTAACTTCGCGCTCCAAATATTCGAGATCGCGTGTCCCCTGTCTACGCTTACGTTCAATGTCAACATCAAATTCTTTACGCTTCCTCGCCTCTACTCTGACCTTATCTTCTTCCCTTCTCCTTTCATTTCTACATTCATTTTCCCTTCGAACTTCCTCATCTTTTCATCTCCTTATCCTTTTTTCACATACTCTTTTCTCTTCTTTTAAACTTTGCCGTTTCTGTCTGTCTAAGGCATAGACTGCTCTCTGTTTGCGAGCAAGCTGTTGTTCTTGCTCTTCACGATATAGCTGTTCACACCTCAGTCTATCCTTCCGTTTTATTCTTTCATCCCTTAACTTCTTTAGTTTCTCCTTTCTCTGTGCCTCATCTAACCTCTCTTTAGGTCTCACATCGTCACTTCCTTTTCCATCGATTTTCAACAATATCTGTCTTCCCATCCATTCGTCTTTTGCAAATGCTATCTCATCAGTTCTGCTTTCACCTTCTTTCCATTTCTTTCCCTCTCTCTCTCCTTATCGAGAGATGCACTAATATGTGCCTGATCCTTCCTCTCATCATCGCGTCTCTCCTTGTCCCTCAGGACTGCGGAGGTAAGTTTCTGGTTCTGATCCTTCCCTCGGTTTTCGTCACTACTGTAAGTAGGTGACTCATATGCAGGGTTGCTATACCAGGTGGCTGCCTTAAGCTCTCTTAATGGGTAGAGTCCCTCAGGCTTACTTCCCTCAGTTTCTGTTTCAGGTGGGGCAGGTGGCGCGGTAGGCGTCTCACCCCCCTCCGTGCATACGTTTAATATCCAGTCAGCAGGTGGCTCTTCTTCCTTCGACTGTTCGAACATTTTCCAAAGTTCTAGAACAGCAAGGCGTTTCTCTAGTTTTTTTCCTTTATATGTGGCATGCAAGTAAGTCGTCATATGCTGTAAGACCGCTTTAGCCACTCGGTGCTATATTTCTTAAGCTTGGGTGCATGTTTCAACAGTTGCTTACATAAGTGTGCCAATGGTGTAATTTCTTCCATGCATAAATCTGTTCTACTTTCCTCTTAAATACCACTTTTCAATGCTTCCATGCAATTTTAACACTGTCATCAATGTGAGCGAGCACCAAACACTGCAAGCTCCAATCCAATTTTTTCCCGCCAAAACCTTTTATCACCAATTTACTCAAGAACATCAATCCATGTGCGATTCCCTCTCAACTATAGAATTGCGTAACAACCCTATTTGATTTCAAACAACACAAGACAGAATTTCTTACATGTGACATACGACAGAACATGTATGACAGACACTTGACAGACTTGACAGACCCCAGCTAGACACAAATATCTCTGCCTCTAATTTGTACCATGGAGTTTAAACAAACCCCCTTTACGACGTCTTTAAATGTGGTAGTAGCCTAGTCATCCCCTATTATGTGGGCTCTTAGATCCCGTTTCTTCTGACTGCTATATTAAAGCGCAGGAATAGGGCGAATCCTCTCTCTTCTCAAGTGTCTGCCCTGGAATCCTCTCTCTTCTCAGGTGTCTACCCCGGTAACCTCTCCTTTCTCGAGTGTCTACCCCGGTATTCTCTCCTTTCTCGAGTGTCTACCCCAGTATTCACTATTTATTCAATTATTCTCGAGTCATTATCCCCTTATATATATACAGTCTTCTCTACTTCTGACTATTTTGTTTTCTCCACCTCCCTCCGTTACCTTTTCCCTTACTTGTTCTAATGCTTAATACATTTGTCAAAGCATTACATTTTTTTTTTCATTCACCGCTCGCATGGTTCCTCTCTGGATCCTCGGGATCACCGCCTCCGTTACCGCCTCCTTTAGTCTTTCGTCTTTTCCGCTGCCCGTAGGAATGGAAGGGTTATGTTTAAAAAACAGGTCCTTCAGACCCACTGCAGTTGGATAGATTTAAACTATCATTGTCCACGGAAGCTTCACAGTCTACTCGGCCAAATAGCAAAGGACTTGTGATATTGCCGAAGACCTAGAGTTACTTCGTGTCGTCGGTCAATAGGTGTCTTATTTTAATCAATAGTTAATAATTGATGGTCAAAACCATCCTCTCTGCTACCGAGTGTACAGGAGGGCGGAGCGACCTCTGACGGGCCCATGGGATCACAGCTCACCCTCGAGTACCTTTAAAACGAGATAGCTGCACCTTGAGGTCGACGGGGTGTGAGATTCTCTTGCTACAACATCAATCAATAAAGACAACTCAATGGTTTCTCAAAGGGAATTCCGTTTAATGACAAGTACAAAAAACGGGGAATCAATAGGAAATCATCAGTGATCCGATCGCCAGTCTCGCTTCAACTTCCACAATCTTCATTGAAACAGCAATTCTTATAGGCAAAATTCATCATCATTTACGTGTAACACTCGAAAGTTTGTCATGCAAGTCTATTGGTTGGAAAAGGTAACTTAAGTATAGGTTCTATATCTGTATATGGTAACAGGGTGTGAGGATTGGATAACTCTTATCGGTTGGGTGTCTACACCCATCCCTCTATATCACTCATGCAAGTACACCGTCTCATTGGTTCTACTAGCTATAGGACCCTAGATTACTTGGTCCATTGTGATTGGGTCGGTTACACCCCCAGGCATAAATCCCTACTTTAATTAGCAGCATGCAGAATGGTTACCCAGATGCGGCATGCCCCAAGATTCACCCTGCCTCCCTTCCATCAATCAGTACTTTAGGGCTATGGGCCTCATTACGACTCAGGCGGTAAGGGTTTTACGGCGGCGTAAACAGCGCCGACCCTTACCGCCTGAGTACGAGGTCCCTTAGCGCCATGGCGGATTTAACACCTGCTTTTAGCAGGTGTTAAAATCCATGGCGCTAAGGGACCATGGAGTTAATTACGCCACCATAATTTACGGTGGCGTAATTAACGCCTTCCCCACTCCCATTATGCCCTATGGGGCAAAAATGGGAATGGGGAAGGGTAAATGGGGATTGGGGACTTACCGCCCCGCCAACCTCGGAATGGGGCGGTAAGTCCGCCAACCACCATGGCGTAAACATAGTTTACGCCATGGTGGTAAAGTCACGTCCCAGGTGGTAACTTACCGCCTGCGTCGTAATGAGGCCCTATGTGTCTGTTAGTTGGCTGAGGATGGCCTCGAAATTGTAGTTTCTTATCGGGAAAAGTTATGGCATCCTCTGGTTTTGGGTGACATCAGACGTTGGTACCTTTTTGCGCTTGGCTGGTCACGTGTTAGTACACCATGAAGCTGCTTCATTTTCTATCAATTTGCGTATTTGATTCTCTCTTCGGCCTCGCCACCTGCCTGGGCCTCCTTATCTCGACCTTCATGGGCAGGCTGTTATGCTCTGAAGTTTTGATTCTTCAAAGTTGCCGCTCTCCTCCCTTCCATAGGTTGACCTCGAATTCCCAGCATGAGCTGATTCTTGCTAAGTTTTGATTCCGCTCTTTCATCTGGCTTTGTGCTGGTATATGAATCCTGGCCTGTTTCACCCCTACCATCCTGGGCTTAATTCTGCTTCCATGTAGAGTGGACTGCACTTATAATGTGCATCATTGAGGTAGATATGTATATATAGTTGGCGCTTGCCGCTCTATTCTTCTACTAAGCATAGCAAGCAGTACTGTACCCTTAGCTTCTTACGTTCCAAGCCTATTTACAGGCGTTAGCTAGTTGCATATTTTCATCCTACTTCCTGGTTACGTTTCTTTATATTGCAACACTATTTCTTCTTCTAAGTCTGTGATATCCTTTTCCATGGTGTTTCGTCTTAGTGTGTCATCTTTTTGGTTGTTGTTTCGTTTATCTGTACGTCTGTCCGGGCCCTTGCGTCGTCATCATTCGCCATCGATTAAGGCCCTTTGGGTCTCTTCTGGGACAGTTTGAAAGTAGTCTTCATATCGTGTCAGTTGTTGGTACGGTTGTCTCAATGGGTACCGTGCTGCCCATGGTTGTCTGGTAATTGGCATTTCAACAGGTATTGCTCTTCTGATGGGCACTGGGCAAAGACCTAGTGCGGCTCTCTGCTGGTTTATTTGCTCATCGTACATCACATATCTCAGCGAGTATGTTTCTGGTATTTCAAAATGGATGGCTGGAGTGCAGGCGATATCTGGGACCTCCTCTACAGAGGTACCTCAGGGCAATTTCTCAGAATATGATTTGAAGATCTGCAATACATTCAAAGATTGAGCTCTCAACGTCTCTTCCTTTCCTCAGAAGTCAAGTGCCTCTTGTTGCACCAATCTGAATTGGTTCTTCAGTCGCCATTCACTCCTTAGCGACTGGTGTTTGGCTAAACAAAGAGGTATAACCCCTACCTCTCTTCTTCTCGTGATGTCTCTCTGCCAATCTGACTTTGATCTGTAGAGCCAACGTAACCAGCTCCTGAAATGTGTTAGGTCGAGAAACCCTGGCAAACTCATCTTTAATTTCTTCCTGCAGACCTCTGCGAAAAATTGTCTGTTGAGCCCTGCCTGGCCATCCTGCACTTAGAGATAGTCTCTGGAATAGTGTTACATAAGACTGAACATCCTGAGATCCTTGTTTGATATCGAGAATGGCTTCATATGTGGAAAACTAAACCTCAGAACGTTCGAAGCGAGCCCTGAAGTTCGGAACAAACTGGTCGTTGTCATTTAAGGACGGATCTGAGTTTGTAACTAAAGGAGTTGCCCAGGCTAGTGCACTCCCAACCAAATTAGAAATCAAGAATCCAACCATGGATTGACCAGCTCCAAAAGTCTTTGGTCTAAAGGAGAAATACACAGAACAGGCATCGAGGAATTCCTTCATCTTCTTAGGACTACCGTCATACTTGCCAAATGGGAATGGCATGGCGGGGAGATCTCCTCTTCCTTCATCTCGTGCAGCCACCTATTGGCAAAGGGTGAGGTTCTCTGCGTGAAGAGTTTGTACTTCCACCCTTAATCCTTGTGTGGCATTGTACAGTTCCTGAAATTGCTCCAGGGATGTCATCTTGTTCTCTTGGTGTTGTATACTGTCAGGCTGATGGGAACCCTCCCAGAACTCCTCCTCACCTGGATCTTCAACAGAACTCTCCTGTGTCTCAGATTCCTTCTTTCGTCTGGATTTCCTCTGCTCCGCAGACCTTCTTTCCTTCTTCTGATGAAGGTAGGGGCGAGCTCCCTCAGAGGCCACTTTGACCTGATAAGCTTCCAAGTCCAGAGGACCGCCAAGGAGCAAGCTCCCAAAAAGTCAGGGAAAAAGCCTCCTTGGCTTAAAAAAAAACCCTGGAAGCTGTAGTACTGGCAAGTTGGATCCTCCTGTTGCTATGTATAGCAGTTCTGAGTAGTCTGAGAGACACTTGGCGGTGCAGTCTCTGTGATGGCACAAATAAATCTATGAGGTGCTTGATGATACAGGTATTGAGGCGAAGAGGTGTCCTCCAACTGGATGTTTGTATGAGTAGGCGGATATATTCACCCAAAACTACTGTCTCAAAGTAAGGTAGATGAAAAGAGCCAGTATATAGAAGCGTACTTCAAGTGGTTAAGAAAAGGGTCTCAAGAAAAAGGTATGCAGAAATAGAACCATAAGCCACTACGAAATGGAAAGAAAACCAGGACTGGAACACTACAAAGAAAGGAAAAGGCACAGTACAGATAATGTCAAAAGGATTACAGATGGATAGTGCACGAAAAGGCGCAGACAGAGGAGACGAGCTGACGAGCAGATAAGGTACGGCAGGCGCTGTGGAAGTAAGTAAACAGAAAAGCAGTGTAGGATGTGGGCACGGAAGGCACAGAGGACCGCTGTGAGAGAAGAGCAGAAAGGGAAATCCGAAAGGCAAAAAGCCATTAAGACAGGGTGAAAAGAGAATACCGACAGGCAAAAAGCCCTGAAAGGTACCTGATAAACTTACCCGAAAGTGCAGGAAACAGGAAAGGATGCAGAAGGGGAGCGAGGCGGGGAAATAACAAGGTAAAATTAGCCAGCAACACTGATATAACATGCGCAAGCAGCGTTAGGTCTAAGAAAGGTGATACAACGCAAAGAAGAATAGGCTGCGCCTAGCCTTATAGTGAAGACAGCCATATTAGAAAAAGACTAGAGCGTAACATTGTAAATAGCTCTCCATGTTACGAGAGCCTCCACCTCTGCCAGCACTTCCAAGGGTGATTCATGACATTATCCGACAAACATTTCTTAAATAAATAAATTAACCAGGTCATGGCGGAGGACTGTAACTGCCTCTGGTGACCCCTTTGAAGGGGTCACCAGATGCAGTTGCAGTCTTCCGCCACGACCCGGTGAATTTATTTATTTATGCAATGTTTGTTGGATACAGCTACCCGACAAACATTGCACAAATAAATAAATCTGCCAGGTCCACGTTTTTTTTTTCTTTTTGGCTGCGCAGACCATGAAATATACAGGCAGCAATCAGTGCTTTTGAGCCCCCGAGAAGTATCTGGCAGCAGTATCTCAGAACAACATAGGCAACACTTACCAGAACTAGGCCTCAGTGTGCACGCACATGGCACCGTGATGCTGGGCTGGGCTGGGCTGCAGGCTCTCCCCTGGGCTCAGCTACAAAGTGTGAAGGTGGCGATGTGTGTGCCCTTCACTCCACCCACAAAAATTATGTTTTATGATTTCCATTGGCTGAGAAACAGCCAATGGAAATACTGTTACCATGCAAGGCATTTTTTATTTGTTTTATTTCCACTACTATGATGCTCCTTGCATGGTAACAGTATTTCCATTGGTTGTTTCTCAGCCAATGGAAATCATAATGTGTGGACTAACGAAACATCAACAAATATAACCCTAATCCTTTGTCTGTGCTCCTGAGCTGCGCGGGCCACATAAAATGGCTTGGAGGGATGCATTGTGGCCCGCAGGCCTTATGTTGGACAACCCTGTACTAAACCATTAAGTAACAAATGACCCGTCATTAGCGGTTTCGTGTGCTACATTCTGATTGGAGGGGCTGCTCTTGGCTGCAGGGTGACTTAACAGCTCTTAATTTTTGTGCTGCAGCATTGATTGCGGCCCTGTGTGTTTGCTGTGCTGGCCGACACAGCCCTGCAGACAGTGCAGAGAAAGTAGCCCAGCTGAGGTAGGGCGGCACCCAGCACCCCCTAGCAACGCCACTGGGTGTCAGACATGACATAGGGCAACTTGGAAGCTTTGTGGGTATCATGTATGACACAGGGTTACTTAGCAGCTTTACGAGAGATCCCAAAATAATGTAAGGGGGTTCGGAAGAGGGGTAGGAGTGGGAGGACATCGCCCAAAAGCATTTTAAAATAATGTTTTTAAATGGTGCATTTCGCAGAGAAATGTTTGAGAAAAATGGGGTAAAACACCATTTAATGTACACTTGGCCCCCTAAACCTTAGAGGGCCAAGTGTACATTTAATGGCTTTTTACCCAAGTATGCTCTAAAATGCAACATGTTAACCAATTATTAAAAATAGATTTAGCGGGGAAAAAACCCTAATCCCCCTTGATTGAGTTGGGACCCCTCGCTGCGCTCAGTTGCTATGGCATTTCCATGGGAAATATTTATTTCTCTCCACTTAAAAAATTCAGGAGGTCCCACTGGCCCTCGGACTGTGTTGGGAACGGGGTGGGGGGAGCACAGGGACTGTGGTGGGAGCAGAATGGGCGGGAGCACTGGGATAGTGGTGGGAGCAGGTTTAGCGAGAGCCCAGCGACTTGGTAGGAGTGGATGAGGGAGCCCAGCGACCGTGTTGGGAGCAAGTGGGGGAGCCCAGGGACTACACTGGGAGTAGCGTGCGGTAATGGCACTCAATAGTTCATAGCCATTTGTACATACTGTCCATTTGACATTTTGGGGAGGGGCCTGGCCTGCCTAAAGCTAGTTCAAGGGGGCCCAGGCCAAAAAAGTTTGAATATCACTGCTCTAAGGTAACACATGAAAAGAATCAAGTAAATGCCATGTCACAAACAGTCCACAGGAGCATATTACATAATTTTAATGAAGCTTCAGTAACGGTCACTGTAAATTACTTCCAAGCAGCTGCAGACACAATCTATCTTTGCCAGTAATGGTTATGTTAGGGCACTTGTATAGTGCAGCATTCACCAACGAGGGCCTTGAAACACTAGGCAGTGAGCGTAAACAAGACAGCAAAAGCAGAGAACACAACATTAATCAAGAGGAAAGAGCAGAGTCTTGAGTTGTCGACGGAAAGTGAAATGGTCCTGAACCTGGCGCAGCCGAAGAGGAAGCAGATTCCACAATCGTGCAGCACAGACAGAGCCTGGGGACCAATTGCATTGGTGATGATGTGCGGTACAAATACTTTTAACATTAACAGACAGAGAAAGAGCACCCGCCAAAGCGGGCACATCGGAAATGGGGAACAGAGATACAGAGAGAGGAGGCAGAGTGGAGAGAACCGGGGGGGGGGGGACATGCCGGGAGAATTTCACCTGCAGATGATTGTAAAAGGCGCAATGAACTATACACAGGGATTTAGTTTGCCCTGCTATCAATCGGCAGCCAGTGCAGTGCTTTAAGGGCAACAGAGGCAGAGGAGAACCAAGGGGCCCCCAGGGCCAGAGGGGCAGCAGAATTCTGGAGAACCTGAAGGTGGTGGAGCAGAAATGTAGCTTGAGCCAAGTATAAAGAGTTATTGTAATCAAGAGAGCCAGAGATGAGAGATGAAACGATGATTGGGTGAAGGGAAGCAGGAAGAAATGGAAGAACCTTACAGAGAACATGAAGTTTAAAGTGAACAGCCTGGCAGACTGCACTCACCTGAGGAAGAAGCGAGAGAGACTAGGAAAGTTTGAACCCAGGTTTTTAACAACATGCAAAGGGGTAGGAAGAGGACCCAGCTCCAGAGGCCCGAAAGCTGTGGACCAAAGAGAGGCTTTGGGCTGGGGACCGACTAAGAAGACCTCTGTTTTGTCCCCATTGAGACACAGCCAGTTTCATACCATCCAAGAATGGATTGCAGAGAGGCAAGGACGGCATAGAGAGGCGGTACCAGGTGTTGCCAGATCCAGTCGCATCAAGATTTGGGTATCACCGGCATCGGAATAACTACAAAAACCAAAATAATGAATCAACAAAATAAGCAGGCAGATATAGACATTGAAGAGTAGAGGGGAAAGCGCCAAGCCTTGAGGGACTCCGCAAAGAAGGGGAAGAGCAGAAGACGTGAAAGGGGAAAGAGACAGATATTGAGAACGATCTGTAAGGAAAGAGGTAAACCACTGCAGAACTATGCCAGAGATGCCCAGTTGGGAGAGCCTCTGGATCAGGATGGCATGGTCAATGGTGTGGAATGCAGCAGAAAGGTCCAGGAGGAGGAGGGCATGCCACCTCCACCCCCTCTGGTCTGCGATCTGAGCAAGATCGTCCACTACTGACACTAAGACGGACTCAGTACCTTGACTGGGCCTAAAGCCAGACTGAAAAGGGACAAGGCAGCAGGAATTTTCCAAGTAAGAAGAAAGCAGAGGCGTGATAAGAGATTCAAGCAATTTCATAGGATACAACAAGAGAAAAATGGGACGGAAATTGTCCGGGAGAGCAGGGTCCAGATTAGGCTATTTGAGAAGAGGAATGAACAATGCATTTTTAAGGGAAGGAGGTATGACACATGTAGATAAAGAAGAATTCACAGAGGAGGACATCAGTGAGGCAATCTGAGGTATAATCTCCTTGACGACCCTGAGAGGAATAGGGTTGGCAGGGGAGGCCGATTTAAGACATAACGTGGCTGGAATGCTGTTGGCCTCAGAGAAAACAGGAAACTGAGACCAAATAACAGAAGGGGTGGGAACCGGACAGAGAAAGGCAAAGAAACCAAGTGCTGTAATACAGTGATCTTCAGACATTTTATCCTGAAAAAAGAACATAAGGAGCAGCAAAGAGATGAAGAGGGGCTAATAGAATTAGCAGAGGGAAGGGTAGACAGAGGATGAACAATTTTTAAGAGAGTTTTAGGGGCATTGGAGGCCGCTTCGATGGAAGAAGTAAAAAAGGCACGCTTGGCCTCAGGAATAGCGAACTGATAGCAGGCCGTAGCTCGTCTGAAGGCGAGCAGGGCAGAGGAAGAATAGTAAATTCTCCATCTGCGTTCGGCCTGACAAGGCACAACTCAGCAAGATAAGCTGAGAACCTGGGCTGCGATGGATGGCCATAAGGCTTAGAGGGCCAAAGAGGAGCCATATTGGCCAAAGCCGAAAATGCAGACATTGAGGAAGAAACGTCCGACGGGGTGCCGACTGAAAGACAGTCAAAGATGTTGGTTATAATGGCAGACCGGCACACACTATTCCAGCCGTAGGGCTGGAGGATGAGGCCAGAGGATGGTCATTGTAAATCAAATTCTTGAGACTGCAGTCACTATCTATGCCAGTAATGGTCACTGTATATCACTTTCATGACTGGCATTGATAGGTTGTGACTGCAGATTTGTGCAAGTGGTTTACAGTGACCATTAGTGGCATAGATAGATTTGGTCACAGCTTCATGAAAGTGATTTACAGGCTGTCGTACAATCCATTTATACCAGTAATGCCCTCTGTAAATAACATGTATTACACTGCAGCCAAAATCTATCTATGCCATTAATGGTCAATGTAAACCCCTTGTAGAAAGCATCAGCTTCGACCTATCTATACCAGCAATGGTCACTGTAAATCACTAGCACAAAACTGCGATCAGCATTTCTACTTCTCCATACAGACACATGTACGCAATGCATGCATTGCATTTACTTTGCACACATAGCCAGGCAGATACCCCCACACAAACACTACGCATAATGTTACATACATGTGCAGACTCACTCAAAACCAATCACTTTTACGCACCAATATCCCATAGAAAATATTCATTCTTGGCTGGTTTAGCCTGCGCTCCCTAACTATTCTTACCATTTGAAAACTGCTCTGCCGCCAAGGGAAGATCCTACTCGAATAGTGGGAACCAATTCTTCATTGCCTCAAGCCCTTTCCTGACTTGCTAAAGCCCTGCCAAGAATACCCGGTTTTTGTTCTGTCTGCGCGATTGTGCATTTTTATGCACAACTGTACTGTTGAGCACAAAGTGCTCCCCTCTTCTTAGGGTTCGACTCAAAAGTTAGGGAACAACTCTGAAGAATTGTCTAATGCTCTTAGTGTGTTAACTCAACCCTCTCTTTACAGGTTGTGGATGTGTGTTACTGCTGTGTCGCATTAGGAAGCATAATGTTTATATGTTATCTAGTATAAGGATTTTGTGTGATAACTGTTTTGATATAACTACTTGCGACTATTGATCTGGCCGACAATAAATGTATAGATATTTTTCATATACACTTGTCTAAGAGTAATTTGTGGTTCGTTACTGTGTGTGCTCATTGTGGCCTTTTGATCACTCTCACCCCTCCTGCGACTTAGTCTTGACTGCCCACCAAGCTACATAGATTGGTCTGGCTTGTCCAGAAGGTTCCCCTGTTTCACTAAACCAAGGGTGGCCTCCTGCACTTCTGCCCACCACGTCAGAGTTTAGAAATCCATCTTCACCTCAGGCCTGCTACTTCTTCATTGACCTCAGCGACCCTGGCAGATCTGCTACATGGATTTTATAACAGATCTCCCACGGAACATGGGCATATGGTTATCTGGACAATCGTAGATTCCTTTACCAGGATGGCTCTGTTTGTGGCATTAAAATCCGTCCCTTCAGCACTTGTCCTAGCTCAATAATTTCTCTGAAAAGTATTTTGATTGCATGGGATACCTGAAGCTATTCTGACAGACCAGGGTTTTCAGCTCATTTTGGTAAATCCAGTTGAACTTTACCTCCCCATTTTCTATTCAAAGTGATGGACAGGGTGAACACGCCAATCAGACAATCGGACAATGTCTCTGTTGTAATGTCACAGAACAAGATGACTGCATTACCTTACTGCCCGTAGTATGATTGGCTTAAAGGGAACATCTAGGTATACGTTCCATACTTGTTGGGAAAGTGATTGGGTCTCTAATATCAGGTGGGTCAACTAAGCCCTCGTCTAGTGCAAGTCACTATGAACGTCATCAAATACACGATGTCCCATTGGTTACATAAACCATAGGGCTCTCTATTACGTGGCCCTCTACAATTGATTGGCACCCTTGTATCCCTCTAATAATATTCCACACACGCTAGCAGCACGAAGGCTGGCACACAGGTGCTGGTGCTAACCATAGATTCACACCTAATTAGCCTGCCATCTATCATCACTCTTGCCGTCTGCCAGTCAATTAGCCTTTGAACATGATCTTGGAAATGTTCTCTGTGCCTGAGAATAAAAGGGAGTATAGACATAATTTGTCTCTTGGTTTCGATGTAGCTCAACTCAGCATCTATTTTTATCCGACCATGTGACTGAAGACCACGTTTCAGAGCTTTTCTGTATTTGAAATATTATTAAATGATGAACCTCCGACATCTTCAATGTTCTTGCTCCTCACCTCAGGAGTTTGTTCTTTTCACACGTTTTGTAGCTACTGCATGAACATCCAAAGTCACGGTGGCCTTGACTTCCTGGTGCTGGGCCAGCCAAGCTTCTCTTTAATTTACCTCCATCATTAAGTCATTTTCTGAAAAAGCCTTTCTTTTTACTGGGTCCAAGCTGTGCTAACGTGCGTTGTGGAACATCCATAGTCTATACATTCCTATGCATATACGTTGGCACATCGCTGCAATCTAGTCACTATGTAGCCAGCCTTTAAGAATACTTTGGGCCTCATTCCGAGTTGGGCGGTAAGGGTTTACCTGCACCGGTAAGGATGCCGGTGCCGGTAAACCCTTACCGCCCTATTCCGAGGTCCCTTAGCGGGACCCGCAAAGGACTTTTCACACTTCCTATGGGATTTCATTCAAATGACCATCATATTGTCGTGATTGCATATATGGCTTCCTCAATGGGTACCTCACTTCCAGGATTCTTTTCGGTATAGGTATTTTCACTGGTACTGCACGTGTCTAACACTCTGGCTCACAACATATAGGCATCATGGGGGCGGAGCTTTGAGTGGGAGTACTGGGCTCCACCTCTACACAGGGAATCATGTTGCACATTCATACCGTCTCATGATGACGAGAATGGGACCTTGAAAGAGGCCATAACGTTGTACATCAAGAAGGAAGATGAGACAGAAGATATTGCAGATGACGGCTGGTTTGCATTGATCTTCTTATGGGTTCCACAATGGATAGTGAATATTTTCAAGTTTCCTGGAGCACTACTGGTGATGATCATGTTTGGATTCTGTGTGATCAATATCATAATTGCACAGTGCAAGAACACAGCAAAGAAAGCAGTAGGGATGCAGTAGGAATGAAGATCATGATTGATGTTGAGTCTGGGTTTGGACGCAAAGAGCTGATAGATGAAGGAATCAGAAAATGTATAGAAGCAAGCATTCTAGCACTTGAAGGAACGAACTTCTTGTATCCAAGGAACCACAAGAAGTATGTGGGATGATGAATCTACTGCAGTCCGAATGGACAATGTAGCCACACAACCTGTAGTGTTGATGACCATGTAAATTCAGCAGGATCTCTGAAAAAAGTAATGAAGATATGGACTCCAAAGAAGCATTTTTTCAGACGAGGATGTCTAGATGTGAAAACTGATGGGAGAGTGAATCAACCAGAATGCGAAGTGCAGAGGAGGAGTCAAATGCCTCTACCGGAAATCATGCCCCTGTTTTGCCAATATGTTGAAAGCCGGAAATTGCGAAATGCACAACGCCAATAATGATCCCAATACCGCGAAGGATCTTTTAAACAAGATATCCATTGAGAAGGCCATATAAGATGTACCCGCAGAGAGATGACAGCCTCTTAAGGGAGGTCCCTGAAGAAGTGTGAAGCTGTGAGCACAATAGGTTGATGACGTCACAAGAAATGAGAGTGAGGACTGAGAAGGATGATCAGAGAAGAGAATGAATAGACCTTATGCAAACTGATGACGAAATAAGGAATCGAGTAACAGTTAATGTGCGAAATGAAGATTGCACATATGAGGAACACTGAAGAAAATATAAGTCACTTTATAACTGTACAGATGCTGCAATGCAAGTAGATTAAGTAATCATGAATGCTGGCTATACGTGTTGAATAGACTGCTGGTGGTGCTGCCTATATATATATATATATATATATATATATATATATTACATGGCCGCGGTAGCGGCCATGTAGTTATGGTTAAGTTGGTGTTTCCATAGGAAGAGCACTTTTTGGGCGGCTTATAACTTCGCTCCCCCTGGACGAATCCTCACCAAACTTTGCCAAAAAGTACATGGCCCACTCTGAATTTATGTGCAAAGTTTGGTGAGGATTCGTCCAGGGGGGGAAAAGTTATAGGGGGGGGGGTCCCAAAACTTTTTTTTTTCCCATAGACTGAATGGGAAAAAACTTTGCGCACGGCTACAGCCCGAACCGCTGGACGGATTTACACCAAATTTGCGGCAGGAGTGGCGGCCTGGTCCCGAAAGCGTGCTTTTGCAAATTTGGTGTAAATCCGTCCAGTAGTTTTTTAAAAAATGACCAAAATGTAAGGCAAAAAAATTAGTGACATCTGTGTTTGCTTCGCGGACGGACTTCCCTGTTCGCTCCGCGGACAGCACCCCGATTGGCCCAGCGGCTTGCGTCATGTCCGCGGACATGCAACGTGTTCGCTGATTGGGCGGCGTGGTGCGTGATGCGCGTCAGATTTTCTGTCGAGCCCGCCATCTTGCATTTGCGGACGTCTGCGGACAACGCGGTGAAAGTTTGTTCAAAATGTGTATTTAGTAGAGTGTGTTGGTGTGTAGAAGTCTTTGGGGAGGATGGGGGATTAGAGATAGGTTCAAAGTTGTATTTTATTTATGTGCTAGATGCTTTTGTTGTGCTCGATTTGCCTGCGGACAACACGGCTGTTCTGGAATGTTCGTAAATAAACAGAATGGATTCGGCGTCAACTTGAAAGTGTTCTAAGAACACTCGTGGGGTCTTGGAATGTTTGCAGGGGGTGTCCTGGAGACGTTGTCTGTATTGTTCGTTGGCAAGGTGAAAATGTTTTAAGAACAATCGCGGTGTCCAGAAATGTTCGTACATAAAGAAAATGGGGGTGTCCTGAGGATGCTGTTTGTATTGTCCTCTGGCAAGTTCAATGTGTCCTAGGACCTTCGCCTGTCCGTGGACATAACAATGGTTGCAATGTTTGCATCTATGGGTGTGATATGCTGTGGTGGTTGTGGCCAGGGTATAGAATGTTGGGTGCATGGCCATTTGGCCATGCACCCAAGAGTGTATGCCCTGGCCACAACCACCGCAGCATATCACACCCATAGTGGCTTTAAACTTTGGGTCAAAAACGAATTTATATGGAACAATGTTATAAGCTTGTATGGGTGTGATATGCTGCAATGGTTGTATTTATCTTGTTATACGTACTATTTGGTTTAGTAACGGGAGTCCATGTTTTTCTTGTTCATTTCTGTAATAAAAGAAAATAGCATGTTAGTATTAGTATTTTATAATGACTTATTACATTGTACAATCAACATTTTCTTCTTTTTATTGACCCTCATATTTAGTAGATTATAAACCAGAGTACTGTGCAATGTGCAAAGTTTCTGTGTTTGTTGCTAAAATCATTGGGTCTGTGGGAGAAAAAAATCCATGTTGGATTAAAAAAAAAAACTTTTTCTGTTATGCTACAGTTTATTTATTTGTTTGTTTTCCGCGTTTACTTGTTATTTCTGCCTAATGCTTTATGCATTGGATTGTTCCAGTTTTTGTGAGCAGTAAGATATTAGGTATTTGTTTGGATATTGTAAAATTTTGGCCCAGTTAGATACCAATAGGCGTATTCTAACTGTTTATGTTTTGATATAATTCCGTGGTATTGATTTATCTGTTTGCATATTTGTAAATTTTGGGACAGTTAGATACCAATTGGCGTATTCTGTCTATTGTTTGCTCTATTTGAGTAGTATTAATTTATCTGATTAGTTGTTGTAGAATATTTGGGCAGTTAGATAGGTTTTGAAATATTGTGACAGTTTATATTTTTTTACTACAAGTGTACTTAAGGTTTAAGTACAGTTCAGTTATCAAATTTTAGTTTTAAAAACATGAAATACGCGTTTGTAAGATTAGCTGGTAATCTCTGCTTTAGAGTAACGGTATTATCATTACATTCAAACCATCCACATTTTTTTTTTATATATGCAGTGTAGTGCCCTGAGTTGGTTGTGGCTCCTGCGTGGTAGATTATACCTATTGTTGTGAAGGTTTTCCTACCAAGTGAAATTTGACCATGTGTGAATGCAGTCAGCTTGCAGTTGTTTTTCGTACCATCTGCATTGTAACATAGAAGCATTAGTATTACGCATTTACTATGTGTTTGTATTAGTAACGTGGAGCGATTATCCGAATTGCAGGTAGAACATAATCTACCGTGGTTTGCATTTTGTACAAGTTGCTGAAATGGAACTGATTCACAATTAGGTATTGATATATAGACAAAGCGCTCATTGGGGATTTGTTCTTGTGTCACATTGTTGCAGAGAGTGCATGTATGTTTCCACATGTATGAAATCTGGAAGATTTCATTTATAGGTATGTTTTTGTTTTCCAGTACTAATAGTAAGTACATTAGAAATTCTTGTGGATCTTCCTGTGAGTTTATAGTGAATTTCACCATTCCAGCACAGTAGTCCAATTGTCGTCTTATTCCAAAAACACTATACGTGTTGTCAGGATTGTTTGCTGCATTTCTGTGAAGTACTAACATTTGCAAACACAATGGGTCTGTACTGTGTAAGTAAATGTTGTCAACAATTGGTGGTAATTGAAATAGAATATTCATTGCTACATTTGCGTAGCAACTTACACCAACTATATTTGAGAATTTAAATGGTCCAGGTAGTTCTGTATCTAACTGCTTTTTTTGGAGTTTGTCTTCCTTCTTTAAAGAAGTACCTGTTTTACTTTCCCTAATTGATTCTTTTTTGCTTGTGGTACTTGATGAAGTTTTAGTTTCTTTTAGTCTCTTTGGAGGATTTGCAGTGACATCCTGTTGCATTTCTGTTTGATTTAGTTTTCTTTTAGAAAATGTTCCTTTTTGTGGAACAGGATATGTTTGTAGATGGGGGGTGTATAGTGAACGAAGTCTATTGTATTCTAAAATGCAAGGAATATCAGCGTTTACTTTACTTGCATCAAAGTTTATTAGAAATAGACCGTCAATTGTACGTAGGCGTGACAGTGCTACGTAGCTCATGCCTTCTTTAAAGACTGGGTTACCAATGTCTATATTTGCTTTGTCTAGAGTAAGACCTTGTGATTTATGAATGGTGACTGCGTATGCAAGAGTTAGAGAAAATTGTTCTCTGCGTACATACATATCTTTGAAGAGAAGGAATCGAGCTGTTGAGCGTCCTATTCTTTTTACTTCTGAAAGTTTGTCAAAGAGAATATTGACAAACTGAATTTTGTTGTCACGTGGGTATGTTTGAAAGCCAACAACTGTACCCAGTGCTCCATTAACTAGTCCTTGGTCCACTTCAAGGCTACGTTTAAGCATTACTCTGCAATTTAAGGAAAATTTTAATATCTTTTCCAAGCCTGCTGTGTTTGAGATTGATTTTTCTAAACTATTTATTCTTGCTGTGGCTTGGTCACACATGGGTAGTGTCATTCCATGTACATCTAGTTTGTCTGTGGCGCTAATTTTCATAATTGGTTGCATTTCTTTGCTTAACATTATTTCATTGAATTTGAAACAGCTTGCAAGAGTTGGCATTAAGGCCATACAATTGACATTTTTGTGGGCTAATTGTTCCATAACATCTGTAGCACATGCATTATCACCATAAAGTGCATGAATGTGCCGGGTTTTCAATATTGCTTCTGCTTCTCTAGAAAGTATACCAACTCTGATACTTTTTAAGACGTTGGCATAAGTGAGATTTGCAGATTGGCGCATGTTTTCTGTTAATTCTCTGTATTGGAAATGTTGCCAAAGGTTGACATTTCCAATGCTGCCAACAGTTTTACGGCAGAGTTTGTGTCCTAATGTTTTAAAAATAGGCTCACCTTTTACAGGTGTCAATTGAAGAAGATCTCCGAAAACAATGATGTGTTTTCCTGCAAATAGCTCTTCATAGTTTGTTTTGAGTACTTCTTGTAATCTGAGGTAAATCAAAGCCAACATTAGGTTGGACACCATGCTCACCTCATCTATTAGTAGCATTTTCATTTGTTTCAATACTCTGCGTACTTCCATTGCAGCTTCTGCAGAAAGTTTGTAATAATCTAACTTGTTTTGGTGTTCTACTGGCAGGAGTAGTAATTGGAGTAAAGTGACACCACCTATTTTGTAGGCAGCTAAACCTGTGGGGGCAGTGACAACAGCTGACAGTTTGTTGTTTGTCAATTGTTGAAGGAACGTACTGATGATTTTGATTAGGAATGTTTTGCCAGAACCAGCTTCACCACTGACATACAATAGTATAGGTTTGTAATTTTGGCAGGTGCATTCTTTGTTTTCATGTTGCACACCATGTGCAATTTCTTTTGTTATTTCTTGAAAAATGCTACGTTGCTCTTTGTTTAGTTTTGATTGTAGTGTAGTTAAGTCTTCTTTATCTTCATAGTGACACATGGTGTTTTCTACTTCTATCATAGCTAATTCTGCCTCAATTGTTATTAGTGGTTCTCCCAGTGGTTCTTGGCTTCCTGTGACAGAAGGTTGACTACTGTCAAGAGTGTCCTTATTTAGTTGGGCCTGGAGTTCATCTTCGTGTTGCTGTTCATTGTGCAACATTGTTTTGTACTGTGCAAAGTTTACATCAGTTATACTGCTTTCATTGGCTTTGAAAGCGTCTTCATATGAGTCATAGGTATCTAGTATTTCTTCTTCTTTTCTCCATGGTTTGAAGAGTTGTAGCAGGGACATGTAATATATTTCTTTATGTTGAGGAGTCTTTAATGACAATTTGATATGATTAATTAAATTTGGTTTGGTGAGTTTTACTAAGCTGCCATCACAGTTTGTCACTTTGTATTTACGGTTTTGCTCATCAGGTTTTATATTATTTTTGTATGTGTAGTTTTGGGCTATGTGGTATAGACACATGGTTTCCAAAGTGGTACTCCTGTTTGGGTAGTATGTGTCCAATAAATTGTTTTTTAAAATGTCTTGGCTGTTGGGATCATGTTTGGCTATTGTTTCTATATCTTCGTATGATTTTAGAACTCTTTTTCTAGATTTAGCTGGACCAAGACCTAGCCATACTATATTTGCAGATTTACCATACAATGCAGTACCAGTTAATCGATCAGCTGCTTCATAGGATCCACATTCTCTATGGGACAGCGTTTTTATGCCCAAGCTGTATAATTTCTGAGACACTGTTTTATCTGATGACAGGTCATTCCAGAGGTCTTGGAGCTCTGTCTTTTCTGATTTGGTTAAGTATGCTGTGACCTATCGTGCAACTGCAGTAGAATTGTCTGCAATGTACTGCACATCTATGTTTGCATTCCTCAAGTGGGCAATGATTGCATTGTAATCATTGATATATTTTTCTTCTTCTTTTCTTTTTATGCAATATGTATTTTTAGGTGACTTACCTTTAACACTATGTCTAACTGAAGACATGAGGTTGTTCACTTGACCTGTATTTGTAACTGGTCTAGGGAAACCAAATCGGCATTTGGTGTAGTATTTCCCTTTGTTTTTGTATTTGCGACGACAATATTTGCCACATTTCTGTCTTTGGAATTGTAAGATTTTTGCATGAAGATCACTATTTGTGGATTCTGACGGAATTTCACAAGTGACATATTTTTCAATAAACTGTAAAACAGTGGCATCACTGTCTTGACCAAATTTAGGAGCATCTTTAATCCATAAAAGCATGTGGACAAGTGGCGCTCCTCTGGCTTGGTATTCTTTTCTCCAAAAGAAGTGTTGCACTTCTCCAAGGGGAGGAACAGTTTTATTACAAATAAAATGTAGCATAGCAATGAAGCGATGGCGAAAATATCTAGAAACATTAACAGGATCCTGAGAACAAAGTTCTCCAGGTGTTAGTATATCTATGTTTGTTTTGTTTTCGTTTGATATGCGTAGGAAAGCATGTAAATCTTCCCATGCATATTCTGCGCAACTTAATGTAACAAACCAAGTGGGTGGGCCAAGGTTTCTGATCATACAACGTACATCTCCATGGCGTCGAAACCAGTACTCTTTAGTACCTCGCATATTTGCTAATAGATTTGTAAGATTGGTCTGTAAAACCTCATCTTTTTGTTGAACTTTTTGTAATAATTGTGTGGCTGTCATATTTTGAAAGTGTGATCCTGATTTTAATATGTGTTCAACTCCGTAACATAAAGTTGCTAGTTCACTTTCAAAGAGTAGGTGGAATATGTATTCCACATTTTGTCGAAATCTGGGATCTTCAGAATACATTCGTAATGAGCGATATTCTGATGCTGATATTTGAACAGGTCTATCATCGTATCTTCCTCCTTTGCCAGTAGGAAAGAGTAGAGGAAAAGCACGTGCTTCTATACTTTTTTCCCATATGCTGATTGGTGATCCTTTTGTTTGACGCATTTGGTACGTTTCCAGTGCATCTTCTATGGTGTTATTAGAGTGCAATGAGTGAATTGTATAATGGTCTAAAGTGTTTGCTATTGTAGCAGGATCTAGGAGCTCAAATTGACCAGTTTCTTGTGTCTCTTGAATTATTTCAGTTGTATCTTTCAAGTTTTCTTCGATATTAATTTCTTTGTAATAATCATTATTCTCTTTGAGATATTGCAGGGCTTCTCTAACTTTATGTAAATCTACCAGTTGTTGCCAATTTTTTTTGTCTTTTAGATTGTTGCATTGGACGTTGCACTCCTAGAGTGTGCACATTTTCTTTTAGATCTAATGGTAAATACACTACTTTTCCACGAATACCTTTCACTAATTCAGAGGGAGGTAATTTTGCAGTTTTTGGTTGAAGGCGTATTATTGCTTGAAATGGATGAACTGTTTGAATTATGATGCTCTCATATCAATTAAGTTGTTGAAGGAGTTTTGGTAGTGGATGTAATTCCAAGTTATTTGAGATAGCACGTGAAGGAGTTTGGTTGTTGTCAAGTTTGGTAGTGCAGTAACTGCAAAGTATTATGGGGTCAGTTATTTCATATTTGTTTTCTGCTATAAGGTAGAGAGCTAATTCAAACCATTTAGAATCTTCATTGTCTTCTAGTTTGTATGAAAGGTCTATAGTTTTTGTGTTACTTTTATAACACGTTCTGCGGCAACATACATACACGTGGTTTGGTACTTCAGCTGAAGTGCTTTGAAATTTTAGTATTTCTTTTTTGTATGCGTGTAGTGAAAGGTTGCCATGTGCAGATTTGTTACGAAGTTGGTTGACAGCTATTTCATCTTGTAAGTGGGTTTCATTTCCAAAATATTTTTTCTGTATGTACTCGATTTCTTCTAGTAGGTCTTTTGGTGTACCATGTAGAAGAATGTTATTTAAATTGGCTAGTGCTAAAGCAGGACTTTTTGCATAATACAGTTTATAAACTAGATTTCTTATAATTGCATGATGTGTTGATATCCTTTTGATATCATGGAAGGTTGTTTTGCAAGTAGCTCCTGATATGCAGGCCAACGAATGTCCTTGCAGTCCTGTGTGCTTGCGTACTGGACAAGCATCCATACTTTGCAGTATTTTAATTTTGATTTTGTCTTTGCTTTTCACATATTGATTGAGGAATAGGCGCAAAGATTTGAATATTTTTTTGGGAATGTTACACATTGACGTGTATGGCCATGTGTAAATTAGATGTTCTGATTCATTCGAATAGAGGGGTAAATCTAAGTTTCCAGGGCATATTTTTGTAAGGAGTACTTCTTGTTCCATTATGGTATTATTAACTTTTTCATAACCTCGACCACTGCTGTGTATGGCAATTGTATTTGTTTGCTTTTGTTTGTACGCTTCTTCATTAAAGTATGGTTCTGTGCTTGTAGTGTGACTCCATTCACCTCCACAGATATTTAAGAATTTATTTCTGTTCACATTTCGTTTATTGAGAAGTCTTTTTTGAAGTTTAGTTATTAGTTTTGTTAGTGGTTTAATTCTGTTTAACACAACAATAAATAAGTTTCTTTTGAGAAGAATTGCACTGTCTATCAACGCTTCTAAGATTACTTTCCTACGATAGGTTTGAAGTGTTGAACCTGGTTTCTCTCCTGTTTTTATCAGATTTTGAAGGACTTTGTGACGGAACATTTTGGCTAATATACTTTTCTTGGTATGCTTGCTTTGTACTATATCAAGATTTATAGAAGACGTTTTATTTGTACTGATAGTTGATTTTCTGTTAATAGTTTTTTGGGTCGTTTTACTTTGTGATAGAGGAGGCAAAGTTTTTGCACTAGAAATTTCTTCTGTTTCACAACATGACTGTATTAGCTGTTGTGTTTCAACGTTTTTTACAAATTCTGCTATAGATGGGTGTTTATGTTGGAGACTTTTCTTTTCATTTGCTCTACTTCTGCGTCCCTTTCTACGGAGTTGCTTTTTGGTGGGCATTCTGTAGCGTCTGTTGAAAAAAATACAGAAGGTATGGGTTGGGGTTTTCTGCAATGCATGTGTGTTGTGTGCATGATTGTTTGAGTAAGATGATAAAGATGTATGTAATGGTGTGTGATTGTGAATTGGGAAGTTGAACTACCAGGGATGGGTATTCTTCAATTAATGTGTTACTAAACTGGGGTTCAGATGACAGAAAAAAGTAAGCCAGTGGTGTGGAGAAGAATAAATAATATAGGTAAAGCTATACAATTAAAACAGTTGTTTGTTCTCCAACATCTACATTCTAGCGGCTGAGTTGGGTAATTTGTGTGCCGAAAAATAGGAATTTGAGGGCCATTCTGACAGGAGATCACTGTTTAAGACGGGGGGGGGGATTTTTGGTCAGAATGGTGCAGAATCTCTATTTTTAGGCACAGAAATACCATGAATGCACCGTACAGTGCGTGTGAGTTATAAATCAAATATTATGGTAACAATCTACTTACTTTTTTTTCAAAAATGAGTAGTTTGCTTCTTAGTTGTTCTTTGTAAATCAAAATCGGCTGCTTCTATTCCGGAGAATGGGCTTCACTGCAATTGTAAAAGAAAGAAATTAGTAATTTGGTTGCTATATAGCACTGTTTTCATTTTAGACATAGATTTTTTTAAATTGAAATGCTCAGCGCCTTCCTGAAAACCATTAAAACTATATTATGACTAAGAGTAGGAAAGAAAATATCTTTACTATGGTTTGTGGAATTCATAATCTACCAACCTATACCACTATTCTTGTAACTAAGCTGAGTCATTGTCATCACAGCTCTCAACCATGTGTGTCGCAAAGGTGGGTGAAATCACCTGATTTTGTTTTTGGCGGGTGAGACGCCCATTGGAATGAATGGGCGTGCAGGAGGCTTGGCGGGTGAGTCAGTCCTTTACAAGGCGGGTGACACCCGCCAAAAGCGTGTGAGTTGAGAGATATGTGTCATAGCCTGCTTTTGCACGTAACAGTGAGTGAATGTCATAGTCTGCTTGTCCTATATAAATGTATGTAAGTACGTATATAAACGAAAAAAATTAAAACCAATTATGTGTTTGTACAAATATTATTGTTTGAGATTTGATCATAGAGTGTGTATGTTATTTTGTGTGATTATATGTCGTGTATATATTTTATTTCAAAAATGTTAGTTTAATAGTATTTGCATATGTGTGTGTGTATGAAGAAATTAAGTGATATAAAGGTTTGTAAGTGACAGGTCATTTTAGGACAATGAAACAATGATCGTCCATTCATTTTTCAGATTATAGAAGGTAAAAGTCGGTTAGAAAATGTGTTCATGTACTGTGTAGAAAATATGCATACCTGTACTTTCTGTTCATGTATATGGATATGGACCAAGCTGCAAGTAGAAATATTGGAGATTTGTATAGTATATCTCGTAGATCGTGGTTGTCAATGGTATGAGACTTGTACTCCGAGAGATACACCGTACATTTGTAGTGCTGCTCTATGATGATGCAGTTACATGTAGAGTTATTGGAGTTGATTGGTGGATGGTCATGTGATTGCTTAGCTACATCCAATGAGGGAATGGCACAGAGAGTGAAATCAAAATGGTAGAAGGGCTGTACATGTTACGATACGTTCGTGGACATGGCGGTAGTTCTAGGACACCGCGTATCACATCCGTGGAATTTGGGGAGGGGAGGTATGGAAATGAGATTGGATGAAGCAAGGGATTGGTCAGTAAAGTTTAGTGAGTGTGTTGTGCTAGGAGAGGTTTTCTCAGATATTGTTTTTGCAGAGAGAAGAACAGATAGCTATGGCTGAGTGTTTCAAAACACAGATTGTATGGATTTTGGGAGACTCGCGGATTCATTGGTTGAAGGTGCATGCAGAAAGCTGTGGAGTATCTATAGATCTTGGATTCCCACATGTGGAAGTGCACTGGCATGGAGTGCGTGGAATGAAGTGGTTGGACTTGCTACCTCTCTGTGCAACTTTGAAGATAGAGGAACATCCAGACATAATTGTAATTCATTGTGGAGGGAACAGTTTAGGACATGTGTCTGGAATTTCTTTGCAATTTGCAATGAAAGAAGGACTTCAGAAGATAATGGACATGTTTCCAAACTCTAAAATAATTTTTTCACAGATTGCGCAGAGACAAGTGTGGCTTCGTTCTTTCTCATGTGGTCCACAAATGGAGAAAGCAAGGCGTAATGTTAATAAGGCTGTTTGTGCCTTCCTAAGAGATTTTGGCATGTCCTCTTTTAACAATGAAAATATTTTGTTTCGTAGTACATACATTTTTCGCAAAGATGGAGTCCATCTTACTTATGCTGGCAATCAGATTTTTCTGAGAAATGTACAAAATGCATTGCAACCTTTTTTAGAAATACAGCATTCGTTTTGAAGTACGTCTTACGTAGTTAAAATGTTTTACATTCAAACACCTCCCAAAGGCTCTTTTCAGAGCCACCACTTCCTGTTAGAGAAAAATGCATTGGTTTCAATAGGGTAGCAATGCAATTGTTTTTCTGTTCGCGGACCGTCCGCGGACTTTCACGAAATGGAAATGGCTACGCTTTATGTATCTTCACTTCTATTTTTTAACTGTGAAAGGCGGCTCTGAAAAGAGCCTTATTTTTTTTTTTTGATTTTTGTTATTTTGTATTTTTTTTGTTCTTTTTTATACACGACACACTAGGAGAGGAGGGAAAGGAGGGTGAAGGGAGGGGGACACCAACCACAGGGATAAGAAAGGGCGAGCTGAGAGAGGAAGATGTAGAGTGGGTTTTATTTGGGTAGTGAGCAGGTCTTCTGGTGCTCTGAGACGATTGTCTCAAAAGCACTCCGAAGTCGTTCCCCCCTGCAGAGTACTGTGTCACAGTACACACATACAACTGTGACCCTCGAAAGGTAAGGGTCATCAGAATTCTGTATGGCATGTGAGGCAGCTTGAGGAAGACGCTTTCCCACAGAGGTGTTCCTTGTGGTGACAGGATCAGGAACGGAGGATGAAGTAGAGGCAATCAACCTACTACGCTTCTCGCAAGGTACAACCTTGCGAATGGCCCCAGTGTGGAATGAGCGCAGGTGTCGCTTCATG
Source organism: Ambystoma mexicanum (assembly GCF_040938575.1). NCBI lineage: Eukaryota > Metazoa > Chordata > Amphibia > Caudata > Ambystomatidae > Ambystoma > Ambystoma mexicanum. The sequence continues at coordinate 1,070,422,108 of NC_090924.1, read as the reverse complement.
GTAGTGGTCCCAAAGCTATACGACCCATGCTTCCCGCGACTGAGTACCATTTTGCACTCATTACAGGTGAAACGGTTCGCATGAGACTTAGGACCGTTTCCATGAACGGTAAACAACCGCCACACCCAAGATTCACGCCGAGGGCGGGTAGTAGGGATTTCCTCTACCTCATTCTCGTCATCCTCTTCTTCCTCCTCTGTATCCTCACTCCTGTTCCCCCCTTCAGGCCCTTGGGGAAATGGTGGTGGTGGAGGGGGTGGGGGTGGTGCTGAGGCAGATGTAGCACCATGTGGTAATAGTCGAGCCATGGATGTCATAGGCTTGGAGATGAAAATCTCAAAATCTGCAAAGAATGCAGCAAAATGCAGTGTGCTCTGTGGAATAGTCAGAAACACAGTGAGAATGCGCTCTAGGGCGTGGTCTTATATCGGGGTGCTTGTGCGCGGGTCGCGGACATGCGCGCCGTCCGCAAGACATATCGAACATCAAAAAAGGTTCAAAAAGTCACAAAAACTATGTGGAAAGTTAGGATTAGTATGTGGGATTTGTGGTATGGTGATTTCTTAATGAGAAATATTGTGGATTATTTGGAAATGTACTTTTAAACTGGTCGGGGACACGAACAGTGTCCGCATTTAAAGCACGAGATGAGCGTGGGCGCGGTCACATGATTGTTTTGTGAGCATGTTCGCTAAGGTAGCGGTCGTCCGCAGGACACCCAATGTACGGACATTGTTTTGCGCATGCGTGTTGATGTTCTGCGGACAGTGTTCGGGTCCTGAACTAATTAAAAGTGCGTCACATGTAAAACGAACAGTTACGGACAGCCGTTTGTTCTTAGCACAGTTTAATTTATTTGCTAACAATACGGACAGACATAGCGTTTGAAGCACACCTCCATTTTCGTTTATTTACGAACAATTCAGGACACCACGAGTGTTCTTAGAACAGTTTCTGTTTGCTATCGAACACTACGAATAGGCATAGTGTTCTTAAGGACACCTCCATTTTCGTTTATTTACGAACATTTCAGGACACTACGAGTGTTCTTAGAACATTTTCAACTTGCATGAGAACATTACGGACAGATGTAGTGCCTCAGGACAGTCACATTTTCGTTTCTTTACGAACATTTCCGAACAACCGCGGTGTCCGTGGACACCTAAATTGGTTTTATCACAAGGAACTGAAAGTAATTACAACACAATATAAGAAAAGTAACTTTATTTCATATATACATACAATTATGACTGGGAAGGTGGGGCAGAAACGGAAACAAAAACAGGAGAATTAGGGATTTCTAGATAACTGGGATCAGGTGAAGAAGGGAAGGAAAGCTCATCGAAACGCTTTGGCCCATAGACAGGGTTTGGGGTTAACTGCGTGGGATAGGGTGAGGGGGGACAAGTGCAGGTTGGACAATGGTGTGCTGTTGGGGGTTTCACATAATTTTCCACAAAGTTTTTCAAATCCATAAAATTTTGCATAAGGTCGTCAATTTTTTATTAATCTGCTGTAGAGTGATGTGCTCTGATTGTTGTTGTGAGATGCTTGGAATTTTTGTATGGTCTGTAATAAAAAAAATGTATATGTTAAATGTATACAGAATAATATTTTTTATTTGGTTTATATAGTAAAGTGTGTACCATTAGGTGGACTATTTTCTAACATTTCCTGTCGTGGGAAATGCTCCTCTAGCCAGTCGAGAGTACTACACATTTCTGTGAGAAAACAAAAAAGTAATATGTTTTTTTTTTCTAATATAGAAAGTTTATAAATATATGAGTAAAAAGAAGTGCACTTACTATGTCTGGTGAGAATATGTAATCAGTAGTGTATATGACTGGTCTTGCTGTTGGTTGTGGAGCGTCTGTGAGGTAATTATGGTGGAAGCCACTTTATCTTCTTTTGGTATATTCCATTTTAAAACATATTGTATTTACATGAATGGTTAGTGTGTTACATATATGGGTAACATTTTTTAAGTATTGCTACATATACTTTGTATGAGTGCTGCTTTGTGAATTTGTTAAATGTTCCTATGTTATGATATAACTATTACACATACCTCCCCAGAGTTTTTAGGTGGTGGTACTGCTGTCCAAACATGTCTGCGGACCGTCAAATTCAGTAGAAAGGGTTCAGTATGTTCCATATTATATGTACATAAAGTCAAAGTTATTATTGTTAAGTTGTGCTACTAAAAAACTATGAAATTCAGTAAAAAAACTTTGTTAAAGGGACGTTATGGTTAAGTTGCGCTACTAAAAACCTATGAAATTCAGTAAAAAAACGTTGTTAAAGAGACGTTATGGTTAAGTTGCGCTACTAAAAACCTATGAAATTCAGTAAAAAAACTTTGTTAAAGGGACGTTATGGTTAAGTTGCGCTACTAAAAACCTATGAAATTCAGTGAAAAAACGTTGTTAAAGGGACGTTATGGTTCAAAGTAAAACCGAAAAACCCCTGAAATTCGGCAGTTATGGTAAGATAAGCAACCATAACTCGCGCCGCCACCGTGCACTGCTAAGACTAACACCCAGGACATCAAAGATGACATCACAAATGTCATTGATGACATCACTGATGACATCACACGTCTGGCTCCCTCTTTTTTCCTTTACTGATATATCTAGGCCAGTTACAATCAGGAACTAAAAAATCACTATACTATAATACAAAGTACTATGTTTGTAGACTTATACTACAAATATGTTCTTACAGTAATTCACTTAGGGTCCACTCAAAGCATATGAACCATATACAAGGGAGAAAACACAGACTTGGAAGACAACAGTGCTTTCTATGTATGAAGATGATTAGTACGGTTATCAACACTGTGTTATAGTTCTGTTGTTTTTTTTTTATTACTGTACTTTCCCTGAATATGCTCATATTTGTACACATTGCACGTACACTACTTTCATTAGGGTCTAGTCACAATATGTGATAGTTATACATAGGGAAGTAGTAGCTTTGAAGCAGAGCAATCATTTCTGTACATGAAGATAATCAGTTACGTTATGAAAATTGTCGGGTAATACTGCTGTTTTTTTGTTTACTTCACTTTCCCTGTATATGCTCTATTTGTATGTGTTATTGTCTGTTTGTGTTTGGTGTGCAGTAATGCAATAATGTAGTAATTGGGTTTTATTAGCTATCTATTACATGTTTCACATTATGCAAAACTCTAATAAAAAAGCAGTTATCATTTCAGTATTCAACATGGCAAGATTATGAATATTGCACCTTCATCATTTATGCTGCACACACTGCTTATGTTTCTGCATGAATAGCTTAGTATACTGGATAGAACTTCATAATAGAATGCTATGTATATCAACACATTCCTTAATGCACTAATTAGCTCATGATATTTATTCCAATGATCCTTGACACTTTTTTGTCAATATTACAATAACAATCCCTTCTACAGAGTTTTCATGAAAAGTAAATGCACATGTGATGTCATCAGTGATGTCATCAATGCCATTTGTGATGTCATCTTTGATGTCCTGGGTGTTAGTCTTAGCAGTGCACGGTGGTGGCGCGAGTTATGGTTGCTTATCTTACCATAACTGCCGAATTTCAGGGGTTTTTCGGTTTTACTTTGAACCATAACGTCCCTTTAACAACGTTTTTTCACTGAATTTCATAGGTTTTTAGTAGCGCAACTTAACCATAACATCCCTTTAACAAAGTTTTTTTACTGAATATATATATATATGTATAGAGTCCGGATATTCGATGTCCCAACTTTAGTAAACCATGGAACCGTGATCGAGAAGGGTTGAAAGTGTGGCACAGTAGAGAAAAGCTGCTGAAAATCATGGAAGGATCGAGAAGGCTGCCTGTACCAATGTCAAGGGTTGGGCAAGCCAAGAACTGGTTATCTATTCAAGGAGATACAAAGAACGTGAGAAACAAGGTGAGCTCCTGTCAAGGTGCAATGGAAAGACACTATGAATGCCAAGTTTTATTAATTTAATATCATTAAATGCAATGAAAGGAGCTCAGACGCGGTCTCCTGTCACGTAGGATATATGGAAATAGAAAATGGGCAAGCTGCATCAAGACATGAAGTTAAGAACATGCTCACACTCCCTTCTATTTTCAGGTTCAGTGATACTTTGCAAGGCCAAGTTCAAAGACAATTCGAATGGCAGACGGTATGAGTGATGATGGATGGTGGGCTAATTGGATGGTGGGGCATGGTCAAGTCCACCCACAAGCACCTGGGGTACCAGCTTGCGTGCTGCTAGCAAGTCGAATATTCCAGAAGGGTACAAATGTGCCAACCAATTATAGAGGGCCATGTATTGAAGAGCCCTATAGAATAAGAGCCAATGGTGTGTCGTGTATCTAACAAATATTGAGGATGACTTGCACAAGGGGTGGGCATAAGTTGTCCACCTGACTATAGAGACCCAATCACAATCTAGTCCCCTACAGAAAGCATACCTAGATGTTCCCCGTAGACCTATCTCAATTCCAAGTAAGTTTTCTTAGTTTGCCACGTAGTATGACATCACGTATGATGTGTTTTTTCTATATAAGGATGTTTTTTCATATGATGCTTCGAGATTATGCTGTGAGACATCCGCCGATGTCCATTGTACTCCCTCTTTTAGACAATTGACAATAAAACAGCTTTTGTTTGCCAACTTTCTGAGTTGGTCGGGTTATTGGTGTGAGAGTTATTCCGCACCCCATCCATGTAATGACGCGCTTCCTTACTTAAAAAGGAGCTAACGGTTCAGGGGTTTTTCACTATTTGCGTACACCCCCAGGGAAAGTGGTCCATTTAAAACCCTACTGGATACCTGTGTCTAAAAAAGACATCATCATAGAAGAGGTGGAAAACATGCTAAGAGCCAATGTCATCGAGCCATCTCAGAGCCCTTGGTCCTCTCTGATAGTGCTTGATGCCAATCCAAGTAGAAGAGAATCAACACCCCGAACCCTTCTGTGGTCTCGGAAGCCACGAGAGATAGGAGAATGATGTAGAGGCAGTCACGAGAAGCATGCAGGCAGGAACCCTTCACTGACTGCCTACGAGAGAATCCAGGAGTGCCAACAAGAGCTGGTGAGTCCACCTTGAGGCAGCAGGGACTACGGGGAGTATCAGTGAAAATATAATTGAGGGAGAAAAAACAAAGGGACATATTGTTAAAGGAGGAATTAAACTACAAACAAACCCTTTACTGGTAGGAGAGTATCCCTGGAAATTTCAAGTGTGTGAACCAGAAGCCCTGGCAGGAGAGAACACCAGGCAATTGCAGGATTGTGTTGATTAGATCCAAAGAAGCGAGTGTGCTAACCAAGAGAGAAGGAGCAACACCACATGACCGAAAAAAGTATACCAGGTGTACTGAATGAGACAAAATTACAAAGCCAGACAATTTTGTGTGCAAGTGTTGTAGGTCAAGCAAGGACAAAAAACTGTTATTTGAAAAACCTCTGGGGAAAGCAGAATCCAGGGAAGGGAACTACCCCCTGGAGCAAGGTCCTTTATCCTTGAAGAACCTTTTGTGTTGTAGACATTAATTCTTTCTTTGTGAACACTTTTTAAACCACCCAAGGTTAAAGAAATGTCCATCTTCACCTTAGAGTTAAGTTTACAATGTGAGGGTCAGAATGAACTTTGGACACTGGACAGTGTTTGGTTGGACATTCTGACACAGACAGATCCTTAGTATTGGTTTAGATAGGGAAATTCCTCTTAGAGCAGGGTTGGGCATTTTGCCAACCCCTTTTGTTTTCAATAAACGTCTTTAAGCAAAATCATGGCTAATTTGTGTCTGAATTTCATTCTTGATTCCTCACAGTGGGTCGGGAGTGACTAGGTCCTTAGCAGCAACCCATAGTTATCAGACGAGAGACTGGGTGCCGTGACAGATTGTCAAGGTAGTGGCAGAGTCAGAAGGGTCAGATTATGTGAACAGCTGGTCTAAATTTTGCACAGGTCACATGGATATATTCTATTGGAGAAGGTGATGCATGTTTTGGTTGTGTGTAATCGAATAGTGTTTATTGAGAGGTATGCAGGTGAGTGGGCAGTGCCTGTGCGGTTTAGGTTATGTTTCGTGTGGTGGCATGCTTGAAGTTCCTTTTAAGACAGACTGACACCTGGTTGGAAAAGATCTTGTAAAGCTTTTCATAAAGGCTTGACTGGGGTGTATTCAATAGGGGTGAACCATTGTAGCTCCCTAGCAGAACAGCCTGTAAAAGAAACAGATTTTTTAGACAAAATGATTGGAAAAAATAGTATTTCAAATGCACTATTGTAAGTGTATTTTTAAGAAAATTCAGGGGAAATGGGACAAGGTGATTGCACAAACCTGCCTTTTACCTTGCACCTGGTTGTTCAGTCTGCTTGCTGCTAACATAGGTAGGAAAACTACTGACGGTTGTTAGAGACAACCAATTGTAGGGGACCACGTAGTTGGGGGTCGTATAGTGTGTGTAGCCAATGCGATGTACATTTTGTGACGTTCATAGTGGCCATTCTGAAGGGAGGGCTTAGCTGCCCCACTTGAAGTTAACTATCCAATTATCTCTTTCCGTTACGCCATACAGATATAGAACCTATGCTTAGTTATTCACTTAGAACCAATCCCGCTTCCCGATACGTTTTAGAGTTTGCCACGTAGGATAACGTTGGTAATGACGCAGGTCAGCACGTCAGTGATGACCACTTTTGGGTACAAAAGCACAACTTTAGTAGTTAGAGCCAGAGTGTCAAGCGATTGCTGATGTTCGTTGTTATCCCTGTTTTAAGATATTTGACATTAAAACAGGTGAACTTTGCCTAACTATTTGTGTCATCTTGATTATTGATGTATGAATAAAATCTGCATCTCCATCTATCTCCAGGGTACCGCTACTCATCTTAAAGGGCTGGAAGCCTCCAGTACAGGCATATACATGCAAGGTTGTCCCAGGTATCATACTAGGGGTCCTGTCTGTGATCCACATACTGTAAACCCATGCGTGTTTGTACCAGTGCGTGTCTCCAGCAGGCCCTCCTCCCAAGTCATAACATTGGCCACAAACATTACCTTGATTGGCTACGCAGCATGAAGCCAAAGGGGTATGTTTTCTAACCAGACCTTAAACAAGTAGCTTTTTACAGACCCCTTGCCTAAACTGAAGCATGTCCTCTGCACCTGGGACAATCAGAGTGCTATTCCAACGCAGTTTTTGGTGATCTCAGCTAGATTGCCTCAAAAGACGAATGCTACTGGACCGGTTTGCAGCAAAGGGATGATTGCATGAGACATGCCAACAGTTCAACCTCACTAACAGGAAGACGTGTGCCGTGCCCTTTTCAAATCGACTTCCAGACGTGACAGAAAAAGGTGCAGGTGTTGATCTCGACCGTAAACATATTTTGCTTATTGGTGTAAATTGAGGTATTTCACAAAAACCTTATCAAGTAACGCTGCAACACGGTCTGGTGGAGAGCTAAGCAAATGTCGGAATAGCCACTGTATGCGTTCATCTATGGTGCATGCGCAGTGGGATATGAAGGAAAGAAAGATACTCAATTTTCCGAAGCGCTTTGGGTGCATGAGAGTAAGAGTACCACACTAATGTTTGTACCCATAGATTGTTAGCTGAACACTGTGGTTGCATGCATGAGAAATAAGACTAACGTGGTATCTATCACTCATAATATGAACAGTTGAGCTGCTTGGACTGTTAGAGTAATACACTCACATGTGTCTATTCTATATTACCTGAAAACGGGTGACACACGAACAAGCTCAAATGTGGGCTGTTACCTGAATTCCTATGTTTCATGTGCAGTGTTTGGGACGCGTTTTTCCACATCCTTCTGGTGAGGGGTTTGAAGAGACCTATCACAAGTGGAAGAACAGGGTGTTCACCAAGTTAGACTAAAACTCTTTAAATGGGCAACACAGGCATTGCTGAGGGGTCAGGCGGAGCTGAGCGGGCTATAGCTGAGGGTATTTTGGTTGTAGCCCCGGATAGAAGATCATGGGCTACAACCAAAAGGCTAGATAGCCCCCAGTCCCGACAGTCCCGACATTAGTGTAGCCCTGGATCTTTTTCAGACTTGCAGAGGAGTCTAACCTAACAAGCCAGTACTAAGCCTATGTTGGTCCAACAATGAAGGGAATTCTTTGTGACCGCACACTGGGAGCATCATGATCAGCATTTCAAATTGGGAGATTATGCTCCAAAAGAAAAGCAGTGCAAAGGGCCACAGCACCGGCAACTGCTTCTTCTTGACTATCCCCACTAAATGTGCATCCAAACAACAGTCAGTGCTGGGATGGATCGTTTGCTGCCTTTGCAGCAGTCACATACATGTGTTGTACAGTTACCAAGGCCGTTGGTTTGCGTTGACACATCACATCAGTCACCTCTGCTCCCTTTTGAGAGTTTGGAAAAGGTTTGTGCATAGCTTTTGATCCTCATTTGTATTTTTCTTAAGGTGGAAAATGCTATCCACAGCATGCCGGGCGTCCATCGTTTAGGCATAAACTATTGCTGATACTAAAGGTCTGCAGTTCGAGTTCCTCTGTATCTTCAGTCCCCTCATGGGCCCCTTCTATTTAAACATGTTGACAAAAGCCATGCACAACAGCCAGCACAAATATATTTCCTATTTTCTCATTCTGGCATAAGCACATCTATATACACCAGTGCCCAGCCTCAAGTACAAAAAAGATATATTAAGATAAATTGTGTTGCTGAAGTTTGTAGTACCTGCCATACATTTGTCTGTTTTGCCATTGTCCCATGTGCATCTTGTGGGTGAGACTAATGTGCGCGCTCACCACTCTTCCTTATCTCATTGCATGCACTCTTAGGTTCTCAACGTTAACACCCATTCCCGTGGTCAGAGAAATAGTAGCTAGCAAATGAGCAAGTAACTTGGATCCTACTCCAGCAACATCCCTTAGAGAATCAATGAAAAAGGAGCACTATTGCATTGGGGAAAAGAACATTTGTGTCTTACTGTTTATGAATTAAAGTTCCAAATATATCACAACCCTTCTCTGAGCCCTTTCTTTACCTGTCAAGAGATTTTAAGGATCATTGGTCAGTATTGGGTTGAACACCCCACTTTCAGATTCCAATCCATAGAACCTGGCACCAGCCAGTCAGTCAAGGAAATGTTGGTCTCTCCTCTCTCTGTCTCACCATCAGACTGGTGTTGGTATTCATGTGGGGGCTGGGAGCAATAGGACACTTATATATATACTTATACTGATGCATTGAGCCCAGTCTCCTCCTGTTCAGGTAGGGAAATGAAATGGTGGTGCCAGCAGGATCCTGGCAGTGCAGATGCAGTCAACAAGTGTAAGCAGAAGAGCAGCAAAGAAGAGTGTGTCTCCTTCGCAGAGCCCCATACACGTGGGGCTTGCACACCCGCCAACTGTGGCCCCCCCACACCTCTGGCCAAACCTCAATGTGATTAACTACTAGTGTTCTGTTTGTGGTGCGAAGGCATCATGAAGCAAGCCACAGACAACAGATTCAAAATTCAAACAAACTCACTTTATTTAACTTAAATGTCAGGATGGATGAAGGCCTAACTTGCCATAGGCTAAGGTGGGATTTCCCTACCTAAAGGAACTGAGGAAAGTCTGAGTCAAAGAGTTCAACTTAAAAGTCTGTCTGTGTCCAAAACATGCACCTGTCCTTACAACTAAAGCTAAACAATATGTTGGGATGTCAGCAATGCAAGAAATAGTGTTCCAAACAAAGTTCCGAGCTTCTGCCAGCTCCTAGCTTACTTCAAGTTCCCCTTTCCAGTTTCAAAACAGTTCCACAAACCTCTCTGTGTCCCCTTCCCCAAGTTCACAACAGTTCTACAAACCTCTCAGGGGTTCCCTTCTCCAAGTTCAAGACAGTTCCACAAACCTCTCAGGGTTCCCTTCCCCTAGTTCAAGACAGAAAGTTCAAAGTTTAAACAAAACAATTCTCAAAAGATTGGGATCCTTCCCAATCCACTTGCCAAATGCAGTTTTGCTGATTCACTAATTCCAGGTTTTCACTCTTGATTCCTCCTTTCATTCACTTTCCATGCAGGGCCCTCAGTCTAGGTACAGTTGACGGACCACCCATCACAGGCCATACAACTGATGACCATTTCTTGGCTCTTGTTCTTTAATACAGCTCCCATGCAGGGGCTTCCTTGGTCTAGGAGCAGTTAACAGGCCAGGTTGTCCACCCAACAGAGGTCACGAAACCAATACCTCTTTTCATCAGCTTTTGCCACACTTGTCCACTGCTTTCCCTTGACAGTGAAAGTACCTTTAGTATCTTTATTATCAGAAATGGCCTCTTTTAACCCTTTATCATGGTTAGCTCACCATTCACTTGGTTATGCTGTTGATACTTGCTTCTATTCTCATACCCTTCTTGGGATTTTACTTGCTTTGCCAACACTTGTATTTCATTCAACTTGCTTTGTGGTATTTGCCACCTGCACCAGATTGCTTTTGTTCCATTAAAAAAATTCTCTTCATTTGCCTTATCTCTGTGCGCATTCAGCAATGCTTATTCAATCATATTTTCATGTTGCTTTATTTCTGTACGGTATTCAATAATGCTTTCAGTTCGTTCGGTATTCAAAAGGGTGCATTTGCAACTCGCACACGTTACTCGCTTACTTTGCTTTTCAGGATTCCAAGTATTCCTCCCTATGTAACTGAAGGTTCCCTCTTGCACTTATGCTTCATTCGATTTCAGGTTTCTCAAGACATCTCAGCAGTCTTTCTGCATGTCCCCTTCATGTATTAGCCTCTTAGCATAGAGCTCTGCCCCTTCTAGACCACCTGTTTTCCCCACTGGTGTCTGGCAGGCTCGCCGGTCTTTTCAGCGTTCCTTTATCGGCACGCGACCGTCCTCTTATTATGGCTTCTTCTGCTTTCTCAATTGGGAGGTCCAGCTGCCTCTACCACCTGTTGCACGGCTTCCCGCACACTTTCCAGCCTTCTCTCTGCGGGTGGAGCAGCGCTCTCTGGGCAGGCGAGCAGCCCAACCCTCTGAAGTGGTTGCTTTGCTTCCAATCCTCTCTTGGCTCTTTCTGCTCTTTCAAGTGTCACAGCCTCCAGGTTGCACTCTGGTTCCCTTCACGCTGCTCGCCACAGCTCTTGCTTCCCACCAGCAGGTTTCTCCATCCCTTCTTTGACTGCCTGCCCTCTTAAACTCATGAGGATTGTCAAGTGACCTCAGGTGTGGGTCATTTAGTCCAATAGCCAGACCATAGTTAAAGGGACATGCTTGATCTTTACAATACTCTGCAGGCCTCACCAGTATTCATCACTCTTAGTTTCCTCTTCCTCGTCCGTGTACCATAGTGTGTTAAATGATGAGAAATGTGGGGCTATTTGTTACAATACACCATAAAGGCTGGGTGAGGCTTAGGCTGGTCTTCATAAAGGAAATGGGATACCATGTCTCACCTGTGGATATCCTCTCCCCAATCCCCAAGGTCCCTCCACCCAGGTGATCCTCTCTCGCTTCTCCAGCCCAGGGTCAGGATCCAATAGTGATGGCCTTTCCCTGGCCACCTGAGAAGGGCATCCAAGGGGAGTAGGTGTGAGGATACCCTCAGTTTTCTCACATAGGCCAATCACATTTTGGTGTGGGCAGGGTTACTGAGACTGCATTGCTGGCCATCTGTTCAATGCTCATTGCTTGAGATCCAGAAAAGACTGTTAAATCCAAAATCCTCATAACCAATCTTGGAGAATGGGCAAGTGGGCAAGTGGGCAAGTCGGCTGTCGATCAATATCGAGCTGGGTTGATTTTTTATCTTGGGACAAAAGGGTTAGCACTGTAATCATTTCACAAATCATTTACTGAGCCTGAGCCTCACACTCGAGAAGGATGAGTGACATGGGAGATAAATTCTGATAAATAGCTGACTCTGCCCTGACCGCTACTGGACTTTCACATGCACCGCCTAACTTCAAATCTCCTAATTCCAGAACTGCCTAGTTTTCTTCATGGACTGGCACTATTCAAACATATGTGTGTGTTTTGAATGCATGCAAGGGCGGCCACTCACCACATGCTGATGAGATTGGGCATGGATAAAAAGCTTGCTGCTTCTGTAGTGAGATCGAAATGAATGTATCCCTCTCCTGGCCTCAGTTCCTACCCCATAACACTGCTGTGTGCTCCTGTAGCTATGATAACATATATACCATCAGTGAACTTTCTTTTGTCTAGCAGAATAGCCCAAACATGGTTTCCAAGTGTTTTACAAATATAAATATATTTAACCGCAAACATAGTACCTGCTTTATGCTGATATTTGTCACTGACCTTTGTGCATGATGAGTACGATGAAACAGGATAATATGTAGAAAATAAATGCGCTATGTTATTTTGTCTGAGAAAAATGTGGGACTGGTTTTGTCATCAGAAACAGGCTACATATGAATACTGTCCAGGATGTCACTCTATGATGCATGGCCTGTAGTATTGATTATGTCATCAAGATGGTCGCCAACAAAGAACATAACAGCTTCAATATCTCTGTAATTTATGGACACATTTTGATTTCTAAGGTCTCATTCATACAGAAGAATCTCAATAGAATACAGGCCAGATACAAAAAGCAACTGGCAGAATATGAAGGTGCCGGTGAGCCTGAATGATATTCCCTGTGAAAGATTGCAAAGTACTGGTATGAAATTGCAAACAATGCCTGCTTCTATTGTGGTAGACCTGAAGCTGTAAGGCATTCATTGCATGCTGTTGGCATTGAATTCGTAGGTCATAGATGTATGATGCTGTTCAGTTGAGTGAAAATAGCCAGTGGAAACTGAAGTTGATTGATCGCCTCAATACAAAAGCTGCTCATGCATATTGCACAGTATATCAAAATGAATGCTATTTGAAAAATGTACACAATAGGGCTCATTAGGAGTATGGTGGTGTGGGAAAAGATTGGCGATAACGGAATTACTGCCACTTTTCCCGTTCTGACATACTATGAGTATGGCCCTTGAGTAGGGGATTTACATCCAGCATCCTCTGAAAATTGGCATAATCGGTGGAATTACTACAGCGGTAATTCTGCCAGTGGTAATTCTGCCAAAAAACAATTTTGCCACTGCCACTTGTAATCCGGCGGTAATTCCGCTGGACCAAGTGGTGGTTACGGTAATTCCATTGGGCAGTATTCCAGCAGATTTACCGCTGGAGTACAACTCAACTCGTAATGAGCCCCAATGTGAAATGCAGAAAAACCTCCCAAAAAACCACCTAAAGGGCCAGAATGTGCAAGTCAGGTTAAAGTATCAGTGACTGTCCATTAGAAACCTTTTTGGAGGGTAAGGTTGTCACAATGGCAGATGCTGAGGATATCTCTTTCTCAAAAGGTGTTAAAGAAAGAGAGATCTCTCTCACTCTCACTCTAACTAAACAAGTAAATGCAACCTTCTGAGCGGCTGCCTACACCTCAAAATGTATAAATGCCTGAGGCCCTTCCTTTCATCGGACAGCTGCATTACCTTGGCTAGGGCCCTCATATTCTCCGGACTTGACTATTGTAACGTATTGACTAATAACCTAAAAAAAGTTCTACAGAACAATGCGCTAAGAGTGGCCCTCAACATCCCTAAGACTAACCATATATCAGTGGCCAGATGCAATGCCCACTGGCTCCCGGGTCAGGACAGGATTGTATTTAAAACACTATCACTGACCCACAAGTGCCTATCCAATGTAGCGCCAACATATCTAACCAACACATTCTCTAAGCATACGAGCCTTAGACCCACCCGCTCTACCCATGCTCACCTCCTAAACATACCCAGATTCAAACTACAAAAATCAGGAGACACCAGCTTCCAAGTCCAAGCTGCAAAACTCTGGAACTCCATGCCCTTGACGTTAAGAGCAGAACCGTACTACCGGACCTTCAGGAAAAAAAATAAAAATGTGGCTCTTCATGCAGAAGTGCTAAGTCCTCCAAGGTCCTCACTCTCATTAACTTCTGTACTGCTATGTAACAACTATCACTTTATGCAACTCTGTATTTAACTTGTATTGGAACGACTGTAACTTTTACAACTTTAGTACTGGAATGACTCAATCAATCTAAATGTGCCTATAATGGATTGTAAATTCTCACTGCAATGTAACTGATGATATGAAGAAAGCGCCCAGATACCCTTGGGTTAGGTACGCTATATACAGAAATAAATAAATAAATAGAGATGTTGTGAAGACAATCCCCAAATACACTCATTGAAAATCATTTTCTTTTGCATTTGACACGGAGTGGGTATTCAACAATCCTTTCTTTAAGAACCAATCACAGTGTATTCCTCTGCAATCATTTAACAATGCTGTGCTTTCACATGCATAAACAAGTTCCAACATATATTAAAATATGAAGGCTCTATGTTATGTTGCTCAATTTCTGCAGAAAACCTGGCATAGGTGAAGTGAACATTTACCGGTTTCATCATGCAGAACAAAGTTTAAAAAGCAATACCTCAAGAAGTGTTAGCCTTTTTCAAATGGTATTTAGATGGGAGAAGAATGTTTATATCTTTCTGGTTGAATATACACTTTTGCACCAAAAGGATGTTGCTTTGTCACAAAAGTTTACCTATGAGTGCCTTACAGAAAAGCAGGCCTCATACAGTGTTTTAACTTAAGTAAAGTTAAGACAAACGTGCACTTCCACTTCAGGTTGCGTTTGGCCTAACAATGCATTCCAATGCATTATGGCGAAACTGATCAGTCCTTCAGACTATCAGTACTGAAAAACTATGCTTCCCTTTGAATTCTTGTACGTTTAAACATTGCACACACCACCTTACAGTGTAGTGCAAAGGGGAATACGTTTATTTCACCCTATCGTATCACACTTGTTTCTTGGCCTTCTTCCTGCCTTGCCAGGTCCGGAAATCCCTTATAAGGCCATACACTTGCCTAGGAAAGCTGCTGCTTTAATGGGCTAGTGAATCTTTTGTGTGTGGCCCGGAAAGGGGTGGGGCTGTCTGGACCCACTCCGCATCCATGGTGCTAGAAAATCTAGGTGTTTGGTAAATGTGACACCAGTAGTTGTCCATGATTGGACAACTACTGGCTGTTTGAATGGTGCAGATCCTTGCCATTGTTGGGCTAAGAATTGCTTCCAGCTCTGATTTTGTATGAGAAGAGGAGAGGACCTCTGCAGCATTTCTTTAGATCATCATTGGATCCAAGAATCCCTCGAAGAAACAAAGCCTGCTGAAAATCCAAAGACGACTCCTGGAGTGACTCAACCTCCCTTCCTCTGACCATCCCGGTGAAGCCCTGTTTGACTACCTGATCTCTGAAGACCCTGAATGGTGCTTCAGACATTGGACTAGTGGGACCACCTCAATGCCTTCTCGAAGACCCTGCGCCTCTGAGCATTTGAAAGTGCCCCTAGTCTGTCTGGTGGACTGACCAGCTCTCTCGTGGGGTACCTCACCAAAAGCATTGCCGTTCCATGTTCAAGCCCAGAACATTGATGGTATCCAGCTCATGCTAGAAGTTGCCTTCTCCCCAGATTTCAGCATTCCATCATCAAGTGATCCTGTTGGGAAGCAGCTTCAATGACAGCGACTGGATGGACACCTATCGTCGCCTGTGTGTGGAGACCATCGCTAGAACTCATCTTTCTCCAAGTTATGAAGTGTCCTGAGGAGGCCGGCATCAGTGTTTCTTGCATTTCTTCATTGCCAGAGGTTGCATCTTGCAGCTGCACCCGACAAGAAGAATCCTCAAACCTGCAACTCCTGGGCCTCACTCACCCGAACCAACAGTGGACGATCAAGACCCCGGCAGCCACCAGATGAGCCACAATGACATCTGGGGAAAGCGGAGTCAAGGGGGTAAGAAAACACAGTGTATCTGTCCCGCCTGCCCTCCATAGTATAACATTGGGAATAAGTCCCTTTTACTCCTGCATTCCATTCCACACACCTTTTGGTCGGCGAACCTGAGTATAGTAACCTGAACTATAACAAAACATTTACCTATCTTTATTAAACATGTTGAAGAACTGTTTGAACTATTACACACACAAGTGAGCTGTGACTTACCGGCATAGACTCCCTTCAGGGGAGGAACATTGTGGCTCCTGTGGCTTTCGGGCACAAGGCCCCATTCTTCTTATGGTTTGGACTGCTTGAGTTAAGGAATTAATGTATCACCTGGTTCCATCATTTATTGCATTTAAACGACTTACCTGCTTGCTGAATAAGTGACTTTTAATGCACTTATGAACCTATGGTGAATGTATATATTTGTATTAAAGAGTATTGTGCAATAATACTACCTGTTAGAATCATTTTCCAGTGTGTTCAGAAGGCCTATACAAAACAACTGTATGATGTATACTTACTGTTTACATTGAATGAGTGTGTGCTATACTGTGTGGACTTCTTGAGGGCCCCTGACCCCACGCACAATAACCTGGGAATAACCCTTGACTGGTATCCATTTCTACCTTGATTTGGTTTTACATACTTCACTGTTCACTATGGGTGTCCTGTCGGATATATTTTCTGGAGGAAATACACCTAATCTTATGACATTTTGTTATTGTGGTAAATTGTGGTACATTTTATTGCGGTAATGCATTGGTGGCTTCCCTATCGTTAGCGGTAACGCTCCCCTCAGAATATACACTAACACCTGTCCTTTATCCCAGGGTCTTTCAAAAGAATAGCTACTGGACTATATATGACAGTATCCCTTTTTTCCTCAGCAACTTATCTACGATGCTGAGCATTGCTCTAGCAGCCAAATCACAAAACATCTTACATTATGAACAAGTCATTGGATACACATATTATCACACACTTCTAAACTCAGTTACTATGAAAACCAAAAGTTCGCTGAGGGAGTCGCAGTCTCTGCAGTCAACTCTCCAGTGAGCTCCTGTTCTGCTTTCAGATTCTCTCTACACTGCTACTTGTGGGAGGATACATATAACCCCTTCAAAGGCTGCAGACCAGCCGCAGAGCCAGTCGCTGAGGGAGTCGCAGTCTCTGCAGTTAACTCTCCAGTGCGCTCCTGTTCTGCTTTCAGAGTCTTTCTACACTGCTACTTGTGGGAGGACCCATGTAACCCCTTCAATGGCTGCGGAGCGGCTGCAGAGCCAGTCGCTGAGGGAGTTGCAGTCTCTGCATTCCTTGTCTGGCCTGGAAGACTGGCAGACTGGTAATGGAGTCGGAAACCCATCACATCGCGCCAAGCTCCATTCAAAATCCTCAATACGAAGCTGACAGGGACAAAAGATGCCTGAGGAGCTCTCGGATAGCCCCTCCGCTATGAGAACAGCTGCTGCCCGTCTACCAAGCAGACACCGGCTGCTCTCAACCCCGACCACGGCATTGGAGTGGTGGCCTCACAGGGAATCTTGCGAGACTATCCTATTGTCGCAAAAGAAAACTCCAACTTCGACTCATGCATCAGATGAGCAAAAGTCCACAGAACTTCCTAGAATCACGCCCTGTCCGACAGAGCAGGCAAGCGGACTGCATATTAAGCCTGACGAGGCCACCGAGACCCTGCACCTCATATTTGCAGAGGCCTCTATGTCAGCTGCCACCCAACCGCCTGTCTCTGTCGAGAGCGTTGCTCTCTCAATGCCAGCCAGAGGGCTGACGGAGAGCGGGTTTGCCCAGGCAGCAGCGGCGGGCGGGTGTCCGTGTCCTGGGGGCCT
The DNA here is from genome assembly GCF_040938575.1 of Ambystoma mexicanum. Lineage (NCBI taxonomy): Eukaryota > Metazoa > Chordata > Amphibia > Caudata > Ambystomatidae > Ambystoma > Ambystoma mexicanum. Next base: position 1,070,404,401 of record NC_090924.1, on the reverse strand, counting down.
TGCCAGTTCAGAAACAGCGGGAACCTCTGCCCATAATCACATCACCTCCAACTATAAGGACTAATCTCTCACCCACTGACGGTCATGTCACAGTAACGGCAAGTCTCCCGGGAACCGCAAAGTCCTGGCGTACCCAGAGGAGCTCCGGGTACTGCAGCCTCAGCCAACAGCAAAGGAGGTGGAACGGGACAGAGCAAAAATGTGACTACGGCCACACTGGTCCACGCTAACAATGAGGGCACAAGCAATCGCCCCTTTCTGGATGACAGAGGTGAAGCGATCACTGACGAAGACCCGGACACCTCTGCCACCAACTACGAATCGGTTCATAAAGATCGGGCCAAAACCAACAGCAAGACGGGAGCCCAACCTGCAGCCCTCACTGCTATGAAAAAAAATTAAAAAAGCCCAATGAAACCCTGAAGCCTGCGGCGGTTCACCGCCAGAAAAAGGAAAAAAAAAACTTAGGCCAACTGGCACTCACTCTCAAGACTAAACTCCACCGTCTAGCCCTTCTCCTGAAAAATAGTGCACAAAACGTGCGTCTGGGGCCAAAAACAAAACAACCCACAGGGCGACACTGAAGAAACCCTTCCTAAAAACAGCACAATGCAACTCATTAAAAGATCTCTTCAAAAGACAAGGAAAACGGAAACATGATCTTTTAGAAGATTTATCGGATGCAGAAATACTGGAAGCGATTCAGGACTCTCCACCAGCTATCAAAATGCGCAAAACAGGCGAAATCCCTGAAGCATCCTCACCACAGAAACAAACTAGATCAAGGAGCAGTTCCCCAATTGCCACAGCAGAACCCTGCCCAGCTACATCTGCGTAGCTCGGAGAAGTGGAGGGAAAATCCAAGAGCTCCAATACTGAGGTTACTTCAACGAAGCAAGAACACACACCAAACAGGCCTCTTGCGCTCCTGAGTTCAGAGAACTCTAGAGGCAGGCCGGTCCAGCCAAATCCCGACCTGAGCATTTTACAACCATCACCGACCGCATAATGCAGCAAAGTACCTTCTCCCCAACCTTCCGGCAAATTCAGTGCAAATCCTGCCATAAACCTTAGGCTGGAAAATAGACCAGCATTGCTAAATGGAGGCAGCGACCAACCAGCTTTTAGTTTACCTTCAGAGAAAGACCCTCAAACCAACTCTCTGCTCCTGCGACGAAGCAGCAGAGGTTCATCCAAAAACCAGTCGCCTATACGACTAATGCCACAATAGTCTATGCTATATACTCCTCTGAGGATCCGGAGTCACAGTGAGCTTCCGCCCACCTCACAAAAAGAGATTCCAACCAAGAAACCGGACATGCTAACGATCATGTCAGCAGTAACCATTGCGCTTGCTTCATTTGGAAAATTATACGAAGCACTAAATGACACCTTAAAGGACCACACAACCATATCAGCCAAGATGCACACAAAACTGATCTACCTCGATGGCTACATTACAGCCATGGAAAAAAACCATCATGGCACAAACTAAAGAGATAGATGGGGTAGCGAGCTGTAATGCCACACAAGATCAGAGAAGGGACACATCTCAGCTAAGTACCATAAAGCAGAACCATAGTGTCGCAACTGAAACCTCCCCCGACACTCAAACAGAGAATACATCTGAACTCCCCTCAACGAGGGCCGACTTGAATACAGGAAACTTCAGCATATTTAACTACCAGCAAGGCAGCGGCTCAGGGTTGCCAAACTCTCAACCAGAAGTCTTCTTCTTTCAGCAGAACTCTCATTCTAATTCATCTGCAAAGTTGGCACACTCGACCACCGAACTTGCTCACGCACAGAAGGAAGATCGTTCATGCATCATAATAGGATTGCCCTACAAAGGAACATCGGACGGCCTCAATCTACTCAGGGGAGAAAGTGTGAAACCCAGGCCAAAGGAAAATAAGAAAAACCAAGTGCTCCTTTAACTTCATTCTGAAAAAAAAGAGCTTGACTACAATGACAAGAGAATCTCCCACGCAAATACAAAGAAAAAAATCGAACACTCCGACTGCGCCGCACCCACCATCTGCTGGGAAGACACAACCCACAACTCAGGTTCCACCACAGCAGACGCAACTTGGATCACCAATCACTGTCGAAGACTTTCTGGCTGACAAAAACTTCATGAACATCATGCAACATTTTCAGTCAGAGACGGATGAAAACAAGGAGGTCCGAATCAACACACAGTATCTGATACAGAACAGAGCAAAGTTACAACAGCGAAAGAAGAGAGACCCGAGAGAGCACACTCTCCCCCTCGACACCCATCACGCAGTATGAGGCATCATCGTGGGAAGAGGATTTACAAACAATATACCACCCCACCGCCCTCCAAATTAAGAAGAAAGGACGCCTTGCTAGGACAAAATGACCACCACAATCCAGAAAGAAAAATTTGGAACACAACTGATAATCAATACAGACCCACCTCTCTAAAAGACCCCAAGGCTAGACCTAAGGACTTAAGAATCCAAGCCTGAGGCCGCTTTCTAGCGACATCGAGAGAGAAACACAAAAGAAGCTCAGTTCCAACGATAATCTTAAAATTGGAGCTCAGAACTGTGAAGATCACATCTTAAACAGAGGAACGGTACTAAAAATCTTCAGAAACAACCGTGTGCACAGAGCTCTGAAATCGGATGACTTCATCTTGGTGGAGCCATACCACAACGCTTCTAAAGTCATGTCCTATCTGCATATAAGATCATCTGCTCTAAGGCGACCTCTCAAAGAAGGAGTGGAAGAACTGCTACAATGCGGGTACTAGTTGACAGATCTGTCCACCAACAGACGAGAAGATAATCTTCAGACCCACGCAAAAAGACAACCCCCTCCAGAAAAACATTACATATCTAGAACGGAGGCCCTGTATAAGAGCGACAGGATCTGTTGTGCAACGGAAAGAGAAATAGCCAACAAACCAACGGGCATAACTGAAATAACTCAAGCAATCACAAAAGACTCGTCACCAAGAGGAAGACTCACAGAAACGAGAAACGAAAAAATCTAAGCTACTTGCCTCCGACAAATACCAGAAATATACCACTGAAACGTACAATAAATTAAGGTACCGAAGAGCTTCCGAACAAGATCAACCACCCAAAGCCTCAAACAATCATCGCGTCCTGGACCTAAAACCCAACTATTCAGCACTGATGAAACAGCTCTGGGCTTGGTTGCCCAAAGCTCTATCAATTACCACTAAGAAATAGCAATCCGTGGTCCATGCTAACGGGCCAACTCAAATGGACACATCATCATCGAGAAAAACAGTTGCAATTACCATAAAAATTGGATCCTGGAATACTCGTGGTCACCAACACCTCACAAAACCTGGAGGCATCGACTTGGGTGACTATGACATTCTCGCCCTCCAAGAAACCTGCCTGCTGGACAAACCCTACCTGGACGAGTTCGACATCGCAATTTCAGCAGCAGTGAAAAGTCAGTTAGGGCGACCATCCTCTGGACTTTTATTAGCTGTTCGTCCGGGGAGCGGAATTTGCATCCAAAAAACACAACCTCTATCACAACACTACCCGGTGGTCCTGACAAACTGGGCCAACTTCGACCAACTTCGACCAAAAGCCGATGACAAATCTGAACATCCCAATTGTAATAATCATGACATATTGGAACCCACAAACAATCGCAGACAAAAAGTTTCTGAGGGTCACTGAAAAAGAAATTGACGACATCTACGCCGAAAAACAAATTGCACATGTGATTATCTGTAGCGACTTAAATGCCAAATGCCAGAGAAAGAACTCTCTGGGCCAGCAGAAACAGTTAAAGAACCCAGCAGAAAGGAGAGGTGCACTCTGGAACGAGTTGATGGACTCCCGAAGCTTTCATAACATTGACCAGGTTTTCCCCAACCCAGAGCGTATCCAGACGTGGGAGATAGACAACTCAAGGGGAACCATTGACTACATCTTTGTATCGGAAGAAATGCTGAAGTTAGTAACACCTTTTGAGGTTGTCCGAACAGCAGCAAGCGATCACAACCTCCTAAGAGCAAAATGGAAATCAATCACCACCTTTAATCCAACTATTACACAAAACATTGAGTGCAATATGCAACAGCCCAAAGAATCGAAGAACTGACTTTTAAAGACAGCTGAACCACAATACAGCCAGACCTGTGGCGGAAATAGATTATCAGCCCCTCCTGAGCCCTTACAAGACAGGGCCTGGAAAAAACTTCCCACCACGACAGTCAACAACTCACCAATATGACAATTTGGTGGTTGCAAAACAGGCTTTACTAATACAACTAAAAAGGAAAGCAACGAATTCCAACTCGCATCTCCATCAAACCAAATTCGTCGAAGAAATCAAGAAATATAAATCCTGGATAAAAACTACTGTGCGACCCTTTACCAAAGAGATTTAGAGGAAATTCTGAAGAAAGGTGCGGGAAAGAACGCCAGGGAATTCTGGGCTCTAATCAAATCTTCTGGAGCACAGAGGGAATCCTCGTGGTCAAACAACGTCAGTGAAGAAAGATGGAAATCCTACTTCAAGTCTTTATTCCAAGCCCTGATGCAAGACGGCCTGATTTTTCGGGTCGCCTTGGAACTGTCCTGGGTACACCTCTCCAAGGAAGAAGATATCACTACAATCATACGTAAGCTAAAAGCTTCAAAAGCCCCAGGTCCAGACGGGATTACAAACATCGACCTCAAGAGCTTCCCATCGAAGTGGGCGTCCTACATCAGTCTGGTTTTCAGTAAATGCTCGGACCTAAGATCAATCCCAAGATCTTGGACTTCAACGGTGGTGGTGGCAATTTACAAAAAATCGGACAGAGCTGACCCACGAAACTACAGGCCTCGACACCATCGGGAAATTATATGGGATGCTCTTACTAAAGAGATTCCAAGCATGGGCAATGACAGCTCCCAGCACCGCCCCTTTCCAAGTTGGTTTCAGAATAAATTCAGGCACAACAAGGAACATCATGCTGCTCAGCATCTTCAAGAGCAAAATCCTGGACGGCTCCACAAGAGTGTTTCTAGCGTTTATAGATCTCACCAAGTGGATAGATCCATGCTGTGGTCAAAGCTTCTGGCTTGGAACTGCCCTGGCAAAATTCTCGCCCCTATCAAAGCTCTTCACTGCTCCACAACAATGAGAGTCAAACTCAACAAAAAAGTTCTCCTATCAGCAGAAATACCAACGAGCAGAGGGGTAAAACAGGGGTGCCTAGCGCCAGCCCTCTTCATAGCATTCCTCAGTGACTTTAAAGACTTGTGTCTGACCATCAGATCTTTTCCAACAAAAATTAGAGGCATTCCAGTGTCCCGACCACTATATGCTGATGACATCAAATTGCTGGACCAAACCCTGATAGGCCTACAAAGGCAATTGAATAACCTATCAGACTACATTGGCCAGAACAACCTCGAGATCAACAAGACGAAAACAAAGATCTGTATTCTGGAAAGAAAGGCAAAAAGATTAAAAAAAGCCCCACTGGAACCTCAACAAGGTCCAAATAGAAACAGTGATCAACTTCAAATATGTAATGGTCGATAGTTCCAGATCTGAACTGAGCATGCAAAGATACCTCTGGACAAAAATGTGCTCAATGACAACCCAAGCCTGTGTGCTAGATAAGAAATTTGGATGCTTCTCTCTAATGGCAGTAATCAAGTTCTACAAAGCTAAAGTCGTCCCTTCTTTAATCTATGGCGGAGACGTAATGCCAACAATCCCTGAAGAACTGTGGCAAAGATTAGAGGGATACTTCTGTAGATCGCTGCTGAACCTGCCAAAATCGACCTCGATCACAGCAATCAGTAGAGAACTTGGCCTGTCTTCTCTCAAAGCTACAGTCAAGCCCAGTGGCATGTCTCTATTCAGAAAAATGATACTTCCTGATACCCTCCCTCTATACAGATTGATTGACAATGAAGCAAAAGGAGGAAGCTGCAAAATGCTGACAAACTGGGCAACGCAAAAAAGAAAACAGCTTGACTCAATTATGTGCACAGAGGATGACCTAATATCAAACCTGCCAAGAATCAAAAAGAATATAGCAGAGTTAGACTGGATCGACACCCTAGAAAGGGCAAACAAAAACAAACTCCTTGCTCACTTACCTGTGCATTCAATGAAACTGAATGATACAATGCAATTTCTCAAGAGATTTCCAAAACAGGACACTAAGGAACACCTTCCTGAGAGTGCGCTTAAACCTTCTGCTCACCAACGAAATTCTACATATCAGAGACCTCTCAAATATCAGAACCTGCTGACTCTGCAAAGATACTGAACAGACCGAGTGGGTTTGTGAATCCCTAATGGCATGCCCTGCGATCTGTCAGATCAGACAAGCGTACCTGTCTCCAGTGCTAGCGGCCTACACCTTATGAGAAGAAGAAGAATGGTGGGCGTGATTGATGAGTGGGGAAAAAACTTCATGGACTATAGCCACTGCCAAAATCCTACAAGCGCCACTGGCCGAATGCAACAAATTGCAATAAAACTGGGAGACCATGCAAAGCTCATTGCATAAACAGTGAAACCTCAACCCCAACCTCCAGCGTCTTAGAAAAAGGAATTAGGCAGTAACGAAAGATACGAAAGGGACTATGAACTGAATGATGCTTGCAGATCAGTCTTGTAAAATAAAGTAATCTTGATATACACAAGTAATAAAAAAATAAAAAAATAAAAAAAATTCACTTCAGATTTTACCACCTGTGGTAAAATGAATTACCACCTACAGTAAAATGGGGCTAGTCCCTGTGAACTCTCAACCTCTGTGCCAGTGAGTGCAGTCATACGATGTGGTGGTCAGTCAAAAGGCCGAATACATAATACCGAATGCCAAAAATCTCGAAAAAAAAAATATCGAATTAGTTATTAATTTATTTATATGTGTTTTTGGGGTCAGGTAAGTAAAAAAAATGGTTAAAATAAAAAAAAACAAAAAAAGGGGGGTTGGGGGGGAACCCCCCATTTCGGAAAAAAAACGTCAAAAAAAAAAAAATTCGATATTTTTTTTTTTGGCCTTTTGTCTTCGAGATTTTGGTTTTCGAGATTTTGGTATTCGGTATTATCACTATGAACCACAATGAACATCTGACTCAATATATATTAAGTTTATGATTTTATATGCTAATGATGTTCAGAATTGTTCATATAAAATTATCATGCGTGTAAGCCAGGTGTACAAAAGAAAAAAATAGGAGATTATATATTACATTACACAGTTTGCACTCATCAAAAGGCTCCCCCATTCTTATCTTACCAATGTCCTTGTACACAAACAAAATTGGCAGGACATGCAGCTTGAGAGGAAAAAAGAAATACAACGGCAAAACAATCTTTTCTTTTATGAACTTTCAAAGCTGTGTCAGTTTTTAAACATTAATGAACATTATACATGAAGGCAATCTGTTAACCCTGACTAGCTACTAAATATGCATCCATGCAGCCAAACCTCACTTATGACCCATATTCACCTAGAAATTGGCAAGGTTCCTGCACTGCTGGTTGTCTCGCCACTGATAAGGAACGTCACGACCTCAGCAGTTCGTCATGACTTCCTCAGCCAGCAGAGCTTCTCAGACTGTCTGTCACAGCCCAGCACTCAGGCAGCCCAGCTCCCAGCATAGGATCCCTGCACGTCTCCTCGCAAGTAAGCCTGCCCGTCTCTCCCCTCACACCCTCTCTCAGCTACTTTTAAAAGCTACTTCTGTCATTCAAAAGGACCTGTCTCTCTTCCTGACATGCCCACATCACCCGACCTGCTCAGTATTTTTCCAACGCCTGCTTAACTATAAATGTATCATCTCTCTTCCTTTTGCTTCCTGCAAAAACACAATGGCCCTTTTAGCTGCGCATACTTCATATTCCCAGCCTCTGCTATGCTGCACGTTTAATGAAACCAGCCAGCTCATAACTAATTGCAGAAGAGCATTTAAAAAAAAAAATCTATTTTATTTAATCTGAAACAATTTGCACTCCATGTTAAGGATAGGGAATTCAGTTTGTTAAATGGGAAGTTAAGTTAGTATGTTAATGTATATTAGTTATTACATTTGGTGCAAATTCAGCCAAATGGAACATTTCACTGAAATGAACTCATTTTAACACGTCCACACTGCAATGATGTGTGCATTTCCATCTGATGCACACACTGTTCATTTATGATGGTTTCATTTTCTACATATACCCCTTACCACCACCTGTACAAGAACCCCTGCACTTCACTGCCCACAGTTACCCCTACATTCCACCAGGCCATATTGTAGAAATCCATCTTAACTCTATGCAGTCCAGATCCTAAGTCCACAGACACACCTGCTCCTGCCAGAGAGGGCCTAGTGGCCAGAGAGGTGCCTACTGCGGTGGCACCAGACTCAGTGATCAAAGGGTTGCTTGCAGGCAATAAACCACCAACTGGGGTGAAGGAAACTGTGGTCTCAGACCTCAAGCACCTGCCAGAACTAAGTGACTTGTCCTTAGCTGGAGGTACCAGTCAGGCGGACCTTTGCCAAGAACAGCCAGACTGCCCATCTCTGGCATATCTGCATGAGCAGGCAGAGAAACAGGCCCAGGGGTATGCTCTGATATGTTCAGTGTCTGCTGGGAGAAAGATCTCCTCTACAGTGAGCCCAAGAATTGAGGTAGGGGCCAGCCGTAGGAGGTTCCTAACTGACTTGCCTCGCAAAATGTCTTTGACAGGTTATGTAGGAATGGCCAACAAAGCTGGCAGGCTGTCTGCCCATTTTTACTGGCCTCACACTAGAGTACAAATCAGAGCATGTATCTGTTCATGCTACATTTGCCAAGCATCGCGCAAGGCTGGTGAATCTACAAAAAAAACACAATTCCACTACCAGCGTTTGGGAGGCCTTTTGAGAGAATAGTCATGGACATTTAGGGCCATTTGACTCCCCAAACCTCCTCAGTGAACCGGCACTTCTTGGTAGAGGTAGATCATGCTACTCGGTACCCAGAGGCTCCAATGTTTTGAGGAGCATCAATGCCCCTGTGGTGGTGAAGGCCCTCATAGGCATATTCTCTTGTGTAGGATTCCCTAAAGAAGTTATTTCTGATAGGGGATCCAGCTTCATATTGTGTATATGAAGGCAATGCAAGATGATTGTGTAATAATTACAGGTACTCCACAGCCTTTCACCCACAAACAAATGGGCTTGTTGATAGGCTCAAGAAAACCCTGAAGGGCATGATGGGCCTTTTGAAATAGACACTGAGGAGACAGTAGGAGATTCTCGTGCCAGGCCTGCTGTTCTGCTATTGGGAGATGCCATAGAACAGTGTTGGGTTCAGCACCTTTAAGCTGCTGTTTGGCCACCGAATAGGGATCCTCATTCTGGTGAGGGAAGGATGGGAGGGCAATCCCCGAATTCCTCCCAATGACATAGTGCAGTATGTACTTGACCTCAGATCCAGAATGGCCAAGTACAAGGACCAGAGCACCTAGAACCTGAAAGCTAGTCAGGAACCCATGAAGCACTGCCACGAACAGAAGGCCATCATGACTGAGTACACACCAGGCCAAATGGTTTGGATCTTGGAACCAGTCAAGCCCAGCACCCTTCATGAATATTGGACTGGGTCTTATGTGGTGCTGGAAGAAATCATTGAGTTGAATTACCTCATTGATTTCCCCCTTCCTCACAGCAGAGAAGAAACCATTTTCTGGATTAATGTGATGCTGATGGGTAATTTACAAGGCTGGCCGATCTATACTTTATCAAAGCATCTTTGATTTTCTTCTCATTATCTGGTCTTTAGTCGAATTCAAGGATAATATCTGTTGCAATAGGATTGCGTTTAACAATGTTTTGCAGCACTAAAGGGAATAGTCAAAACATAAGACTTAACAAATATTTTGCTCAAATGCACCCTTTCCAGATACCCAAACTACGAGTCTGCTGGTAGGGGGTACATAACTCCCAGCAGGCCTGACCTGCTGGGAGTTCAGGCCCCTACCGGCAGACTTTTCTCTCTAGCACTGGCACTGTTAGTAACAGTCCCGGTGCTTCAGGTTTCCCATTCCCATGGTGTCCAATAGGACTCCATGGGAATGGGAAATAACCATACCGCCACTGCTTATGATATCCCAGTAGCAATGGGATGTCAGGCTGCGGTAACGGCAACCAGCCAGTAGCACCAACGGGTTACCGCCAACCTTATAATGAGGACCACATCATCTTTGGTTTGCTTTTCTCCTGTAATCTCATTGTCTGTAATGGAGACAGTTTGGCAGAAGCTACATATTTTGCCTCAGTTGTGACATTTTGTTACATTGTGTATCTGTTAATTTCTATGGGCATTGTGAGGAGTCAGGAATAAAAGGGTGTGGGGAAATGCCTCTCTGTCCCTGCTCTAGAGGTGTTTCCCTACCTGAAACCAAAACTAAGGGTCTGTCGGTGTCAGAATGTCCAAAGCGAAACTGTCCCATGTCTGAAGTTCTATTCTGACCCTCAAATTCTAATAAATTAACTCTAAGGTGAAAAGGGGTAATATCTTTGGCCTTGAGATGTGTATAAGTGTTCAAGAGAAAATAAGTAACTCCAAAGCAAAAGTTCCATAAAGTCAGAGTTCCTTGTTTCAGATGGTAACTCCCTTCCCCTGAGTTTCCCTCTACTCTCCTTTATGTTCGAGGATATCAGTCCCATGGGTTTCTCTTGGCCAACAACACAACTGGTAGAAATAATGCTTTGTCCGCTGTTCTTTGCCCTGTGAGGATACCTGGTATACTCTCCTGTCAGGTTTTCTCTCTCTCTCTTAATATGTTTGCACAGTCTTTTACCAGTCCTGATATATATCCTTCTCAGAACCTCCTTGGATGCATTTATAATATACACTGTTCAACGTAACACTACCTGGCACGCTTTCCTACCAGAGCTTTCTGGTAAGAACTGACTTTCAATTTGCATTCACCTTGTATACTCTCCTGCCAGGACTTTTTCCATGTGTGCTCTGTGCACACTCACCAACATGGCAGTCTTTTATACTTGATTCAACTTCCTTAATTTGCCTGGTGCACTATCCTGCCAGGGTTTTTCACTCAGATGTAATTCATACATTCACAAACTTTATACCTTCTTTTGCATACTTCATTATGCCTTTTTATGAGTTTTTCCCTTGCTCTGTCTTTTTCTCATTTACTTTAATTATTTTGGTTGTACTTTGACAGGCTTTCAGACGTGCCCTGTGGTCCCCTTGTCCCTTGGGTGGACTCACTGGCTTTGGCTGGCATATGTTGGTTCTCCTGCTGCAAGCCTGTGATGGTTGTGCAGCGTTTTGCCTTCTCTCACTGCCTCTTCACTGTTCCATGGCTTCTCACAGCTCCCGCCTTTAGATTCCCTGTTTCCCCAGGCTTCGGTTGTTGTACCCGCATATGCCCAGAAGCTCTGTCTTCTTTTGGCATCCTCACTGCATACATTTGTCTGCAGTCTGATTTCCAGCTCCCTTTTGGCAAGCCACTCTGATCCACAGACACCATTCCAGCCTTCCAGTCTATTGCTCTGTATCGAAAGAGGTTGCTTTCTCTAGCCAGAGAGGTTGACTCCTTCTTAGCTGTTTAGCTGGTTTGAATGTTCCGGCTTTGGGTGAACTTTCCCAAACACATGAGCGCAGCATGTATTTTGGGCTCTCAGTAACCCTCATTATTCAGTGCATCTTTATTGTCCCAGTATTCTTGGGTTTATGGTACTTGTAGTTTGGTTTCGACAATTTAGATTTAAAGTCTGACAGAGTGTTTCTAATTGTGTTAAAATGGCCATCCACATTTGATGAATGTACAGAGTCAAAGTTAATGTCCTCATTGTTTTTCCTAGGTGGATGAGTGTTAGGCAGAAACCTCTGCAGTTCCCTCTGGGACCACTGCAAAAGATTTAAGACTACAGGTGGTTGGCAGTAAACCCAATTGGTAGCAGTCTGTACCACCCAGATTTACCTGGTAGCTGTGGCTGAGCAGTCAGACTTCTCTCAAGAAGAGTTAGGCAGTATGCAGAGTATTAACAATAGGTCAAAAGCACACAGTAGAAAAAGCAAACACTGACCAGAGCTTTTTGTAAAAGAGATGTAAAGCAACACTTATTTTCAGACAGCGGTGAGCGCTTAACGAAGATGGCACTCTAATCAATCGGTTAAAAAGGGAGAGAAAGGCAGAGCAATGATAGAAACAGATCCCAACACTTTCGAAAGAACACACTATGAGAAGAAGGCAGGTTAAAACCGTAAAGTCAAAGTTAACAAGGCTGGACCCACTTTAAGAGGCTCCGGTCGAAATGTGTCCAAGGTCACACGGTTCGAAGTGCCCAAAAGTCTCGCAATAAGTTCAGTCAGAGTTGGACCAAAAAGAAAGGGACCAGTTAGATGGTCAAGGCGGCCAGCCCAGTCCAGAAGGGTAAGGGAGTATTGCTACCTTGTAGCAATCTTTAACAAGGGAGGCCTGGCGGACACGGTACCTTAAAATGGTGAGAACGCTCCAGCGGGGGCAGTTGTTCCTGGCAGCGGTTGCAAGTCGGTGCTTCATCCGGAGGAAGAGAGGATCTCGTCGGGGAGGAAAGCAGGAGTCCGTTGCACTGCCAGGGAAGAAACCAGCCGCAGAGTTCTCAATTAAAAGGAGCAGTCCTTTTATTCGCGGTCCAGTGGTAAGTGGCTATCCAGTTGCCGGGATGCTTGGCACGGGCAATTCAACCACAATACATCCTGGGATGCGAGAAAAGGAAGGTAAACTGGTTGTGCCCTCCAGCCAGGAGATCTCCTCTGCCGTTGGGAAGTGGTGAGTCGGTTCAGCAGGACTCCACCGGTGGTGTCGTCATAGCAGGCCAGCTCAGCTTCTCCCTCGTCGGATTTTCAGGTCCTGTGGCGACTTCTGAAGTTCCAGTCCCAAAAGCCCTGCTTTTATGCAGCACACCCCCATTCACTCAGCCTAGCTGTCAATCAAACATGCTAAGTGGTGAGCCGGCCGGCTCACCACTTGGGCCAATCACACAAGAGTGCAACTTGAGTTGCCAAGGCAACTCAGTCCAGGGTGCCTAAACCCCCTCCCACAACCCCTGTGGTACCCAGACAGAGTGGCACCACTTTTGGAGGCTTCTGTGGAGAAGCCCGCCAAAAAGTGCAACAAAGGGCTTGACCTTTGGTATTGGAGTTACAGAGGCGATCATAAATGCCATTTTAAAACCGAGTTCTGGCAGAAAATACCAACCGGTGAATTAATATTAAATAAATAAACCGACGGTATGTTAGAGGCTATGTTAAAAAGTATTAGCCTCGAACAATGGGAAAATCCCATAGAGATATATTTGCGGTTGAATATAAAAAGTAGTATCCACTGCCACCAGCCAAAACTCGACGAGGGGGGACGGGACAGTGCCCACTCGAATAACAGACCCAAGGGCAATCGAATTGCCCCTACCAGTACGTCCACAATATGATGGTTTGTACTGGTTCTGTTAGTAATTTGGGACTAGTAAAGCCAATGGTGACTTTACATGCCCTGGGAGACAGTAGTCAGTCCCACGGTATGGAGCCGATGGTGGGGGTCACTATGACACCCCGGTGTTACTGCACGGAGGGTGCAGTGTAACACACATAGAAAAAACATATGAGACCCTATGGAGTAAAAGACCCTATAGCCCATGAAACACATTCACATTCAAAGAGTCTCACTCTTGGCAGGAGAAAAAAACAAACTCCAGAAATGTAGCAAAGCTGCTGGGGGACTCACTAGGTTAGGAAATTCAGCCTAAACAGAGAATTCTCCCTAACACTCGCCCCCCCCCCCCAGACTAAGGGACTGGAGGATTTAATCCACTCCTGGATGAATCTCATACCTCTAGTCGATGACATACATCCTAGAGAGACCATCAGCATTTTGGTGGTGACACCCTGACCTGTGCTCAATGGTGAAATCAAACCCTTCCAGGCAGATTGACCATCTCAGTAGTTTTGGGTTTTCCCCTTTCATTTGCATTAACCATCTCAAGGGTTGGTGGTCAGTCTGAATGACAAAAGTAGAACCATACAAGTATGGCCTAAACTTCATCAGAGCCCACACAATAGCAAAACACTCTCGTTCAATGGTTGCCCACCTTGTTTCAGGATCCTTCAGTTTTCTACTGATGAAGCAAATGGGGTGCTCCCTACCTTTCCCATCCAGTTGACTGAGGACTGCACCTATTCCTACATTTGAAGCATCTGTCTGCACAATGAAAGTTTGGTGGTAGTCAGGAGCTCTGAGTACTAGGGCTTGGCAAAGAGTCTTTTTCAGGGTTTCAAAGGCCTGATTGCATTCCTCATTCCACCTAACCTTTTTAGGGAATTTAGGAGAGGAGATGACATTCAGTGGAGAAGCTATGGACCCATAGTTCTCTATGAAATTCCTGTGGTACCCAATGAGGCCTAAGAAGGCTCTCACCTGGGTCTGAGTAGTAGGTGTTGCCCAATTTTGCACAGCTTCAATCTTACTGGGCAAAGGCCTTATTCCTCCACCTCCTACCTCCTGTCCAAGGTAGACCACTTTACTCTGTCCAATCTGGCTTTTACTCGCCTTTATGGTCAGATTGGCCTTTCCAAGAGCCTGCAAAACATATCTCAGGTGGTCCACATGTTCTTCCCAGGAATTGCTGAACACTGCTATGTCATCCAAGTATGCCATGCAGAAGTCCTCCATCCCATACAGAACCTGGTTTACCATCCTTTGAAATGTAGCAGGTGCATTTTTCAATCCAAAAGGCATAACCTTAAACTGGTATAAGCCAACTGGGGTAGAAAATGCAGTTTTCTCCTTGGCATGGTCTGTCAGGGCTATTTGCCAATAGCCTGACGTCAAGTCAAATGTGCTGAGGCACTTGGCTGCACTAAGTCTATCCACCAACTCATCTGTCCTTGGCAAAGGGTGGGCATCAGTCTTAGTGACTGCATTAAGATTAATCCACACAGAATCTAAGTTCTTTAGATCCGGCCTTTGGTACTAACACAACTGGGCTAGACCATGGACTAGTAGAGGGCTCTATTACCGCGAGATCAAGCATCTTGTTGACCTCAACTTTGATGTGGGTTCTTACATTCTCTGACATTCGATATCCTCTGCTTTTGACTGGCAGACAGTCACCAGTGAGTATGTCATGCTGTCCCCAAGGGGTCAAGCCTGGTGAAAGTGAGAACAGAGAGGCAAACTGATTTAACATAGATTTGCACTCTTCCTGTTGCTCAGGTGTCAGATTTGAAGAGAGATTTACTCCTTCAATCTTTTCGTCTAAAGGTAAGCCTCTGAGGAGATCAGGAAGAGCTTCACTCTCTTCTTCTTCCTCTGATGATGTTAGAAGCAAAGCTCCTACATCAGGTCTGGAGATATACGCTTTTAGTCTGTTGGTGTGGAAGACTGTTGGAGCCTCCTTGGGATTGCCCAAGTCTACCAGATAGTTGACCTCTCCAAGTTTACCCACAACCTTGAAGGGTCCCATCCATTTGTCTTGCAAGGCCCTCTGCCTTGTTGGAATCATAACGAGAACTAGCTGGTCTTGAGTAAACTCAACCATGTTAGCCTTTTGATCATGCCAGTGCTTTACCAATGCTTGTCCAGCTTTCAAGTTGTCACTTGCTTCTGCCATCATGTGCGACATTCTGCTTCGGAGACCTATCACATAGTCAGTCACACTGACTGGCTTGGGGGAAGGAGCACTCTCCAACCCCTCCTTGAGCAGGGCCAATGGACCTCTGACCGGATGAACATAAAGAAGTTGAAGGGAGAATAACCTACTCCCTCCTGAGGGACTTCTCTATAAGCAAAGAGAAGGCATGGCAGTAGAAGGTCCCACTTTCTTTTAAGGGGGTCCTCTAAAGCACCTATCATGCTCTTCATGGTCCTGTTGAACCTTTCAACCGACCCATTTGTCTGAGGGTGGTATGCTGTTAAGAACTTGTAAGTAACTCTGCAGGTTTTCCACATGGCTTTCATGTAGTGGGACATAACATTCGACCCCCTGTCAGAGATTACTTCCTTAGGAAACCCAACCCTGGTAAAAATACCAAGGAGGGCCTTAGCTACAGCCGGAGCCATAACAGTCCTCATAGGAATTGCCTCAGGGTACCTAGTAGCAGTGTCTGCTACAACAAGTATAAAACTGTTGCCTGAGGAGTTTGGAGGATCAAGGGGACCAGCAATGTCAATCCCTACTCTCTCAAATGGGACTCCCACAACTGGGAGAGGCACTAAAGGTGCCACATTCTTGGAGTCAACCTTACCAGAAGTCTGGCAGGTGTGGCAGCTCCTGCAGTACTTATCTACCTCGGCCCCCATCTTTGGCCAATAAAAGTAGAGTGAGAGCCTTTCCTTAGTCTTCTTGAAACTCAAGTGACCAGCCAAAGGAATCTCATGGGCTAACTGCAAGAACTGTGGTCTGTTCTCTTGGGGTACTACAAGTCGTTTGTTGTCCCCAGGTGCAGACTCCGTTGGTTCACTGTAGAAGAGGCCATCTTCCCAGTGTAACCTATATTTCCCAGGCTCTTGCCCTTCAGCCTGAGCATCTGCCTGGTGGCGAAGACCTTCCAGAGTTGGACATTCTCTCTGTCCCTTACTGAAGTCTGCCCTGTTGGGTCCACCTTCTGCCAGTAAAGACTGCAGCTCAGGATGGTCAACAGGATCCAGATCTCCAATGAGTTCCTGGCCTTCCACTAGCTCTTCCTCAGAGTCTAGTTCAACCACACAGGGTTGTACCTCCCTCTCAGCCTCAGCTGGAGGGGGAGTTACTGGTGTAACTTTGGACAACCTAGGGGAAGTCCTTGTTGGCTGCACTGGAGTGCTGGCTGTGGGGTTCTTTTTAGAAGTTTTAGGTTTCCCTTTTTCTTCTAGTTTCTTAGATACAGCAGCTGACATCTCCAGTGGAGCAGGAGTGATCTCTTTCTTCATCATATCCTTGGGAGCACCTCTCATGGTTCTCTCCCTTGCAGGTCTGGTGAGCTCCTGTAACCTTTTACTAGGAGGTCTGGGGGTATGTGACACTACTCCAAGAGTTTTCAAGTCATTACCCAACAGAACCCTTCCTGGCACCTCACTTTGTATGCTGACAGGTATTTTCACAGTCATGTCATTACACTGAATGAGAACTGGTAGTTGGGGAAGCATCTGCACAGGCCCTCCAGCTAACTTGGTGAGGTGTTTGGGTGCCTTAACAACATCCTCAGCCTGAAAAAATGATTTCTCCACCACAGTTATGCTGGCCCCAGTGTCCCTAATGGCAAGAGTCTCCTGACCATTCACCTGGACACTGTCCTTATAATACTCTTTAGTATTATCTGGGATAGAATTATAGACATCTAAGTTCTGTTGTTCCCACAAACCCAGAGACACTAAAGAAACACTGGCTGATACTCCAATGGGTTCATCAGCCAGTAATAGAAAGCTTCCCTTGCCATTTGTACTTCCTCCTCTGAGCGAAGGCTAAGGAGACAAGCTGGACCCCTGAAGGTTTACCCTTACATCTGGGATCTCCTTTCACATGGTCAGTAGAGCCACAAACAAAGCCAAATGCTTTCTGGAATGGTGGCTTGTTCTGACCTCCTTCTGGTTTGGCACCAGAAGGTACACTGGCCTGATTTGATTTCCTTTGTGGCTTACCCTTTTGGTTTTGTTTGGGGCCCTCTTTGGAACTGGAATTATTAGAATTCTCTTTGGAGTCCTTTTTTGGCTGTTTTCCCTCATCCTTTGTCTGAGTAGCCCCAGAATCCTTGTGAGTGGCCCTGTTTGCAACCCACAAGTCAGCAGCCTTAGCTAACTTCCTGGAATACAATTCCTTTGAATCAGCCAAGTGCTGTCTGAGCTCAGGAGAGCAGGCATCATAAATTGACTCCAACATTACAAGATTCTTCATTCCTTCATAAGTGTTAACCCTGTAACCCTTAATCCATCCCTCTAAGTTTTTCAAACTTTCACTCACCCAGGTAGCCCAAGGGGTACCATCATGCTTTTTGAGAGTCCTAAACCTCTTAAGGTAATGGGAAGGGGTCTTCCCAAATCTAGCTATTAAAGCTAGTTTCACTCATTCATAATCCTTCTTATCCACCTCCCCCAACTCCATTACCACATCAGTTGCAACAGGGGTAAGCCTAGAGAACAACCAGGGAAGTAACTAATTCCCTGTGATGTCCTGGAGCCCATGATTATACCCAAACATTTTTAACCAATCCAACACATCCAACTTAGGTTCATACATACCCACTAATTCCTTAGGCATCCGAGGTCTTTGGGACTGGAACTCCTAGAGGAACCAGAGGAGAGAGAAGCATTTTCCACAGACAACTTTTTCATTTCTAGTTCATGATTAAGCTCTATTTCTCTGAGTCTCAACTCAGCTTGCATCTGCTCAGCCTGGGCATTCATTCTTCTGAACTCTAGCTCTTGGTTTCGTTCAGATTGAGCAATAAAACGTTTGTACTCTAATTCAAGCATCATTTTTTCAAGTTCAAAATAAGCAGGGTTACATGTAGGACCTGGTATAGGTAGTAGGTAAAGTAGGTAATGCAGACAGAAGCTCAGAGTGGCTAACTTCATTAGGTTCACTTTCCTCTTCTGACTCATTATCAAGACTTTGATTCAGATCAATACCATCACTGTTTTCTACATTTGCTGGGGGGGGTAGATTCCTCTGTACCACCCAGACTTTGGTTTTCTAACAATCTTTCTACAAGTTCCATTTTCTTGCCCTTCTCAGAGAGATTCTTATGTCTACACAATACTTTTAAGCAATCAGCAGTTTTGGCAGACAATGGTTCTAGGGTATAACTCTCCATAGCAGACATAGTTAGAAAATCAGCTTTTTAGTGCTAAGCTTTGTGGTTAGTTGTCCTAAAGTATTCAAAAAGCACACTAAAGTGTATACTCAATACAAATCCCACCGCTGTACACCAGTGTTAGGCAGAAACCTGTGCAGTTCCCTCTGGGTCCACTGCAAAAGATTTAAGACTACAGGTGGTTGGCAGTAAACCCAATTGGTAGCAGTCTGTACCACCCAGATTTACCTGGTAGCTGTGGCTGAGCAGTCAGACTTCTCTCAAGAAGAGTTAGGTAGTATACAGAGTATTCACAATAGGTCAAAAGAACACAGTAGAACAAGCAAACACTGACCAGAGCTTGGTGTAAAAGAGATATAATTATTTATTTAAAAAACATCTAGTTAAACACACTGGCACTAATATCAAGCAGTTCAAAAACACGGTCACTAAAAGATATACACTCCCTTCAACGATTAGTTAGACAAGTCTTAAGTAATGCAACACTTATTTTCAGACAGCGGTGAGCGCTTAACGAAGATGACACTCTAATCAATCGGTTAAAAAGGGAGAGAAAGGCAGAGCAATGATAGAAACAGATCCCAACACTTTCGGAAGAACACAGTATGAGAAGAAGGCAGGTTAAAACCGTAAAGTCAAAGTTAACAAGGCCGGACCCACTTTAAGAGGCTCCGATCGAAATCTGTCCAAGGTCACACGGTTCGAAGTGCCCAAAAGTCTCGCAATAAGTTCAGAAAGAGTTGGACCAAAAAGAAAGGGAACAGTTAGATGGTCAAGGCGGCCAGCCCAGTCCAGAAGGTTAAGGGATTAGTGTTACCTTGTAGCAATCTTTAGAAAGGGAGGCCTGGCGGACACGGTACCTTAAAATGGTGAGAACGCTCCAGCGGGGGCAGTTGTTCCTGGCAGCGGTTGCAAGTCGGTGCTTCATCCGGAGGAAGAGAGGATCTCGTCGGGGAGGAAAGCAGGGGTCCGTTGCACTGCCAGGGAAGAAACCAGCCGCGGAGTTCTCAATTAAAAGGAGCAGGCCTTTTATTTGCGGTCCGGTGGTAAGTGGCTATCCGGTTGCCGGGGTGCTTGGCACGGGCAATTTGACCACAAGACGTCCTGGGATGCGAGAAAGGAAGGTAAACTGGTTGTCCCCACCAGTCAGGGGAAGAAGACTCTCCAGCCGGGAGATCTCCTCTGTCGTTGGGAAGTGGTGAGTCGGTTCAGCAGGGCTCCACCGGTGGTGTCGTTGTAGCAGGCTGGCTCAGCTTCTCCCTCGTCAGATTTTTAGGTCCTGTGGCGACTTCTGAAGTTCCAGTCCCAAAAGCCCTGCTTTTATGCAGCACACCCCCATTCAGTCAGCCTAGCTGTCAATCAAACATGCTAAGTGGTGAGCCGGCCGGCTCACCACTTGGGCCAATCACACAAGAGTGCGACTTGAGTTGCCAAGGCAACTCAGTCCAGGGTGCCTAAGCCCCCTCTCGCACTCCCTGTGGTACCCAGACAGAGTGGCACCACTTTTGGAGGCTTCTGTGGAGAAGCCCGCCAAAAAAGTGGAACAAAGGACTCAACCTTTGGTTTTGGAGTTACAGAGGCAAACACAAACGCCATTTTAAAACCGAGTTCTGGCAGAAAATACCAACCGGTGAATTAATATTAAATAAATAAACCGGCGGTATGTTAGAGGCTATGTTAAAAAGTATTAGCCTCAAACAATGGGAAAATCCCATAGAGATATATTCGCGGTTGAATATAAAAAGTAGTATCCACTGCCACCAGCCAAAACTCGACGAGGGGGGACGGGACAGTGCCCCCTCGAATAACAGACCCAGGGGCAATCAAATTGCCCCTACCAGTACGTCCACAATGTGATGATTTGTACTGGTTCTGTTAGTAATTTGGCACTAGTAAAGCCAATGGTGACTTTACATGCCCTGGGAGACAGTAGTCAGTCCCAGGGTATGGACTCGATGGTGGGGGGTCACTATGACACCCCAGTGTTACTGCACGGAGGGTGCGGTGTAACACACATAGAAAAAACATATGAGATCCTATGGAGTAAAAGACCCCATAGCCCATGAAACACATTAACATTCAAAGGAACACCACAAATCATGTCCAAGAGTGGGAGAAAAAGAGTCTCACTCTTGGCAGGAGAAAAAAACAAACTCCAGAAATCCAGCAAAGCTGCTGGGGGACTCACTAGGTTAGGAAATTCAGCCTAAACAGAGAATTCTCCCTAACAATGAGGGGAGATATGACAACAAGACATCAATGCACAGGGAATGGCTGGTGTATTCTCAAAAGAAACAGAGGCATTCCATGTATCATCCGATGAAGTCATTACACCCTCCCAAGGGCTGCCTCTCCCATGTGATCTGCCCTCATGTAGCCAACCCAGGGTCAGGATCAGGTAGTGGCTGCCATCCCCAGGGCACATGGGAAGAGGCTACCTCCAGAGGGGAAGTGATGACTCGTCCGGATTCATCAATTCATCACAGAATTTAATTATACTATGCTTTCTACTTGCATCAGAAGCAAAGGCAGATTACATTTTATTAAAGTGAAAATCATTTTATATTGAATATATAGTTTTAGAATATTCTGTATGTGACATAATAGAGGCACATGTTGTCAGTTTCAACAGAGGAGGCAATGGTTGTGTGGCCATGTACTCTGAAGCACCCTATAACACCATGTCATGGTATAATGCATACTGTTGAGCATAGAGTAAACACACCATCACTTGACAGAATGAGTAGCTGCTCTGCTTTCGATGGAACAATAACAGGACATGTCATGTATATTGTTATGTTATGTTGTCTTATATAACACACCATTGCCATTTGGGGTGGCCTCCAGGTGCTCATGTGGCTCTGCAAGAAAGAGGGCATGGTGGGTTAGTGAAGGTAGAATGATAAAATAGGTCCAGAACCAGGAGAAACTGGCATATGTGTGTGTTGGCTTGCAGATTAGTTGATTGCGTGCACTGGCTTCTTAAGGGTAAGGCCCAATCCCTGGGTTGTTAGTTGTGCATGAATGTTTGTTTTGTTGGATGTGTGTTTGTGTGTTGTATGTGTAGTTTGGCTGGCAGTTTTGATCATGCGCACTGGTTTGTTGTATCTGTAAAGGGAAGGTCCAGTGTCTGGGGTGTTCGTTGAGTGTGAGTGTTTGTTCATTTGGCCGTGTGTTTTGTATGTTTCATGTGTAGTTTGGCTGGTAGTTATGGTTGTGAGCACTGGCTTCATGTACCCGCAAGGGTGAGGTCCAGTGTCTGGGATTGTTTCTTGTATGCAAATGTTAGTTATGTTTGGTGTGTGTTTGTGGGTAGTTTGGCTAGCCCATAGGCATGTATGGTATTAGGGAGGTATGTTGGGGGGGAGCAGGAGAAGGGTGTTTAGTACATTGGCTACTCTCAAAGTTCTTCCAAGTATGTCCTCGGAGCTCATCCAGCTGCAAATCAGTGGTACCCTCCAATTCTTCAAAGTGCAATACACTGGCCGCCCCACCTCCCTCCAAGCTCTACACACTAGCTACTCCCATAAATTCCTCCAAGTGCAATACATTGGCTCCTCTCACTAGCCTGTCTCTGCACAGCAGGAATTGCCAGATTTCAAAGCATTCTTCTGGGTGCAGCAAGATTAAACAGCTAATGTGACGCATGGCTAATCTTCACAAATCTATTTAATTGTGACTCATGGCTAATCTTCACAATTCTATTTAATGTGATACATGGCTAATCTTCACAATTCTATCAAATGTGGTGCTTGGCTAATCTTCACAATTCTATCTAATGTGACGCATGGCTAATCTTTATGATTCAATCTAATGTGACGCATGGCTAGTCTTCACAAGTCTATTTAAAAATGACACATGGTTAATCTTTCGCAAATCTATCTAGATGGATGGCTAATCTTCACAATTCAATCTAATGTGATTCGTGGCTAATCTTCACAAATCTATCTAAATGTGACGCACGGCAGATCTTCACAAATCTATCTAAATGTGACGCCTGTCTAATCTTCACGTTTCGGTCTAATGTGACATATTTCCTGCCCCCAAATTACATCTAAGTGCAACGCATTGCCCCCAAATTACATCTAAGTATGACACATTGGGCCTCATTACGAGTCCGGCGGTAACTGCCGGTTTTTCCGGCTCAGGGCATTACGACCCCGGTGTCCCGGGAATTCCGGAGGCGGAAATCGGTAAATCCCCATTCCCATTGAATCCCATAGGACTCAATGGGAATGGTGAAGTGGAAACACCGGCACCATCTCGTGATGGTGCTGGTGTTTCCACGTCCGCCTGCAGGCGGGCGGTGTTAAACCCTCCAGGTCAGACCTGGCAGGAACGCCACCTCCCGCCTGAAGGACTCGAGATCGGGTGGTCTGGAATTAACAGTGGCGGCGGGTTTACCACCACTGTTATTTCCGGACCATCCGACCCGTAATGAGGCCCATTGTCTGCCCTCTAAAATACATCTAAGTGCAACACATTGTTTGCCCCTTAAAATACATCCAAGTACAACACATTGTCTGCCCTCAAATTACATCTAAGTACAGCACATTTCCTGCCCCTAAATACATGTAAGTGTAACACATTTCCTGCCCCTTTAAATATATCTAAGTATAACACATTGGGTCTCATTACGAGGTTGCCAGTACCGGCGGCCTAACGGCAACCTTGGCTTACCATTTCTGCCACCCGATATCCTGGTGATACCGGGATATTACGGGCGGCGGCAGAACAGTAAGTTCCCATTCCCGCAGGAGTTCCATATGACTCCATGAGAATGGGAACACTGAAGCACCAGCACCATTGTTAACGGTGCTTGAGTGATTTATCTGCCGGTAGGGGCATGAACTACCTGCAGGTCAGGCCTTCGGGTAATTCACAGCCCCTACCGGCAGACTTGGAGTGAGCTGGACCGGAACACATTTCCTGCCCCTTAAAATACATCTAAGTACAAAACATTGTCTGCCCCCCCCCCCCAATTACATCTAGGTGCACCACTGTGTCTGCCCCTAGACATATCTATCAGGCTCTCTACGGAGAGCAGCAGGAAATCTACACAATGTTTGGATTTAAAGGTAGTAATGAAGAAGTGGCAGGGTTTTAATTCAGCACAGTAACGGCTGTGCTATCTGTTCGTACCACCTTACCCTAGTTGCTGCTGTACGATGTTCCATTAGGCATCCATGGGTGAACAGGGGCAAACAGGGTGGGGAGCTGCCCAGAGGGGAGCCGGCCTTTGCCTCTGCCCTTTAGGTGATGGCTGCCTTTAGTGGGACTGTACAGTCAATTCTCAGCAATTCCACAATACCTTAAATGAGACCGCTTTAGCATGTCCCAGTAGGGGCAAACATTTTTATTATTTGGACAGCACATGCAATTCTCAGAAGAGCCATTTTGTGTTTAATAGCAAAGTACCAGATTTGTTTGCAATGTCAACAGAGAACCAAAAGACTGAATAAGAATAGTCGCAGAACAACTTTTGTTCCCTTTCCTGAGAAGATATTCACTGGTGGGCAGTTTGTGAAGTTTGCATTAATGCATGGGATCTTAGGCAATAGGCCTCTCAATCTGGCTCTCAATACAGCAGCACCCCTCAAAACATCTGAAAGTAGTGGCCCCTGCCTCAGACCTAATGGTCTTCAGAGTAATCGTCTGTTTGTAAATGTTCAAATTTCTGTATGGGATAGTCATTAAAGATGCTGGTAAGGCTGAGGGAAAAGTCAGGAAAGCCTTACCTGGTACTGGTGAGGAATAGGAATATTACAGAGGCACAGGCCAGTTATGAAATACATCTCTGCTGGTATTTGAACTTACTCTAGCTATGTATACTTAGGATGCAAGTCTCAAATTGCAATACTTCAGATATAGCTTGGTGTGTTAGTATGCACCCTGCAGGTTGCAGGTTGGAACTCTATCTAGCAGCAATTAGTATTTTTATCTCCCTGCATGCTTGGCAATGCTTTACAGTATTGGAGCACAACAGACGTGTAATAACAAACACATTTTATATATATAGAACCCTTCTTCCTTCACCCCAATGCAATGCCGAATCTCTCTTCTATGAGGAGTCACTTTCTCACTCTGCAGAGATGTGCTTTTAATTCAGTGACTTCACTCTGTTTAACTTTGGCAAGAAACCTTTCCTATGTTACAAACAGAGACATTCAGTTATGATTTGAAACACCTCTGCTTTAAGGCAGCGTCTGCAGATTAAGGAGCAGTTTTTATGCACCCCTCCCTTTAGGGAATGTTGCAGTTGGCAAACAGAAATAGGGATACCCAATTACTTTAACAAACTATATTTTTATCCCCACTGGAAGCGATGCTGTTCATTTTGAATTTCAACAAAATCACCCTCTGTCAGTAGGCTGTAGGGGAATTAATTGAATTATTACTTGGTAAGAAAATTCTAGGGATCTCCTTGATCAGCACCCAATCAATAATGGGAAACTATTCAATCAAACAGATTCCCCCAAGACTTGGATTGGTGGGACAAGTTTACTTACATAGAATCTCTGGGTTTTGCCTTCAGGAAAAGTCCTTGCATTTTCTGGAAACTCAGAGGAAACATCAGGACTTGGTTAGAGGCCTCTCCAGGTTCATTCAGGAATGGCCTCCAGCATTAATCCATTTATTTGGCTCTCCTTGTAAAGATCCCAGCCAGGTTTGAGTCTTTCCTTGGTTTCCTCCAGCAATTTTGTCAGCATTTCCAACTCGATGATTTCAGACAGCCCTCCCTATTTTAATGGTGTGTCTCCTTATAAACCTACAATCACACCCCAAATTATTAAAATTAGGATGTGCCTTTTTTGTCTCTTGATTTGATTGGACCTCTATTGTGACTTCCATTGCAATGATTAGTTCCTGAAATTACAACGCATCATCCCAGTGAATTTATGATTCGACCCATCTGAGATAACATGTTCACAGTTTCCTATATAAATTGAAAAAACGACAACATGGCAAAAACATAATTTACAAATAAGCATCCCATGATATATTTTTGGGGATTTGTCTGATCATGCCAGGCTTAATAAAATGAGTCCTGTGATGGCACAAGGTTGCAGGTTCAAATGACAGTTTTTCATGAATTACTCAAAAATGAGAAACCTCAGTGTCACAAAACTTTACATACAGTTTACTAATTCACTAAGCTACTATCTCCCAACATCTCTGTTTCATGATATTTTCTGGGAAGTCATAATCACATTTCAGGGTGTAACTCTTGTTCACAAGATCAAATATTTAGGTGAGTTGTCACTACGGATAGGTCTGCTCATTCATAAGCATTTCAATGATATTCAAACCATTTTTGTATGGGTCACTGTTCCAAAGATAATACACAAAGTATGATACTGCATACACGCCCATATAAAAATTATTGATATGCATATTTTCCCTTCAATGAACTGGCAGATTTTTGTCTGCAAGATCTGTGTCCAAGCCTGGCCTCTGTTGACCCACGACTCCCATAAAGGCACTTAAGATTTCTTGCGAAGTCAAAGGCCTGCAGAAGTAATCTTATCTTCCTGGCCGATGGTGTAACTCTGCTCCTTCACTCATGTGGCAGTCTCTGTAACATGTCACTTGTCAGTCAGGTTCTGAACTTCACCAGGAATCGAATTTTAATCCATGTATTTCTAAGGTTTTGCTTCCATTAACTGGCTCTTCTGTTTTCACAGAGGTCATCAGTTAACCTCATCACCCCTTTAGTCTGGCACAAACCTGCCCCATGTCTTGGCTCAGTGAGCTTCAAGGATATCTTCTTTCAGATAAAGAGATGAGAAGAGCCTTGCCTTGCCTCTAATGGGCCAGTGTGGGCAGTGTCTGGGCTTTGAATCTCAGTGTTAATAGTCAACTCTAATAAACAGAAGTCTCTGCTTTAAATATCGCAATTTCTTTCTTTTTTACATGAGGCCTGCATTAATATCTTAGAACACACACACTTTATTTTCCTCCTGCACGATGCCATCAATGTTCATCTTTAAATTATACTTTATAATAAACTAGCACAGGCACTTGAGTTTCACTGGCAAACAGTCCCTTTCAATCCCAGATTTTGTGATTATTTCTATTTTTCTATGGCAGCTTTCTTTTTGTGAAAAGTGCCTTTCATTGTTTCATAATGTAGTGAAAAATAGGCCTTTGATTTTGGTTCTTTGTCATCACACAAATGGCACACTTAATTTTAGTCTTCCTGTTTGTACTTCAGCAGATTAAACAAGCCGTGCGGCTCTCCTTAACCATTGCATTTTGCTGGTGAGCTGCTTTTCCTGTTAGTAATTTCCATTGCCCATTTTGCTTCATTGGATTGCTCCTGCTGTGCCTCTGCTTGATGCTTGGCTGTTTAAACATGGACTGATCTCTTGGCTATGTTTGATCCCTTAACTGCCTACTTCAGCTCTCTTTCCCTGGATAGCCTTGTTCTTCATTCTTTTTTTTACTTTTTCTTCACCTCGCCTGGATTGAAGTCTTGAATGGACGTGGGTTTATTTTTGTTTGCGATTTTCTTTCTGCTCAGATACTCTTCTACGGACTCTTACCTCAAGGGAGAAGGAATCACTTCCTTCAAGGAGTGAACAGTATTTCTGCCTGCTTCTGCTCTCCCTAGATTGAGCCCTTGTGCCATGCAGCTTAGGTGTCCTTTCTTTTTGAGTATATTTAATCGAGCTCACCCTGGCATTATAGTTTGGAACACCTGACTTTTCGGAATTCCTGGCAGAACGTTTTTAAGTAGGTTCATCACTTTCATCCTAGCAACATCAGATAGGAACTGGGTACTGTCAGAGGGTGGTGTTTATTACCTATTGTCTGTTGTTTATCATGGGTATTTATTCTGGTGCATACGTTCTTTTTCCCTCTCTAGAGATCTACTGATTGCTCCTGCCTTTTCACTGAGCCCCTAGCTTGTGAGGTTGTTCTTACATCTCTGCAGAATGCAATCTCGGGGGGGAAAGTCACCCTGTGAAAGGAGACCCCGGTGGATATATACAACTGGGGTTATCAGAGTCAGAGCTAATCCTGACAGATTAAGGAGCCTATTTTGCCATACTGTGAGGGAGCTGGGAGCTGATCACATGGCTGCTTTACTGCAGGCCTTGGCTACTCACAGATATAGCAGCTGACTACACGTCTTTAAATAAATGCATGGATGTAATGCAGAGCTTGGTACACCCTTTGCCTTCAGATGAGGAATTTGGGGACGGATCTCCCGCAGCAGACCCTCCGGTCCCAGTTCCACCAAATCCAGGAGTAGCACCAGTGGTGTTGCCCAGTCCATTTCCATTAGACCTGCCTGACCCCTTTACAGGCGATCCAAAGACCAACAGGACATTTATAAACCAGTGCATATTGCATTTTCTTTGTCGCCCACTTGCTTTACCCAATTCCACAACTAAGGCAGCGTTTCTGCTTTTGCATTTGGGGATAAAGCCGATGCTTAGGTGAACCCACTCATGGAAGCAAATGACCCCGTATTATATGATTTCAACACTATTTTGGAAGCTATGCATCTGGTGTTTGATGCCAGATATAAAGCACAGTCATTGGATCTAGAATTCCTTGCTTTGACACAGGGAAAAAAACTATTGTCGTATTTGGCTCATTTCAACCATTTGGCGGCAGAAACGATGTGGCCAGAACAAAAAAAGGTGGCAGTGTTCTACCGAGGCCTTGATGACGAATTGAAGGATGTGTTATCAGTGGTTCCGTCACTACTGTCAGCTTTTCCTGAACTCCTGGACCTAGTATTACAGGTGGATGCCCTACTCATACAAAGACGTGGTGAACGAAGGATCCCCTATATGCGTCCTGGTAGAACCGAGACTGCTCCCAATGTCCTTCCTCGTGAATCAGAGCTGATGCAGATCAGGGCTACATGTGGCCAGTTGACCAAGGAAGAAAGAGAGAGACGAATGGCTAACAATCTCTACCTCTATTGCGGACAGATCGGCCATTTCATGAGCGACCCATTAAGTGGCTCAGGAAAAGCCAGGACTCGTCCCTAGAAAGGGCCATCAGGACGAGTCTGCCTTTTTCTGGCTCTGAGACCGCCTCATCTGCCGTTCATACATATCTGCCTATGTCTTTTCCTTTTTCTGGGGCTCAGGAGTTCACCATTCCGGTGATGATTGACTCAGAGGAAACAGGGAACTACATGGATTATCAGCTTGCCAAGGGAAATGGTATTCCCATGCAACAAAGAAAGTCACATAAACAGTGCATGTAGTGGATGGTTCTTGGCTAGTGTCCAAACAAATAACGGAACAGACCGAACCCATCTGGATGACCACTCCGGAAAGACATACCGAATGGATAATATTCAATTTTATATCCACCCCTCAGTTTGGAGTTATATTGGGCCTTCCATGGTTACTGACACACAATCCGGCCATTGATTGGGCTCATCAGGCCGTACAATTCTCCTCCACATTCTGCAAGGGACACTGCCTATCCCCTGATGGGGATGCTATGTTTTCTTCCTGTTTGGCGTGCCTATCTAGTATATCCACAGTTAGTGCCACCAATCAAGAGCCATTACCCTGTATGCCCACACAATGCCAAGATTTCTCTGATGATTTTGACAAAAGATTACCACCACAAAGGGCGTATGACTGTCCGATAGAACCTGGCATCCAGTGCCTCCATACCCCATGGTCACATCTACTCCCTTACATACAAGGAAGAGGACTTTCTTAAGGAATATGTAGAGAAGGCTTTACATTTAGGTCACATACGTCTATCATGATCCCCGCCTGCATCTCCTATCTTCTTTGTACCCAGGAACGGGGGGAACTGTGTCCATGTGTGGACTATAGAGCGTTGAATGCTATTACATTCAAGAGCCATTATCCATTGCCTCTAATATCAGAGGTGCTGGACCAGTTACGTTCATCGGTTGTCTTTACCAAACTCGATCGATGAGAGGCATACAATCTGGTCGGTATAAGGCATGGCGACGAGTGGAAGATCATTTTTAAGCCTAAATACAGGGGTTTGAGTATCTCATGATGCCTTTCGGCTTGTGTAACGCCCCTGCTAGTTTTCAGTATTTTATCAATGATATCTTCAGCGATTTACTGGATTGCCTTGTAGTAGTGTACTTAAATGCCTTGTTTTCTAAAGCTGAAAAGTGTATGTTCCATGCCTCTTCTGTCGAGTTTCTCCGATTTGTTCTGTCCTCATAAGTGCTTTAGATAGATGAGTGATATGAAAGTGCGAGCAGTGCTTGATTGGCCTGCACCCACTACAGTGAAAGCTTTACAATCATTCTTGGGCTTTTTATAGACAGTTTATTGCCTCATTTTTTGAGATAGTAGTTCCACTGACTCGCCTTACCAGGCCTTCTGTCCCGTTTGTATGGAACACACAGGCCATGCACAAGCAGCCTTTCAGTCCTTGAAGAACTCCTTTACGTCGGCCCGGCCCTGCAACATCTGGACCCTTTGCTGCCATATACAGTAGAAGCCGATGCTTTGGCTGTAGCGATCACGCTATTTTGTCACAGAAATGTCCCACTACACGCCAATTGCATCCGGTGGCTTATTACTCCCGGGCTCTTTCGACATGAAAAAGAAACTACACAGCTAGGGAAAGAGAGCTCTTGGCAATCAGAGCCGCCTTCAATGAATAGCGACACCACTTGGGTGCTGAATACCCAGTTGTGGTGTACTTTGATCACCCTAATCTGCATGCCTTATCACATGCCAAGTGCACTAATGCATGCCAGATACACTGGCATTTGTTCTTTGCCATGTTTAATCGTAACCTAACGACCTGGTCCTCTTCACGGCAAAGCCAATGTCTTATCTAGGATAATGGGGATCCTGATGCCACCCATGTTGATCTTCCGTTATTACCCAATTACTCTCTGAACTTTGTTTGTTCAGTCTCACTTTCTTTACTGGACATCGTTCGGAGTTGGGTAAAAAAGTTGGGAGTTGTCGTATTTGGCTCATTTGAACCATTTGGCGGCAGAAACGACGTGGCCAGAACAAAAAAAGGTGGGTAAAAAAGCATTCAACCAACATCATATCTCTAAAAGGACAGGTTATTGACGGGCTGCCTTATATACATGAATGTTTATATTGCCGATGAAGACACACATTCATCAGCAATCAAATGGTCTCATGATGCCAAGCTAGTCGCCCATCCAGGTAGTAAAAAACGCTGGCACTGTTGCAAAGATTGTGTTGGTGGCCTCATATAAAGAGAGACATCATGGACATATGAAGAGAGACATCTTGGACTACATATTGAAATGTGTGGTATGCACACAGTGCAAAACTATCCCCGGCAAACAAGTGGGCTTGAACATCAGCGTCCTGCCACAGCATACCAATCCACGGATAAGATTTGGGTATCCACAACATTTCTGCTTATCTCAGGTAAATGCAGGCTCCTCCCATGATATATTGGTCCTTACCTTATTGACAAGTGTATCAACCCTGTTGCATTTTGTCTTCTGCTCCCTTCAACTTGTCACATAGATCCCGTTTTTCATGTGGTCCTGCTGAAACATTTTGTGACAGGTACTAGATTGCCCACTAAACCCACTCCCATTAAAATACGTGGGGAGGATGAATACAAGATACAAGCCATCTTGGATATTCGTGTCAGAAGAGGTGTTCACTGTTATTTGTTAGACTGGAAGCGGTACGGCCCAGAGGACAGGACCTGGGAGCCTGCTGTTCATGTACACGCTCCTCGGCTTCTGCGCACTTTCTGCGCTTCATATATGTGTGCCTCCCATGAAGGGGTACCTTTGAGGGGGGGGACTGTCACAGCCTGCCCGCTTTCAGCACCACTGATTCTACATTCTCGCCAACACCAGCAGTGGCGCCTGCTGTGGTGGCAGGGGCAGAAAACATTGTGGTGGGCGTTGCAGACTTCAATACCCAGACGGCCCAGTAAATTGTGCATGTGACTTGTGGCGTTGGCCCTTTAAGGGTATGCACGCGACGGGGTTAAATAAACGGGGCGTTCCCAGTGACGACACAGTCACCGGGGAGCCCACACTGGTAACACCGTTGTCTCCGTGTCTCTGTGTCACGGGGGGTTGGGGGCTCACGGACGGCGGGATCCGGAGACCGCCAACAGTGGCGACGAGTGCCGGGATCACTTCCTGGAACAGGTGGAGACATTTGCTGGGAGCGTAGATGATCCTACGTGAACGCTCCAGCGAATTCTGACCGCGGAGAAGGAAGAGACACACGCGGCCGGCTGCCATCTTGATGAATAGGCCTCGGAGACTCACGGCTTCATAGCGAAGCGTCGGTGAGCCATCCGGACATAATTTTTGGATATTTCAGCGGCGGACAGTCGCTGGAAACAGCACGTGTCAATTTCAGAATGATTCATTGACATTTTCACTGTTTTTCACCGAGTAGATGGGTGAGACTCTATGGGAAGCCTGCTGAATGCACTAGGGGTCTTCCCCTCTGCTCAATTTTTGGACACTTCATTGTCTGCCTGCCGGCTTGAGTGATACATCTGCGAGGAGTGCGCCTGGTGATAGGCAGAATTCAATCCATCTCTGGAGGCTGACTGCTGGTGGTGAGTTGCGGCCCCATCAATTATATCTTCTGGGGTGCCTGTGCGCTATCCACCATGAGTCAAGCTGCTGCTGCTGCGCCTCCGCCTACTCCCCCGCTGAAACCACCTGGGTCCCTACAGCCAATGCCTGAGTTTGATACCTCGGGTGCTCCATCCAGCCTGGGACAGAGGTGGAAGATGTGGATGGATAGGCTTGAGATGTACTTCAGGGCCACGATGGAGACAAGCGACGACAGCAAGCTGGCCACTCTCCTGTACTCTGCTGGCCCAGCAGTGCATGAGATATTTCTGTCCCTGCAGCCGGCGGATGGGTCGTTTGCGGCGGCAAAGGATGCACTCCATAATCACTTTCTGCCAATGGCCAACGCAGATTATGAACGTTTTCTCATGGGAACGGCTCGACAGAAGGATGACGAGACTCTGGATGTATTCTATGGGGGGCTGCGGAGACTGGCGGCGCCATGTGCGTGGAACGACCCTGAAGTCATGATTCGCAACCAACTCATTCAGGGGTGTGTCTCTGGGAAACTGAGGCGCCAGATATTGCGCGAGCCTGGCATCACCCTTCCTCGCATCCTAGAACTGGGAAGGTGCCACGAGGTGTCGGAAATGCGGGCGACCAGAATGGAAGCTGGTGCCCGCCCAGGCAAGGTGGAGGAGGTCTACACGGTCGGAAGAGGCCGTGGAGCGAGGCGCCCCATGAACACTCAGAGCCCACGCGCCCGCTTGGGACCACTTCCTCGTGCCCAAAGTGTGGGTACGATCTACCGCACCCAGCTGAATGCCCTGCGACTGGGGTTAAGTGCGGTAGGTGCGGAGGCGCGGACCACTTTGCCAGGATGTGCAGATCTGCAGCTCCCAAGATAGTGCCTAGGGGGCCTGTTCGAGCTGGTTTCTTCCGACCCCAAAGGACGTCCAACGTCGCTCAGGTGGACCAGGGTGACGAAGGGGCGCCTCAGGAAGGGGAGGAGGAGGAAGAGGACGAGGAAAACGTCTTCTTCGTGTCCAGTGTGAGCATGCTCAAATCCCGCTCCAAGAGACAACCCAGGTGCAACGTGCTTGTCAATGGTGACTCTGTACCAATGCTAGTGGACACCGGTGCGTCCGTGAATGTGATGGCCAAACAGCACTATGATACCATGCAGGCCCCGCCCACGCTGACCGCACCGAGAGCATGCACATTCGCTTTCGGCGGCGATCAGCCCCTCCCTCTGGACGGCGTATTCGTGGCTGATGTTCAATATGGTGACTCACACATCCGGGCCAGATTCTATGTCACCCCGGTGAGCGACAACACCTTGCTTTGCTGTGCTGCGGCTGAGGCGCTGGGAATTGTCACATTTGCATACTCAGTGTACTTAGACGACATTCAGGTACTCCTGGCCAAACACAGCTCCCTGTTTGAAGGCATTGGACAGTTGGTGGGTGAGCCGGTCCGGCTCCACATTGATGAGTCAATCCAACCAGTGGCGCTGAAGCACCGGCGAGTTCCTTTTCATCTCAGGGATCTGGTGGATCGAGAACTGGACAATCTGGTGGGGCTGGACATTATTGAAAAGGTTGAGGGCCCCACCCCGTGGGTGTCTCCCATTGTCATCGCGCGCAAGCCTAAACAGCCGGATGCGGTGAGGATCTGTGTGGACATGCGACTCCCCAATAAGGCCATAAAGAGGGAGCGACACTTGACCCCTACCATCGATGGCATCATAGCAGAACTGCAAGGGGCGAGGTTCTTTTCCAAACTGGACCTGAGAGCAGGCTATCATCAGGTGGTCCTGCACCCCGAGTCCCACTACATCACAACCTTTACCACTCATCGAGGTCTTTACCGATACAAGAGGTTGAGTTTTGGGGTGTCTTCCGCGGCGGAGGTTTTCCAAAACATCATAAGAGGGGCACTAGCGGATTTGGATGGAGTCCTTAATATTAGCGACGACATCTTGGTGTATGCCAGGTCGGAGACGGAGCATCTGGCACGCCTGGCCAAGACCTTTGAACGCCTGCGCTCGCTGGGACTCACCCTGCACAAGGACAAGTGTGAATTTCTGAAAACAACGATCGAATTCTTTGGGTTCGTGTTCAAGGCGGATGGGGTGTCGCCGGACCCCCGCAAAGTGAGGGACATAAAGGAGGCGCGTCCGCCAGAGAATGTTGCGGAGGTGAGGAGCTTCTTGGGTATGGTTACTTACTGTGGCCGTTTCATCAGGAATCTGGCGTCCCGTTCAGAGCCGTTGAGATCGCTCACAAAGAAGGACACCACCTGGCAGTGGGGCCCCCTTGAGCAGGCGGCATTCGATGACATCAGAGGTGCCTTGGCGGCGGACGACACCATGGCGTTCTTCGATCCGAGTCTGCAGACAGAGATCGTTGTGGACGCCAGCCCATATGGACTGGGGGCAGTGCTTACACAAGTGGGGAATGACCAGGAGATTCGACCCATAGCATACGCCAGTAAGGCGCTCTCCGACACCGAGCAAAGGTATTCCCAGATTGAGAGGGAAGCCCTGGCGGTGCTGTGGGGTTGCAGACATTTTCGCCTCTACATTCTGGGGCGCCCCGTGACTGTGGTCACGGACCACAAGCCGTTGTTGCCGATCATGGCGGGCTCATCATCCCGTCCACCAGTGAGAATAGAGCGCTGGATGCTCGCCCTGCTCGAGTATGGAGTGTCGTTGAGATATCGTCCAGGGGCTAACAAAGCGGCAGACTACCTCTCTCGACACCCAAGAGGGGACTCGCAGGAGTCTGCATCAGCGGAAGAGGCCGACGAACATGTCCGCCTGGTCATGGAGACGGCCACCCCATACTCCATGCAGGTGGAAGAGCTCGAGGTTGCATCAAAAGGCGACGAATGTTTCGCCATCCTGAGGGAAGCCATGCAGAGGGGTACCTGGAAGACGGTACTGGAGGCCGTGGAACGCAGGACATGTGAAGCCAGAGTGGCCCTCGAGCAGTTATGGAGAGTGAGAGAAGAACTGACATTCTCAGAATCGGGGCTGCTACTGAGGGGTGAGAGAATCGTGGTGCCCTGGTCATCGCCTTGGCGCACCAGGGTCACCAGGGGGCGCCCAAAACCAAAGCTCGCCTCCGCCAGAAGGTGTGGTTCCCGGAACTCGAGCGAAAGGTGGAAGCATTTGTGGCGTTGTGCGTATGGTGCCAGGCTGCGACACCGGCCCAGCGGGAACCATCCATTGAAGCGATGCCCAGAGGGACCAGGCCATGGGAAGTAGTGCACGCAGACTCCGGGTCCACGTCGAGAGGCACTCACTTCCTAGTTGTGGTGGACGAGTGGTATCGATACCCGGAGGTCGAGTTCATAGAGTCCGTCGCATTTGAGAACGTGGTGGTGGCGCTGGAGAAGATTTTCGCCACCCATGGCCTGCCCTCTGTGCTGTGCTCCGACAACGGGGCACCATTCCAAGGCTAGAGTTTTGCCGAGCTCATGAGGGAGTATGGCATTCAACACCGGCGGGTAACCCCACTGTGGCCCCGGGCCAAAGGGGAGGCAGAGCGCATGATGCGCACCCTCAACAAAGTGTTCAGGATCGCCCATGGAAAGGGCGAGTGCTTGCAGAGGGCCCTGTACGTCTTCCTGCGGGGATATCGGACCACACCTCACTCCTCAACGGGTGTGGTCCCGGCAGAGGCTCTCTTCCAGAGATGCCCGAGAGACGTCATACCGGAGGTGGGGGACAGGGACCCTGCCGTCATTGACAATGAACAGGTCGAAGAGGACAGACGAATCAGGACGCAGATGGAAAACATCCGGAGGGGCCTGAGACCCCCACACATCGTGCCGGGAGATGAGGTTTTGGTGAGGAATCGCCACCCACAAGGAAAGTTGTCCCTCACGTATGAACCCGCTCCTCTAGATGTCGTGGCGGTCAAGGGCTCTATGGTGACAGCCTCTGACGGGACGTCGTCTGTAACAAGGAATGCTTCATTCTTCAGGAGAATCGGCGACCCGAGAGTGGACAGCCCGGACAACCGAGAGGGTGAGGGTGCCTTGGATGAAGGTGGGGGTGAAAGCCCCGCCGTGGACTCTCCGGCTCGAGGCAGACCAGGTCAAGAGACACCGGCCAGGGACGTTGGCAGGAGGTACCCCCTGAGAACAGGGCGTGGGAAACCTGCCCGTCTCACAGACTATGTGACAGACTAAGCTGGGGAGGCTGACCGGGGGTAATGGTCAGGCCGTGACAGGTACCCGCGGGGGATCCAGGGTGGCTGTGAATAAATGGGGTTTTTTGGAGTTGACAGAGTTGTGTGCTTTATAAATGTGTGATAGTTAGTCCCTCCTGTTTCCAATTTGTTGTTATGGAAAAGGAGGAGTGTGGCGTTGGCCCTTTAAGGGTATGCACGCGACGGGGTGACGTTCACTCCGTCGCGTGCGCAGTTAAATAAACGGGGCGTTCCCAGTGACGACACAGTCACCGGGGAGCCTACACTGGTAACACAGTTGTCTCCGTGTCACGGGGGGTGGGGGGCTCACGGGCGGCGGCATCCAGAGACCGCCAACAACTGGTCACGTGTGTGTGTCTGCCGATGCGATCTGGAAGTGTGTCATGTCGCATCAGCATTTGTACTTAAGCAGATCAAACAAGCCGTGCGTCGCTCCTTAACTCTTGCATTTTGTCGGTGAGCTGCTTTTCCTGTTTGTAATATTCATTGCCCATTCGGGATTCCCGACCCTTGCTTTTGCTTCATTGGATTGCTTCAGCCATTCCCGTGCCTGTTCTGATGCTTGGCTGTTTAATCACGGAATAATCTCTTGGCTTCCTGCGACCTGAGCTCTTGCATCTTGGACTGGCTAAGTTTGATTCCTTAACTGTCTACTACCCGGACTTTAGCTCTCTTTCCCTGGATTTCCTTGTTCTTCGTTCTTTTATTTTACTTTTTCCTCACTTCGCCTGGATTGAACTCTTTCATGTACTTGGGTTTATTTTTGTTTGAGATTTTCTATGGATTCTTATTTCAAGAAACAAGGACGTCCTTCCTTCAAGGAGTGAACAGTACTGTTGCCTGCTTATGCTCTCCCTAGAGTGCGCCCTCATGCCAGACAGGTCAGGTGTCCTTTCTTTTGGAGTATACTTCATTGAGATCACCCTGGCATTATAGTTTTGAACACCTGACTTTTCTGGCTTCTTGACAGGAGGTTTTCAAGTAGGTACATCACTTTCATCCTTGCAACATTAGGTAGGAAGTGGGTACTGTCCGAAGGTGGTGTTTATTACCTATTGTCTGTTGTTCATACATGCCAACCCTCCCGATTTAGGCGGGAGACTCCTGATTTTTCAGTGAAAAATAATCCTATTTTTCACGTTCTCCTGCCTAAAATAAATCTTTGCCCAATGCATTCCTATGGGAAAATCTTTGGCTCCCGATTTTTCTGACGTAATCTCCCGCACAGGTGGGTTGAAATGTTGGCATGTATGGTTGTTTATCAGAGGTATTGATACTGGTGGATCTGTTCTTTTTCCCTCTCTCTAGCTCTGCTGGTTGTTCCTGCCTTTTCCCCTGAACCCCTGGCTTCTCAGGTTGTTTTTACATCTCTGCAGGCTGTGCTGTCGGGGGAAAGTCACCCTGTGAAAGGAGTCCCTGGTTGATATATAGAACTGGGGTTATCAGAGTCAGAGCTAATCCGGACAATGGGGAGTCAACGAGCATGTTGTTGGTCAGTAGAAATGGGGGAGGTACTGGGTAGGCTGTGGAGAGTGTGGGTAGCAAAGTTGAGGGCTTTTTCTAGAGGGAGGAAGGAATATAGAGGAAGGCCAAGGAGTAGGCTTCAGCAGTAGTGCAGTCTGCTGAGCACAAGAGTGGAGATTAGAGATTTTGAAGATTGTTGGTAAAAAATGGATGATTTTCCTAATGATGAGGAGGTTGATACGAGCAGCAGAGGCAGTGGCAGTGAAGAATTGTTGCGGTCATAGCTCTTTATCAAAGAGACCCCCAGATCACAAGCTTTTGGTGAGGGAGCAAGAAGGTCAGGCGGGAAAGAGAGAGGGGATTGTCGGGATGTCATTGGATGCTGAGCGAAAGATGACTTCTGTTTTTGAAGAGTTCAACATGAGGTAGTGCAGAGGCATCCAGTAACGAATCGCAGAGAGACAGTTCACAACCTGTTTCAAGATGGCTGGGGTGAAGGAGGGATTGGAGAGAAATAGCTGATTCTCATTAGCAAAAAGGTGATACTGAATGCGAAAAGATGAGTTAAGTCTTCCTGGGGCAGAGGTATAGAGGATGAAGAGCAGAGGTGATCCTTAGGGGACACTGATAGGGAGAGGGGGTCAGAGGTTTGCCAGTTCCAAGAAATATTAAAGGATCCACCTTTTAGGTAGGAGGCAATCCCCAAGGTCCGGAAGAGTGAGGAGGAGATAGGAGAGGTCGGCCGTGTCCACAGCGGCAGGAAGGTCCAAAAGGATGAGAATAGAAGAGAGTTTGGAGAGGTGAGCATTAGAGAAAAAGTTGGAGACATGCTTGTGTGCAGTCTTATTGGAGTGTTTCCTACAGAAGTCAGATGGAAGTGGATCTCCAGAGCCATTATCCCCAAGGTTCTTAGTGATCCAGTCAAAGACCACCCGCTCAAGGTCTTTTGAACAATGTGTAAGGAGAGAAATTGGGCAATACTTTTCTCGGAGGAGGGTGCAGGATTAGGGTAGACAGAGGGAGCCCAGACCACTTGGAGGAAGGTTTTACCATCTTGTTTTCTCTTTTCCTCTCTTCTTTCTCCACTTCTTTAACAAAAAGAACTTTTTGGTATGATGTTAGAAGGGAAAGTCCATTTGTTCCAAGAATGGGGTTTGAACCATTAAAGCAGGCTTGCTTTTGACCAATCACCTCTAGACGTTTGCTTTTAAAAGAAGGGGGTCTCCCACTCCTTCAGATATTTACTTTGGAACAAAGACCTAAGGGAGAATTTGTTGAACCTCTGTTGGGAAAGTTGACTTTCTATAGCCCTCCCCAGTGAGTTGGAGACTAAGCATCCAAGACAGAGGTGAGCTCTGTTCTGTACCCATCCTCAGAGAACATTGGAGGTGACATGCAGCTGGAGCAAGACCTGCATCTCTGCCAGTCACACTGCTGCTCGGGTCTTCATTGTCGTAAAGGACTCCTGGAAGTGTGCATCAGCCTCCCTTGCATTGAATGCCTGACAACAAGGACTACGCTAGACCCGAGACCCCTGACAGGGACTCACAGCACCTGAGAGCCAGGATAGTCAGAATCCCTGTCTTTCCAGCCATTGAACCACCGTAAGCCATCATTTCAGCACATTGAACTGCATGAAAGCATCAGGATCCTGCAGAGCTGGCTTTGGCACTCATCCGATTTCCGAACCGCTGAGCTGCACATTCCAACCTGTTTGCTGCCACACCACACTAATCAAGCGTGTTGTTGCCTCAGCTCAAACACCATGCTGCATCTACCACCTTGGAACGGCCATTCGACACCCGTGCATCTTCGTTGCCATTATTCATAACAGTCAAACTGACCCTTGTGGCCCATCAAACCACGTCCAACGCTGCATCGAACACACTCAACTCAAATTGCGCATCCAGCCACCAGCATCAAACCGACTCTGCTGGCCCTCACAATCCACACATCCTTGAGCTCTTCATTGAACCTGCCACCTAGAACAGCGCATTTGACTGTCGAACCGACCATAGTGGCCATCATCATCTGCCCCTCTTCAAAACCTCGCTTCAAACTGCAGCAGACTTTGGCTAAACCCCCGATTGACACCGCTCTGTGATCAGACCAACATGACTGCCACAATGGAACTGCTTCAAACTGCCCAAGCAGCACCTAGAAGCCTGGTTCGCTGTTGTCAAACCATGAAGACCAGTGAAAGGTACTATTGACTGGTAACTACCCCCTTTTTTAGACTCTAGACACTGGCTTTGTCACCAGACATCTCTGTTCGCTCAAGTACATATCTTTTTTACAATCCTTGTGGTTATGTATTGCCTTTTCTCCCCCTGCTTCATTACTCAGAGTGCTGCATCTTCTATCTTTACATATTCTCTTCCCTTTCCACAGGGGCGGTTTTATACAGTTCTCTTGCATATGTTGTGTTTTATTCAAGTATTTCCATATTTATAGAACTTTGATTGGTCATTGTCTTTATTTTTGGCTGTTATACTTGGCTGTTTGGGATGCATCTGAATCACATTTGCACCCCTCTAGAGAGTATAGCCTTCCCTCTGCCCACTTTACCATAAAAGGCGACAGAGAGATATATCTCTTGACTGTGTCTTTTTTTCCTTTGATACTGTGATCACTGTTGGTTTGTAGAACTGTGCGGGCTTAGTAAGGGGTTTCACTACTACCCGCCCTTGTGTACTCCTGCAGAGCAGTGGTCATTTTGTCACAGGATTGAGGAAGACCTGAGTAGGCCCACGCTAGATTTGTTTCTGTGATAGCCAACTGCGCATAGAGGTCAGAAGCAGGAGCTCTACTCGCTGAGACACTTTCTACTTGAGCTCTCACGCTGGTTCGTTGTCAACGCTCTATAGGATATGCAGCAGTGCTTTCTATTCCTTTATGTTTTGCTCAGAGTCCAGCAGACCAGCAGTGCATGGGGAGCAGGTCAATGTGTCTATTATAGACCAATTTACAAGCGTGTGTGGGATCGGAAGCAGTTTAGCACCTTTCATTTTATGTTTATTTGGTACGTTTATAGGAAGGCAGGGCAGCCGAGGAATATTTACCCTTTCACTGCTTTTAGGGCACATGTATACGTCCTTATTTCCGTAGGAAATCCTTGAGATCTGAGCTGTAAACCGGTTAAGCCTACCAGAGATGTCAATTAATTCACTGTTATTAGATAGGTGCGTTGAATCCCGGGCAGGACAGCACAGAATGAACGCTGAGGTGTTAAATATAAATGTAACATATCTTATTAATCGAATGAGTGGTAATTAATGTATTATTCTCGAGGGATGAATACAGATTATTGGTTAAATTTCTGGTAATCAATGATAATGCATTTACCTCCCAAGAGTGAAGGCATTCTTCGGCCGTGATGGGACTCAAGGCTTTGGCTGCAGTTTGCACACAAAAATGGAGGTGAGCGCTGGACTCATTGAGAAGCTCAAGGTAAGAGTCCAGGCCGACAGTTTTTCCTATGCATTATACATTAAACAGAATGCTGTGTCTTACTTCGATCCTATCTCTGCATTTGGATAGGGCTGATCAGCAGATCTTGGAGCGAAAGTGGGGAATTTGCAACAGAAATCCCACTCCAACTTAACAAGCAAATAAATACCATTAATAACTTAAGACCAATGGTGATGAACTTATTAAACTTCACTGGTTTAAGAACCAAGTCACCCCTGCAGGGATTTAAAGTTGCGACTGTAGGTTATCCGAAAACATGACGGCAAGTGCTTAACCTGCTAAGCTATTTAAAAAAAGAGCCCAGACCATTCATGTTTCCTGTGTATTACACATTATGCAGAAAGCCTGTGTTTTCGCCTATGTGTTTCCCCATGGACTGACTACAAAAGCTGGCACGAGTTCCGTCAAAGAGTGACATCAGAACTGGCCAATGCAAAATAGCCAACATATTTCATATAATATAAATGATAGCTGGCCAGGGGCTTGAGGGCGCGAGGATGGCCAAGGCACGGCTATGAACTGGTCCGCAAGTGCCATCCTCGCACCTCCGCGCTCTTTGATATTAGCTTTGGCTCACACTGAGGCTAACAGGTAAAGCTGAAATCACGCCTGTAAAGTGTCCCAGTTGTATCCCATTGAAGGACACAAGACCGTCTTTTGAGTGAGCGCTAATACCTCTGACAGATATTGCTGGGTATTAAATCTTGTTTTAGCTTCAAGGCACGAGGGAATCGGAAAGCCGACTGCTGACTCCATTTCTGGACAGTAAATCTGCTTCCCAACTAAACGTTGCTACCAACAAGGTCGGTTCACCAAGGACACATGAATTGTGTTTGAACAGAAAAGCAACTTGGTAACGTTTGCTTGTAAACACAACTTAGATAGCTGTTGCCGTTTCCCTCACATTGCGGGTGTGTCAGCAACAGTCATTTCACTGAAGTAGGCAGCATCTAAAATGGCACATGGACAATGAGTTCAGTGGAATACTGTACGGATTTACGAGTAAAATGTTGCTTACAGTAAAAGAATTGACATAGACAACAGCCTCCCGTACAACATATCTGGGTTTTTTGGTTGGGAGTTATTAATTTCAGAGACACCTTACCCTTCTCTCATCTATTTTCACACCCCGTGTTTTCCCTCCCACCTTTCACTCTCCTGCCTTTGCTATTTTTATTTTCTTTTTTCCAACCCAGTGATTTAAATGGAAACAAGAAGTGCATGTACTCTCCAACTTAGGCTTTAAGTGGGACGGGGCGAAGCCTGGGCGGGTCTTAAAATTGCTCTCACACTGTAGCCCAGCCGAGGATTATTGACCCAGTTCAGTTAACCTCTGACTGTGTGTCCCACTCCATTTCCCCAGTTCTCGATTTGTCGCACTTTCTTTGTGTGTCTCGCTCTTTGTGTATCTATTTCTGTCCATTTCTATTTGTCCCTCTCCCCACATTCCAACTTCAGTCATGTTCTCACACTCTCTTTAACTCTGTTAATTCTCTTTCGTCTCTGAGAAGTGCATGTACTCATATTCTCAAAAATTAAAAGTGCAGGTCGCGAGGCTCATTTAAAGCATTGCTCTGGCCTTTCCTTTTTTTCTCTAAATCTCTTTTATTCTCACTCTATTGCTATTTCATCCTCTGTTGTAACAGAGTCCAGGGATACAACAGGTAAGTGAAGTATTGCTTTAAGTTAAATACAAATGGAAAGCATCCGAACAAACCATCAACTTGGACCCTCTTCTCAACCACCCTCCCTCACTGTTCCAACTCAAGCATCAGGTCCTGAGCAGAGTCTTGTGACCCGTTCCGTGGTGCGCATTATCACAGCAACTTTCTTCTTCCGCTTTTTAACACACATAAAATTAAGAACCTGCCTTTCCCCTCTCACCCACAACCTCATCCAATACCTCATCAAATGTTCGGGTAGCTGGTGTTAGCAAGGGAGGACTGGCAATGTTTGGCCTGTGGGCAAGTACAATTTTGTGGCCTATAGAGCAGTGGCCTAAATCCACAATGCTGTAGCCTCAACTTCCAGAGCAAGTAAACTCAATGCCATCCTTTTGCCTACCCATACAATCTAAAAATATAAATATGTTGTGGATATGTTTGAC
This sequence comes from Ambystoma mexicanum, assembly GCF_040938575.1. Lineage (NCBI taxonomy): Eukaryota > Metazoa > Chordata > Amphibia > Caudata > Ambystomatidae > Ambystoma > Ambystoma mexicanum. The sequence goes on along the minus strand of NC_090924.1, from coordinate 1,070,360,816 downwards.
ATTAATTTGTTTTTATAATGTGAGGACATAACACACCATCAATTATTTTTATGCGGTCTTAGAGATAGTCATCAGAGTACCTCCCACATACCAAACTTAGTCAAATGCGTTCACCATGATAATATAATTTTGTGAAATAGGAAAGATGGGAGTAGTGGAAGGAATCCCCTGCTGCACAAGTCAAAAGGTTGACAGGTGGTCACGCCCCCTGCTTCTGGTCTTAGTCCCTCCCGCTTTTGATGTGCTTTTATATATACTTAATATAAATTTGATATAAAAATATCACAAATGTTTCACATCGATTTTATTTCCAATGTACATTGGATATAAAATGGTTTCTAATTTATATCAGTTTTAATATAAAGTGAATATACGTTTGATATAAAATCTACATATAGATGGGAGCAGCTAGGAGTGGTGCTCACCGATGTTGCTCGGTCGAGCGCAGAGAGTGAAGTGAGCTCTGAAGACAGAGACTGTGAATCTAGGGTTTCGCAGAGTGACGCAGTGATGACCTCACTGAGTGGTTCCGGTCCTGCTGTGATAGGAAGCAGAAAATATCAAGCAATTTGGATATCTTTTTAATATAAACATGTATATAAAAATGAATTCTTCTTGATATAAAAAAGAATATAAAACTATTTTTGATACACAAAATATTTCAAAATTATATGTATATATAAAACATTGTATAAACTTATTTTCTGATTTACAAATAATTATGCAACATAATATTAAAACTGTGATACAATTATTATATACAAATGTGTCTTTTTTTTTATATAAAATATTTTACATTTCATATAAACTTCCCCTAAGATTTTGATATAAAAAATGTTTGTATATCAATTATGATATAAAAATGTATACCAATCTTATATGAACTGGCTTTTATCAGGGTATACAAAATGAAAAGCATTTTGTTTTGCAAGTAAAATGTGCTTACCATAGCCTGTACAAAAGTTCAAACTATTGGCTTTGAAATAACTGAAGCAGTTGACATTATAAGTAAAGTATGTCCCCCAGACACCATGCAAAAGTCAAAGCATTGCCGTGACAATCCGGCAACCTACATGAGTCACTCTGCCACTATGCGCCACAACAAACAGCAGCAAAGCAACACTGCTGCGGGTATTTATCCACAACAAGGCCTGAGGAATCCCTGGAATGTGGTGACTTTTAGAGAGGTATTCTAGCCGCATCAGCAGAAAACACAGATGTCTTTATATTTAGCTCATCAAAATAGAGGATGTTCTGTGCCAACTGTATACAAAATAAAACTGTCCATGAAAAACCACATGGGCATTGTTACATTTTAGATGTTGCTTTAAGGATACAGGAAGCTAACTATTTATAATCTAAGGTTCCACTCTGCAATTCCTGCCAAGTATGCAGGAAATCTGTGTGTATTGACAAGAAAAAGTGGCACCTGGCCCAGAAAACAGCTGTTGTTAAGTTGTCTATCGCATTCACGATCGTAGCCAACCGTGTCCATGAGCATTAATGCTCCTCCTTTATCAGCAGGCCGGATAGTGATTCTCTGATCACAGTATAAGTTCTTTATTAGTAAAGAACCTAACAACAGCACAGTGTATGCCAGATTAGAAACTGATCCCACACTGACCATAATGTTGAATCTTCCTGAGATTCTTGATAAGACATAAGACCTTGGATGGATAAATCATCACACCAAGAGATTTAGTCAAACTACTCACCCCAGAATCCATAACTTTTACATACTTCCCAAAATCCACAAGCATCCCACTAATCCTCCATGGCGACCAATTGTGGCAGGTACGGAGAGTATTTTACAACTGTTGGGGAAGTACATTGATTTTTTCCTTCAACGGCTCGTCCAAAGGTCTAGCACATACATTAGGGTCACTAACCATTTCTTACAACAACTCAGCAAAATAACACACAAAGAAGGATACATCATGTTTACCATCAATGTGAAAAGCTTGTACGCATTAATACCCCATGATTTAGGTATGGAAGCCATGGAATGGTTTCTCCTCAATGAAGGAGACATAAGAGCATCCAAGGAGTTCAATGTTACTCTATTGCAATTAATTTCAGAGAACAGGTACTTCCAGTTCAAAGACTGATTCTACCTTCAAACCTCTGGTACATCCATGGGGGCAACACTGGCTGTCCTATGCAAATTGTTTTATGCATAGATTTGAGAAGGAACATATATTGCATCAGCCGGTTTGGCAAAAGTATTTGTCCATCTGGGTACGATACATAGATGACATCTTTGGGGTATGGAAAGGGACACCTGAGAGCTTGGAAGGTTTTCTGACATATCTGAACACCATAGATCCCCATATATAATTCACTAGTGAAACTCAGAAAACTGCATATATTATCTTGATGTTGAGATCATTCTTAGTAAGGGCAGATACATGACTAATATGTTTTATGTACAGAAAGGAAACCACCTATTACACAGGCTGCGTTTTCATCAACCCAGCCTGATCAGAAATGTGCCTTACAGTCATATGCTTTGTGTCATTGATCCTAAAATATTATGATTAGATTTCCAAAATGGGATAGAAATTGGGTGTCTGTGGCTACAAACCCGAGGAGTTTAATGCAGCAAGGGAACGGCTTACCGTGGTCAAACAAAATGACTTACTCACTGAGACACATGCTAAAAAGGAACCACCATCGTTGGTATATGTGTCTAAATATTCTATTCAGAGTGGGCGTATTAAATCTAGCATTAAGAAAAATTGGGGAACCCTAACATGTGATACTAGAGTGGAACATCTTTTTCGAGAACAACCTACATTGGCGTATAAGAGAAGTGCTAACTTCAGAGACTGACTGGTTAAAACCAGACAAACCACAAAGCCACCATTGACTGAGCGAACAGGTATGTTTCCCTGTGTGCATTGTACTAACTGCGGGTTTGTAACAAAGGGCAATCATGTCAATCACCTGATATTTGGTGAAAGAATTAGAATCAAAAGCTTTGCCACATGCGAGAGTAAGAATGTGATTTACACTATCAAATGTCTGTGTGGGGTATAATATGTTGGACAGTCTAAAAGGCTGTGCAAGCAAAGATGGAACCCACACTGCTCATGCATCAGGACAAAGAATGCCAACTCAGCTGTGGCCAGACATTGGGCCTCATTACGGGCCCGGAGGTAACCCTGTCAGTGCTACCGGCAGGTTGCTGCCGGACCTGTAAAAATGTACCAGTTGCCACTGGGAGATTACAACACCTGCAGCCTGGAAAGTAAGGCGCCAGTAAAATGTAATTCCCCATTCCCACAGAGTCCCATAGGACTCTATGGGAGTGGCGACACGGAAGTAAAGGCACCGTTTCTAACGGTGCTGGTGCTCCTGTGACCTGTCTGCCTACCGTGGCTGCTGTGCCGAGCAGGGTCAGACCTGACCTGCACAGCGGCTCCGGCAGGCAGCCTTGTAATATGCTGGTCCCGAAACAACATTGCAGGTGAGTTTACCAGCACCCTTGTTTCTGGACTGACATGGTCCTAATGAGGCCCGTTGGCCAGAAAAAAGACATGACATCTCGCAAATCTGCTTTCAGATTGTTGAAGTAATAGGTAAACGAGACCCACACAAGGATCTGGCAAACAGACTTAATCAAAGAGAGACTTTCTGGATTGAGAGATTGGATTCTCTTACCCCAATTGGACTTAATGAAGAAGCGAATTTTATGTGTTTCATATGATTGTAATTCCTACATGTATTTTATGGTTATCCTGCAATATGATTTTATGAAGTCTACTCCGACAATTGCTATGGTTTCTCACATCCCATTTATACCACTGTGTCGCTAGATCCTAGAAAACTAGATGGTTGTGGATAACGAATGAGAAAATTAACATTGATAATGATATAATTGCGAGTTATAATTTTATTGTAATGATAGATCATGCAGACTTTGGCCCCCCTACGGATTAACATGGCCCACTAATACTTTCTCAACGCACATGGGGCAAGGATGCACTGCCGAATTGCTGCAACTTGGATGCAGATATCCTTTTCTTTAACTGATGCATTTTCTTTTACATCAATAAGGGCTGCAACATGTTCATAGCCGCTGATATATACCATCACACTGGATCATGTGTATTTGCATCACCTGGTTTTACTGTTCGTCTACAGTGTCTGTAATGTGCTGACACCTATTACTGCTAGAATGTTGGTGCTTCCCCGAAGTTTATTATTTTTTTGCACTCACTCTTAATACAGGATTCACTTCAGTACCATTTGTTTGTAAGAGATTGTAAGGTTATGCACACTGGATAAAAAAGATGTACTAGTCCAGTAACTACAGTGTGCTACTGTTTTCCCATTTGTTTACAAGTAGGACGAGAGTGGATGTGGCATCATCACGTTAACATACGCGTGACGTCACGCCGCCCACATTGACAGTAGCTCAAATAGAGATAAGGCAGCAACCAACACGCTATGGTGCTGCATCTTCATGAAGATTCCATATTTGCTTGCTGGTGAGAATAGACCAGCTTTGAGGAACAGGCTAGTTTTCCTAGAACAGTAAAAGGATATGATTATAAGAGGTTTGTTGTTTCCTTTTCTAGTGGAATCTAATGTGTGGAACCTGAAAATCTAACCTCCACGAGGTTACCAAAGAAAGCTCAGTTATGGTCTGAATAACTCAGTTGTACTAAGGTAAATCTATCTGAACTTGAAACCCACAATATATAGCGTTTTTGCTAATATGTTTAATTGCAATGAATCTTACTGGTGTTATTCTCTTATTTTCTTGTTCTTTCCTGTTTTTTGTATTGTGTTTTATTTATTTCCATCGTATCCCTCATTGGATATTCTATAAATGTTAGTATGCGTTTGGTTAATGTATTAGTGTTTAGCCCTGAGGATGGATGTAAATCCGAAATGCATAGGCTAAAAAGAACACATGGGCACTTTGTGTTGCCTTCTGTAATTTGCTCTTTGCAACATATATGAATGTGCATATGAACTGCAACCAAATAAGGGGAAATCAAAGAGTGCTTGGCATGTTCATAGGTTTCTGTGAACTCATATTGCTAGTGGTCAAGTAAGACCCACAATCGAGTGCAGTGGCATGCAGGTTTAGGCACAAATCTCATCAACAGTCACTCAATAGTCTGAGCTTCATCTCCAGATGTTTACCTTTGGCTCTTTTACCCTATTTTCCCTGCCCATCACCCTCAGGTATCATACACCTGCACATCATCCTCAATGCCCCTTCCCTTCCCTCACTTCCAATTAATTTTCAGACCACTGTCCGACATTTGCTCCATTCCTTAAACCGTATCTCAATCCCCTTCTCTTACCCAACACTCACCTCTTCTCTTGCCCACATTTCTCAGCCACCAATTCCTTTCCACGCCCTCCTTTTTGTTGCCCATCACATAATTCCCATTGCTTGCCCCTCATCACTTTCCATTGCCCTGTCTGTCATGTAAACAGTAGGTCACCTGCCAGTCAGCCTCTGCCAGATATGATAAGGAGTTGTGGTCGGATGTTGCTAGTAATTGTGGCACTGGGGGCTGCACTTGGGCAACACAGAACTAAAGATGCCAAAGGGGTTTGTTGTGCTTCTAAGTTGCATATTCTTGCAAACATGGCAAGTACGTCAGTTCATGTAGGCACTGCCTGAGAAGCATCAGTCTGGGAGCTGGCGATGTAGAGGGAGTAAGGGTTATCTATTATATTACTTGTAATCCAGAAGGAAGGTGGTATGTGCATGTTTCTGTATGTGTGATTCTCTCTGTGTGGCTGTGGTTATGAGTGGAGTGCATTTCTACCTCTGTAAAGAATGTGCGGAAGGATATAGCTGTGTGTTTAGGCGACTGTGTATCTACATATGTGTACTTGGTATTGATTTGTATGTGCATTCTTTGCTTGTCACAGAATATTTAGGGCACACTGTGAGCAGAGACGGATACAAGCCCAAGGAAGTGATGCTGATGTTGAATGATATCATATATTTCCCCTTCCCAAGCAAGAGGAGCTAAGGTCCTTACTATGGTTAGCTGAATTTTATAGTAAATCCATATCCATGTTTACAGCTATGACCCATCTCTTAAAACACTTGATGAGGAAACAAGTGGAAGACTGCGAGGAAATAGTAATTTGTGAGGTAGCCATCTTAGGGAGTATGAAGTCATTAATTCAGTGATGATCACAGTAGATGTGTGTATGAGAGGCTTTTGACAGCGCTTTCAAAAAAGGATGGTCATAAAGACTGATTCCTCTGCTATGCTTCGAGAACAGTATCATACGCAGAGTTAAGGTCTCTGTCACAGAAAGTAAGCTTTTAGACTATAATGGGGGTATTGAATACTTCTTTAAATACATTTGGGGGCAGAAGGTAACCATCTGCACTGATCACAAGCCACTGGTGGAAGTTCTCACAGTAAAGGGTTTGACAAGGTCTACTCTGAGATTAGCACAATTCAGTATGCGGTTTCAAGAATATGAGTATGAAGATCAATATGTTCCAGGAAATAGGACAGAATAGCATATTTCCTGTTAAGGATGTCCATGGCAGGAACAGAGACAGAATAGAATGTCTGCTCAGATGAGTAGGGGGGGCAGCTATCGCTGTTGCTTTAGAGGAAGGTAAGAGGGATGAGTCAGGTGCACTGAAAAGTATAACCTGGAACATTGCTGGACTTAAGGAAAGGGCCAGCAATCCCGATTGGTGAAATGTTATCATTCAATACCAGATTCTTATGTTCCAAGAAAACTGGGCCTTTACCCCCATATTCAAGGAGGTATGCTTCTCTCTGTCCCTGCCATCAGGCTGAGCACTAAAGGTAGGCCTTTGGACGGACTTGCCATATACCTGTCAACCAGCTTAGCAGTTTCTGATATATATGCTCCAGAAGGTCGGATCCAAATCTTCTTTTTATCCGCCTTAAACTGAAAGGTGGACAGGAGCGCGGCTTGGTGAATTTCTAGAACAACAGAGTTGCTATGGCGATGCTCGTACTAATCAAATTATTGAGAGACTATGGATCCCTACCCAGATGTACAGTACAATTACCCTATCATCATGGGTGGGGATTTTAATGTGAGACTTAGGACGGGGTAGGATCTACTACAAGATAGTGAAGAGGAAGCAGCTTTGTGTTTGACAAAAGCCAATTTTGTGGGAGATTCTACTTGGGTCTGGGTTTAGAGCAGTAAACGTGAGGACTGCCTCTCCCTTGTTGGGTAATTATACCTTTGCAAAGGGCCAATTTCAGAGCATAATTGATTGGATACTGATACCTGTCCCATGGTGGACTAATATATGTGGTTTCTGAAATCATAGAGAGGAGTAAAAGTGATCATAACCCTCTTATACTCTCTTGGGCTTGGGAATGGGGATTCTTTCCTCAGCAAACCCCTCAATTCCTGCTAGTAATTCGGTCTTCTGCAAATGAAGCCCTCCTTACAGAAGGGGACTATTTGCTCCTGCAGAGAAGAGAAACTTACTTGTCTGCAACCCCAAAGCAATCCGGGGTCTATTATAGACTCTTTCTCTTGTATAATGAATTGTGGTAAGATATTTAGGGTACCACGTTTCGATATAGAGTGTGCTAACAGAGTAAGGAGATCCTGGCTCTCGCAACCCTGCAAGGTCAAGAGGACAGTGCTAATGCATGCCTTCAAACGTCAGCTTCCTGACAAAATTCTTAACAGAGATAGGAGACGTGTTTTCAAAGATGACATATGGAGATTGCAAATGAGAGTTGGGATAGGCTCTCCATCACGACAGCCCAGAATAACGCTAACGACTTTTGGTCCATGGTGTCATGAAATAGATTTAGATTTGGGAGTAAGGGAGCTTCCAGAGATTCAAATTATAGAAAAAGTATGGATCGACCACTTCCAAGCATTGTATCTCTGTCGAAATGATGGGCCTTAAACACAAGAGTAGAGATATTTGGGGAGCACAGATTTGATGGGCACTTTTACTGTTGAGGAGGTGCCCCATCTGCTATCTCGGCACAGGCCCTACACACCACAGGGTTTGGATGATTCCCTAATGATATTTTCTTAAGCTTGCCTGAAATATGGACACCAGTTTTGGTAAAAATGTTCACTGCTCTCATTACTCTGAATGCTTTGCCACCGAGTTGGCGTACCGGAATTATAGTACTTATATTCAAAAAGGGAAATCTGGTGGACCCATGCACTTACTGTCCGGTCACCTTACTAGACGGCTTGTCAAAGTTATTTGCAGGAATTCTCCTAAAAAGGTTAGAGGAAGGGGTTTAGGACAATGATGTGCCATCGGACACCCAACTAAGCTGGGAACTGGTATGATTTTCCTGGATCTGAACCTTTCTCTGATCCTGGCCATGTACACTAACATTCTGGCCGTTTCTGGCTACGAAGCCTTTATGGACGAGCTCTGCTTTTGACCACGTGGACAGGCATTGCCTGTGGAGAACGTTGGGTGAAATGGGTGTGCCAGGCCCCTCTTGCAAGCAATTATGGCTGTCCACAAAACATTCTATGGTGGGGGCATGGTTTGGCACGGGAGGCGAGCTCAGCAGAGAAATAAAGTTGGGACAGGGATTTGCCAAGGGTGCGTTTTGGCCCCTCTTCTATTTAATTTATACAGCAACTCACGCAAAGAACAAACCAAAGGTGTGATGTCAGGACACTACCGGTCCTTAGTTATGCAGACAATGAGGTTTAAATGGCAGCCACACCTAAATTCCTACAATTGCTGGTTGACGAGTATACAGTATATATTACTGAAAGGGGGCTCAACATTAATTTGAGAAAGTGCCAAATAATGTGCATTCCAGGAAGAATGAAGCCAGTTCCAAGGATTTGTTTGAATGGGCAACCACATGAGGTCTATAAAAAATGTGACTACCTTGGCCTAATATTTAACAACAAACTGACTTGGGAGGACCACCTACTGAAATCAGAGACCAAAAACAGACCTCATTCAGCTGAATACATGTTGACTATCTACAGAGGTAAAGCAGTAGCATCAGGGACATATGACTGCCAGATATGGGGTTATACTAATTTAACCTTCCTTCAGGTAGCAGAATATGTTTTCTTATGAATGTTACTTTCCATCCCTCAGTCTACCTCTGTTTTCACATCCCATCTGACGTCTGGGCTGACATATTTAATGGAGATGGTTCAAGGCAGACCTATGTTATTTTGGCGCAGCCTCTGGTCGAATAGTGGGGCAAACTTAACTAAGGTTTTGGTCAGCAACTTAATGTCACTAAGTAGTTGGAGCAGAATTGATTGGCTCACTTAAGTTAAAATGCGTTTACATAAATTGGGCCTAGGATCCTGTTTTACTGACCATGAACTGCTGAAAGGATCTTGAAGCTCAGGCCTGAACAGCTTCTGGCAGACACAAGGGAAGGTGAGCTGCTGGCCAGCACACAGGGCATGACGTGCCTTCCACTTATACCCATGAGGGGATTGCCAGGGTACTTTTCTTTTGTGGCTAACCAACATCACAATATTCTGCTTACTAGAGTGAGGTTGGATGTCTTGCCAATGGCAGTGCACACTTTTAGATGGAAGGGTTGTGCCTTGTGAAGAGACAGACGGTCGTCAGGGGACGCCGAACCGCATATCGCCTCGATCGGGTCTCTATATCCCAGACACAACAGACAGCGATTGCCTGCTGTGATTTGCACATACTCTTGACGAGCTGTATTACATGTCCAGTTGATACTCTAAATACCGCCAATTTGACTGTATGAAGATACAATACAGAACAGAAAGACGATTTAACATGTATACGAAGCCCAGAGGAAACAAGCCCCGCCCACCAACCCGGAAACGTTGACAAATAGGCACTGCTGCGCGCACCAGTGCGTGTGCACCGAGAAGTGCCCGGAATTGCCTGTTTCGCATGGGGAGAGCCTGCTGTGCCTGCCGTACTTTTGATCACCGTGTTTCTGTGGACTTTCATGTGGACTTTCATGGACTGATATAAGCTTTTTCTGTTGTTAAGGGTGAGGCATTTAATACCTGAATACCTGAATATGCATATATACTTCTCAAGTATACATTAAGTTCTGTCACATATGAACTTAAGGGAGGAGGATTTCAATCCCCTCTCCCGAACCACAGAAGCCGAATGGATCGACCCCTCCCACCGTGGTTGGCACAGGCGCCTGGATGTTCGAAGTACAGGTAGCCACGTGGCAGCCAATGGGGGGAAGAAGGAGTTAGGGAAAGGGGATGGACGAATAAAGGGAAGGAAAGGAAGACAACAAGACATAAACAGCAAAAAGACCCCTACAATTCCTGACTTGGTAGCGTAATACTCCTGCAACCTGACCTGACTCTTACTTCAGAAATTAGTAGAACATAACATAATTTTCATACAATACATGAAGCACTATACATGACCTCTTGCATGTTAGTAACCATGACTTAAAGCCACAACAAACAGATAGCAAGCAGAGAACACTGAGTCACCCACATGCCTCAAAACATGGATTGACACAAAACCCCTGTACATAGAACGGCGCTGTTCCCCATGTGGAGAAAGTATTATGACTGGAACATGCAGATTTAGCAGGTTTTTGCCTCTGTACTTAGAACGAAGCTTTGAATTAGTGAAGAAAGCACAACTAGTGAAGAAAGCAATGTGTCTGTGAAATAACCAGCGTTTAGTTGCCAAACCTCATAATCATATTAGATATAAACAGATAGAAGCACCCATGATAGCATTACGAGGGCACACTTAACTCATGGTCCGGACGTTTCCTTATTATGTCCGGACATTAATGAGTGAAGCGTTTTCTTTCGATGCAAGTCACCGCCGAGGCCCGGTAGGATAGAAAACACACATGAACATTTAACTGATGGTCCGGGCGCCTCCTGCGGCTGCCCCGGACCTGAAGTAATCGAGCAGGTTAGCAAGCGTTCACCGCCGCGGCACGGGGAAGGCAAATGCCTTGGTGCATAGTCGGCGTTCGTTATTCAGCTCCCTCGCACTGCCTGCCTCCGCCTCTCGTGTTGCTGCTCCGCTGCTGCTGCCGCCGCCGCCCGTGCTCTCCAACATTAATCATCAGCAACTGAGCATGGGCGGGCAGCCGTTAAGAGCACATCCTCTAAGTGCAAAGTGCCTGCAGCTGTTTACCGGCGGGCCCAGGAAACTACACCATTCCCCATGCCTGCTGGGAATTGTAGTCTATCGAGGCCGTACCCGCTTCCTCTTACACCACAACCCCTGATTCCTGACAAGTTCCCTAAATAGTTATATATATCTCTTTTAGAAACAAGCCCCACCCACCAACCCGGAAACGTTGACAAATAGGCACAGCAGCGCGCGCGCACCGAGAAGTGCCCGGAAGTGCCTGTTTCGCCTGTTTGTCCTGGGGGTCTGGGGCTCGGGGCCACGAAATGTCACAAAATGATGTTCGTGTAATTACGAGCATCGAGTGAGAGAGGTGAGAGAGGTTGTAATTGGTCTTCGTCATAGAGGTAGAACGAGAGGTATCGCGATTGAAATACCATTTTGTATCTCGGGCTCTGTTGAAGGGCTTGTTCACTTCGCCGCATAGTAGCAGGCGGCAAAAAAGTCCTGTGTCCTCTCTGGTGAATATGTTGCTACAGTAGCACAATGACGTGCACTTTGATAGTGATTTACGACAGTAAGGGCTGTGTTACATGTCCATCATACGTCCATTAAATCAGTTTCTGTACAAAGAAGTAAGCAAACTCAATTGGGCTAAAAGAAAACGGCGGGAAGGTAAAAATTGTACAAAAAATTAAAAAAAAAACTTCCCCTCCGAGAGGGTGTTTCTGTACGGGGAGTATGGTGGGAACCCTAAGGAGTGGCACAATACCAACGCAGTGTGGGGCTCATAAGAAAGTGGAGAAGCAAAACACAAGAGGCAAATTGACGAGGCAAAACACAATCATTGCAAGTGGGTCTTTTGTATTTACACAGACAATAAATCACTTAGTGATAAGTCCCCTCCCTACTAAAATGAATGATGAAGATACTAGGGATGCTCTGGGGGTGGTTGAGATGGACAGATGGGAACTAAGTGGTATAGACTTTCCGCCGCTAACAAATGTAGTTAGTGAAAGGATAATGGCACAAATGGAATCATTCAAGAAGACAGATCTTCTTGAACAGACAGCGCAGAAAAGTTTTTTAAGCATGCAAGAAATACCGGTAAGACCTTCGGTACTAAATATGGATGATTCCCTGCCCTCCACACCTCAGCCGGACACGACCCTCCTGGCCCCAGCAGCAAGTGCGGAGTTAGACAGAATGGTCAGGCTTTCTACTGGCCCTTCCACCCCTGCGAGGGCTAGGGGAGGTGGACTTGAAAATGTACATCTACACAAATCCACTATTGGAAAAATGGAGGAGCATGAGATTCCAAAAAAACATGACCACTATGAGAACAAAATGGGTGAAACAGTGGCCATTTTTGGAGGTGGGGAAATGGGCGATGGCAAGTCGACTCCAAACAAATGTTCTAGCCCGACCAACTCTGTTCCCCCTAGGAGTCAAGAGACTGAGGAACTGATGTATACCCAGCCCAGCAAGGAACTAGAAGGGGGTGAAATCATGTCAGAAACTGAGTCTTTTCCGGTCCTAACTAGGATACACAACCTCCTGGATAAGGGACATGAAAGGACTCATGGCGAGATACAGGAGTTAAGATACATGATGGTAGAGTGTACAGAAAAAATGAGTAGGCTGGAGGGATTTGTACATGCCTTAAATATGAGAAAAAAAGAAACGTCTATAGACTCCCCTAAGAGTAATAAGATAATGCTTAATAAAGGCTCCCAAACAGAAAAAGAACCTTGCGAGAATGAATGTAATGAGAAAATAATTTGGGAAGATGCAAATGAATTGAAAAGAATGATACTAATTAACCAAGATAAAATTAAAACTGTGGAGCAACAAGACGAGAGGCTGCGGGAGAAGACAGAAATTTATACAGCAATGACCACAGAGCAGAAAGTAGGAAAAACGCTGGATAGTCCATCAGCATTACTGAAGGTGATGGAGGATAAGGATGCCCAAATACAAGTACAAAATCAGGAAAATGGAGGTGATCAGAATCAGGAAGAAGAGATACCGTATGTGTATGTTGTTTCACGCAGAGAAAAGAAAATGAGAGCAAGGGCCCTGAAGAGAAGAGCCAAGAGTGAGAAGGGGAGTACTGCAATGGAGTCTAAAAAATTGGAAAATCAACCTTCTCCTAAAATGAAAAATACCTCTTCTAACATTAAAGATATATGTAGCCTACCAGTAGAGGGAGGCCAACTAGACTTCACCCAGTTAAATGAAGAAAGCAAAATAGCTTTGGAGGTGAAGGAAATACGGGATAAACAAGATTAATTCAGGAAGAATGAAATGGACACTATTGTGGGTACCCAATCGGAGAATAACAGTAAGGAATATGGAGAAGCCACAAATACCATATCAGAAGCTATGAATCATAAAGGGAAAATGAGCAAAGCTTATTCTAAAAATAAAGGGTCCAAGGCAAATAAAAAAAATGATAAAAAAATACAAAAGAAATAGAACGGAAGTAAAGTCGAAACTATTAAGGAGGAAAGGAGTATTCAGCAATTTTTTGGTGTAAAAAATAAGCAGAAGCCTATAGCAGACAGAGTCCCCGATAAGGAGGAAAAAGTAGAAGAAGCCAAAATACCCTGTAAGGCAGTAGATAGCCAAAAATATCTTATTAGCTCTAAACAGTCTGAGGAGACGAAATCAGCGGGAGAGCAGGGTAGTGAGGATACAAATAGTAGTGAGCTGCAAATGACACCTAGTGAAAATATTAAAAAATTGGTACAAGAGGCTCTTATCAAAATTCTGCAGAACCCCTCTACGTTGGGATCTACTCCACCATCTGGACCATTGTCATTTGCTCATAAAGGTTTTGAGAGCCAACAGCAGAGATTTACTCCACCATCTGGACCATTGCCATCTGCTCATAAAGGCTTTGAGAGACAACAACAGAGATTTGTCTCGCAAGGAGTTGTGGAAGAAAAGAAAAACCAGGAGGAGCAGGGACACAGGGCCCAAATGAATGAAGCTGGTCCTGATACACGAGAGATCGTACTGAAACAAGGGACAGTTCCGATAAACACACAGGAAGGTGAGAGGGACCAGGGAGTGGAATGTAAGGATGGAGGGCCAATAGTAAATAAATCTAGAAACGAGCCTAAGGATTTTGAAGACCGGATTAGGGAGATAGCCGAAATGTACAATTGTACAATTGTACAATTGTGATAAGGAAGGGAAAAGGGACAATGAGAGAGGGAAGAATAGGGAGGGGGAAACTAGTAAAAACTGAAGGATAGAGGAGCAAGAGCAAACTCTAAATAGTGCTTGGCCAGAAGCTCAAACAGAATGGAGAGAGCCGAAATTTGTGGATGACCCTAGTGTCATATTAAATTTCATGCTCACAATAGGAGGTCCCTCCTCATTACACAGAGGGCGGATACTCTCCCTGTTCAATGAGATACCCCGGCTCTCCCTAATTACATTAAGTGATATTAAGCTCATTGATTACATACACCCTACACGATACGATTGTGTTAGGATTGTGTTCTACTCAAGAGCCACATATGACTGGCACTTACGGAAGGAGTGGCACTTCAACGATTTGGGTACGACATAGTAGATTTTAGTCAGGGCTCCGGGAAAAATCAGGAAAGAGAGATGGGAGGATATCCCAGTGAGACGCAAGGGAGAAAGAATCGAGAAGGAGAAAGAAGCTTGACAGTAGAGACTCATTTAAATGAGATGGCTGAGTTAAGGCGGCTTGCATTGACTCTGCAAGAATCAATCTCCAAAATTCAAGGCATGAAAGATTCGACCTAGAGTACAGCAAAACTCAGCTTCCTATCATGGAATTCTAGGGGATCGTGAGCCTTGCTATACTCTTATGATACATGCTCGGTGCTCTCTACCTATTCTGTCCTATGCATACAAGAAACGTGGGCGGTTACCCCGATAGTATTAGATGGTTTCACTGTATTTCAGGAACTAGCACAGAAAAAGCTAAAGGGGAGACCTTCAGGGGTTCTCTTAATTGCTTTGAAGAACAATATTGATTTTAAAACCTTAAAATGTTTTAATATAAGTAAAGGATGTATAGCCACCCTCATTAAAATACGTTGCAGGAAGCAACCCTCACTCTTCTTAATTTTAAATATATACTGGCAACCTGAAGGTGATCTAAAAGCATTTATCGATGCCATAGACAATGTAATACAAGAATGTCAGGATATGAATGAGGAATTACACATAATCATGTGTGGGGATTATAATTCTGAAATATTCTTGGAAGAAGGTAGAAATGAGTACACGTCTGGTCGTAAAATTGGTGAAAGATTTGACTCGCGGAAATGTCAACAGGGGGACATATGGACCGTCTTCTTGGGAGGTTGGGGCCTGCAAGGAGCAAATGATTTAATGGAAGATTCAAAGGACAAAACAACATGGTCTAATGGTAAATGGGCCTCCACTATAGATTATATCTTTGTTAGTACCAACATTTTTAATCTTGCCCAGGATTTTGCTTTGATTGGCACAAAGGAGAGTGATCATAAAATGTTAATAATGACATTGTCGGTAGACACGTATGAGGGGGGCGATAAATACTATAACATAAGAGTGGAAACGAATACCAATTTGAACATTATCTCCTGGCATAAAACGAACATCGAGAAAGTAAACGTACTATTCCAGGCAGATTTTGAAAATAATGTGTATGCCCAAAAAAAAAAAATGTACTGTCACGACTCCTTTGGATATTACATCGAATCTGTAATCAGAGATAAAGCGGGAATCAAATATAAGGTAAAAAGTACAGGAGGGCACAAGCATGCATACTCTGTAGAAATGAGAACACTTAAGCAGGGAAGAAATCGTGAAGTCTCTGGTTTTTGTAGGCATTGCGCAAGCCCTCCTACAATGGAGGAAGCCCAGGAACTTCACAAAATAAAAAATAAATGGAAATCGAAACTAAGGTGTATGCGCGCAAAGCTCCTTCAGGGAGATGCAGAGGCTATGCTAAGAGCGTTCTATGATGTAAATACCCGTAGATTCTGGGCACTGGTTAACAATGGAGGGCAAGCTCAAACAAAAGTTCTGACAACTTGTGTTAATGCGGAGAAGTGGGAAGGACACTTTAGTAGCCTGTATCCTCCACCAACTGTGGTATGGGTCCCGTTACCAGAGATTGAAGATGCCACAGGGAATATTCCCTTTTGTGTTAAAGATATTGAATACATCATTGTGAAAAGCTCTCCATCCAGGGCCCCTGGCCCAAATTTGCTCTGCAACAGGGTTATGAAAGAGAAAGCTAACTTATGGGCCAAAATGCTATTTTTCTTTTTTAAAGACATCATAAAGAAACATCTAATTCCAAATAGTTGGAGAATGTCTTACGTAGTCCCAATTTATAAGAAAGGGGACAGGGCTTTACCGACTAGCTATAGGCCAATAGCCCTTTTGGATGTTGACTCCAAAATATTTGCAAGCCTAGTTTTAGAGCGTATTCGGACTGGATGGATCTGTGAAATATTCTGTCGCCCTTTCAGTTTGGCTTTAGAAGGAATGTAGGCAATGATGCAGGAGGTCTTTTAATAAATATTGTGTAAAGAGCGGCATGGACCCCCGGAAATCTTCCTATCTATTTGGCATCAATTGATTTAACATCTGCTTTCGATTTAGTCGATAGATCAATATTGTGGACAAAATTAACACACCTTGGGATGCCTGATTCTCTATTGTCAATTGTATACAACATGCACCAGGACTCTAGAATCAAGATCAGACTTAGTATGGAAGGAAATTTGTTCCAAGAAATAAGGGTTAAAAATGGTCTTAGGCAGGGCTGCATATATGCTCCAACTTTATTCAATTTATACTTCTCCGATATAGGAGAGAGTTTTAAAAAATTGGTTGTAAATTCACCTAAAGTGGAGGGAACTAAGATCCAGTGGACTGCCTATGCAGATGACGTGACTCTCTACGATCACCCTCCCATAGGCCTCCAACGACTCTTAACTGCTTTTAAAGAATACATTATCAAAAATGCACTAAAAATTAATTACTCAAAAACAACGATTGTTTGTTTGTCAAATGAGAAAAAACAAAAAATGAACACTCTATTACTAAATCATGAAAAATTACCGACAAGGAACGTAGTAAGATATCTAGGCTACCCAGTTTTTGGAAACAAGAACAAAGCAAACTTTAGGGCTCTATTGGAAAATGGATTTCTCAACTATGTAAAGTTGATGAAAAATACGGTAAATTCTCTTTATTGCCCTGTATTCGCCTGTATAAAAACAGAATAGTGCCTCAACTGTGCCATGGACTAGAACTGGCACCGTTATGGTGCCGGATGGAAGTAACTGCATATGAATCCAAAATCGTAAAAACGATGGTACGTTGCTTGCCAAAATTCGTGCCTTTGGTTGCATTAAGATATGAGCTTGGCTTGCATTCGATTAGAAGCACCATAGAATGGCGCAGAATGGCCCTATTCAGGAAGCTGTTAATTAGCAAAGATACTACTCTATATGATATAATGGGCAGAGACATTAGGAGTGGCGCTCCTACATCAAAGTACCTCTGGGAAATGTTGGAAGAAGCAAATGAAATTCTGGACAAACTAGGTAACCACAGAGACAATGAAAAGAAAAAAAAAACTCTTGCTTCATTTCGATTGGAATTCAACTGTCCAAGAGGTTAAGATGACTCATTTATATAACCATGTGGTCTCGGAATACAAATAAATGAGGGAGCTTGCACCATATTGATCAAAATTTCCTGATAAAACCTGGAGACATGAGTATATGAGATTTCGCTTCAATGTGCTAGGTACGGGACAAATAGTAGATATTAGAAGTGGTCAGAGTAAGGGATATTCCTTTTGTAGATTTTGTAAACAAAAGGAAAATCTGGAGACCTTGGAGCATCTACTGACCAGATGTAACGGATTTAGGAATGAACGTATTAGTCACTTTAGCATGTATGTACCAAATACAGAATGTGTTGATTTAGATCTTTTGTGGCTTGATATGTTACACGGTAAAAGAATCAAACTACAGATTGCCGTAGTCAGGTTCTTAAAGAACTATTGTTGTCTTTAAATAAAGGGTAAATGGCTATTCTACAGGGCAAGAGATCAAGCACTTAGTGCAACTTTTTAAGAAATGGAAAGTATCAAGATATGTTATAAGGGACATCCAGAATTTGGGTAAATGAATTTTATCATTTTTTCTTTTAACTGTACAGCGTTGTAAAAACTGAATTGTAGGTGGTAAATATGAATTTCGTATGGAATGAATTTTGTAAAACTTGTATTAATTATGCTGTTTTTAAACCACAAAGAAATCTTTTGTAAAAGTTACTATGTAACTATAAACAAATAAAAATAAAAAATAAAAAAAAGGTTGTGCCACCCAATGTGGTGCCTGTGGTGCTATAGCGAGTCTGGCACACTTTATTCTGTTTATTCCCATGAATGCAGATATTAGAATGCACTGGCTGACATGCATTCTAAGGGAAAGTGGGCCAAGACATTATAGACCTGCTCTCACCTTCCTACTTTTGTGCTTGGATGTGAGAGTTGTCTTCGCCCTAGGCTCATATCTTAGCAGAGCATGGACACGAATAATGAAGACAACTAGTGCCATTGCAAAGTAAATGAACCAAGACAAATATAGGTCAGGTGGGCCTTGGTTGTGATGTCTGACAGTGCGTCTGATGCTGCTTGATGTATTGTACCATACTGACCATTTTTATATGCTGAGGAATTTTACAACTTTTTGTACATTTTATCATTGTTTGGAATGTGCACAAAGGTGTATTATTGTTAGATGTGAATCTTTTATGGCAGTGCTTTTAATGCTGCTCGATGTATTGCACCGTGTTGTCCATTATCATATACTAGCGAATTTTAAAACTCTTTGTAAATGTTATAATTGTTGGGCATATGCATAGATATGTTTAATGTTATATGTAACGCTTACCTTCAGATGTCCTTGCGGGGGCGCCCGTCTTCAGCGGTTAAATGGTGTGGGTGCAACTCCCCTTCCGTGAGCAGACCTGATGAGTGACCCAAAACACTCCGTCCCCACTGAGCTCGCCGACTGGCACCTTTGCCCGGCACATGGCGCAGGCAGGAGTGTTTTGGGATTGGTATTTACCCTGGCTGATGTGTTAAGAATGGTCACTGACGGAACTGGTGGCCAGGTTGCTGTGTAACCTATGGGCGATAAGGGAACATCTCTTAGTATGAGCTTGATGCTTGTCCCCTCTCCCAACCTCCCTAACCTTCTCCCCTAAGGCTGCTGGCTGGCAAGGGCACAGGCTCACCTTCATATGCAGCAGAAATCCGTGTCTGCAGCTCCAACTCTGGATCTAGTTACTTCACTGGGTTGCTGTGGTCCAGGCCGGTTGTGACACATGGTTTCCGGGTGAGTAGAGATGCTACAGGTAAGTAAAGGCTCAGGGTGATTGAATAAAGTTAGCTCCATGAGGTGTAAGTCCTATGAAGAGATTAGCAGTTGTTAAACTTCTTTAGCACGATGCGCTAGCTGTTTTTGGAACGTTGCTTATAGTTCAGCATTGATAACGACTGCACAGCGTTGCGAAAACTACGAGCGGCATGAAGTTTGCGTAAAGGTAATGGGCCTCATTATGACCCTGGCGGAATGGGTTAACAGGTGCCGCAAAAGGATGCAGACCCATTAAACCCGTTCCGTCACATTACGAGGTCCCCTCGTGGGACCTGGTAAGCATGCCTGGTAAAACCAGGCGTGCTTACCGGGTCCCGTGAGGGGAAGAAGGAGCAAACAACAGGCCAACTCGTAATCGGCCCATTGTTTGCTCCCTCTCCCATTCCCATTCAGCCCTATAGGGGTTGAAATGGGAATGGGGAAGGTCCGGGTCCGGGTCCTTGGAGGGAGGAATGAATTTATAGTTGCAGTGATGGTGGGCGTACACTGAAATGAAATTAAATAAATGGCCTCAAGACTTCACGAGAACTCAAAATGCTGAAATAATAAATACAGATCTTTACAGAGCTTACACAGTAGCTAGGAACCCAAGCCAAGGTTACCATGAATAAGGGAGGATAGGAAAGTTGCAGTGAAAGCACGAGATATCAATTCCCAAGACTCAAGCCATATATTCTGTCCAAGGATGGGTAGTATGAAGCCAACCAATGAAAACCCCTAATGTTATGCTGCTCAATGCGTCTTATGCCAACCAATAGTTTATTATAGATGTGATGCCTTTTTACTGTTATTGATTTATAGGTGGTCTCAGGAGGAGCCAATCCGACAAGCGTAACTCAATAAGAACTACCTATAGAATGTATATGTAGCTATTACTATTATCCAATACCCATACCCCATAGGTTTTGGTAACTAAGATAACAGTATGTCAGTTATGACTAATATTGAGTATATAAGCTATTGTTTATGCTTGCCTGCTTTCCCTGCTTTATTTTGATGTCAATAAAGCTGGGTTTTGCCTTGCACTTTGTCTATTTCCATTATTGAGTCCAGTTTGATCTGGCTTTTGAACCTCTGTGTAATTGTGTGACTTTCCACACCGTCCCAACAATTGATTGAGTGAGCAAGGTAATGAGGAATACACCTAGTGTGAACCTTTTGCGTTAATGTAGGTAGAGGGCAGGCTATACTCTCAAGAGGGTTGTGAATGTGAAACAGTAGCAACCCAAGCAGAAAAGTCTAACAATACAAAATAAAGGAATGTACAATCAAGGTTCTATACAAATATATATTGTAATTAAACACACCATGTACAATAATAACTAAATTGAAAGCACTACAAAAACCCACCCGTGTGGAATGAACGCAGAATATGCAAGAAAGCAAGTAGCAGTACTCTGGATAATGAGACAGCAGGGAGAAAAGGCAATAAAAACCACAATGATCAAAAAGGATAGGCTCTTGAGTTGCAAAAAGGGATTAGCATGACCCATCCGGAGTCTAGGGCCCAAAACTGACAAAGGGGCAGTTATGAGTAAATAATAATAATAATAATAAAATTTTCAGTGTCTTGGCAGTTTGACAACAGCGAACCTGGCTTCTCGGTACTGTTCAGTGGTTCGATGTGGTTCAAAAGGCAAAGTCTCTGTGGTCCAGTGGCAAGCAGATGTCGGGGCAGGGTTGAACTGAAGAAGACTGAGGTGTAAACGTTACTAAAGCAATGCGGATCATGGTGTTAGACCGGAAAAGTAACCCTATAGTCAAAGGATACGTATAATATGTTGGCCAGAAGCCAATCGCATCATGTGACAAGCATCGCGATCTAAGTCTATCGTAATCTATCTGATTACAAATGTAATCAAAGGGCATCCATTTTGTGAAATGTCGGCCATTTGCGTTTAAGGTCACGCTTTAACCGTAAAGGTACCTCACTTAGTGGACATTCTTTTAAATAGAACGCAGACGCAACACCTTACATCAGCCAGATTAACAAGGTATGAAATAGTTCTGTTTGCACCGCATATCTAAATTAAGAGGTGTTGCGCTTCAAATCCGGCCGAGCTAATGCACCCTCCACATGAGAAAGGGGGTGAAAAACAATTCCCCCATGATTGCTTAATGGTTACTGAACAAGAGACAAAAGGAAGAATTGATCTAACTGACACCCCACAGAAAGAGACAGATGGAGAACTGTTTTGTGGCGGTCCTTGTTTTAAATTACCAGATGGCACATCAACTGCTGCTTATGCCATCACTACACTGTAAAGTATTATAGAAAGCAAAAGAAACTCAGCACAAGCTGCAGAAATAATAGCGTTCACAAGAGCATGTGAAATTTCTGCAAACCTCAATGTAAACATATATACTGACAGTCAGTATGCCTTTGGGGTGGTACACAATTTTGGTCGATTACGGGCTGAAAGGAGTTTCCTGACATCACACAGAACCAAAATCCAACATGGCACTTTGATAGTGAAACTGTTGTCAGCACTTGCGCTTCCCAAGCGAATAGCGATAATGAAATGTGAAGCACATGAAAAAGTAACATGTAATGTTGGAAAGGGAAACGCATTTGCAGACAAAACTGTGAAACAAACTGCCACTGATTTACACACAAAAATGTATGTCAAAAAAATAGAAGAAGTACCCTGCATGATAGAGAATGGAATTGCAACAGTTAAGGAAATGCAAGCAGAAGCTACTGTAGATGAAATATAAAAAACTGGTCTGAAGGTCCAGCAGAATTAGATTCTGAAGGGTTTTGGGTGGACAAGAAAAATAATGGATGGCTGTTACCAAATGCCTATGTGATGGCAATGGTCACTATGGCCCACAGTCCGACACATATGCTAGAAAAATGATTCAACACCTGGATTCTGTATGGCAGAATCCACACATTAGAAAAACTGCTCAAAGATTGGTTCAGAATTGCATGACTTGTTTAAAACATAACATTGGAAAGGGAACAGTGATGCCAGTAGGAAGTTTTGGCCCACCGTCCATGCCATTTGAAGTCATCCATTTTGATTTCATAGAAATGGAGAGGTGCCAAACTATAAGTATGTCCTTGTGGTGGTCGGCGCATTCAGTTAATGGGTAGATGCCTATCCCTTGAAAGATTGTACAAAGTGTAAAAGAGGACGAGATATCCACTGACGGGCCCATAGGCCAGTGCCCACCCTCTAGTACTTGTAAGACAAGATAGCTGCACCATGTGAGGAATTGGGTTGCAGGATTCACTTACTCCAACATGACTCAATAAGGAGGACTCAGTAGTTTGGCAAAGGGAAGTTTGTTTAATGACAAGTACATCAAACAGGGAAACAATTGGAAATCATCATCCTTGCGATCGCCTGTCTCGCTCCGACTTCCATGAACTTCAGTTGAACAGCAACTTTTATACATAAAACTCGTCATCATTGACGTCTAACTCTACAAAACTCGTCATGCAATATAATTGGTCAGGAAAGGTAACTTAAGTATAGGTGCTATAGCTGTATACGAAAACAGAGCATGCTGATTGGATAACTCTTATCGGGTGGCCGTCTATGTCCAACCCTCTATATCATGCGTGATAGACGTCATGTCAACTACAAGGTCCCATTGGTTCTACTATCTATAGGACCGTAGATAACTTGGTCTATTGTGATTGGGCAGGTTACACCCTTAGACGTAAATCTCCACTTTTAATTAGCAGCATGCAGAATGGACACCCAGGTGCCTCGTGCCCTAGGATTCACCCTGCCTTCTTTCTATCAATCAGTATCTTTGGGCTATGTGTCAATTAGTTGGCTGGGTATGGCCTCGAAACTGTAGCCTTTTATCAGGAAAAGTTACGGCATCCTCGGGTTCTGTGTGGCATCAGACGTTAGTGCCTCCTTGTGCTCGGCTGGTCACATGTCTGTTCACCATGAATCTTCTTCCGTTTCCAGCTTTTAGTGTGTTTAATTCTACTTAGGCCTCACCACCTGCCTGGGCCTCCCTTATCTTGACCTTCACGGGGCAGGCTGGTATGCTCTGAAGTTTAGATTCTTGTTAACTGACGTTCTCCTCCCCTTCTCTGGTTGACCTTAATTTCCCCGGCATGAGCTGCTCCATGCTGAGTTTCGATTCCACTCTTCCCTTCTGGCTTTAGCTGGAATATGAATCTGATGGTCCCATGCAGCCTGAGTTTAGTTCTGCTTTACAAAATGGAGCCGCACTTGTATAATGCACCTTATTGAGGTAGATATATGGTTGGCGCTTGCCGCTCTATTCTTCTACTAAGCATTGCAAGCAGTATCATTTCTTAGCTTCTTGCATTTCAAGCCTATTTACACGCATTAACTGGTTGGTTGCTTCCATCTGACTCACAGCAACGTTTCCTTACGTTTTAACATTGTCTCTTTCCTGTGTCCATTACATCTATTTTCATAGTTACTTGCACTGGCGTGCTATCTTCGATAGCCAGTTTCATTCATTCGCGTTTCTGTCCAGGCCCTTTATTTCCACTGGCCTTCCATTAAGGCTCTTTGGGTTTCTTTGTGGATCGTCTGTAGGTACTTTTCATTTTGTCTCAGTTGCTGGTATGGTTGTCTAAGAGGGTAATGTGCAGCCCATGGTTGTCTGGTTATGGGTGCTTCAATAGGTACGGCTCTTCTGATGTACACTGGGCAGAGTCCCAACGCAGCTCTTTGTTGGTTCATTTGCTCCTTATACGTCACATACATTGGCGAGTACGCCCCTGGTACCTCGTAACGGGGGGCATGGGTGCAGGCCATGTCTGGGACCTCCTCTACACTCCCCCCTCTGGTCGGTTCATCCACCACTTCTGCGTCCTCCCTCGTGTTCGTCTTTCTTGATTCATCTATGTCTTGCTCGTCATCTTCAGGGTTTGTACATGATGGTGTGAACATGTGCATCTTGGGAGTCCATATTTTTATCACTCCTTTCAAACTTCCTGCTGTTTTTACATGCTTGTCTTTGTTCCAGGTCATTAGCTGGCATTGTCCATTTGGGCTGCAATAGATCAATTTTCCTTCGTACTTTCTTCGTTTCCTGGGATATGTAAACTTAGTTCCTTCTGGCGCAAATTCACTGGCCTTCACGAAGTCTCTTATTTCTTCATCAGTCAGGTCTCTCGGCTTCCACCCTGGTTCGACATCAACCATTATTTTCATCCCAATGGCTTTCTTCGCAGTTTTCTGGCACTGTGTGATGATTATCTTGATAACACAAAATCCTAGCAGTATCATTGCTAGAAGGCTCCCAGAATCTTGAATATATCTGCCATCCATTGTGGGACCCATGAGAACAGGGCTCCAAACCAGCTGTCATCGTCCACGTCATCACTTTCATCGATCATCTGGTTCTTTAGGTTTGTCAACGTACTTATGGCTTCTGTTAGGGTTCCATTTTCTTCATCGTGCGATGGTATAAATGTGCAACACGATTCTCTGATTTTTGCGCAAACACCTCCATCCATCGCTGTGATCATGTCAAGTACATATCTGTTCTGGAGGGTCATCAGTCTGATGGCTCTCAGTTCTTCTCTGATTGTGTTGAATCCTTTTATAGTGGTGTTGATGGTTTGCAATAACTCCCATCTGGTTATCTGCAGCCATTTAACATTCACTCCAATTTGGATGTGTGGCAAGAGCATTGTGGTGAATACTGTTGAGGTGAGACTGAATAGCCTGTGTTCGTATGGGATTGCATGGAATGCCTCTTCTGATTTGGTAGAAAAGTAATTTTCTCTCTTTATCCTGGATACCAGTTCCACAGATCTCTTTTTTTCTTCGATGAGCATCTGTTTTCGGGAAACTGCCCAAATTCAGGTCATTTTTTGGGTTCACTAGTGCAGGGACGTGGACATTTACCAGTGTGCATATGCCTCCCCAGTTCTTCGGTAGTCTTATATATGCCTTGGATCCACACGCCCAGTAACGGTCCATAATAACTGTGGTTCCTTGTGCCATTCCTGGGGCTTCAAAGATTTGTCCGCAGTTTGTATTGTCTCCCATCTTCCTTGTGCCATTACTTCTGAAGCATAGTTTTGGGCTTTCCAGTGGTACTATTTACAGGGGTCCTCCTCTGTCTTCGATCCCATGTTAGCAACTTGACCAACTTCGGCCATAGAGATTTGCATAACCTCTGTGAGTTCTCTATTGCTTCCTTGCAGGCTGCAAGGACCATCCACGCTCTGCAGATTACTACTCCTTCTTCCCAACCGTTTGGGGAGACCACTGTTCCCCAGATCCGAATTTGGCCCCTGTTCTTCCAGATTTGAGCCCCTTTTGCAGTTTTTCCTCGAATGTTCAATCACGGGTTTATTACCCATCGTGTTCCTGATCTTTTGACGTCAGGATTCTCGTATCTGATCATGTGATTCCTGGTATGCGCCCTGTTTGTTGTTTTAATATCCTGGACGTAGCCATCTTCATCTGGGTAATCCTTCTCGGTGGCCCACATTAGTGAGGCATCTCTTCCCATAAATTGTCCTCTGGTGTTACACATTGCCACGTGTGATATACAGTGTTCTGGAGGGACATCAATTTCCACTGCCACGAAGATCTTGGATTTTCCCATGCTGTACGGTAGGAGTGCACAGATGAAACATTCTCCTTCTGATTGTCTTCATCCTACTTCCTTCATGTGTTGGTACCATATTTTGTTTCTGAGATGGGCTGTGCTGTCCAGGTAATCATTGAGTTCATTGTTGTCTTCATGTGGGTTTCTCTTGATCCTCAACGTCCTTTTGTAGTTAGCTATAACCACGTCTCTAAATGCGTCTATATGACTCTTTCTTGCTGGAGGATTCTCGGGCATGCTTGTTTGAGGAGCAGATTTCATTACCTGTATCGCTGTGGTAGGAGAAGGATTTGCGTTTCTTTTCCTTTCATTTTGTAATTTTTCATAGATGTTCTCTAGCACCATTTACTCACCGACTCCCCAAGGCGTGACTGTGTCGTGGGCCTGCTGTTTGCTCCCTGTGTTGGAGCTGGCGTGCTTGCTGTTATAGTCTCTGTAGTTCTATTTATCAGCTCCTCTTGCAGTTTATTTGCTCTGGCTATGAATGGGAACAAATAATCCATCAGCATTTGTGTTTTCTCTGTGAGTTCCTTTGTGGCTACTTCTGTTCTTTTGAGGGATTTTGCTATGCCCTCTCTCTTTGGTTTCTCACTTGGTTCTTCTTGGTTACTTCTACTGTTTTCTAGAATTGGTTGTTCGGCAGGCAGTCTCGTTTTCACTGTTGTCTTCATTTGAGGCCATTTACACTTGCCCTTGTTCGTGTGCGTTCAGTTTGTGAGTGCGTGCACTGGTCAGTGCTACATTTTCATTCATTCCGTGTTGACCCTTTCTCCAATTTCCTTCTTCATTTGTTACCTTAAATGTGTGAAAATCACCTTTAATTACATTCAATTTTAGTTTGTTTACTTCATCATCAGGTTTTCTTGGAACTGGGATAACTATATAGGGTCTGGGTGCTTTTGTGGGGCCCAGGCCTTCATTATCAGGTGGGTGCACTGAAATTGGGGTGCTTCGTGCACCGATAATGATGGTCAATGACAGAAACACAATGATGATTACTATGCATATACACATAACAGATCTATAAGATAGCTTGCAACATTTTCTTCCAGGGAAGCGGGAGCGCCCCTCTGCTGGCGGTAGAACCAAGTTACTGTTCTGGGCCCCCATGTCAAACATTAGTCTATTATCAGCGTTTAATTATTTTTCTCACTCCAATTTCGTTGCTCAAGGGTTCGTGAATTACTAAAGTGACAAGTGCTTCTCGAGTGTCCCCCCTCTTGCGGGTGATGATGGTAGTCTCTGGGTGTGGGTACAGTTCCCTTGCTAGACTATGGAAAAAGGTTAGGCTAGCATCTTTGGCACGTCACATTTTTTATGCATATCTATAATAGGTACAATCCCATTGCACTCCTCGAATTTGTCTTGGTCCTGAGGACATGCTGGGACCTGTTCAATACAAAGGAATGAAAAGATGGAACTGCCAAAAATCACACAAAAATAAAATGTTGTAAAAATGAAAATAAAAATAAAAATGAAAGTGAACATGAAAAATACAAAATAAAAATAAAAATAGGAAAAAATAGAAAAAGAAAAAGAAAAAATGATGGTGGAGTTCTCGTTTTCCGCTCTTCGCGATCTGTCTCACGGCGGAAAGATAAAGCACTGACTCTCTGTCTCCACGATCTGTCCCACGGCGGAAAGATAAAGCACTGACTCTCTGTCTCCATGATCTGTCCCACGGCGGAAAGATGAAGCACTGACTCTCTGTCTCCACGATCTGTCCCATGGCGGAAAGTCTCATTGGGGCCTCCTAAGGTATTCTCGCTGGAAGTTGGATAGTTCTACCTGGAGCATGATTGTTAGGAAAGATTTCGTAATTGTAGGTAATTTTCCTTCCATGCGGCAACCCCTAAACTTTTTGCTGTTGTTTTTCACCTTGTTCTCGACTTTGCCAGAGAAGTGCAGCCTTCTGCCGCACTCCTCTGGGCTTTCGCTCCATTCTTACGGGGAAACTGAGATGCCCTTAAGACAGTCAGTACCGGGAAACGCTGTTTTCCGTAGTTTCTTTTATCATGTTGCGGCTTTTGTGCAACATGACACAAGAGGGCACTGTAAGCTAAGTTACTGCTCTCTTGGGTCTCTAGCCTTCTACCGGCCCTAGATACTCTTTTAGGATTGTAACTGATCGGTGCAAGTGATTCACGGACGGGAATGGTGGCAGCGATCGTTTCTTGTGTTTTGAGCTCCTTTTGGCGTTTTAAGCGCATTTCTCGCGCTTAACCCAAAATGGTGACCTGGCTCCCAAAATGGCCAGACCACGAGGCTCCTTTGTCCTGTCTGCTGACCGTCTTGCTCCCTTCACCTTCCCCAGGTCAAGCCGACCCGGGGCCTTCCTTATTTGGGCATGTACTTTCCCGCAAAACACGGACGCTTTCGCGGGCTTCTACATGCCTGGTGGGTGCCTCCAGGATGTGGGCTGGGATGTCTGGTCCCAATACACATACTGGGTGCCAGAGAGTCTGGGGTGATGTGAATGCCTGGGACCACCGTGGTCCGTGATAGGTCCACGAATGGTGTGAGTGTTGATGAGCGGATCTCCCATTGGGTCCCCTCCGTTTTGGCGCGAAGGGAACCGTGGATAAGAGGGGGCTGGAAACACCACTACCATGTCGATCTCGAGAAATACAGGAGCCAAGTATCCTGCAACCAAGAGGCTGAACTGAGGAATCGCTGGTGACCCGCTGAAGGACTGCTCCTCTGCACTGCTGTCGCCTTGTGAAACCTTTTTCACCTTTGATCGAACCAGAAGGCCTGTACTGGTACTTCGACCCTTGGAATAGCGGGGACAGCTATTCTCGACATCTTCACCATCTCCTGCTAGTAAGCCTTCGGAAGCGTCTCTGCGCCATCCAGCAGACTGACCAGCCTACACAGGAGTCTTGCTCTGTAACCGCCGCCAGGTTGTGTAGTATTTTGAGTCCTTGTCACTCTCACACGATTCGTACACTTGCCGTTCCCAGGTCTGAAGTGAGTAGTGTACTTTTGGCTCAGATACACACGGCCGCTCCGTTGCCCTGCTGTGGTAACAAACTGTGCGGGTTCCTTCGTTTGGGACGTCTTTTACTCAACTCTGCTGCTGCAGACTCAACACGACGACGAGACGTCCCCTGCTCTTCTGAACCTGCCAGCGACTGAAACTGACGCGGAGAAGCCTGGGTCTGTTTGCATCGGGGACCAGTGAGTAGCATAGCTAGGAACTGGTCACCCTCCTGCAGGAGCCCATAGCTTTTCCCCGCTGTGTCAAAACAGCACGCCTTTCCGTACTTGCGCTCTGCTTCTGCCCACAGTGGAGGCTGCGCTTAAGTCGCGGAACACTGTTCTTCTTCATTTGTGCACTAAACTGAACTACCCGATTTCCCTCGAAGAGACTCCCCTTTTGCCCGTTGGCACCAG
Organism: Ambystoma mexicanum; assembly: GCF_040938575.1. NCBI lineage: Eukaryota > Metazoa > Chordata > Amphibia > Caudata > Ambystomatidae > Ambystoma > Ambystoma mexicanum. Next base: position 1,070,331,353 of record NC_090924.1, on the reverse strand, counting down.
CGTGTGCAGGTACTTTTGAGCACAAGGCTCCACTCTTCGTAGGGCTCGGACTTCCTTTTAGTTAGGTACCTCGGAAGGCGGACTGGATCAAAGCATTATTTCGCACTGCCTGTTTTCCTTCCCTTTTAGGTGGACTACACATTTCGTGCATCTAACGCTTGAGACTTGTTTGTATTTGTATATATATTGTATTGGTATGGTATGTGTTGGTTTACTAGAGTTGTATTGTGATTTCTCGCTACGGTCATTGTCTTAAAAGCCTTGGAATAAATGTGTATATATTTTTAATATAACACCTGTTTGGAGTAGTTTGTAAGTGTCCTTGCTTTGTGTGCTCATTGCAGGCTTTCAGTCACCTTCACCCCTCTTAAGACCTAGTCTTGACCGCCGCGATCGCTACCCTGATTGGTCTGGCTTGTCCAGAGGTTACCCTATTCCAAGTAATTAGGTTGGCCTTCTGAACTTCTGCGCCGCCAGGACAGAGTTCAGAAATCCGTCTTAACAATGATGCCGTGGAGGAGTGTGTCCATGTGTGGGACATTGGCTGGATCTCTGAGGAAGGTGATGACGTCAATATCAGTAGGCCTTCCCACCATTTCTGGATAGTCTGTGACCAGTCTGAACAGGATATTGTGCGCCAGCCGGGTGTCTTCATGTGACAGGGACATTTCTCCTGTTTTGCTGAGTCCCAATCACAAGTTTTTCTTTTGACTTGAACAGTCTCTGCACTTTCCTGTTGCGTGGATTGCCACCAGGTCATTTAGTTTAGCCCACAGCTGGTTCAATTGTGCTAAGTTCCTTGGGTCTCTGACAAAAGTGCATGTGTCCGTGGCCCTTCCGACAAGTGCCGGGCACTTTTCTATTATTTGGAAAACAGTGTGAAGGTGAGTTCATCAATGTCTACCTGTGTTGGAAGCATTTGTGTCCTCTTCACTGTGCTCGGGCAGCTCGGTGAAGGCTTCCGTGATGACGATCAGTAGTTGCCAGATTACTTCCTTGTTGGCAGGAACAAAGTCTGTGACACTGGTTTCTCTCCCTATGAGTGACGGATATAATATCACCATCAACTTGAAGTATGTGGGCACATCCCACTTGAGGTCTCTGTTGGGGGATACCATAAGTTCTGTAAACAAAGTCTTGACACTGGTTGCCTCAGAATGCTGTGTTACGCTATCATAAAATGTCTTTTTTGCAGTCTGTATTTCAAAAGTTCGGTTTATCAACTTTGTTGTGGCTTTTGATGCACTTCTCTTTACCCTGCAACTGTGGTGCAGAGTGTCCGTATTATTGTTGTTTATCATCCTTCTCTGAGCGTAGGGAATGTTTGTTTAAAAAGCCACAATTTTAAAACTGAGTTCTCTTGCCGTTATTTGGCTGCCCTTCTTCCTTGCCATGGATCTTGTCTGCACGTGCTGAGGTTCTTCCCCGTTGTCTGTGGTTTCTTCGTGGTTAGTTGCAGTTGGAGGGTTCTCCCCTATGTATGGTTTAATGTCATTTAGGAAGAGCCATGCCCTCCTTCCTTGAAGCTTGACGGCCGATGGAGTGCAGTCCTCCACGATGAAAGGGCCATTAAATCGTGGCTCGTCCCACCTCTTTATTTTGAAGTTCCTTATAAGTACAGCATCACAAGGGAAGACGAGAGGCGCACATAAACCTTGTGCGGCGCCTGTTTCAGCACTTCCTGTTGTATTTTGTACTGTGCTGCACCCTTTTCACCGTCGCTGCAGCTGGCCTGAAATGACAGAGACGCTGGATGTCATACAGTTCAAGTAATCCTGCATCTCTGTCCCCAAGACCTCTCTCGTTGGCTGGGCATCACATCTAGCTCTATCTTGGGGGGTAAGAGGGGTGCTCATCCTTTTGCCTGTGACTATCTCGTGCGGCGTGAGATGATGGTCGGAGCATGGTTGGTTCCGAAGTGCATACAATGCCAGTGGTAGACAGTGCAGCCATCCCTTTTTTAATGTGAGTTTCAGCTTGGCTATCCTCTCCTTTAACAAGCCGTTGAGCCTGTCACATATGCCATTCCACTCCGAATGATACGCCAACGAGAACCTGTACCAAGCAACAAGCTGATCTGCTCGAACACTGAATTGACAAAGTGAGCCCCGTTATCTGACTTCATTACCTCGCACACTCCCCATCTAGGGAACACCTCCCTCACCAGAAATTTAGCAGCACAGATAGCATTTGGGTGTTTACAGGGACCTGCTTCTATCCATCTAGAGAATGGACACACCACCACAATTAAATACCTGTACCCATTGCACACTTGAATCATGTCGACATAATCGATATGCAAGTGCTGGAATGGCCCATTTGGCCGGGGGATAACTCCTCTCACTACTTTCAATGTGTGCCCAGCGGTGAATTGCTGGCAGATAATGCAGTTCTTAAAAAATGCAACATGCTCTGCTAAATTCGGTGTAAACCAGTCTTCTCCGAGCGTTGCAGCGAGATTTTCTTTTGTCATATGTATAGGGTAGTGCAATTGCTCCAATGCTATTTTTAGTAGGGCGACAGGCATTACTGGTTTACCAGTGCTGTCTTGCCTCCACAATCCGTCAGAGGGGCTTAAGGAGCACCCTCGATGTTTCCACAAATTCTTCTCCTTCTGAGGTGCCTCCCCTTGTAGCTCCATTAACAGAGTCTGCCCCATACTGCTATAGACCTCAGGTGTGGCTCGTGCTACCATCATCCTTTCATGGGTACGTGCCACTTCCACGTCCATGATCGGTTCAGTCTTGGATGCCATAAGCTTGGCTTCCGTGTCCGCTTCATGATTTCCACATGACATGAAATCCATCCCTTTGGTGTGGGTGGCGCATTTCATGACCGCTATGTCCAATGGAAGCTGTAGTGCCTCAATCAGCCTGTCCAATAAGGCTGCGTGCTATACTGGCGTGCTGTCTGCTCGGAGGTAGCCCCTCCTTTTCCAGCATGCCAGTCCTGCATGCACTGTGGGCGTCACATAGGCAGAGTCACTGTACACCGTTACTTCCTGGTCTGCATGATTCTCAATGGTGAGTATGAAAGCCAATAATTCTACAGCCTGTGCTGAATAATGAGATGGTATTCGTGCACTAACGAGTACTTGGAATTCTCCGTTTACCATGTGTTTTATTACGGCAACGCCTGTATATCTTTGTCCGTCTTCTTGATCAATTCTCAAAGAACCGTCAATGAACACGATCTCACCACCTGCCAGGGCATTTTCTTTTACCCTAGCGGATTTCATCATAGAATTCCTTGTAGTTTGTACAGTCATGTATAGGTTCTCCCTCTGTGACCGGTTCAGCTATAAACGTGGCTGGATTTACAGTTTTACATCAAACTATTTTGATCGATGGGTTAGAGATAATCACCTCATAAGCGGATGCTCTCTGAGATGTCAGCGTTCCCTTTGGTTTTTCCAGTATGGCGAACAATGAGTGCTCGACATACAAAGTCAAGGAGCACCCCATCACTATAGATGATGCCTCCTCGATGGCAAACGCGGCGGCAGTGAGATTTTGTTCACATGGGAAGTGGCCTCTCATAACCAGGTCCAGACTCCCGCTGTAATACGCTAGGGCCTTATACCCCAGTGAAGTTCGCTGAGCGAGTACTGCCGTCATAAAATTACCATCAGTATGTGAAAACAGGTAGAATTCCTCTGCATAATTTGGAATCCCTAAAACTGGGGCCTTACAAATCTCCCACTTGAGTTCTGCAAACCCCTTTTCCATTGTCTCAGTCCATTCGACTGTTTCCTTTGTCGCCTGGGCCTTCTTCAAAGCCTGAAGCAAGGGCTCGGTATACAAGCTGTAATCGAAGAACCATGCTCTGACATGATTGCACAGGCCTAGGAAGCTCTGTATTTGTTTTATCGTGAGCGGCTTAGCTGTGTTCATGATAGCTTCAGTCCTTTCTGGGGTTATCTTTTTCCCCTCGTGGGAGATTAGCTGGCCTATGAGCAGTACCTCTTGTTGACAGTATTGCAACTTCTCCTTATCGACCTTATATCCTTTCTCAGCCAGTATAGTCAGTAGCTGGACGGAGTCACGCCTGCATTGCTCTTCAGTGGTGCTGCAGATCAGAATGTCATCTACATACTGCAAGACAACACTGTCTACTGCAATATTGCTTAGGTCCATTTGCAGGACTCTATTGAAGATAGACGGAGACTCACAATACCCCTGTTGTAATCTCGTGTTTTTCAGACGCATTTGTCTGAAATTAAATGATGTCAGGTCTTGCGAATCACGGTGCAACGGGATTGAGAAAAAAACATTTTTCAAATCGATCACTGTGAAATATTTCGCCTCAGTGGGTATGTTGCATAGAATTGTAGATGGGTTAGGGACTAGAGGGAACTCGGCTTCAACAATATTGTTTAATGCCCTTAAATCTTGGATCAAATGCCAAGACCCTCCCTTTGATTTCTTGACGGGGTAAATCACTGTGTTGCAAGGTGATTCTGGCGTCACTAGGATGCCCTGTTCCATCATGGCGGAAATTGTCTTTGCGATCCCTTCATCTGCTTCTCTGGACATGGGATATTGTTGAGCTCTTGGTAAAATTGCTCCTGGTTTCAATTTAATTTTTACTTCACCTGCCCCCTTCAAGAGGCCTATGTCATCATCCAAGTATTCCGGACGTATCAGTGCCAACATCATTCTTTGTGGCACTTCCCGTTTGATCATTTTGACCCAAAAGGTGAGACTCACTTCCACCCTTGTCTCTTCTAGGTCATGGTGTTCTTCGGAAAGATCGTCACCTGTGACATTGGTCACTCGGTACCCTTCTTTGATGGCGATAATCGCGCACCATTGTCTCCCTTTGTCGTCATATCCTTCAACCAATACCACTTTCCCTCGCACTGCGGCGGATTGTATGATTAAGGGAAATACTTGTCCCCCTCTTCGTGCATAGGTATTCTTGGTCTAAATAGGAACTCATCAGGGGTTCTCATGGTTTTATCCGCGAAGCCTGGCAATCCCACCATGAGCACCCGCACTCCATATGCGAATACTTCTGGTTCTAAGGGTGTAGCTCTCATGGCAATGCGTCCTGAGTATGCTCTAATCATTTCGCATACATTTGAATAATGTATTCCTGGAGTGGAGCACACTATACCATTCTCTGTAAATAAGATTGTCATATTCAACTTTGTCATCAAGTCCCAACCGAGGATGTTTACTGGGGTCTGTCGTGAATACAATAAGGGTACATTCATTTTGCACTCTCCTACAGAGACTGGGAGCGTGTCTGTAAGGGGAACTCTACTGTGAGCTCCCGTGAAACTCTGAGTATCTATGGCCTCGCCAGACAAGGAAAACTTGCCTTCTTGAATGCACAAGCGCGTTGCATCCGTGTCAACTAAGAAGGAATATTCTCTGCCCCATATGACGACATTCACCCTAGGTTCCCTATTAGGGTCTGGTGTCACTGATAGGATAAAGCACATCAGAGTCCCCCGTGAGCTGTCCTATTTCATATATAAGTTTGGCCCACTGTATGCCTGTGGATTTCCCCCACTTCCAGGGTTGTCTCCCCCTCCGGCATTAGTGCCCTGAGGCATTTGCTGCAGTGCCTGCTGGGAATGTCCTTGTGGCGGGTTCCCCATGTTCGAGGGTTGAACCACTTGCTGTGCACCTTGCTGCAAGCCTGACGTCTGCTGCTGCACTATGTGACTTTGTGCACCGCCCTGATGCGGGACGGCAGGCTGGTTCACCATGCCTGTCCCCATTCCTTGGCCGTTTTGCCACATGCCTTGGCTTCTATACATGCGCGCCTCATGTCCTGTTATTCCACATAGCCAACACACCGGTGGTGGTCGGGCCATCTGTCCATCTGGTGTGGCTGGACTGCCCATCTGCACATTTAGAAATCCACCTTGGATACCTCGAAACCCACCCTGGTTACTCTGCCATCCTCTTCCTCCAAAACCCCTACATCTCGGGTAGAATCCCGCGTTACCCTGGTTATGCTGGGATGGATTAGCTGCTGATTGCGTGCTTGGTTCAGCTTTGTTTGTCAGCATGGCTCCCTCAAGAGCATACTTTGAGAGTTTCTTTTGCACCATCTTTGCCTCCTCACCCTTACGAGTTGGCTCTTTTTTCCGGTTGCAACAATTTGCAGTAGTGCGCAATTGTCAACTGTATTTCGGCCCAGCGTTTAGCTTCTACTCCTACTAATTTCTTGAGCTGCTTTTGTCCCTGGTATAATATGTGGTAGAATACAGGGATAGATTTCATCTAAGACTCATGCATTTCGAGCACCCATGCATCTTGAAAATTCTGGAAATTCTGGATATAAATCAACAGATCCTCTGACTCTTTCATATTTTGTGTCATTATAGCTCCCATATCAGAAGTGTCAGGGTAAAGCGTTCGTAGCGCTTTCCACACTGCTGCTCTACAATTGTTAAATGGTGCTCCGTCATGGGAAGTGTCAATTGTGGTTATTCGAGGGTACCCAGTCCGTTTCCATACATCGTCTGCCCTTTCACCAAGTATGGCGATCAGGAGGCCCTTAATGTCCCCTATAGCTAAGGTGATGCCCCCTGTCATTTTCTCTAACTCATGTATCCACTTCTGGGATCCCGATGTCAGCATTGGAAGCTTGTTTTTCAGGTTTTCTCGGCCCATGTGTGGCCATGGAATATATTGTGGTCTTGCTCCCCCCTTTTCCAACAGTGGGAATTGGAACGCGCAGTCTTCCTTCTCTTTCTCCCCAGCTTTCCTGTCTATGGCTGGGGTATAATTCCCGCATTGCCTTCTACCTGGCAATGACCATAGGGTATTCCTTCATGTCAGCCGGGCTGCTCGGCAGACTTTGGTGTCCCAGCTTCGGACTTGCTAGTGTCTGACCATCGTACCCCTTGGTTCCCTGGGAGCCGCCTTTCGCGCCGTCTCCCTCCTTCGTGTGCCTCGTCCTCCGTCTCCCCACCGGAGTCGGATTCTGATTTTTCCCAGTTTACACAACTCCTTGCATCTTCTTCGTTCTGCCCAATCTCCAGCCTGTCCAGGGACAGTCCCCTGCCCCCACTACTTCAAGTGACATCCTCAGTGTCATATAGCTGAGTGCTCTCTAAGCGCTCATTTTCCCTTCCCCCATGGGATATCTGTTCCAGCCCCATCTCATCGTATATTTTGTCAATCGTTTCCCCGATGCTACTGGTATCGAAGTCATCCTCAATATTTACCCCACTCGTACCTGGTACCGAATCCTTTGCAGGAAAGAATTCTTCTATGTCCTCCCAGTCTACAACAGGATTGGGTTTTTTGACTTCCCGCTTCAAATACTCAAGGTCTTGTACCCTCTGTCTGCGCTTACGTTCTAATTCCTCATTTATTTCTTTGCGCTTCCTCGCTTCTTCTCTAGCCTTATCTACTTCCCTCATCCTTTCGGCTCTACGTTCCTTTGCCCTTCTAACTTCCTCCAACTTTTGCTTATCCTGTCTGTGCTGGTCATAGGCTGCCTTCTGTTTGCGAACGAGCTGTTTCTCTTGCTCTTCGCAATATAGTTGCTCTCACCTCAGCCTACAGGGACGTCATTTGGGGGTCGCCAGAGGTCGCAACTGCGACCTCTGAGGTCTCCCTTGCGACCTCTACTAAAGAAAAAAAAGTTTTTTTTTTTTTTTTTAGTAATCAAGCTCCTGGGCTGTGGCTCTTTACTTCTGGGGTGGCTGGCTTTCTTGTTCAGGCCCCTTAAAAAAAAGACTTGTGGGACTCCTGTTCTTATTTTTCTTCTAACACTTTCAGCATTGACCCTAAATTAGAAAGAATAGGAATACCAAATAATGCGTCTTTCTGGAATTCTATACAATAATTGGTGGCCTCATCAAATGTTTCTTTCAGGCACACTTCGGGGGGGGGGGGTGAGTCACTGATTTAGTCTGTTCTTAAACGCCTCACTCAGACATTCATCCTTCTGAGGTCGATAAATGAGTACCAACACAGGTTGGGTGATATTGGGTGTATATTTTTTCTATATCAAGCGCTTAATGATGTGTTATTATACAGCACTTACGCTTATCATTTGGTCATGGACGTCTGCTTGCATACACAGTAATTTGGTAATATGGGCCAATACACGCTGAACTTAATGATACATATGGCGATCCATTCTTGTATGAATGTACATCACATAGTGATATCGTAACTATATTTTTCGTAGTGTGCAATGCTATGTGATGCCACTTCCTGTTTTGTCAACGGGTGAAATGTCGTGTTCCATCGCTACCCGCGATATCACTTTAGGGCGGGGTCAAATGACATCACTTCCTGTGATGTCATCAGGGGGCAAGGGTCGTGTGATGTCACTTCCGCTACCCCTGGCATTTTGGTGAAATGACGTCCCTGTCAGCCTATCCTTCCTTCTTATCCTTTCATCCCTCATATTCGTTTCCTTCTCTTTTTCCTTTCTCTGTACCTCAACAGACCTCTCTCTCGGCTTTATACCATCACTTCCTTTTCCATCAAGCTTCAGCAATATCTGACCTCCCATCCATTTGTCTTTCGCGAATGCTACCTCATCTGTTCTATTTTCACTTCCTTTCCATTTCTTTCCCTCTCTCTCCCTAATGAGAGATGCACAACTCTGTGCCTGATCCTTCCCTTCATCATTATCACATCTCTCCTTGTCCCGCTGGAATGCAGAGGCAAGATTAATTTCCTGCTCCTTCTCTTTTATTACGTCACTAGTGTACGTAGGTGACTCATATATGGGGTTGCTGTACCCCGTGGCTGCCTTTAGTTCTCTTAGCGGGTAGAGTCCCTCTGTCTTACTTCCCTCGATGACTGGCTCAGGCGGGGCTGGTGGCGCGATAGGCGTCTCACCCCCCTCCGTACATACGTTTAATATTCAGTCTGCGGGCGGTTCTTCCTCTGTTCGAACATTTTCCAAAGTTCCAGAACAGCAAGGCCTTTCTCTAGTTTCTTGCCGGTATATGTTACAGGCAGATTAGTCGTCATATGTTGCAGGACGGCTTTAGATAGGGCCCCTTCTGTGGCTACGGCATAAACATTTTGTGGGCAGTGCCCTTAAACCACTCAGTGCTGTATTTTTGAAGCTTGGTTGCATGTTTAGGCAACTGCTTACATAAGTGGGCAAGTGGGGTAATCTCCTCCATTCTAAAATTCCGTTACCAACAATATTCTCATGCAATTTCAATACTTTCAACAATATGAGCGAGCACCAAATACGCAAGCTCCAATCCAATCTTTTCCCGCCAAAATTCTATATCATCAATTTACTCAAAAACATCAATCCATGTGCGAATCCCTCTTAGTTACAGAATCGCGTTAAACCACACTTTCATTTCAAACAATCAATGATACAATTCTTCTTACATTCGGCATGCAACAGAACACATAAGACAGACACTTGACAGACTAGACGGACACCAGCTGGTCACACATATACCTGCCTTCTAATTAATACCCCGCCATGGGGTCTAAACGAACCCCATTAGTGCCGTCTTTAATCGTCACCGTAGCCTAGTCGTCCCCTATTATATGGGCTCTGGGTTCACGTTTCTTCTGACCGCTATATTAAAGCGCATTAAAGGTAACCTTACATTTTTCTCTCGGGTGCCCCTCCGGTAACCTTATGTTTTTCTCTCGGGTGCCTCCCCGGTAACCTTACGTTTTTCTCTCGGGTGCCTCCCAGGTAACCTTACGTTTTTCTCTCGGGTGCCCCCCCGGTAACCTTACGTTTTTCTCTCTTATACTTGAGTCATTAACCCTTTATATATGTACAGTCTTCTCTCCTTCTAACTATTTTATTTCTTCTCTACAACCCTCCGTTACATTTCCCTTACTTGTTCCAGTGCCTACAAGACATTTGCCAAAGTAACAAGTTTATTGTTTCACTCACTGATCGCATCTTTTTCCTCTCTGGAGCTTCGGAATCACCGCCCCTTCCTCTTCAGCCACTTGCTGTCCTTTCGTGCTGCCCCTGGGAATGAGAAGGGTTATGCTTGGAAAGGCAGGTTCCTTCAGACCCACTGCAGATTTTTCCAAAATTATACTATCATTGTCCACGGGAAGCTTCTCAGTCTACTCAGCCGGAATGGCAAAAGGACTTGTGATATTGCTGATGGCCTAGAGTTACTTCGTGCCATCGGTCTATGGGTGTCTTAAAATGTATAATCAATAATCAATAATCGATGGCCAAAACCATCCTCACGCTACCAAGTGTAAAAGAGGACGAGATATCCACTGACGGGCCCATAGGCCAGTGCCCACCCTCTAGTACTTGTAAGACAAGATAGCTGCACCATGTGAGGAATGGGGTTGCAGGATTCACTTACTCCAACATGACTCAATAAGGAGGACTCGGTAGTTTGGCAAAGAGAAGTCCGTTTAATGACAAGTACATCAAACAGGGAAACAATTGGAAATCAGCATCCTTGCGATCGCCTGTCTCGCTCCGACTTCCACAAACTTCAGTTGAACAGCAACATTTATACATAAAACTCATCATTATTGACGTCTAACTCTACAAAACTCGTCATGCAATATAATTGGTCAGGAAAGGTTACTTAAGTATAGGTGCTATAGCTGTATACGGTAACAGAGCATGCAGATTGGATATCTCTTATCGGGTGGGCGTCTTTGTCCAACCCTCTACATCATGTGTGATAGACGTCATGTCAACTACGATGTCCCATTGGTTCTACTATCTATAGGACCCTAGATAACTTGGTCTATTTTGATTGGGCAGGTTACACCCCTAGACGTAAATCTCCACTTTTAATTAGAAGCATGCAGAATGGACACCCAGGTGCCTCGTGCCCTAGGATTCACCCTGCCTCCTTTCTATCAATCAGTATCTTTGGGCTATGTGTCAATTAGTTGGCTGGGTATGGCCTCGAAACTGTAGCCTTGTTTCAGGAAAGGTTATGGCATCCTCGGGTTCTGGGTGACATCAGACGTTAGTGCCTCCTTGTGCTCGGCTGGTCACGTGTCTGTTCACCATGAATCTGCTTCAGTTTCCAGCTTTTAGTGTGTTTAATTCTACTTAGGCCTCACCACCTGCCTGGGCCTCCCTTATCTTGACCTTCACGGGGCAGGCTGGTATGCTCTGAAGTTTCGATTCTTGTTAACTGACGTTCTCCTCCCCTTCTCTGGTTGACCTCGATTTCCCCGTCATGAGCTGCTCCATGGTGAGTTTCGATTCTGCTCTTCCCTTCTGGCTTTAGCTGGAATATGAATCTCGGCCCTGATGGCCCCATGCAGCCTGAGTTTAGTTCTGCTTTACAAAATAGAGTCGCACTTGTATAATGCGCCTTATTGAGGTAGATATATGGTTGGCGCTTGCCGCTCTATTCTTCTACTAAGCATTGCAAGCAGTATCGTTTCTTAGCTTCTTGCGTTTCAGGCCTATTTACACACATTAACTGGTTGGTTGCTTCCATCTTGACTCACAGCAACGTTTCCTTACGTTTTAACATCATCTCTTTCCTGTGTTCATTACATCTATTTTCATAGTTACTTGCACTGGCGTGCTATCTTCGATAGCCGGTTTCGTTCATTCGGGTTTCTGTCCAGACTCTTGTGTTATTTCCACTGGCCTTCCATTAAGGCTTCGTGGATCGTCTGTAGGTACTCTTCATTTCGTCTCAGTTGCTGGTATGGTTGTCTAAGAGGGTAATGTGCAGCCCATGGTTGTCTGGTTATGGGTGCTTCAACAGGTACGGCTCTTCTGATGTACACTGGGCAGAGTCCCAACGCATCTCTTTGTTGGTTCATTTGCTCCTCATACGTCACATACCTTGGCGAGTATGCTCCTGGTTCCTCGTAATGTGGGGCAGGGGTGCAGGCCATTTCTGTGACCTCCTCTCCACAGCTATGACCACAGCTAAAGCCATGCTTAAAGAATACTTTCCCCGTTTCGGGCTACCCCGTGTCATATGGTCAGACAATGGCCCACACTTTATTGTGGCCGTGATATTGCAAATTTGCGCAGGTCTCCAAATTGATAAACGATTCCATTCGGCCAGACACCCGATGAGTGCCGGTTTGGTAGAACGTCAAAACGGTATCTTGAAAAACAAGCTAAGCAAAATATGCGCAGGGAGCAATTTGAAATGGCCGATGCACTACCACTAGCTTTACTTTGCATGCAAACAACTGTACAGGCGAGGACTGGTCTCTGCCCTTACGAGATTGTGATGGGGAGACCAGTGAATGTTTGGAATGTCCCTCGGCCGAAACGGTTGAGGGATATAGAGTACCCATTACTTATTGATTACTGCCAACAGTTGACTCAAAAGTTGCTTTTGATTCATCAGCAGGTGCAGGAGTCTCTTCCTGTCATATATACCAGGCCAGGACATTATCTGCAGCCTGGAGACTGGATTCTTGTGAAAAAGTTTGAAAGAAAATCTTCACTTTCTCCACGCTTGCCAGGACCCTTCCAGGTGCTACTGGCTACGCAGACTGCAGTCCAAGTGAATGGCCGCAAGCACTGGATCCACGCAACACACACAAAAAAGTTATGTTTCCATTGCCACATGAGAAAGAGCTTGATGATCCTGATGTTGAAAGAAAGACAGCTGCACTTGATCACAAAGATATCAATGCCAGTTCTCTGTCAGAAGTGCTTCCTAAGCCCGAGAAAGGGCCTGGGGAGATTGCAACGAAGATCGAAAGGCCAAAGATGCCTCAACTTTGTCCGACTGCTGCCGCATCATCATCACGCAGTGCATCTCAAGCTGGCACTGATCCTGCATCTGGAAATGAGAGTGCATTGTTCTTCGACCATACTGCACCTGGAGCTGTGCGGTGCAATCTACGTTCACAAAATCGGAAATAATCAGCATTTGTTACGCCTTTGTTCCTAGCTCAAGGATGAAGATGGGAATGGAGGCCTATGGAAAAGGAGCGTATGAGCTGTATCAAGTTGAAAAGCTCTGACACACGGTTTCCCGGTGCTACCATTGAAAAGTGAAGGACCACTGCAACCTAGCACGGACAAGCAGGGTCATAATGTACCGACAATATCAAATTGATACTTGCTCCTGCTTTTTTGGAGCTCTGTGCAAATTCACATCAGCTTGCTATCATCAATAAGCAGGCTAGCCTGGACTGGCCTGAACGTTTGTTGCTAACGTATGTTGCTGTGGAGAACTTTCCCTGACGGACACTGAAAAACCTTTCCTGAGATAAACATTACAGAAAATGGGCCTCATTACGACCCAGGCATTAACCGTGGCGCTATTTGCGCCATGGTTGCCAGCAAAACCCTACCGATTCCGCCATGGTGAATGGCGCAATTACCGCCCCATTCCAAGTTTGGCGAGCGGTAATTCCCCATTCACCATTGGCCCTTCCCCATTCCCATTTGAGCCCCCATAGGGCTCAGTGAGAATGGTGAAGGCGGCAATTACGCTACCGCAAATTGCGGTACCATTATTACCTGCGAAGTCCCTCGTAATAGGGTGGTAAGGGATTACCGGTACCAGTAATCCCTTACCGCCCGGGTCGTAATGAGGCCCAATGCCTATATTCACTCCTGCTCCCTCCTGCACCAATGCTGTTGATGATTTAGAGATAGAGATTAAGCCTACTGCAAGAAAGACTTGGTTTGGAAAGAATAATATGCTAATGATTATGATACTGCTTTGCATTTTGATTACAGGAGTCCCAATATTTTGGTATCTAGAAACTGTGCATCCTTTGAACTGTCTCTTGACTACCAATGATCCTACTATCAGCAGCCCATTACATGTGCTCTCTTATACTCTCCCCTCACAAGAAGTGAAACATAGAAAAGGGTATGACAATAATACATTGCTACTGATTATGATTATGACCCATGCTATCTTGAATAGGTCCAATTGTTGGGTCTGTTCCCATTTACCCCAGCACGGGGAAAGAGGAATGGGTTGGTATGTACATCCTTTGCCACTTAATACCACCTGTTATGCATCATTAAGAGCGCTATTTTTCAGAAAATGGAATGATAGCGTCACTGGTCAGTTTGATGGAACAAACATAAATGAATTTGAAAGATTGGTATTCGAACCGTTGGGTTGTTCCGTATTTACAAGCAGAAGCAAAGTAAAACCGGTAACAACGAGTCCAGTAGATAGGCTCTCTAGAACCTTACAAGTCCTTAATCACTTTTAAAATGGCTCTGGTAGGAAATAACAATGCTGTGCCTCCCTCTTATACTATTAATCATAGTCCACGTTCTGTCCCATTTTGCTTACAGAAAAAGGGTTCCCACCCAGTGGGAACATTTACTAGATGCATGAACATTGCTGTGCTTGAACAGGAAGAAAAACCATTATATATAGGAGGTTCTGTCTATTTTATATGTGGAGATCAGGCCTATCCATGGTCACCTAGAACTTGGGAAGGGACCTGTTATTTAGGTATACTTTTACCTGGTGTATTTCTTTCCAAAACGTCTGAAATAGCAAAACCATCTAGATCGCGGCCACGTCGAGATGATACCGCAGGACAGATCGTAGGGGATATAGCAAAATCATTTGTACCATTTTGGGGACAAGCAATAAATTCATGGAATATAAGAAAACTGTCCAGGGTGTTAGAAAAAACGATAAATGGGACACCAGATATACTCTACAATATGACATTGGAACAACAAGCAATCAGATTAATTGCACTTCAGAATAGAATGGTGCTTGATATAATTTTGGCTGATCGTGGAGAAGTATGCAAATTGGTGGGGTCAGCGTGCTGTGTATTTGTAAGTGACTCCTCCCCCACGATATTTGAAGCAATCAAAAAATTGCATGTCCTAAATTCTGAAATTCATGTTCCCACAGGTGGTTGGAATCTGAATATAAGTTCATGGGTTTGGGAACTGCTGCGATCATGGGGATGGAAACTAATTGCAATTCTGGTTATGATATTTGGAATCCTCATGTTCTGCTGTTGTTGCATACAATGCTTGACATTCCTCTTCTCCCAAATTACAAATGAGTGTGTACATGCGATTAGAACGAAACCTCCTCGCAGGTTAAGTGAAGGTGCACAACACGAAAATAAAATAATTAAAGAATTCATGGCAATTAATATTTCTGATGACGATTTCCACAGCATGGGTAGTTCGGAATTGGACACGTGGTCCGACGAAGACGCAATGTATGAATGATGCTATTGGCTTACGGTCAAAAGGAGGGTTTGTTAGACCAGAAAAGTAACCCTATAGTCAATGGATACGTATAATATGTTGGCCAGAAGCCAATCGCATCATGTGACAAACATCACGATCTAAGAATCGTAAATGTAACCAAAGGGCGTCCATTTTGTGAAATGTCGGCCATTTGCTTTTTCTTTTCTGTCAAACGCTTTGCAAAATATATTCTATGCTTTAGACTCGCACACTGTGCGAGGCCACGGTTTGAACGCTAAAACACTAACACAGACAGGAATGTCAAACTGTGCAGAAATACATTGTTTTTCTCTTTCACTAAGTCCTTGAAGTCGAGCAGAAACCGCACCTAATCAGCAGACCAGGTGCCGGTTTGTCTTGCAAGCGCTGTTGTAAAAGGCAGTTAAACATGAATTATATTCTCCTAGCGGTGCTCCTTCATGGAGAGTGGTATTTTCTGCTTCAGGACTATTGGACCCTTAGCTCATGAGCCGAAACACACAGATAATGTAGTAAGGAATGTTTCCCTGCTAAGAACATGATATCCTCGCTGAGCCAGAGCTCCGTGTTCCCCATAACAGAAAGCTGTCTCTGCTGCCTTTGCTAAAATAACTATGTTTAGGCTGAATGAAGACTTGTCATAACGTGTCATAATTGTCATAATTGTCAATCACCGAACCCTAGCCTGTATGACATGTATGTGGGCTGGTCGAACTGCCTTAGCAAAGTTTATGTCTAATGTATATATTTTGCTGCTTGAGCACTGATCTCTCTCTCTCGCATCTAACAGTGTTTGGGAACACACGTCGTGAGGCGGTGAGACCCAGTCGGCTAACTGAGACTACTTTGAAATAAACCAGACTTGTTTGGAAAACAAACCTTGTGTCTGACGTGTCGTTTTTGTATATGGTTATTGTGCCTTAGTTTCCTATGCGGTCTTTATGGTCCAGCAATGGAGGTCATCAGGTTCAGTTCAGCAATATGGTTCGACAGTGGACAGGCTGATGATGGGATGTACAGGTGAGTCAGTTCGCTGCAGGGTCTCGAAAGATGCAGTTTGGGAAGACCAGGTACACTTTGATCAGCGACTTGTTAGGCAATGAAGAATCTGGGGGTTCAAACAGCAGTTTGAGCAGTGCAGAAACAGCGTTTTGCGCTGAGGCAAAAACATGCTTTCAGATGGTGCGGTGAGGCAGTGCACAGGTTTGAATGGGAGGCACAGCGGTTCAAAGATCAGCGAGTGGCAAAGGCAGCTCGGAAGGGTCCTGGTGGTTCGATCTGTGTTGAACACGGTCGAATCATGGCTTGCAGCGGTTTGACTGCAGAATTACAGGAATTCTGGCTGTTTTGGTTCTATGGACCAGGGAGTCCCACCTAAGGGTCTCAGGGACATGATGAGTTCTTTTTCTCAGGCTCCCAAGCCCGGGGGAGGCTGGCCCCTACCTTTATAAGGTCCTTCAGCATGGTGATGGTTAGGGGACAGAGCTTGTCTCTGCCTTGGAACACCTGCCTTCACTTCACAACTTGAGGACTTTGGAAAGAACTACTCTCCAAACAGGGTCCAACAGAATCTTCTTTAAGGTTTGAAGTCCAAAGATGATTCAAAGAAATGGTTGGATACTGCCATCAAGAGTCTATGTGTAATTGAACAAGTGCAAGCCTGTTTTAAGTGCCCATTCCCTGTCCTTGGAACAAGTGGACTTTGCCTTCTGATATTACATCCACATTTCTTTGTGCTACCGGAAGTGGAGGAGATAGGAAGGAAAAATGGAGGCCGAGAGAGAAACATGATGGTGGAATCTTCCTCCAGATGTAAAGACCTCTCTCTCTGCATTAACCCTGTCCTCTTCCTTCTCAACAGAATCAAAGGCCTTTTGGTATGGCACACCCTGGTGTGAACCACTTCTTTTGTGACTGGGTGTGCTCTTTGATTCCTGTTCCCAGGACAGCTTCCTGTGAAGCAGCTGTCTCTTTGGGGAAGGTGTTAACTGCCCTCACAAAGGAAAAAGAAAGACAACCTCCAAGGGTACAGTATTGCTATCAGTAACAAGGACATCCTACCAGGGGAGAATACACATAACTCTTCCACAGCTGAACTCAGCTCCCAGTGCCGACACATGTGTGATATCAAATGGATGTTGCTGGGATAAGTATGGGAGATGCTGGGAAAACCATACGCTAAACTCAGGTATGGCTCATATTTACAGTTTAGTGTGCTACTAGGACAACACTCTCACAGTTTTAAATGCAGCCCCTGCGCTGCAAAGACTTGGCTGTCACTGCAACTGTCAAGAGGGCACCAGTGGCCCCCTGAACCTGCTCTGGGCCTGCGGAGAGCAGGCACTGTAGACCAGGTTACTGATACAGCTCTGTTTTCATCCTGGAGCTTTGGGAAAAGGGGACTTGGTTAGCAGGTCACCCTTCTGGAGATGACATTACCCACATCATTTTATCAGTTAATAAAAATAAGCAAAGCCAAGACTTGTACACCCTTGCCAGATGGCAATTCCTCACAACCATAGACATGGAAAATCAGTGATATGCAGGATATACATTCATTTTGGCAAGACCTCAAAAATGCTAGAACATTTCCTTATCCCATTGCCCATTCCCCATTCCAGAAGGGCGTTTGCAAAATCTCAGGATAGATATACTTGGCCCGTATGAGGGCTAGAAGAAGAGATTAAAATGCATCACTGAGTACTTACAGGATGTGGTATAGATGGCAAGCCTATCCTGAAGTAGTAATCTGTGCCAGTGGTGAACTGTTTATAAGCAAGGAACACAAGGTGTATTGTTTGAGCAAAGGAATTAAGTGGAGATACCCCTCAGTGTACCTCCTTCAAACCAATGGAATGGAAGAATGCTGAATAAATCGATAGCAGGAGCCATGGACCAAGCAGTGAGTGATAGCTTAGGCACAACCACAGTCCTTAAGAAGGTGATATGGAGAATGCACATGGCACCCAGTGCAACCATATTGGAGACCTCCACTTAGGCTCTTGAAAGGCAGAGAAGGGGTTGGGATAGAAATTAGCCTATCCCACCCCCCTAGGTGCTTCCAAATAAGGCAGGCCCCATATGAGGCAATCTAACCTACCAAGGGGGAGCCCAATTCATCATCAGGCACCATACAAAGACCCTGCTGTGCATAGAAGTAGGTGCTCAGCACTAGAACGGCCCACTTCCCGTGACTCCATTTTGTATTAGGCCCAAATAAGACAAGCTGCAGGCTCACACTGCTCACGTTCTCCGTTCACTGAGCCCCATTCCTACCCAGTATGCTGCTCCACTTGAGCCTTGTTCCCACGGAAGACCAATTCCTACTCATCCCTTCAGTTTTGCAAACATTTAGTATCGCCTTCAGGAATGTGCCCAACACAGAGCGTGAGACACTACCAGGCCCCGGGATGTGTCTATTCATGTGACACTACCAGGCCCCGGGATGTGTCTATTCATCTCCACTAAACTGCCATCAAGCCTCTGACTCCCACCCAGCCAGTCCAGTGCTTTCCGCACATCACTTATTCAACCCTCTCTCCCCTCGGCTCTCTGATAAGCACCCAACCCCCCAGGTCCTAAACTCCATAAAGTGCCGACCAAAGATCTAAAGCCCACATGGCTCTATTTTTCCCTGGCAGTAACACACGTCTCCAGTGACATGAGATACCGGTAAGGGTAAATCAAAGATCTATCCCAGGGGGGAGGTATTAGGTGCGGGAAATACGGTATCAATGGAGTCCTGAATGTATCGGTCAGCATGAATATATTTTATCCTCCCCTCTCCCTGGCACCCATTTCCTGTGCCGGCCAGGTGTCTGCCATAATGAATGAATAGTCCATCTTAGTTGTTTAGTTTAGATAGGAATTATTGTGGTTTATGCATGTGCTGACCTTCAACGCGAGGATGAGCCCAGGTGACCCACGTGGAGCCAGACCGACAGAGAGGAATCCACCAATTAATGCCTGGCATCCGGTATGAAGCAGGCCCATGTTTAGGGTGCCTCCAATCAGGAGCACCAAAATGTCCTGTATACGAATGACGCTTTTCGTGTTTATAACTCCATGTTTGATGATGTATGACCAGAGCGCTCCCGAGCATCAGCGTTCTTTGCTGGCATTTGTATTTTATATGAGTAAACCTTGTTATCCTTGCAAAGCTATCTCTTGGCTTATTTCAATAGTGGGTTGTATTTACTCTGGAGTGTGCATATAGAGGGACTTAATTTGGTGACTGTTGGGGAGAATTCTTATTTATGGCTAATTTCCCTCACCTACTGAGTCCCCCAGCAGCTTTGCTGGACTTCTGGAGTTTATTTTTTTCCACTTGGTAAGAGTGTGAGCTTTTCCCCCACTCTTACCTGTGTTTTGGCAAGTATATTTCTCTGTTTTTTGTTATTGTGGACTCTGGAGTACACCACTTCAGTAGCCCCCTTCTTTTGTGTGTCACACAGCACCTTCGGTGCAGTGACACAGGGTTGTCTTTGAGACTTCCCCCGACTCCATTTCTGAGGCTGACTACAGTCCCCCAAAAAAGGGTAAAGTTACCATTAACTTTACCTAGTCAATCTACCACAGATTCAGTACACCCCATCTTCCATGGAGTCCTGGGTTAATTTGTATCCCTTTTTATCTGTACCTCCTAGCATTGAGAGCATTGTTTCACTCTTTTAACATTTAGACTTGGCGGGTGGCAGTGGTATCTACCCTAACCTTTCTACCACCGCGATTATATTAGATAAACGTATTAGCCTCGAACATAAACCCGCTTGACCAAATTGTCTTTCTCTTGGTTCTGGTTGGGTTTATTCACCATTTCATTTTGTTAAAGACCTTCTTGTGTTTTACTTTGCACGGCAAACTAGGTTCACCTTCTTTGTTCACCGTCTTTTGGCGGGCTTCTGCTCAGAAGCCCTGCACCAGGCGCCTGGGTGTCTAGGTGGGCTGAATGTGAGGGAGGGGTGTAGTCACCACCTGCACAGGTTATCCTAGGAAACCCAAGTCGCACTTTGCCATGATTGGCTGAGGTGGTAGTCCAGGCTGGACAACCCCCCTGCTGGGTGATTGACAACCAGGCTGTGTGAATGGGGGTTTTGCGCATAAAAGGCAGGTCTCTTGGGCTAGAAGTCAGAGTCGCCACTGGAACTACAAGGAATCGAAGAGAAGCGGAGAGAACAACGACTGCTGCAACTAACCCATCCCGGTGAAGCCCTGCTGCAGTCCTGAGCTATCTACCCTTCAATGACTAGAGAAGATCCGGTCCGGAGTCTTCTTCCCTTGAGCCTGGTGGGGATAACCAGCTCATCTTCTACAGCCAGAGGATCCTCTTCGTTGGTCGAAATCGCTGCACACTGCTGTAGTGGTCCGGATAGCCATCTGAAGAGCCTCTCCTGTTTTTAAGGAGCGCACCTTTTATTCCTTGTTGCTGCTGCCCGCCTCATCCCTGTGTGGGGCAGACCCCCTTCAGACGTCCTCCTTCACAACGAAGCTGCGGGAAACCAACAGGAACAACTGCCAGGGCACTAGCTGCACCATTGCAATAAGGTACTGTGTTCTGCTTGAGGAAACTGGGTGAACCCCTTTTCTTCATCTTCAAGGCTTGCCCTTGTCTTCCCTCCTTCTTATAACTTTTGCTTCCGAACATTGAATATCGAAGTACTCTTGGCTACGTTGACTCGTGAACTGTCTGACTGTGTGATCTTCGGCAACAGGACTCAGGTGTCACTTAACCCTGGCTCCAGCCCTTTGAGTCTTGAACTCCTGTCTCTGAGTGTTTCTCGATTCTGTCTGCCTAACCAAAATATTGCCTGTGATTTTTGCCTCCAACTCCCTCTGGGTATCTCAGGTGCTAAGTGTGTTTTTGCCCCGGTAGCATTTCATGTCACGGATACACGTTTATTTAGTAGACCGAACTGTCAAAAAGTAATCGCAATTGTATTCATGGTAACATGTTTTGTTCGTAACACCGGTCCACTCAAACACAGGGTACTTACCTTGAGATTTACTGTACAAAGTGAATTGGTTAGTTGTAGTATATTTTACGTGTGGTTTTTGTTTGAGTTTAATAGAAGTGTTGTGTTTATAACAAATGGTTTAAAAATAAATGTACTTATATTTTTCTACTTGAAACCTTGAGTCAGTGTTTGCTTGAGTCACAGGAATTGTGGTCCCTTTGTGTAATATCTGCTACTGCTCATATACTCTTGAGATAAGCCTGGCTGCTCCACCACTGCGACCACTCTGACATAGTAGTACAGGCTTGTACCAAAGGTAAAACTTGTATTGCCACCTGTGGTCTTAATTGTGTGTAGTGGTCCCTAAGGGCACTGCACAGGATTCTGCCTAACAGTGACCCAATGCGATTCCTCAGCCACCGTACTTGCGGTGATATCCAGGAGGCGTCTCTGTAAGGGCCGTGCCCACCTACAGTGACCAGTCCCCCAAAATGCGTATGCAGCAGAAGTGGTCCTTCTGGGTGCCGTTTTTGCAGAAGTCTCGCCTGCTCGTGGAGCGGGGTGCATCCCCAGGGAGAGGCCCAGACCTGTTGTGAATTTCCCACAAATGGAGGCTTTCGGAAGAACGTGGACACGTGAGTATAGATTGCAAGAGATCACAATGTCTGGGTTTGAGTATGGAGCACTATGATGGAGGGGAACATGCAATGAATGAAAGTGAATGGATAGACTGACTTTTTGATTGTTTAAGTTTTTATAGCCATTTTTGTATGCATTCTTTTGTTTTACAGAGAATATAAAAGAGGAAGGAAAGGGAGCCTCTCCATCCGAGGAGAGAAGGTGGCAGACACAGTGCACTGTCCCAACCAGTGCAGGGAAATAAAACTAAGGAGAAATTTAGAAGCCCCATATAAGTAGAGGGCTTGGAAAAAAGTAGTGGTTGTTGTTTTAGCTTGTTAGTTTAACTTATTATTTACTGCATATTTTATTACATGTACGGAGGAGGCCCAGGAGGTGGGTGTATTGTGTGAATGTGAAGAGAGTAGAGAAGACGTGCAGAGAGTGAGTGGTGATGCTCTAAGGTGGAGAAAATATTCAAAGGTATATACATTGTTGGTATAAAATGATTGTGACCACATTATCTGAGAGTAAAGAGACAATTGAAAAGTGCATGTGACGAATAGTATTAACTGACACTGTATGAAGTGAAGGTATAGAGTGACGGAGAGAATGCTGCCCGAACACCTTGGTGACATGCACTTTAGACAGACGACGACCATGGGGACAGGCACACTCCTAACCCACTTATGTAAAACCCTACCCATGTACAGTGACAAAATCAAGAAAATCACAGTCAATGGGTGACAGAAACGAAAGGGGAGGGAAGGCCTGACTCCTGGCCACAGGGAGGATCCTTCGATAAGTGTGCGTTAGACCACATGTCAACATACCTCACTGCATAATACAAGGGGAGGCCATTGCAGAACAGCTGGGATATATTGGACTTGTGGAGGATGTTTGAGGAAACAGATGCCCCAGAGGTGGGAGGGGCAAAACCAGACAAGGAGACGGTGACCGGCACGGGGGAGGGTGAGAAGGGGGAAATAACCAAAGGAACTTTATCCATTACTAACTAAACTGGTGGAGGGATACACAAACCTGACCTATGTCTCGGGGGGAACGATTTTAGCAGACGCCGGCATAGCCCCGCCCCCTCTGTACGCTGCACCCCCACCACTGCACCCCCACCATGTTCACCCATACTGGGGTGAGCGTGAGAGATCTTGAAGTGGCATTATCCGCCACACACACAGGATTGTCTAGATTATGAGCAGCGTGTGAGACAACTGGGGAAACGGAAGTACAGGTACTGCCTCTAGAGTTGCTCACCATTGTCACCTGGGGATGAAAGGAAATCGGGGGAATTCCTGTTCAAAATTAATAGTGCACCTATAAGAGCTGTACATGTGGAAAGGATAGGGGAAACAGACAGCTTGGGGTACGAGAACGTGGGGTCCGCAAGGGGTAATGAGGAATATTGGAGCGATTTTGATTATACGGAGGACAGGGCAGCGTGAGGTGCTGAGAGAATGCCTTCATAAACACAGAGAGTAGAACGTTTGTGGAAAGGGAGATTAAGAGAATGTTTTGGGAAAATGGCATTAGAAAAGAAAAAGGGAAGTTGTCTAAAAACAGGGAAAGCAAAAACAAAATTGCAAATGCCCTTAATACACAAAGGAGCAGGCCGCCCTCATTATGTTCTCTGGGCGCAGATGGACAAAAACAACCTTCCTAAATCCCTCGCCCCACTCACGGCAGGCATGGGGAAATGGATATATGCATTTCAAAAACACACTGCAGGGGTGCCCCTCGCAATAGGAGACATCAAAAGCCTATTAGTATGCACAGTGGGAGATCAGGCAGAATCAGTGTGGGTGAAGGCAGGGTTCCCGTGATGGGGCATCATTCAACATTATTAGGGCACGTGTCTGGGATGCGCTGTGGAGGGCCATCCCTGAATCTCCCGACTTGCAATCAATAATGCAATACACTATGGGAGATGAGGAAGATGCTGTGCAGTACATTCTTTAGGTTCAGGAGATGTGGAGAGCAGAGACGGGCAGCGCTTGGGACCAATCAATGCCCTTGTTTTATTTTATTGTGAAATGGCGGCTCCCAAAGGAAGTGCAGAAGGCCTTAGATAAAATAGCTGAGGTGGAAGCGAAAGTTTTGCCCAAAATTCAAAATATCATATTGCACCATTGTTGGAGGATCAAAGATCAAGAAAAGGAAACTATTCGAACAAGACAGGCAGAGGAAGCAAAACTAGTTCAAAGCAAAGCAGTGAAAGTAGCAGCGTTATCAGTAGTACTGCCCCCAGTACATATGGGAGAAGAAGGGTGTGCCTTCGTCGCCACACAGGCGAGGATGGCAGCTGTGTGGGTAGACAACATGCAAGGACAGTGGGGAGGAAACCAACAATACACGGGACCTCAATGGAAAGGAGGGCTGCAGAGAGGACAAGGTGGGTTCTGAGGGCAAAGAGGAGGGGGATTCGGAGGACAAGGACCGAGAGGTGGTGGGCAAGGGCAATGTTGGTCATGCGGGAGGTGGGGTCACTTTTCTAGAGAATGTCATAGCAGGCCAGGAGGGAACTATACCTACAATCCACTACCTCATGGACACCCACACCCCGGGAGCCCCCATGGGCCCGGTCATGGATCCACCATGATCCCATACGAAATACACCAAGCGTATGCCCAATTACCTCCCCAAATGCTCGGCACCTATTGCCATCCACCACAACAACAAGCCATGCAACAATACCAGACTTGCCCCAGTTCATAGGTTGAGGGAAACAAACACCCTTTCGCCACTGCACCCAATGGTGCCGCGGCCCCATATCAAGGAGCAACTGTAGTAGGAGGGAACCCCTTCTCGTGTCCAGGGACAGACACCTATCCCGACTAGGACAGCCCACAAAGAGCACTTGCATGTCCAATACTATCAATGACCTTGCACCCAGAAGAGGAACCACTGGTGGGGGCAGTGATAGGAAATAAACAATTCATCTTCATGGTGGACTCGGGGGCAGAAAGGTCATGCATCAGTGAAGGTGACTTCCCGCTATCAGGAAAAACTCTCAAAATGCAGGGATTCTCTGGGGCTGTAGTAACGGTTCCATACAAAGAAGATTTAGATGTCAAAATTGGGGGGAAGGTTGTGTGGATGCCACTCCTCTATTATGAAAGCTCCCCTGTGAACTTACTAGGGAGGGACCTGCTAAGTAAACTAAACATGACCATATCATTTACAGAGAGAGGAGTTGTCTGCACCACTCCTGGCATGTGCTCCCTCCGGGCAATGTTAGTGATACATGCAGTGTCAAACGAGATGGCGGTGAGAAGGATACCTGTGAACCCAGACATGTTTATCTATGGCATTATGAGTGCATGCTAGAGCAGTGCCCCAGCTCACCAGTAAGGAATGGAGAGTTCCTGCTGAGCAACTCAATGCTCATTTCCAGGTGCATCCACAAGAAGGGTGACGAGCAAATGTATTTAAAGGGGGTTGAAGAAAGCAGAAGGCAGGTTCAAGTCAGCTCATAATAGATGAGTAAGAAAAAAAGAAAAAAAGTAATACAAAGTGGGGGATTGGGTGAAGATTAAGTACGGGGGGCCAAGAGCTGAAAAGGGCAATCTAAATTCTCCAAGCCTCTTCGCATGACAAAAAATGTTCCATAGTGCTGTGCAGGTAGAAAGAGGGGAGGGGAGTGTGTAGGATCTCAGGTGGTAGCCACGTGGGAGTGCAAAGGAAAGGCTAAGGAGTGGGCTATACAAAGAATGGTATGAATGGAAGAGGGACATGAAGAGTCCTACTCATCAGGTCACCAAGGCAGAGTAATATCCAAAGTGGATGACAAGGATAAAGAAGTTCACTAAACCAATGTAGGGGGGATAGCAGTGTTTGAAGGTGAAATGGGTAAAAGTGTCAAGGGAAGGGAGTTTGGACGAGACTACCGCCTGATTAAACTGAAGGGTTATGAATGATATTGAGAGAAGGTGGACATTTGGCATCTTGGTCAGAGGGATCAGACTGTACAAACTCAGGGATTCCAACTTCTGAAGGATGAGATTATCATCAGATAGAATGTGAGGGGTACAAACCAGAGTGGAGAAGGAACTGACCTTTGGGTTGTTGCATATTGTTTAGCTCTCTCTCAGTCTCCTTCTAGTGCTCTCTCACCTTCTTCCGCACTCATTTGCATAGATATTCAAGAACCTAGCATCTGCCTTGTCCCTCTCTTCAATTACTTTCTTGCCTCTGGGATGTTCACTGCTAGCTGCAAAATGGCTACTGCCCAGCCCATCCTAAAATAAAGCCTGTCACCATCCAAAGAGTTTCATCTTGTTCCCTCCTTGCACAGTACTCGGATTACTACTATGTGTAGTGTTAATCCACCTGTAGACCAATACATTCTGCAAAGCCCTCCAATCTGGGTTTCAAATATAACTGATTGACACTTTGCACCAGGTCTGATCTGCTGGGTGCAACAGTCCCGGAAAGCAGTGTTGTCACGGAAGCACCGGCACCGTTCGCAACAGTGCCGGTGCTTCTGAGTCCCCATTCCCATTCCCATGGAGTCCTATGGGGGGTCCACAGCAATGGAGACTAACATTTTCAAGCACCTGACTTCCCAATCTGCCGGGACTTGTAATGTCCTGGTGGCACCGGGAAGTCAGGTGCCGGAAACAGTGTTACGGGGTGGGCGTAATTTAAACTTTCAGGAGGTGATGCAGGGAGGTTCTTAAGTACAGTGTTTCCCCAGAGCCTCCACAAAGGAATGTCCACACACTCTATTAGGTGATAACACAGCTCCTTTATGTAAAATAAGGTTTGCTGCCTCTACCAAATATATACTTATATACATAATACCACTTTGTACTTGGAATACTTATTCAAATAATGGTAAATATATACATTCTATGTAGTACCACACATTAATTAAATCCAGTAATAGATGCACTAACTGCAGACAGTTTTAAATAGACAGATGGATTCTTAAGTTAGTATAACAGCATAGGATAGGGAAGAAAGGCAGGTGAACAGTGGCAGAATCCTTTCTTTAGCTTAGATAGATAATTCTGGGTGAGGATCCCCCACCTGGGTAACCTGTAAGGGAAAAGTTAGGGAGTAACTTATGTTGTCTTTTCCAGCCCAGTCCAATAATGTTCAGTAACCTTGTGCCTTCTTCTGAAAGGTTCTACCACCCCAAAGTACCTGAGACGCCACAGGACAACTGGAACCAAGACAAACCTGGGACCCCTGGATGACTCCTGAGGCTAGACGATGCTCTTCCTCGTCACAGCACCTTTGGTGACTTGGCAGGCGAAGTGGCAGAGTTTCACGGCTTTACTCAATGATTCCCTCTGAGGATGGACCCCCTTTGGAAGAAGGAGCTACTGGGATGTTGAGCCCAAGAATAAAAAGGAACCAAAGTTTTTCTGAAGTGCAGTAGTTTGGCTCTTCGCGGTGCTCTCCTTTGGTCGATGATTTCTCCGACTGTAGAAGTCCTGTGAAGATGAAACTTGCTGTGGGCTCCTTAAAGGCCTAGCAGAAGGAAAGTTAGACCCCTGGCACCCTTTAATGTCTGCTGGCAGTGACGGGGGCATAGGTCAATGTTGGTGTTTAGTTTTGTAATATCACGGTTTTCAGACATTTGGTTCTTTGGTTCTACAGCTGCAACACGGATGTCTGGATGGCTTCTGGCAACCTGGACTCGAACAATGGAGCGGACCTCAGACTGTCACCAAGTCCGGACCATCGGGACAGCTTCGTTAGCTTCTAGTTGCAGGAACCCCACCGACAGACCTTCCTCTGCATTCAGTGACTCTGGACTCTCTCCGGCAGGAAAAAGTGGACAGTGATGATGGCGAGGTTGTCCCCTGAAAAGTTCTTAGACAATTTGGAAATTTTGCAGCTCCAGGTGTCCAGCAGCTCCATGCCAGGGTACACCCTCTTCTGGTGGGTAGGCAGCAACAGCTTCCAGCGGTCACGAAATGCATCTCCAGACCCTGGGTGACACCAATGGACTTCTCTGGCTCGAGATGTTGGGCACTCCTCTTCTGAACTTTGAGGACCCTTTCTCCAGACGGCAGGCACATAGGACTGGCTTCCAGGATACTTCGATGAAGAGCAGCAGTTTTGCGCGATGGTCCCTAGTAGCTCAGGAGAGGTCTCCTTTGCAGGTCCTCTCTGGATCAGTCATTGGGACACACAATAGCTTTCAGATTCCTTAATGAAATTAAGGAACAGATTCCTTAATGAAATCAAGGAACAGATTCTTCTTGCTTCAGCTTCGACTTCAGCATCTGAACACATTTGTAAGTGAGAGGTCCCCAAATATACACATATGTTCCTCATTCACTGTGGCTGAGCCAGGCTCAGTCAGCCAATCACACAGAAGGGCCTTCATGCAGGCAGGTAGCCAATCAGGCTCACAGGCATTCAGGCCATTCACTCCACCCAGACACCATTAACATAGAATGTGGATTGGGGCAAGTACCCAGCCTTTCAGCACACTACACTGCATTCATGTCAGTTTCAGTCAGGGCTGTCTCATTCATTGTGTCACACACACAGAAACAAGACACCCACAGCAGAGAATGTGAGTTGGCTCCCAACTCCATTCACACAGGTCCCACCCCTAGGGTGTACCCATAACACACAACACCTGGTAAGGCTCCAGTTCATCTAACAGGAGGTAGCCCCAAAGACATATATGGTATTTCCATCCAACAGACAGACAGTCAGGAGGAAGGGACAGAGACAGGGCTTCTCAGGACTTTGGGAAAAAAGGTAAAAGGCGACAGAAACCAAGCAGCCAAATTGGCCATCTTGCCTTTGTGTAGGAATCCATTCATTCCTTTGGCAGGCACTGGGTATCCCAACAATGGAGGACAGTCAGCGCCACTGCCAAATCAGCATGTAGCTGCCACCACCCCATGCCCTGCTCTGTGGGCAACACATAGGTGCCCAAAAACACACATAAGGGCTACCCCTGTGTATGTGCGCACATGGTGCCATAAGGGTCTTGCATGGGTGTTGTTCACCAAAAGATAAAATGAAGAGCTGCACTGCCAGATGTCCAGGCTCGACTGCAGTGGCAGAAAATATAAGGGACACACATACAGAGAAATGGTAGGACAAGGACTTGGAGGCCATTTCCCTCCATAAGGCATTTCCAGCATCACAGTCTGCCTAGCTGAGACCTGTGAAAATTACAGTGCTTGAATGTCCGGCCTGAGCCGATTCGATATTTTGCTCAGGAGAAAGAGAAAGCATCTTGAGTCTTTCAACAAAAGGTACGCACTGTAAAAAGCAAACTAACTAGTGGTACATCATACCAATGATTTATATTACACTTCCATCTCTGCCTTATAGTGACATTAGCAGCCGGCATGGCAGAACCACCCAATCAGGTGGCTAGAAATGTGTGCTGAAACCTACAATCTCAGTCCCTGTTCCAATCCACCTGACAGCTGGTTATCCTGGCCGCCATCATCCTCCCACCCTCCGTCCCTTTATTTTAACCATTTTTAACCCCCCACCCCCAAACCTGTTTGTTGCAGCAGTGCTGGCCGCCACTGCAGCTTTCCTGCTTCTCCTCCCGCTATGGAAAGAGAAGAGGGGCTCTGTATGGAGCCCCGCCTTCCCTTTCCATGGTGGACATCCTAGCACAGTATTTTCAGTCATTGAACGGGAAGCGCGATGCGCCACGTTCAGTGACTGAACATAGTTTTTTTATTAACACTGCGGTACCGATGACCTTTAGACCCCATTCAAAGGGTTGGAACAGGCTGGAACAGGGGGTTAATGGGCCGGAGCCATCATTAATGGCCCTCGCTTCGCTCAGGCCGTTAACTTGGTCTGCCCGGCCATTACCCCCTGTTACAGTCCTTTGAATGGGGTCTTAATGCCACAATATATAATGCTGAGTTCGGCCATGGCATTCTGCGTGATGAGATCCGTGGGCCCCATTTGTGTGTTGTATATATTATCAGATGAGCGTCATACTGATGTAACGTTGCGTGATGTTGTATATTTACCTAACCGCTCTAGATGTTCCGTATACCGTCCATTTTTCTGCTATGGTGTTCCATCTTTTATACATCCTTTATATTATCTGCTCTAATATATTATCAGTCTGTAGTATGTAATTATGAATGCTGTTAATTATTATAAATTCTATAATATGAAGATCCTTTATGATGACCTCCTGTGGTGTAAGGGAAACTAAAAGTGGCAAGTGTCGCTACTAAGTATTCATAATGTTTCCATTGATAATCTGCAACATTGAACACTTGGAGGGGCAGTGGTTCGATGTGGTTCAAAAGGGGCAGTTACAGTGGTCCAGCGGCAAGCAAATGTCAAAGCAGGGTTGAACTGAAGAAGACAGAGGTTTGAAATGTTACTTAAGCAATGCAGATCATGGAGGTCATCAGGGTCAGTTTGGCAGTCGGGGTCGACGGCGGACAGACTGATGATGGGATGCACAGGTGAGTCAGTTTGATGCAGGGTCTCGAAAGATGCAGTTCAGGAAGACCAGGTTCATTTTGATCGGCGACTCGTTAGGGGATGAAGAATCTGGAGGTTCCAACAGTGGTTTGAGTAGTGCAGAATCGGAAGTTCGAGCTGAGGCAACAACATGCATTCAGATGGTGCGGTGAGGCAGTGCACAGGTTTGAATGGGTGGGACAGCGGTTCAAAGATCAGCAAGTGGCAAAGGCAGCTACGGAGGCCCTTGGCGGTTCAATCTGTGTTGAACACAGTCAAAGCATGGCTCGCAGCGGTTTCACTGCGCAATTACAGGAATTCTGGCTGTTTTGTCTCTAAGGAGCGGGGAGTGTCTCAGGGATGAGATGATTCCTTTTTCTGAGGTTCCCAAACACGGGTGAGGCTGGCACAAACCTTTATAGGGTCCTTCAGCATGGTGATGGCCTGGACAACTGTATGGCTGGCAGAGATGCGGGTCTTGTTCCAGAAGCAGTTCACACCCAATGGTCCCTGGAGATGGTTAAGGGACAGAGCTTGCCGCTGCCTTGGAACACTTGCCTTCACCTCACAACTTGAGGACTTTGGAAAGGACTACGCTCCCAGTAGGGTCCAATAGAATCTTCTTGAAAGTTTGAAGTCCAGAGATGATTCAAAGAAATGGTTGGAGACATCCTTCAAGAGTCTATGCAAGCCTACTTTACAAAACCTGTGAATTTTATGCCTGGCAATAGGGAAATACAGGGGCATGACAGCCCTGGCGGACCCTGTATTTTCCCCATTGCCGGTAATAATTAATCCCCATTCCCATTTGAGGTCCTTAGGGCTCAATGCGAATGAGGAGGCCGGATGCACTGGCACCATTTTGAATGGAGCCGGTGCATCCGACATGCTCTGCTCTCGGGTGACGGTATGCCTGCCAGGTCAGTCCTGGCGGGCGGGAAGGCACCTGCGAGCAGAACTCGTATTTTGACAGTTCAGTAACAACGGTACCGGCAAGGTTACCGGTACCATTATTACCGGACCAGCAAACTTGTAATGAGGCGATCTTATATGCATATCTAAAGGTCATGAGATTGAGCATATGGATGCTTGACTCACTGCTGCGCTAGGTTCTATTGGCTCTTGGTGGATAGGACAGCAGCAATGGCCTAAGTATAGTGGCTATGCTCAGAGCCACACACGAGAATTGTAAAAGGTAATGGGTTTGTGCCTCATATGCGCGCCGTTCCTTTTCTTCTCAAGATTGTCTTTACATTGTAGTTATTCTCAGATATGCACCCTTTTTTACAGTTGTGTTTAATAGTGTTGTTATAATTATGTGTAACAAAAGCCAATACGTGTTTCGACCCAGACGGTTTTTCTCTAGGCTGTTTAGTCTACATTTTCAGTGTGTTTATCTCAGCTATTCTAAGCTCTCTGTTAATCCGGAGCTAGTTAATTTCCATGTGTCCTTAGTCGGGCATGAGTTTAATACGATCTTCTCAACTGATAATTTACTGGTATTCAAATGCAAACTTTGCCTATTTTCCTATATACAGTATGTCGTAGAACCCGTTGTTGTATATTTATCCTATCACAAATGTTAACCAATATTATCCTTCAATAGACAGTAAATTGTCAATTTCAAATAGAAAAACATTTTTAAAGGCTGTAATCTCCACTCTATAGCCTTATCCTGCCATCTACTGTACTTATTTAATATTGCAACTGCTGCTTGATGTAAGTAAGCATTGTTATGTGTACGGAGTCATCTTGTCCAAACGAAAGCCCGCATCCAATATGCCGCACTTGAAAATGAAGGGTGGGTACCGTCCGGCATTGGTATAAACATTCCACAATGATAAAGTGTCTCTACTACACACACACTGGTGGGCTTCCATAGTTTTAGTCTTGAGGCAGGATACTCTCATGATCGGACAGTCACACTCTTAATTTAGCAGTGGTTGAAGTGGAAAAAAGGAACTAATGGTACTCTGGCTGCATCCAAAAAGGAGGGAGTGGGATGGTCAGACAGATGTGGGAGGTGGGGGGCGGGGTGGGATGGTTTGGGAGGGGTGGTTACGGGTTTCGAGTTGGGGTGGGGGAGGGGGTGACCAGGATCACAAACTTAGGCTCAAATTGTTGGATTTCAAGTTCTACAGTTATAATGCCTTTTAGAGTTTAATTACAAAAAACAAAATTTACATATAAAAGCCACATGACGAGACGACATGTAAAACTAAAATAATATCATTGTGTCTTTAATTTCCACATCCTTAATGGTAAACTATAAATCTCAGAATGCTAGATAATGCCAACCTGAAAACTCTAGTTAACCCCACTATACTTTTAGTGATTTAAGACATGCAATACAAGAAGTTGTGTAATAAACAAAGATAAATATGCAGATTATTTGTCACAAACTTCCAGCTCGTTGTTATTCACAATGTTGAAAACATTTGATAAGTGACTTAAAGCAACTTTAACTTCATTTTTTGCATGTCAAGATGTGATACGTATAAACAAATGTTTAAATGGGCACTTTGTGTTGCTCACTTAAACTATCACAGATTTGAAAGTTGGTCCTTTGTGATTGTGATCTCTTTGAGTTGGAAATGTATAATCATGCATATGAAAGGCTCTCCCACTGATAATAGAAATGTGTTTGTAACCTGAACACCTTAACGACTTGCAGAGCCACCGACGCTGTGTGTGTGTGTGTGTCTGTGTAAAGACTGAAAGGGGCATCTGTACTTCTATATGGCAGGGTAAAGGCACAGAACACCCCTGCAAGGCTCTCAATTTGGTAACGATGGACGAGCAGCCAGGCTTAAAGGATAGTTCCGGGACTTTTTTTTTTATTGTCCCTACGGGTCGGCCATGTGTTTGTAAGCATAAATCGGTAGATCGTAGGAAACTTTCCTATGGACCTTACCCGACTTTTCGCCCATTATCGCACTCGAAATCAGCCTCCATTTTGTGATAATCCTATCATTCCGCCGCATCGACCTGGCTCACCTGCCTTTGCGGCACTAAATCAAATCCCCCGCCCCTGAAACAGACTTTATCAAAACATTCATATTCCCCGCCTCTATCCGTGACGTGACTGAGCTGCGTAGGCAAACGCGCCCAGGCGTCTTCTACGCGACTCCACACAGACCCCGGAAATCAACACAGATCAGCTCACAATACAGCGCACCACAATTCGGAATATGAAACTGTACTTTGAAATCAAACCGCAAGATTGTAAATGTGGTAAAGTACATTTATTTGACATCAAATGTTTAGAGAATATTCAGCGATTTGCATTTTTATTTGCTCATGTTCCAAAAAGTTCGTATTGAGGAACGCGATGGTCCTTTGCTGTACACAGGGTCTTAGAGCATCTCACAATACAGCGCCACAATTCGGAATGTGAAACCGTGGTTTAAAAGCAAACGGCAAGATTGTACATTTGGCAAAGTACGTTTATTGGACATCAAATGTTTAGAGAATATTCAGCGATTTGCATTTTTCTTTGCTCTCGATCCAAATTAGTTCGTCTTGAGGGAAGCGATGTTCGTGTGCAGTACACAGGGAGTTGGTTTACGATAAAAATAAGCTCTTCGGTCGCACTGATAATCGCATGGCTGTTCCAACAACGAGGCACTCGGCCACCACAACGGTAGGTATGTTGCATCTAACCGTTAGTACCGCGTAAGGGCATACTTGTACTTGGCGATCGTCCCATAAAATGGTCAGGGTGGTAACGTTGTTCACGCGGAGAAGCAACTGGCGGCTGTAGAAGCCGTCCGCCGGTGTCCGGTACTCGTGACACAGACAGTAGTGAATGATGTACCTAAAAACATAAAAAATGAAATTAGTCTCACCATCAGATCCTTATTAAAATCATAGCGAGGACAGCGCTACTGGGTGTACACAAGTGTTTAAAGGCGTGGCGAGGCAGGGAGGGGGGGGGAGTGGAGTACAAGGTAAGTAGCATAAAATAATAAATAAATAGGGCCAGCTGGTGGCAAGTGCAAGGTAAGTGCAGAACAAGTGCTGGGAAGGGGGGGCTGTAGGATACTGAGACAGTCCCCCAGTGCAGGGGTTGACAGGGAGGCAGTGCAGGTGGAGAGTGGAAGGGCCCAGGACCGAGGTCGCAGACAGTGGACCAGTTGTAGCAGGGGAGAGGGAGAGAGAAAGCAGAAGCAAAGAGGAAGGTTTTGAGGTGCTTCAGTAAAAGCAGATGTTTCTCCTCAAGATAGTGCGCGGTAGAAAACAATATGCCACATAGAACGAACAAGTACAACTGAACCCGTCTTTAAAGCCACTGTATAGTAATGAAATTGCGGTATAAACTCATCAAAAGTTACTTACATTATATTTGCATTTTCCATTGTGTCTCTGTGTAGGGCAGACCCGAAACACCACTCCTTCTTTGCCGACGTTACTTCTTCTAATGAACGTGGCTCATCGTTTCGTTTCTGAAATTTTATTCATTATCTTTTCTTAGTCTTTCAGGATGGTCCCGGCCTGTCAAGGTCAAATCACAATAGAACCTTATACTGGGTCGTGGGCCGTTCCGCCACCCGAGCAAAACATCAAAGCAGCTGACCTTCACTTTGAGCGAGCACACATTTCTAGTTAGCTCCAGTTAGTGTAAGGGCATCTTGTCTGCGTGCCTTTTTTTTTATTGTCCCTATGGGTCGGCCATGTGTTTGTAATACGGAAACATTCTATAATTTTTGTAAAAATGATTTATATTACTGTTTGGTTTAATTGCAATGGGCCTGCAACATGAGGAGACTCGAGAGAACAGACAATCAAATTACAATCATTTAAACCGTGATGTGTATTTCTCAATGAGCTCTGCTTTAGGTGGACATGGAACAGAGGCAATGTTGGGTGGCAATGCAGTTGTCCCCTGCATAGGTTCGTTCACCACTCCATGTATGTGCCTATCGAGGACATCTACGATAAGTCTCTCAATAAACTCATATTGCATATCCTCAAACACTGGTTTGATCACCCATTGTTTACTTCTTTTAGTGAAGGCCTTATTGTAGCGAAGCGTCCCTAAAGTTCCGGTCGTCCTACTTTGTTGACGGCCAACATTATGGTTATGTGCCAAGACCGCTAGAAGAGTCCGATTTATCATGCCTTCCATGCCAAAATGCAATCTTTTGGGCCTGTACTTTAGGCACATATTGTGGAACACCTCCAAATCTCCTGTGTGGCAGAATTCCGTGAGTCCCCTCAAATCTCTTGTTATAGTTTTATCAAATACAATCTTTTCAATGGCCTTGTGAGTGGGTGATGAAGGAATCAACCACTTCTTCTTCCGTGCCTCCTCTGTGGACAAATGGCCATGTTCACATTTGTGGAAATGCTCATTTGTCGACCATCGATGTACGTTGCTACAGTGCAACATTACTGACCGCCATTTTTCCAGTAGAATTTCCAACGACCCTTCACATGTTTTTGAGCTCCACCAAAGATGGTTGCTGATTGACTTGGACCACTGTGAAATACCTTGCATATCTTTTTTTTTTCCTGCAGCCGACAATTTTTTATTGATTGTTTTTGCAAGATGCCATACGTCAAATTGGTGATTTATATTTTTGTACTCTTCTCTCATTGTCTTGGCAATTGAAACGTGTCTGTCCGTGGCTATCAGGTCGATCACCATTCCCCGCGATTGTAGTTCTTGCAATGATGCTACAAAGCCAACTTTCTCCATGGCCACTGAGGATGTACTTTGTGACACCTGCACGACCACCGAACTCACAATTTTCTTACTTTCCATGTCCTGAAAGTGGTAGGTGCAGTACTTGGCTGAAAATCCTGGGCTGTCGCACTGTCCATCACCGGCTAGCCTGAAGCGTTTGCCCGCGAATGTACTTTCCATTGACATTTTTTCCATTCTCCAAGCTTCGCTGATGGCTGGAAATAGATAATCGGTTTGGTATTTGTAGAACTGACTTTTCGCAATGAAATGGATTCCCACAAACTGAAAGAAATACTGTAACTTTTTAAAACTTGAACCACTAAAAAGTGCGGCCGCTGCACAAAGTAGATTGCCTGCTGGCAGTTGCCCCAGCATGGGTTGTGCAGACCATGCGAACGGATGATATTGTGTACAGGTGGCATGTATTTTAAGGTTAGTGCCTCGAATTGCACGAGTCACATTAATCAATGGCTCCCCACATACTTCCCCACCAACCCAATGCCCACATTTCATCATCATAATAATATCCATCAAAAAGCTATCGAATACAATGAATTTGGCCTCTTTCCTTATACTGTCACTCTGCATCCCAGCTGGTTCGGCCTGTAACGTTGAGGACATGTCACTCGCATGAAAGGTACAATCTCTGATATCGTCTTCCGCTATGCTGAGTGATATTGATGGTGTTTCATTGTCGTCCACTTCATTCTCTTCCATTGCAACATCTGTTCCTTGTCCGGAGATGGGAGAAAAAAACAATGTCTTCAACTTTCGCGCGCTCTTATTTTTTGCGGGTGTGGATTCTGTGAATTGATCTCCGACTGCATCCAAACTACCAGGAGGACATTCACTATCAATGGCTGGTGGTGGTATAGCTCCGTTGTCAATCACTTCATATTCTTCCCATTGGCACGATGCATCTCCAGTCTCAAGTCCCTGCCAAAAGGTTTGACAAGCAACATCTCTCGTTCGCTTCACTGTCTGTGTAGATCTAGTTCTTACACCCACTCGCAACTAGAGGACAGATTAGAAAAGGGATGTTCAGTTTAAACACAACTTACAGTATTGAACTATTGACAGTGAAAGACAACATAATATAGTGAACAGGACACTAACCTTCTTTTGCTTTCTTTTCTTTGAAACTTTCTTGCCTCGAACTTCAACATCTGGATGCTGTTGCTCCGACTCGTGTGTGCATGTCTCCACTTCCTCTCGCGCTGCAACGACTATATTTTCATGATAAGCACATCCATCACTCACTGAGGCTCCATCGACTCCCTGAAACATAGAACTTTCATTAGTATGTATAATAATATTGAAAACACAAAATGTACTTGGGGACCAATACCCATACGTACATCTCAATAGCAAAACACGAATGAACGCATTGTGTAGAACATTCAAACGACAATAGTTCACGCATTGTTGATCTAGTTAGATTGAACTGTCAAGATCCATACCTCGGGCTCCGCATAGACTTCCATTGATGATATTATTGAAGATGACGCTTCAGCAACTCCCTGAAACACAGTAATTGCATTAGTATGGTTTTCTATTTTGTTTAAAAGAACATAAACTTTCTGCAGGCGTCAACGGCTCATCTAAATAGACCTGCACAAATGATCAGTTGTCTAAAATAAATAATGGATATCTAAATATGATTCGATTTGCTCCATCGTTGGAAGTGTCACCACCCAGAGATCTGCATCAACTACTAGGGGTGATGTTCTTGTTGAAGAAGCTCCGTCAGCTCCCTGAAACATAGTACTTGCGTTAATAAAGAAGGAAGTATAGCGGATGTAATCACGTCATTTGATCTCGCATGATTGATCTGTCAGTATCCATACCTCGAAATGCATAAGAACATCAAGGGACGCTGTAACTGCGGTGCACACTTCTGCAAGCTGTTGCGCCGACCCGTAACTGCATGCTCCCCCTTCTTCTTGGACTAATGCTCCATCGACTCCCTGAAACATAGGACTTTCATTAGTAATGAACACAATATTGAAAAAAGAAGACACATAGGAGGGCGACGACAGAAGGACATACCAATGGCTAAAAACGAAAGAAACATTGTGTGTAACAATCACGCTACAAGAATGCAAGATCTGATGATCTCCATCGATGGAACTGTCCGGAAACGTACCTCGAGCATGTGAGTGACATCTACGGTTGTCGTCAATGCGTTGGACTCCTCAGCATCTCCCTGAAAGACAGTACTTGCATTATTTTGGATAACAATAATTATAACTGAAAACAAAGACTAGAGGACGAGTACTGTGGTGTACCATTAGGTAAAATGATTACACGATCAATTAAAACTATTGATTTACATGCCTAAAACAAGTCAGTGTCAGAATAGCTAAGTAAGATTACCCGATAGGCGCTTGAAGTGGCTGATGACTGCAATAACGACACGGATGGAGAATCTTCCGCCTTCATATTGAGTGGATACATAAATGGGGAAATTATTGTTAGCTAATGCTACACACTACCGCAAGGCCGAGAGACAAATACGTAAACTTGACTCACCAGTGGAGGGATGTGGACGAATAGAGTGGGAATAGCGGTTGAGAGCAATTTTCGCCTCGCTCGCGGTGTTTTCTTCTTTATTAGCAATGATGTGGAGTACATGTCTGGGCTAAAGTGCCTGCTGCAGATGCGGTATCGATCACCCCTCTTGTCCGCAAAGACTTCAAGGACTCTACTTTCTAGCCCAGAGGCTGGATATCCGCAATATCGGACCCATTCTCTTATCTGATCTATTGTCTTAGGGAAAACATGCATTATAGTATCTTCAGATTTGTTATGGGTCTTCGAAGGGCAACCGCCAATGGAACAGGCAGGCATTATGGAAAGTTCTGAAAAGTAAAGATCAACAATTCTCTATGAATACCAATGTGTTAAAACATTAAATGACACATAAAAGGTTCAATGCAAGGTCCGTTTTGGTTCTTGGAACTATACACGTTATTCACATGCGGATAAGTATTTCAATAACTTTCAAAAAATAGAAAAAGTAATTTGACTAAACTCAGAACATGTGACTAGTTCCTTGCATGTACTGTCGTGAACGAAAAGAAAACATGGATGCAATTTGATGACTACTAGCAAATAGATATAAATTAAAAAATTGGACGCAAAATGATTATGGTACATGGACTTACCTTGACGAACAAACAGTTAGATGCAGGGATCAGAGTAGTTTCTTGTCGTAGAACAGGGAGCAGTTCACAGGTTGCAAACTGACGAGTTTGCTCAAAGTGGTCACGGAAGTTCACAGAGACGAAGAGCAGATAACCAGCACCTTCACGGGTTGACTAGCAAAGCGCAAAGAAGTTCTCATTAGAAATATGAAGTGGGTTATAAAGAATTCGAAACAGGGGTGTGTTTGTGAATGAATGACGTGTATATGTCGTGGCATTATGCGGTCTGCAGGGGGCCGTCCAGCGTGAGGGGGGATGCTTGGCAGGAGACACAGGGTCTGGAGGTAGACATGGGAACAACAAACCCATGCTCTATAGACCACTTTGAAGTGTACATGGTCTTTGGCACCTCTTGGCCTTTATCGCTCCCTGACAGCTCCACTTGCCAGCAGCGCAAGTACCCCGGTGCGAACTGCCTTTGATAGGGCGGGGGGTGGATCGGGGCGGTGGCCGTGCAGACAAGACACAGGAAGACTCGTGAATGGAGACACACTTATGTGGATTGCAGGGGGCCGTCCAGCGTGAGGGGGGATGCTTGGCAGGAGACACGGGGTCTGGAGGTAGACATGGGAACAACAAACCCATGCTCTATAGACCACTTTGAAGTGTACATGGTCTTTGGCACCTCTTGGCCTTTATCGCTCCCTGACAGCTCCACTTGCCAGCAGCGCAAGTACCCCGGTGCGAACTGCCTTTGATAGGGCGGGGGGTGGATCGGGGCGGTGGTCGTGCAGACAAGACACAGGAAGACTCGTGAATGGAGACACACTTATGTGGATTGCAGGGGGCCGTCCAGCGTGAGGGGGGATGCTTGGCAGGAGACACGGGGTCTGGAGGTAGACATGGGAACAACAACCCATGCTCTATAGACCACTTTGAAGTGTACATGGTCTTTGGCACCTCTTGGCCTTTATCGCTCCCTGACAGCTCCACTTGCCAGCACAAGTACCCCGGTGCGAACTGCCTTTGATAGGGCGGGGGGGTGGATCGGGGCGGTGGTCGTGCAGACAAGACCCGTTTGCCGCAGGGCCTCACCAAGGAGAGGCCATCTAACTGAATGTAAGAGGATGGCTGCAGGATCTACTACATGGAAGGCAGGGGGGTGAGTTTATAAATACCTCACCCTCCCAGGAGAATATATGGGGGTCATCTCTGTACCCGGTGCCCAAAAAGAGGATTTATTATGATCAACCATATTTATTATTTACCTATAACCATGTTTTGTATCAATAAAATCCAACAGCTTTTTATTGCCAACGCTTGATGCCAACCCACAAAATAATATATGTATGACTGCTGCATATATGGGTTCAACGGTTATGTGGATTGAAGGTGTGCGGCCAGCGTGAGGGAGGATGCTGGCCGGAGACATGTGGTGTGACAAGACAAGGCACTGGAAGGCTATTCAACGGAGACACACTAGATTCATTTAAAAAATCAAAACAACCATTGCTAAAATATATGTTGGGCTTTATTTTAGATTTTAGTTAAACATAAATAATAAACATTACACATTGTAAAGTTGAGGTTGCAGCACATCGAGGGAAAATCCGCGGTATTGTCCACTGTCACTGGGGAAATGTTGTCTAATGGCAAGTACCGCACAGGCAGGTATTACTCTCCGAACGCGGTGTCCGAGCCTCCCGTGAAGCCACCAAGTGAAGCAACGATAGGCCACCAGCCTGTACCACCTGTGAAAAAAAAAGATGCAAACTGTATTAAACTGACCAAACTTTCTTATCAATGTCGATTCAGGTAACACATGTCATTTTTCTTAGAAAAAAATTATATCTAGAAAATGCACTATATGGAACCAATTTACATGCGTTCGAATGATATGTAAATGTAATTTTATATGTGGGAGACGACCATGAAATAGTGGTGGCATCACTGACATCACAAACAGAGTATACTTACTCGTTACTCGGATTACGCGGACGAACAGTGCCACGAAGTTCGTGCATAAGCACCATCATCATCCTCAACACTGTCCGTGAGAGGCAGGCTTCCCTGAACTCTGGCAGCTCGGTGATGCATTGCGGACTTTGCTCGCCTTCCTGCAGACTTTGCTCGCTTTCCGAAATGTAGGCCAAGCACCCGGAATTTTCACGGCAGCAGCAGTTCTCCTCCTCAGTTGGCATTAGCTCGCACCGATTGCACGTGCACCAGGTGGAGACGCCGTCCATGCGACATGGTCCAGGCTCTTCATCCGTTGACTGGTCCTCCCAACTGCCGTCCGAATCCCCATCGTTTTCGCGTGCTTGCCTTTCCAGTAGTTCCTCCTCGGTGTACTCGGGCTCGTACATATACGGCATTATTGTGGCCATTGTGCGGTAAAGATAGTAAAATAATTTACAGAGATGGTACAGGTGTTCACACGGGCTACAAGCGGCGAAGGTAGCTGACCAGAGCACTGAAACGAGTCACAGAATACTCAAAGTAACACAGAGAGAGGAATGGAATCGAAAATCTGCTGCTGTATGTTGTGAAACGGTCTGTTTATACTTATTGGGGAAAGAGGCGTCCTGCCATTTCCATGGCAACACGTCAATAGCTGAGGCGCAGCGATTGTTGACACGAGACGTGCTTGAAATGGGCAGTACGCGTCTGCTGATGTCAGGCTCAGGGGCGGGGGATTTGATTTAGTGCCGCAAAGGCAGGTGAGCCAGGTCGATGCGGCGGAATGATAGGATTATCACAAAATGGAGGCGGATTTCGAGTGCGATAATGGGCGAAAAGTCGGGTAAGGTCCATAGGAAAGTTTCCTACGATCTACCGATTTATGCTTACAAACACATGGCCGACCCGTAGGGACAATAAAAAAAAAGTCCCGGAACTATCAGGAGGTGATACAGGCAGGTTCTTAAGTACAGTGTTTCCCCAGAGCCCCCACAAAGGAATGTCCACACACTATGTTAGGTGACAACACAGCTCCTTTATGTAAAATAACCTTTTCTAACTCATATATGCATAATTCAGTGAAAAAAACGTTGTTAAAGGGACGTTATGGTTAAGTTGCGCTACTAAAAACCTATGAAAATCAGTAAAAAAAGTTGTTAAACGGACGTTATGGTTCGAAGTAAAACCGGAAAACACCAGAAATTCGCCAGTTATGGTAAGATAAGCAACCATAACTCGCGCCACCACTGTGCACTGCTAAGACTAACACCCAGAACATCAAAGATGACATCACAAATTTCAGTACACCTTCAACAAAAACAGCAAAATTACCTCCCTCTAAATCAGTGAAAGGAATTTGTGTCAAAGTAGTTTGTTTACGATTAGATCTCAAAGAAAATGTACACAATCATACACCATAATCCAAAATATTTACTTACAAAGGTATCTTATAACGCAGTCCTATTACAAACTCTAAAATCTTAACTGCATAGCCTAGCCAAAACCTCACATACAAACTCTAAAAATGAAACAGTACACAAACGTTTGTGTTCTGGATATTTGATGGGTGTTTGATTCTATGGGTGTGTTATGCTGCGGTCGATGTGTCCAGGGCGTAGAGTCTTGGGTGCATTGCCTACGGCCTACGGTCTTCAGCCATGCACCCAAGACTCTACGCTCTGGCCACAACCACCGCAGCTTAATACACCTATAATACCAAACATTTTGACTGTGGTATGTGGACTGCTTATAGGGGATATTAATTACAATCAGTCCACTACTAACAACCCTAAACCAACATCATACTAAAGTAAAATAGCCAGTAGTGCACTGACTATATCTGCGGACAACCGCTATGACTGCTGTCATGATGAACACATCGGGGGCACCTGCCACCTAAACAAATACAGTATTTCACTCATCTCTTACTACCCAACCCTCCCCAAGCACTTCTGCACACCAACACACTCCCCAAAATTGCATTTTGCCTCTGTTCGCCGCCACGCTGTCGGCGGATCCAAGATGGCGGACGCATCGGAACAATGTGACGCACCTCACCCCTCACCACATCCAATCAGAGAACACTTTGCCTGTCCGCGGACATGACACAAGCAAAGTAGCCAATCAGTGTCTTGTCCGCGGAGCGAACAGGGAAGTGTGGCCCCGGAGCGGACTTAGATATCACAACTTTTTCTGCCTTAAGTTTTGGCCATTTAAAAAAAAAAAAACTATTGAACACATTTACACCAAATTAACTAAAGCACGCTTTCAGGACCAATCTGCCACTCCTGCCGCAAATTTGGTGAAAATCCGTCCAGCGGTTTGGGCTTTAGGCGTGAGAAAAGTTTTTTTCCCATTATGTCTATGGGAAAATCAGAAGTTTTGGGACCCCCCTACAATTTTGCCCCCCCCTGGACCAAACCTCACTAAAATGTGCGGAACAATTCAATGTGGGACATATACATTTTTTGCAAAGTTTGGTGAGGATCCGTTCAGGGTGAGCAAAGTTATAAGGCGCCCAAAAAGTGCTCTTCCTATGGGATTAGCTACTTAACCATAACTACACAGCCACTACCGTGCCGTGGCTGTGTAATCACACTTTGTACTTGGAATACTTATTCAAAGAATGATAAATATATACATTCTGTGTGGTACCACACATTAATTAAATCCAGTAATAGATGCACTAACTGCAGACACTTTTAAATAGGCAGATGGATTCTTAAGTTAGTATAACAGCATAGGATAGGGAAGAAAAGCAGGTTAGTTATGAACTGTTGGAAGAAGGAGCCACTGGGATGCTGAGTCCAAGAATTAAAAGGAACCAATTATTTTCTGAAGTGTAGCAGTTTGGCTCCTTGCGGTGCTCTCCTTTGGTCGATGATTTCTCTGACTGTAGAAGTCTTGTGAAGATGAAACTTGCTGTGGATTTGTTAAAGGCTTGGCAGAAGGAAAGTAAGACTGCTGGCACCCTTCAATGACTTCTGGTAGTGACGGGTGCATAGGTCAATTCTGGTGTTTAGTTTTGGAATATCACGGTTTTCCGACATTTGGTTCTTTGGTTCTGCAGCCGCAACAAGGATGTCTGGATGGCTTCTGGCAACCTGGACTCAAACAATGGAGTGGACCTCAGACCCTCACCAAGTCTGGACCATCGGGACATCTACGTTAGCTTCTAGTGGTGGGAAACCCACCGACAGACCTTTCTCTGCACTCAGCGACTCTGGAGTATCTCTGGCAGGAAAAAGTGGTCAGTGATAATGGCGAGGATGTCCCTGTAAAGACTGGAGGGGGTGTCTGCACTTCTGCTCTCTATATGGTAGAGGATAGGCGCAGAGGACCCCAGCCAAGATTCTCTATTGTGGTAGCAATGGACGAGCAATCAAGGCTTAGCTTCTCAGGAGGTGATGCAGGCTGGTTCTTAAATACAGCGGAATCCCCAGGTCCCCACGTACTTCTGCATACTGGCCCCAGGCCCCAAGGGACACTAAGGAAATCTCTACAGGAGCACCAAATGCGATCCCTGTAGAGGAGGGGAGGACAGTGGCCTCCACCTCAGACATGGGGTAAGGGTAGTTCAGGCTGACAGCCTGTACTCCAAGTGCCTTACCTTTACACTTGTCGTCACCCTTCTTGTGATCCAGGCCCCACATTCCCAACAAGTTCCAGGAATGCGGGGTACGGTACTGGAACCACTGGGAGCCTGCTT
Source organism: Ambystoma mexicanum (assembly GCF_040938575.1). Classification (NCBI taxonomy): domain Eukaryota; kingdom Metazoa; phylum Chordata; class Amphibia; order Caudata; family Ambystomatidae; genus Ambystoma; species Ambystoma mexicanum. Next base: position 1,070,286,722 of record NC_090924.1, on the reverse strand, counting down.
TGCTGCAGGTGGATCACTACTCTTATTCCCACCCACAGATTACTGTCACAACTCCTGCCTTTGGCCTGGGGTGTCAGACCATGTGGGCGGCACCCAGTACCTCCATCAGGGCCTCAAGGCCTGGATATTTGCCCCCACACTCATTTGGAGTCAGTCCTGGCGCTTTTGGCGCCAGGCTCATATGAAAAGCCAATAATCTGGGCCCATAAGGGCATTTGTACAACAACATGTATGCTCCCACATGGCTCAGTTCCATAACTGAGCCATGCGGTCTAGCATTTTGGGTGTGGCAGGCCCAGGGACACCTGGTATACCTGCAGGCTATATAAGCCACGCCCGGATTGCAGAACATGCTTCGCGTTGCTCTGCTTGCTGCAGCTTGACGTTCACCGCGGTCAGCTGGAATCTTCCTCTGCTCGCCGAACCAGATCCTGCAAGAACAAAGAGAAGGCACCATTAGTATTCGCTTACCTTTTGGAATCAGCGCTCGTACACTGCTCCTGGATCCCGAACAGTCAACATGTCGGCAGATCTCGCTCCATCAAGAAAACCGCTACCTGAGAAAAGAAACAGAGAAAAGAAACATCAGTAAGAGTTTATTCTTCACTTTCAAAAAGCACTTGCTTACCTGCATAGATCGGCTTCCAACTCCAGCAGAAGAACAGAAAGGCTGGTTCCAATTTAGAGTGCCAGTAAGCGGTTCGCTCATCACAACTCACCGCTCTCCATCTTCTTGGCACATGTATTCCGGATCAACACCGCAGCCTGCAAGAAAGACAATATAACAGGTTAGCAGAAGAACATCATATAGCGCCGCACTTTGCTCTTTCTTACCATCTCGTGCACAACTGCGCGACATCACGAGGACAGCGTCCCCACCTATAAACAAAGGAAGAATTAAATAGATACTACTACAAAAACAAAGAACACAAAGTCAATACAGACTTACCTGAAAAACGGAATCGCAGCAGGCCTGGTCTCCGTAGAGTCACTCCAGTGAAGTAACTAGGCAGCGACAAGCCAATCTCAACGCACCCCTGCACCGAGTGGCAGGACGGAGAGCGCACCTTATCAAGAAGCAAGGTGAGAAGTGCGCCAGGGGGGTCTTTGGGTCCACATGGGAGGAGGGCTCCGGGCCAAAGGAGACAACCAAGCTAAAATCTAACTACTGTGTTTTAGACCTGGTCTCCAGTCGCACAAGGGTCCAAAGGAAGAGGTCCAAGGGTGAAACAGTTCGGACTGGGTGGCGCCCCCGTGGATACCAGATGAGCGTTACAGAACTCAAAGCCTCACAATATAAAATCCACCTGGGCGTCATGGAAACCTCTGAGACCAACCAGCTAGCACAGCTGTTGGGGCAATTACACGCAGAAGTGCATACAGCCAGACAGGAGACCAATGCATTGCGGAGGGAGTTGATTGTGTCAAAGGAACGGACTGACGAGCTGAGTAGACAGCTCCTCCAACCACGGTCCGGCCAAGCTCCATTGCCTGGGAACGCTTCATCAATTTCCACACCGCCGACCAATCCTGTACAAATCACTCTCCCTGGAGCTGTTCCACTAGCCCCACCGGAACGTTGTACGGGGGACCCTAGAAAATATGCCACCTTCATGAACCAGTGTCGACTCCATTTTCTTTGCAGACCTGTAGCTTTTCATAATGATCAGTCGCGAGTTGCCTTCATGTTGTCTTATTTGAGTGGCAGTGCTGCAGACTGGTCAGTACCTTTTGTCAGTCTGGACGATCCTCTGTTACGAGATGTTGGGGGTTTCCAGCACGAGATGGACAAGCTCTTCACCCGTCATACTCATGGACAGGCAGTGGATAATTAACTCTTGTCTCTTCGTCAAGGAAACCAGGACCTACTAACCTATATAGTAACCTTTAACAAAGAACACACAGTCAATACAGACTTACCTGGAAAACGGAGTCGCAGCAGGCCTGGTCTCCGGAGAGTCACTCCAGTGAAGTAACTAGGCAGCAACAAGCCAATCTCAACGCACCCCTGAAACGAGTGGCAGGACGGAGAGCACACCTTATAAAGAAGCAAGGTGAGAAGTGCGCCAGGTTTTTTTTGGGGTCGGGCCAAAGGAGACAACCAAGCTAAAATCTAACTACTGTGTTTCAGACCTGGTCTCCAGTCGCACAAGGGTCCAAAGGAAGAGGTCCAAGGGTGAAACAGTTTGGACTGGGTGACGCCCCAGTGGATACCAGGTGAGTGTTACAATTGTTTATCCCCACTAGATTTTTGGGTCTTAGGAGAGGAAGGTTTTGGTTTACCCAACTGTGATTGCTTCTGGGACTCCTCAGCTTTCTGAGAGGTCCCCTTTTCTTTGTCCTTGTCCTTCCCACTGGAGTCCTTAGGGGACACCCGGTGGGAGACCCACTTGTCAGCCAACCTAGCCTGCTTGAAGGGATCCAAAATGTTCTGGTCAGCAACATACTGACGCAGCTCTGGTGAACAGGCTTCGGAGCAAGTGCTCCAAAAACAACAGGTGGGACAATTCAACAAAAGGTTCCACCTTGTATCCATCAATCCACCCCATCATGTTCATGTGCGCAGCACTCACCCAGTCAACCCAAGACATTCTCTTTTTTCTTAAATTCCCTGAACCTTTTAAGGTATTGGGTATGTGTCTTGCCAAACTTGGCAATCAAAGCAGACTTTATGCACTCATACTGAACCCTTTCTTCCACACTCAATTTCAGAATACAGTCATATCTAGTCTGAGGCACTCTGCTTAACAAATACTTAGCCCAATCTCTCTTATCAACATCATGAATCGCACAAGCCATTTCAAATGCTTCAATCCATTGGAGGATATCTGAACCCTCCACAAACACACCAACCAAATCTTTCATAACCTTGGTGGCTGGGGACCTGACACTCTCAACGGGTTTAGCTGAAGTCTCCACTCTAGCTTTCTCTAGCTGGATTCTCTGACATTCAGTACCCTTGTCATTTAGTTCAAGATCCCTATTCTTGAGTTCCACTTGCTGTGCCAGCTCCTCTTTCTTAAGCTCAACTTCTATTTCCAACTTGTGGTATTCAAAGGCCAATTTCATCCTTAATAACTCAAGTTCCACAAAATTGCTGGGGATTGGAACAGAGGCAGCAGGAATGGTGTCATTCCCAGAAACAGATTCAGCAACAACCCAGGGGCAGAGTCCTCATTGGTTGCATCCCCCCCTTCAAGAGTTTCACCATCAGTCTGGTAGTCCACCAGGGCAGCAATTAGCTCAGCCCTTATCCACAAAGTCTAACTCCCTGGCTTCACAAGCACTCTGGAGAGCCTCTAAATTCATCCTAGTCAATTTACAATTTGCAATAGACTCCATTGCTTTTAATGTAGTTATCTTGTACACAACTAAACCTCAATTTAACAAAGTGCAGATATTTTGTAAGTGGCATGGTTATACATTGATCATTAAAACTATAAGCATCCCACCGCTGCCACCAATGTAAAGACTGGAGGGGGGTGTCTGTATTTATGCTCTCTGTATGGTAGAGGAGAGGGACAGAGGACCCCAGCCAAGATTCTCTATTGTGGTAGCAATGGACAAGCAATCAAAGCCTAGCTTCTCAGTAGGTGATGCAGGCTGGTTCTTAAGTACAGTGTAGTCCCCAGGCACCCACAAAGGAATGTCCACACACTATATTAGTTGAAACACAGTCTTTATATAATTAAGTTCACGGTTATGTACACAATCACAATAACTCACTTTGTGCTCAGTTAATCTACAATGGCAAATATATACAGTTCTAAGTGGTACCACAATTATTATCAGATCTCATTAAAGTGCATCAACTATACTCTGGTTAAATGTCACACAGATCACTTAATAAAGGTAACCAACAATAGATTTTGGAGGAAAGCAGTTGGTTAGAACAATGGGCAGAGTACTGGCCCCAGTTATCTAGACACAGTTCTGTGTGGAGATCCCTCCACCTGGGCAACCTGTAAAGTAAACATATATCACAAGCCCAGTCCATATATTGTTCTATAAGTCTTATTTCCTTCTATAAAGTTTGTACCACCCCAAAGTACCTGGAATAGCAGAGTTCGATGACGAGTCATCGACGGATCCTTCTTGAGCGGCTACCTTTAAAGCAGGAGCCACGGATCGTCGAGATCCCTTGAAGAAAGTGAACTCGGCATAAAGGTGACAGCTTCGGTCCCAGCGGTGCTCATCGATGACAGAGCATAGGCGTCCTGCAAGGAAGAAGCATGTGGGGCACCTCGTTGTCGATAGTTCAGGACCGCAAAGAGTTTGTGAAGAACTATGGCCCAGCAAGGGCGTTGAGTTGTCCGGCGTCTCTACGGTCATTGGGTGCCGGGAAACCCACCGGTGGATGCTCCTCGGCGCATCGATGGCCTGTCCTTCTCCGGCAGGATAAGGCGGGTGGTGGTGTGGACGAGCGCGCCTGTAAATCAAAAGTTCTTAGGCAAAGGAGCGTGTGCAGCTCCGGTCGTCAGTGGCACGACGTCAAGCAGTCCCTGGTCTTGGGCAGCCTCCAGCGGTTATGCAAACCTGCGATTCCTGGTTGATGCCGGTGGACGGAATGTTCAGTGCTTATCTTCGTTCTCCTCGGCGGTCCCCGTCTCCGGTCGGCAGCCTTTCGAGGGTCTGACTTCCAGGGCGCTTCGACGAAGGTTAGCAGTGCTCGATGGTCCCTCGGAGCACGAGAAGAGGGCGCCTAACCAGGTCCTCTCTTGGATCAGTCTCGATGGCTTTCGGCTTTCAGATTTCGGCAAAGGGAGACAGCAGTCAACTTTCTTCTTCAGGCTCGGATTCGAGATTAAGCGTTAGTTTCAACTTCGGCTTCTGAACGATTTCTAGCAGTGAGAGGCCCCCAGATATACTAGTTGATCTCCCATTCATTCTGCTGGTCACACTCAGGTGCCCAAAAACATATACTAGGGGCACAGGGTTGCACTCCCACCCATGGGTGTCATAAGGGTATCCCATGGGTCTGTACACCGAACCAAAAACCGGAAGAGCTGCACTGCCAGGAGTCCCAAATGGACTCCTGAGCAGAAATCAATACAGAACACAAATGAAAAAAAGGACTAGAGGACAAGGACAGGGAGGCCCTGTCCCTCCAATGCATTTCCAGCACAACAGTCCCTTGAAATGTTCTTAGGCAATTTGGAACTTTTGCAGCTCCAGGTGTCCAGCAGCACTATGACAGGGTACTCCCTATTCTGGGGGTAGGCAGCAATGGCTTCCAGCAGTCACAAAAAGCACCTCCAGACCCTGAGTGACTTCTCTGGCTCGAGATGTTGGGCACTCCTCTTCTGAACATCGAAGACCACTTCTCTGGATGGCAGGCACATAGGACTGCCTTCCAGGATACTTCGATGAAAAGCAGCAGCTTTGCACAATGGTCCCTAGTAGCTGGGGAGAGGTCCCTTTGCAGGTCCTTTATGGATCAGTCATTCGGACACACAATAGCTTTCGGATTATTTAAAGAAATTGCAGCAGCTGACTTCTCCTTCTGGGCTTCAAGGATAAGCTTCTTCTTGCTTCAGCTTCGACTTCAACGTCTGAACAAATTTGTAAGTGAGAGGTCCCCAGATATACACATCTGTTCCCCATTACCTGTGGCAGAGCCAGGCTCAGTCAGCCAATCACACAGTAGTGCCTTTATGCAGGCAGGTAGCCAATCAGGCTCTCAGGCATTCAGGCCATTCACTCCACCCAGACACCCCAAACAAAGAATGTGGATTGGGGCAAGTACCCAGCCTGTCAGCACACTACACTGCATTCATGATAGTTTCAGTCAGGGCTGTCTCATTCATTGTGACACACACATAAATGAGACACCCACAACAGAGAATGTGAGTTGACTCCATTCACACAGGTCCCACCCCTAGGGTGTACCCATAACACACAACACCTGGGAAGGCTCCAGTCCGTCTGATAGGAGGCAACCCCAGAGAAATATATGGTATTTCCACCCAATAGACAGCCCATCAGGAGAAAGGGACAAAGACAGGGCTTCCCAGGACCTTGGGAAACAAGGTAAAAGGCAAAAGAAACCAAGAGGCCAAAGTGGCCATCTTGCCTTTGTTTAGGAATCCATTCATTTGTTTGGCAGGGCCTGGGTATCCCAACAATGGAGGACACTCAGAACCACTGCCAAGTCAGCATGTAGCTGCCACCACCCCAGCCCTGCTCTGTGGACAATACACATGTGCCCAAAAACCCACGTAAGGGCTACACGGGTGTATGCCTGCTCATGGGTGCCATACGGGTATCCCATGGGTGTTGATCACCAAAAGATAAAATGAAGAGCTGCACTGCCAGAGGTCCAGGCTGGACTGCAGTGGCAGAAAACATAAGGAAAACACATACAGAGAAATGGTAGGAACTGGAATAGGATGCCAAGTCCGTCCATAAGGCATTTCTGGCAACACAGTCTGCCTAGCTGAGACCTGGGAAAATGACAGTGCTTGAATGTCCGGCCTGAGCCGATTCTATATTTTGCTAATTTCTTGGGTCTTTGAACTAAAGTTAGGCTCTGTAAAAAGCAAACTACCTAGTGGTACAGCATACCAATGATTTATATTACACTTCCATCTCTGCCTTTTAGTGACATCAGCAGCCGGCATGGCGGAACCAGCCAATCAGGTGGCAAGAAATGTGTGCTGAAACCTACAATCTCAGCCCATGTTCCAATCCGCCTGACAGCTGGTTCTCCTAGCCGCCATCATCCTCCCAACCTCCATCACCTTATTTCAACCATTTCCAACCCCTCGCCCCGACCACACTTACCTGCTTGTTGCAGCAGCGCTGGCCGCTGCTGCAGCTTTCCAGCTTCTCCACCTGCTATGTAAAGAGAAGAGGGGCTCCGTAGGGAGCCCTGCCTTCCCTTTCCATGGTGGCCATCCTAGCACAGTATTTTCAGTCATTGAACGGGAAGCGCGAGGCGTCACGTTCAATGACTGAAAATAGTTTTTTTATTAGCACCCGGGTTACTGCTTTGGTAACCTGGGGTACTAATGACCTTTTTCCCCCATTTCAAGGGCTGGAATGGCGGGGTAACAGGCTGGAGCCATCATTAACGGCCATAGTTTCGCTCAGGCCATTAACTTGGGCTGCCGGGCCATTACACCCCTTTCCAGCCCTTGGAATGGGGGCTTAACGCCACAATATATAATGCTGAGTTCTGCTGTGGCATTATGCGCAATGATGTCCGTGGGCGCCATTTTGCATGTTGTATATATTATCAGATGAGCGTCATACTGATGTAACGTTGTGTGATGTTGTATATTTACCTATCAGCTCTAGATGTCCCGTATGCCGTCCATTTTTCTGCTATAGTATTCCATCTTCTATAAATCCGTTTATATGATCTGCTCTAATGTATTATCAGTCTTCAGTATGTAATTATGAATGCTGTTAATTATTATAAGTTCAATAATATTAAAATCCTTTATGATGAGCTCCCGTGGTGTAAGGGAAATTAAAAGTGGCAAGTGTCGCTACTAAGTATTCATAATGTTTCCATTGATAATCGGCAACATTGAACACTTGGAGGGGCAGTGGTTCGATGTGGTTCAAAAAGGGCAGTTACAGTGGTCCAACGGCAAGCAGATGTCGAAGCAGGGTTGAACTGAAGAAGACTGAGGTTTGAAATGTTACTTAAGCAATGCAGATCATGGAGGTCATCAGTTTCAGTTCAGCAGTCGGGGGTCGATGGCAGACAGACTGATGATGGGATGCACAGGTGAGTCATATACGATGCAGGGTCTCGAAGGATGCAGTTCAGGAAGATCAGACTCACTTTAATCAGTGACTCGTTAGGCGATGAAGAATCTGGAGGTTCGAACAGTGGTTTGAGTAGTGCAGAATCGGAAGTTTGAGCTGAGGCAACGACATGCTTTCAGATGGTGTGGTGAGGCAGTGCATGGGTTTCAATGGGAGGGACAGCGGTTCAAAGATCAGCGAGTGGCAAAGGCAGCTCCGGAGGGCACTGGTGGTTCAATCAGTGTTGAACACAGTCAAATTATGGCTTGCAGTGGGTTGACTACGGAATTACAGGAATTCTGGCTGTTTTGGGTTTAAGGAGCTGGAAGTCCCACACCAGAGTCTCAGGGGCAAGATGAGTCCTTTTTCTCAGGCTCCCAAACACGGGTGAGGCTGCCATGAACCTTTATAGGGTCCTTCAGCATGGTGCTGGCCTGGACAACAGTATGGCTGGCAGAGATGCAAGTCTTGTTCCAGCAGCAGTTCACACCCAATGGTCCCTGGAGGTGGTTAGGTGACAGAGCTTGCCCTCTGCTTTCGAACACCTGCCTTCACTTCATAACTTGAGGACTTTAGAAAGGACTGCACTCCCAGCAGGGTCCAATAGAATCTTCTTGAAAGTTTGAAGTCCAGAGATGATTCAAAGAAATGGTTGTAGACACCCTTCAAGAGTCTATGTGTAATTGAACAAGAGCAAGCCTGCCCAATCCCTGTCCTTGGGACAAGTGGACTTTGCCTTCTGACGTCACATCCACGTTTCATTGTGCTACCGGAAGTGGAGGGGATAGGCAGAGAGAAACAAGATGGTGGAACCTTCCTCCAGCTGTAAAGAACCCCTCTCTCTGCACTAACCCTGCCCCTTCCCTTCTCAATAGAATCGAAGGCCTTTTGGAATGGAGCACCCTGGTGTCAAGCCACTTCTTTTGACTGGGTGTGCTCTTTGATTCCTGTTCCTAGGACAGCTTCGTGTGGAGCAGCTGTCTCCTTGGGGAAGGTGTTACCTGCCCTCACAAAGGAACAAAGAGGCAACCCCCAAGGTGACAGTATTGCTATCAGCAACAAGGACAGCCTATCTGGGGAGAATACACATAACTCTTCCACAGCTGAACTCCGCTCACAGTGCTGACACATGTGTGATATCAACTTGATGTTGATGGGATAATTATGGGAAATGCTGGAAAAACCATATGCTAAACTCAGTTATGGCTTATATTTACAGATTAGTGTGCTACCAGGACAACACTCTCATAGTTTTAAATGCAGCCCCTGCACTGCAAAGACTTGACTGCCACTGCAGCTCTCAAGAGGGCACTTGTGGCCCCCTGAACCTGCTCTGGGCCTTCGGAGAGCAGCCACTGCAGACCAGGCTACTGATGCAGCACTGCTTTTGTCATGGAGCTTTGGGAAAAGGGGACCTGGTTAGAAGGTCACCCTTCTGGAGATGACATTACCCACATCATTTTATCAGTTAATAAAAATAAACAAAGCCAAGGCTTGTACACCCTTGCCAGATGGCAATTCCTCACAACCATAGACATGGAAATTCAGAGGGTAGTGAGACACTGCAGGATATATATTCATTTTGGCAAAAATGCTAGAACATCCGCTTATCCCATTGCCCATCTCAGAAGGGTGGTCGCAAAATCTCGGGATAGATATACTTGGCCCGTATGAGGGCTAGAAGAAGAGATTGAAAAATGCATCACAGAGTACTTACAGGATGTGGTATAGATGGCAAGCCTATCCTGAAGTAGTAATCTGTGCCAGTGGTGAACTGTTTATAAGCAAGGAACTCAAGGTGTATTGTTTGAGGACAACTTTCGGATTTTAGGATTTCTTAATGATGAACATCAAGACAACTTTCTTTGACTTCTTCATATGCAGTTTTATTTTTCAAAATTAGCCCTGGGCTAATTTTGAAAAATAAAAAAAATAAAAATAAAAAGTACATATGAAGAAGTCAAAGAAAGTTGTCTTGATGTTCATCATTAAGAAATCCTAAAGGTATTGTCTGCCTAATTATCGAATCAACATATTGTTGTCTGAACACATCACACCTATAGTGTGAACACAAGTCATATTCTAATTGTTTGGCTCTTTATTGAGAGCTTGTGAAAGTGTGCAGGGGACGGGAGTTCCTCCATTAGGAACAACTTATTCTGTTTGTATGTATATCACAACCCATATGCCAGGGTTGACTGTTATCTCCCCTGCACCTTAAATTCATTAAAAGCATTTCTGCTTTCAAAAACCTACTTCAATTTAAGGAATTACCTACCTTAGGTGTGCTTGGTGAACACAACTGCGATTTCATATTCTGCGAGATATCACTGATTGACACTTTGCGGCAGGTGTGATCTGCCAGGTGCAACGGCCCCGAAAGGCAGTGTTGTTACGGAAGCACCGGCACCTTTAGTGACAGTGCCTGTACTTCTGAGTCACCATTCCCATGGAGTCCTATGGGGGTCTACGGGAATGGGGACTAATATTTTCCAGCGCCTGACTTGTAATGTCCTGGTGGCACCGGGAAGTCAGGTGCCATAAACAGTGTTATGGTGTGGGCGGCAACCCACCGGTGGGTTACCGCCAACCTCCCAGTGAGGTTTTACATTGTAGTTATTCTCAGAAACGCACCCTTTTTCCAGTTGTGTTTAATAGTGCTATTATAATTTTGTGTAACAAAAGCTAACACGTGTTTTGACCCAGACGCTCTTTCTATAGACTATTTAGTCTACATTTTCAGTGTGTTTATCTCACCTATTCTAAGCTCTCTGTTCATCCGGAGCTAGTTAATTTCCATGTGTCCTTAGTCGGGCATGAGCTTAATACGATCTTCTCAACTGATAATTTACTGGTATTCAAATGCAAACTTTGCTAATTTTTTCCTATATATAGAATATCGTAGAACCCGTAGTTGTATATTTATCCTATCACAGATGTTAACCAATATTATCCTTCGATAGCCAGTACGTTGTCAATTTCAAAGAGAAAAACATGTTCAAAGGCTGTAATCGCCACTCTATAGACTTATCCTGCCATCTACTGTACTTATTTAATATTGCAACTGCTGCTTGATGTAAGTAAGCATTGTTATGCGTACGGAGTCATCTTGTCCAAACGAAAGCCCACATCCAATACAATGCCGCACTTGAAAATAAAGGGTCAGCGTGGGTACCGTCCGGCATTGGTATAAACATTCCACAATGATAAAGTGTCTCTACTACACATACACTGGTGGGCTTCCATAGTTTTAGTCTTGAGGCAGGATACTCTCATGATCGGACAGGCACACTCTTAATTTAGCAGTGGAAAAAACGAACTAATGGTACTCTGGCTGCATCCAAAAAGGATGGAGTGGGATAGTCAGACAGATGGGGGATGTGAGGGGTGTGGGGGAGAGGTGGGATGGTTGGGAAGGCTGGTTACGGGTGTCGAGTTGGGGTGGGGGAGGGGGTAACCAGGATCACAAAATTTGGCTCAAATTGTTGGATTTCCAGTTCTACAGTAATAATGTCTCATAGAGTTTACTTACAAAAAACACAAATTACATATAAAAGCCACATGACAACATGTAAACACTTTAAACCAAAAGAATATCATTGTGTCTTTAATTTCCACATCCTTAACGGTGAACTATAAATCTCAGAATGCAAGATAATGCCAACCTGAAAAGTCTAGTTAACCCCACTATACTTTTAGTGATTTAAGACATGCAATACAAGAAGTTGTGTAAAAATAAAGATAGACATGCAGATTATTTGTCACAAACTTCCAGTTCATTGTTATTCATGGTATTGAAAACATTTGATTAGTGACTTAAAGCAACTTTATTTTTTGCATGTCAAGAGGTCATACATGTAAACAAATGTATAAATAGGCGCTTTGTATTGCTCACTTAAACTATCACAGATTTGCAAGTTGGTTCTCTGAGAGCTTTTTGAGTTGGAAATGTATAATCATGCATATCAAAGGCTCTGCCACTGATAATAGAAATGTGTTTGCAAGCTGTGCAACGTAATGACCTGCAGAGCCACGGATGCTGTGTGTGTGTCTGTGTAAAGACTGGAGGGGGTATCTGTACTTCTATATGGCAGGGTGAAGGCACAGAACACCCCAGCAAGGCTCTCAATTTGGTAACGATGGACGAGCAGCAAGGCTTAAGTTTTCAGAAGGTGATGCAGGCAGGTTCTTAGGTACAGTGTTTCCCCAAAGCCCCTATAATGGAATGTTCACACACTATGTTAGATGATAACACAGCTCCTTTATGTAAAATAAGGTTTGCTACCTCTACCAAATACATACATCTATACATAATAACACTTTGTACTTGGAATACCTATTCAAAGAATGGGAAATATATACATTCTATGTGGTACCACACATTAATTAAATCCAGTAATAGATGCACTAACTGCAGACAGTTTTAAATAGAAAGGTGGATTCCTACATTAGGTATAACAACATAGGATAGGCAAGAAAGGCAGGTTAGTTATGAACAGTGGTAGAATGCTTTCTTTAGCTTAGATAGATAATTGTGAGTGAGGATCCCCCCACCTGGGTAACCTGTAAGGAACAAGTTAGGGAGTAACTTATGTTGTATTTTACAACCCAGTCCAATAATGTTCAATAACATGGTGCCTTCTTTTAAAAGATTCTACCACCCCAAAGTACCTGAGAAGCCAAAGGAGTACTGGATCAAAGACAAATCTGGGACCCCTGGTGACTCTTGAGGCTAGACAATGCTCTTCCTCGTCACAGTCACTTGCCATCTTCTACGACTACAGTGCTACCATGAGTGCGGGACCTGCCGCGACTCGACCCTGCACCACCGATGAAGCCGATTGCCCGATGCATCAGAGGTAAGCCCATCAGGGCTTTCACGCAACGAAGCGCGTGCTGCACTCAATTTTCGCCTCGTTTTTTATTGCCCAGAATTCGCACAGAAGCGCTCCTAAATTTAGTTTCCAAGCAAAGTAATTCAGAATAGCCTCATAATTGTGGATGTGGATTGCACTTCGCAACTTGAGCATAGCTGTGCCCTTGCTGCATCCTCACTACTGCAGATTTCCAAAATGGCCGCTCGCCCCTTCTGAGCCCAGAGCCTGCCTGTCTTCCTGTTTTCGCCATATTGATGCTGTGATTGGCCACCCTAACAGCCTAAAGAACCAACCGGGAGCCGGCAGGCATAAACTGGCCTCCCACCTAAGGCCCCCACATAGGCCCGACACCATCACTTGCCATCTTATACAACTACGGTGCTACCATGAGTGCGGGACCTGCCGCGGCTCGACCCTGCACCGCCGATGAAGCCAATTGCCTGTTCCATCATAGGTAAGCCAATCAGGGCTTTCACGCAACGAAGCGCGTGCTACACCCAATTTTCATCTTGTTTTTTATTGCACAGAAGCGCTCCTAAATTTTGTTTCCAAGCAAAGTAATTCACATTAGCCTCACAATTGTGGATATGTATTGCACTACACAACTTGAATGTAGCTGTGCCCTTGCTGCATCCTCACTACTGCAGATTTCCAAAATGGCCGCTCGCCCCTTCTGAGCCCAGAGCCTGCCTGTCTTCCTGTTTTCGCCATATTGATGCTGTGATTAGCCACCCTAACAGCCTGAAGAACCAACCGGAAGCCAGCAGGACTCCCACCTAAGGCCCACACACAAGGCCCTGTTTGCCTCTGTTCGCCGAGGCGAGCTGTGACTGTGTCGCCCCCAGAGGAATACTCTCTTGCCTCAGCTGCCCTCCCGCCATAATCATCAGCAACTGCTACAACCTACACAGACAATTACATTGCTGCAATTCTAGACTCACTGTACTACTGGAGCAGCTGTAAGTACCTCGACTACCCCGGCTCCCAAAGTACATGGCCAACACCGGCGCACAGCGACCATCCCTCTGCATAACCACTGTAGTCCTATCCCCTGCCTCATCCTCAGCTAACAGTCCTTTGCCGTTTCTATGTACTAGTCCAGAGTACGTGTCTAACCACATACCAGTACTGTCCCTCTGCTACTAAGCACACTTCACATGCCTCCCATTTTTATGTGGACTGCATCGTATCATTGAGAGTATGGCTCCTATGCCTACAGATATCTTATTTAGCTCTGTTAGCAGGCGGTACGATTGATAACCCACCTATTGTGCATTATATGATCTAGTCGTTTACATAAAGTTATTCTAGCCTATTGTGCCCTTGTGAACTACATTGTATTGAGGTTAACTGCCTACTGTTTACTAGCATACCCCATTGCAGCAAACTAGCCCATTGTGCCCTTGTGGTATGATATGATATGGCATTTATAACGCGCCTATACACAAGTGTTTCAAGACACGATAAGGCAAAGGATGGGGAACACAGGGAGGACAGACAGCAATATTACTAGGCCAGGTGTCATTCAGATCGCGCAAGTGCATGGGAAGGGGGGGAGGGACAGTGCAGTACAGTGCAAGGGAAGAGATAATAGCGATAAGTAAGGTAATGGCCAGAAAGTGGCCAGTGCAAGGGTAAGTGCAACATCAGGTGTCAAATGCTGGTAGGGGACTGCAGGGATACAGAAACAGTCCCCAAATGCGGGGGTTGCCTGGCAGGCAGTACAGGCGTGTGAGACTGGAGGAGGAGGACCTGGGCCCGAGATCAGAGGGTATCCAGGTAACCAGTGCAGATCAGGTTACAGCCAGGAGGTCAGCAGGGGAGGGGAGGAGAAAAAGCAGAGGCAAAGAGAAAGGTTTTGAGGTGCTTCCGGAAACAGACATGGTTCTCCTCAAGTTTAAGGGAGGCAGGGAGGCTGTTCCAGAGGGAGGCCCCAGCTGAAGAAAGAGATCTACCACCAATATGTTGCTTGGAGTAGCGACTGACCCAGAGGGAGTTGGAGGCGGCTGAGCGAAGAGCACGAGAAGGAAGATATTTAGGAAGAGAGAGTTGAAGGTATTGAGGCCCCGTGCCCCAGAAGGCCTTGTGGACAATGCAGAGGGTTTTGAACTTAATCCTTGCAGCCACTGGGAGCCAGTGCAGAGATTTCAGTCCTGGAGAGATACGATCCTTGAGTTTGAGGTCAAGGACAAGTCTTGCAGTCCTGTTCTAGATGAGTTGCAGAGGGCAGAGAGTAAAAGCAGGCAGATTTAGAAAGAGGCTGTTGCAATAGTCCAGCCTAGAGAGAACCAGCGCCCTGAAGATGGTGAGTTTATGGGTAAGGAGAGGAAAGGAAGAATACCTTTGAGCAGGTGCAGCTGGTAGTGTGACTTCTTAGAGACGTCAGAAATGTGAGGAGAGAAGCAGAGTGTGGAGTCGAAGATGACCCCGAGGTTTTTAGCCTTGCAGGTGGGTGCAGGAAGAGGGCCAAGAGAGGCCGGCCAGAGAGTGACAGCAAAGGTGGGAGCGGGTGTGCTGATGAGTAGAATTTCAGTCTTACTGGCATTAAGGCAGTGGTCATTGGCGGCACACTACTCCTGGACAGCAGACAGTCAGAGATGAGGGAAGGAGAATAGGTGGCCGATGGTAGCCTGAAAATGAGCTTTGTGTCATCCGCACAGCACTGAAAATTGGGGTAGAGAGCGGCAATGCAGTGGGCAAGGAGTGCCAGGTATTGGTTGAACAGCCAGGGTGAGAGGTTAGACTCCTGGGGACACCACAGGTAGAGAAAAAGATAGTGGAGAGGAAGGAACCAAGTTGGACCTGGGAGGGTCGGTCAGAGAGGAAAGAAGTCAGCTATACCAGGGCCTGACCGGTGATACCAAGGTTATCACGGAGACGATTGGGCAGAATGTCATGGTTGACAGTGTCAAAGGCTGAAGAGAGATCAAGCAAGATGAGGACACAGGGGGTGTTAGAGTCAAGGTTGGAGAGCAGGTCTTCACGGATGTTCAGGAGAGCAGTTTCCGTGCTTCTGACAGCTCTGAAGCCAGACTAATGGTCATGAAGACAACCTACAGTTTCAGTGTGGAGATCGAACTGGGAGATGGCCAGTTTCTCCAGGAGCTTGCCCAGAAAGGGTGTGATGGAGATCTGGTGATAGTTGGCCATGCAGGAGGGGTCGGCAGAGGGGTTCTTAAGAAGAGGGTGCACAAGGGAGTGCTTCAGGGGGATGGGAAGACTCCGGTGGCAAAGGCGTGGTTGCAGAAGTCAGCCAGGGCAGGAGCGAGAGAGTCGATATGGTCCTTGATGGTTTTGGAGGAACGGGGTTGAACCTGTTTTGACGAGACTTTCATAGACCAGACTTGTCTGCGGAGAACAGGGGGAAAGGAAGAGAAGGAGGGAGGAGAGGTGGCTGCAGAAGGGACAGAGGAAGAGCAGGGAGTAGAGGGAGAGAGGGGAGAGGAGAAGAGTGAGGACAGGATGTCCTGAGTTTTAGAGATGAAGTGAGAATCCAGGGCCGTGCAAAGGGCCTGGGAGGGGACAGGAGAGGTAGACCCTACGGCAGGATTAGCCAGTTCCTTGCAGATTTGAAAGAGTTCAGCTGAGTTGTTAGATGCTGCAGAGACGCAGGCTTGGATATGAGCTCTCTTCTTGGTGAGGACAGAGAGCCGGTATTGCCTTTCGAGTAGGCGGCAGGCGAGTTTGTCAGAGGATGTGCATGAACCATGCAATTTCCTCTCGGCCACCCTGCACTTGCATTTAAGGGTGGCAAGGTCGGAGTCATACCAGGAGTTGCACTTGGCTTTGGGCTTCAGGCGGATTCTCATAACAGGGGCAAGGATATCAAGAGTATCAGATATAGCAGAGTGGAGCGTGGAGAGGGCTGTGTCAGGGTGAGAGTCAGCCAAAGGGGGAGGATGGGGTGAGAAAGTGGCGGCAAAAGCCTCAACTGATACGCGTTTCATGGGTCGGATGATGGAAGTGGCTTGGCCTGTGGGGTAGAGAGAGTGAGATGGGAGGATAGGAGAAAGTGATCACTCCAGGAGAGAGGAGTGGTGAGAGGGACAGAAAGGGGAAGGTCTGAGGAGATCAGAACATCCAGAGTGTGCCCTGCAGAGTGAGTCGGGCCAGAGGGGAGAACAGTGAGTGAAAGAGAGTCACGGAGCTCGCAAAAGAGTCCAGAGGGAGGACAGGATGCATCCAGGTGGATGTTGAAGTCTCCAAGAAGGAGGAGTTGAGTGGTCGAGGCCAAGAGTGAAGAGGAGAGGTCAGCCCACTCAGAGAGGAAGGAGGAGATCTGACCAGGTGGCCGATAGATGGTAGCCACAGTAAGGGAGTGGCTATGGGAGAGAGAGAGCCTGCAGATGAGGCAGTCAAAAGAGGATTAGGCCTGAGAAGGAATGACAGAGGCAGGAATCCACTCGGGGAAGATCAGGACTACACCACCTCCGGAGCGGTTGGACCTGGGCACGGAGAGGATTTTGTAGCTGTCAGGGAGGAGCGTGTCAAAGCTTGTGACAGAGCTGGCTGTGAACCATGTCTCGGTGAGACCGAGGACATCAAGGTCACGTTATTCCAGAAGGCGGCAGATGTCGGAGGAATGTTTGACAGCTGAGTGAGAGTTAAGAGTGGCAATATGGATATGGTTGCCATTCTTGAAGGACTTCCGGGGAGGCGTACAGATCAGAGGTACAACCTGCAGAGGTGTAGAAGGTGCCCGATGGAGTGCAGAGAGGGAAGGAGAGGGCAGGGTAGCCGAAGAGGAGGCTGCAGGAGAAGGCGAGGAAGCCGTGAAGGGGACAGCAGGAGAAGAAAGGAAATTGATGAGGCGCTGGAAGCGTCTATCAAAGAGGTGAAGGTTGGCCTGAGGGCCTTGGACCAGTACAGTCCCATTTGAGTTAACATTAATGATGACCTTGGAGGCATGGAAGGAGGCCAGGAGCCACCATTAATGAGAGAAGAAGAGAAAGGAGAGAGCACAGAGACCATATGTAGGGTGCATAGGTCTGGTGTGGGGACGACAAAGAGGATGTCAGTGAGAGTTTCTTTGGAGGAGGCACTGGTATAGGTTTCAGCGATAGGGAGGCCTGGGTTGTGAATAGTATTGTATTGAGGTGTACTGCCTACTGTGTACTAGCATACCCCATTGCAGCAAACTAGCCTATTGTACCCTGTGGATAGCATTGTATTGAGGTGAACTGCCTACTGTGTACTAGCATACCCCATTACAGCAAACTAGCCTATTGTGCCCTTGTGAACAGGATACGGTACTGAGATGAACTAGCCTCACTTTGCCCACGCAAACTAGCAGTCTATACCTTGCTTTCATGGCAGCCTTCTGCAGAACCCCACTAACCATGGCAACCATCCTACCATTATATAACTCAATTACTCTGACCTACTTCCTCCCTAGGCTAGAATTATCACCACCACCACAACTACCCCTCACGCACAGGGCATCCGTGGCTTGTGATGACCTTAAACAGGCATTCGCACCCTGCTCTCCTCTCAGCCCTATAGAATGAATTCGATCCCATGCCCAATGAAAGACAGAAACTTGAGACTCGGCCTCCGACTCCCTCGCCGTAGGTCAGTCGTGAGAAAAAACCACCAACCCTCATCTCCAACCTTGTCAACAGCTAGCCTAATATTTAATACAGATAAAACCTTAAAAGTAATTCACAGCATAGCTGAACGTCCTACCATCAGAGGTGCTCTCATCAATGCCGAGTCCCTAGTCAACCATGCGCTCAACATTGCTGACCTTATCTCATCTAACGACCTACACTTCCTGGCTATCACAGAAACCTGGTTGTAGCAGGCCTGTCACTATCCCACCCATACCAGACAGCTATTCAATAATAAGGAAAGATAGAGATTCCGGTAAAGGAGGCGGAGTAGCATTCATTGCTAAAACTTCCTTAGGCATTAGAGCCAACCTGCCTGCCAGCCGGTCATCCTTTGAACTTCTTGTAGTTAAGATCCCACTCTCAGCGTCCCAAACAATCCTTATGCACCTTATCTAAAGGCCCCCAGGTCACATCTCCTCCTTCGAGGAAGACATTTCTGACCTCCTAACTAACAACACCAAACCAGGATCTCAAATCATCCTGCTTGGCGACTTCAATTTAGGCCTTAGCGATCCCAATGACTCAAATGCCTTATCCCCGGAAAACACAATCACCCAACTAGGTTTCAACCACCGCGTCACAGCACCAACGCATAATAAAGGCAGAACTTTGGATTGGTTGACAGACCACAATTGTGATACCACCATCCCCCAAAACGAATCAACTGCTTGGTCCGACCACCATGACATCTCCTTCTCCATCCAAGGGAATGCTCCAACCAGCACTCCACCAACCACAGCACCGCAAACCTTTGCCAGGAACAACCGTAACATAAAGCTGCAAATCCTACTCCCTCTCAACCATATTATCACTGTCCCTGCAAACTACATAGATTTAGTTGCAAACACACTTGTCAACCTTTACAACAAAATGCTTGAGGCTGCAGTAGACAACATCGCACCCATTAAACTTAACAAAGCTAAACCAGTAGCCCACCTTAACAAATGGTTTACCCCTGAACTGAAAATCCTAAAGAACGGCAAAAGAGTGGCAGAATTTACCTGGAGAAAAACCCCCAACTCCTCCAACAAAGCTCTCTTCTCTGCAACTGCTTCCACATACAAAACAGCCATCCTCACTGCAAAGAAAGATAACTATGATAATAGAATTGTCAATGCCAAATCCAGAACAAAAGAGCTCATCATTATCCTTAGGGAACTTGAGTCACCTTCCACACCGGTGGAATCCTGTGTGAAAAACGCAGACGGGTGCGCTAAAATTAAAAAAGCCCTGGCAGACAAAATTGCCCTGCTTCAATCCAGAATTGAGCAAAAAAAGAATACTCTGGCTAAAAACGCCGCCACCACCCCACACCCGTCTCAACAAAACCCTTCTTGCCCACCCTTCTTCTCTCCGGTTACAGCCACAGAAGTAGAAAATATCATCAAAGGCCTCAAGCCGTCCAGGTGCCAAGGGGATCGATGTCCAGCCACAATCATTCAGGAAGGCGCCAACGACCTGGCCCCTTTCATAACAGCCATAATCAACTCTTCCTTCAAAACCAACACAGTACCTAATAGCCTTAAAGAGGCCTGGGTTATACCCCTCTTAAAAAAAAATCACTTAGACCCCAACAACCCCACAAACTACAGGCCTATCACTACCGTGCCCTACATCCTAAAGATCTTAGATAGAGTGGCCTATCTACAAATTCAGAAACATCTGGAGGACAATAATTTATTGGGCCTCAGACAATTGGGCTTTAGGCAAAGGCACGGAACAGAAACGGCCCTTCTGGACCATAAAATCCAGATGGACGAGGCGAAGTATAACAGAAAGCTAGCCATACTCCTGCAGCTTGACCTTTCAGCAGCGTTCAACCTTGTTGACCACCAGATCCTCACCGAACACCTGGCGTCAACAGCTGCCTTCTCTAGTGAGGCCTCCCCCTGGGTTCAATCATTCCCTTCCAATCGCACCACTAGGGTCTTCTCACCCTCGGCATCGGCTGACCCGATCCCAATCTATTGGGCGTCCCGCAAGGATCGTGTGTATCGCCAACCCTCTACAATATTTTTACCGAGGCTCCTGTTTGAACGGCTTGACAACCTGGGTGTCACACACATTAATTATGCTGACGACACTCAGGTTCTCATCACGCTATCAGGATGCTACGAAGAGGACTCTAAATTGATTAATGGCCTATTAATGGAGATCCAGGCGTGGATGGCAGACCACAGCTTTTGTCTCAATGACGAGAAAACCGAGCTGTTGCTCGTCGGCTCCCAACCTCGACTAAACAAGTTAGACTTGCAATATGCATCTACCAACATTGATGTAAACCTAATCAAAGTGGCCAAAGAAATCAAAACCCTAGGGTTACACCTGGACTCTACACTCTCGCTAAAAAAGCAATTGAACGCCACTGCATTGTCCACAGCCTACACAAACAAGTTGATCAATGCATGCAAGCCTTTCCTATCACCTAGTAGCTGCATCACCTTAGCTAGAGCACTAGTGCTCTCCAAAATTGACTACTGCAACATCCTCTTCCTAGGTTCCTCTGAGCGCAACCTGAACAAGCTTCAAGTTCTTCAGAACAATGCCTTGAGGGCGACATTGAGCATTCCTCGATTCTCCCACATCTCCATTTTCAGACAGGACACCCATTGGCTCCCAGTACGAGACAGAATAACTCCCAGATCCCTCATCATCATCCATAAGTGTCTATCGAACACAGCTCCGAAGTAATTGGCTGTTAAATTTAACAAACGCCAATCAGTTAGACCAACCAGAACTGTATACTTGCATTGCCTCTCCATTCCCAAATTCAACTTTAAAAAAGCAGGTGGTTCCAGCTTCCCGGTCCTAGCTGCTACGCAATGGAACACTCTACCCTTCAACCTCAGAACGGAAGCATCGTTCTGGACCTTCAGAGCCAATATTAAGACCTGGCTCGCCAACAAGAACTGTCAAATGTCTGTTTAACTCATCTCTTCTGTATCCCACATTGTACTGTATGTGATTATGTATCAACCCTGTGACCATCATGTAACCCTGGTCTTCCACACCTATTGTTTCTTTTTTTTTCTTCTTTCTTTTCATGTCATTGTCCCTGTTTATGATGAACATGCGTGTAACTTGTAGAACTTGCTTCTAAGTTTCTGGCGCCCAGTTACCTCAGGGTTCGCGTGTGGTATAAATAAAGAAACTAAACTAAACAGTACCTTTGCTGTCTTGACAGGCGAAGTGGCAGATTTTCTCGGCTTTACTCAACAATTCCTTCTGAGGATGGACCTCCTTTGGAAGAAGGAGCCACTGGAATGCTGAGTCCAAGAATAAAAAGGAACCAAAGTTTTTCTTAAGTGCAGCAGTTTGGCTCCTTGCGGTGCTCTCCTTTGGTCGATGATGATTTCTCTGACTGTAGAAGTCCTGTGAAGATGAAACTTGCTGTGGGCTCCTTAAAAGCTTGGCAGAAGGAAATTAAGACCTGTGGCACCCTTCAATGACTTCTGGCAGTGATGGGTTCATAGGTCAATTTTGGTGTTTAGTTTTGGAATATCACGGTTTTACGACTTTCGGTTCTTAGGTGCTGCAGCCGCAATATAGATGTCTGAGTGGCTTCTGGCAACATGGACTCGAACACTGGAGTGGACCTTAGACCTTCACCAAGTCTGGACCATCAGGACATCTTCATTAGCTTCTAGTTTTGGGAAACCTACTAGACCTTCCTCTGAACTCAGCGACTCTGGACTCTCTCTGGCAGAAGTGGTCAGTGATGATGGCGAGTATGTCCCTTGAAATGTTCTTAGGCAATTTGGAATTTTTGCAGCTCCAGGTGTCCGGCAGCACTATGCTAGGGTATCCCCTCCTCTGGGGGGTAGACAGCAATGGCTTCCAATGGTCAAAAAATACACCTCCTACCCTGGCCGATACCAATGGACTTCTCTGGCTCGAGATGTTTGGCACTCCTCTTCTGAACTTTAAAAAACCCTTCTTTGGATGTCAGGCACACAGGACTGGGTTCCAGGATACTTCAATGAAGAGTAGCAGTTTTCCACAATGGTCTCTCGTAGCTCGGGAGAGGTCTCCTTTGCAAGTCCTCTCTGGATCAGTCATTGGGACACACAATAGCTTTCGGATTACTTAAAGAAATTGCAGCAGCCGACGTCTCCTCCAGCTGGGCTTCAAGGAACACTTTCTTCTTGCTTCAGCTTTGACTTCAGCTTTTGAAATTTGTAAGCGATAGGTCCCCAGATTTACACATCTGTTCTCCATTCACTCTGGCTTAGCCAGGCTCAGTCAGCCAATCACACAGAAGGGCCTTCATGCAGGCAGGTGCCAATCAGGCTCACAGGCATTCAGGCCATTCACTCCACCCAGACACCCATAACAAAGAATGTGGATTCGGGCAAGTACCCAGCCTTTCAGCAACTTACACTGCATTCATGTCAGTTTCATTCAGGGCTGTCTCATTCATTGTCTCGCACACATAGAAACGAGACCCCCACAACAGAGAATGTGAGTGGACAACCAAATCCATTCACACAGGTCCCACCCCTAGGGTGTACCCAGTCCGACAGGAGGCAGCCCAGAGACATATATGGTATTTCGACCCAACAGCCAGTCAGGAGGAAGGAACAGAGACAGGACTTCCCAGGACTTTGGGAGACAAGGTAAAAGGCAATAGGAACCAAGAGGCCAAAGTGGCCATCTTGCCTTTGTGTTGGAATCCCTTCATTCTTATGGCAGGGCCTTGGTATCCCAACAATGGAGGACACTCAGACCCTCTGCCAAGTCAGCATGTAGCTGCCACCACCCCATACCCTGCTATGTGGGCAACACACACGTGCCCAAAAGCACACATAAGGGCTGCACAGGTGCATGCCCGCCCATGGGTGCCATACAGGTATCACATGGGTGTTGTTCACCAAAAGATAAAATGAATAGCTGCACTGCCAGAAGTCCACGCTGGACCTCAGTGACAGAAAACATAAGGAAAACATATACAGAGAATTGGTAGGACAAGGACTAGAAGGCCCTGTCCCTCCATAAGGAATTTCCAGCATCACAGTCTGCCTAGCTGAGACCTGGGAAAATTACAGTGCTTGAATGTCCGGCCTGAGCCGATTCTATATTTTGCTCAGGAGAAAGAGATAGCATCCAGGATGCATTTCTTGAGTCTTTTAACTAAAGGTACGCTCTGTAAAAAGCAAACTAACTATTGGTATAGCGTACCAATGATTTATATTACACTTCCATCTCTGCCTTTTAGTGACATTAGCAGCCGGCATGGTGGAACCAGCCAATCAGGTGGCTAGAAACGTGTTCTGAAACCTACAATCTCAGCCCACGTTCCAATCTGCCTGGCAGCTGGTCCCCCTGGCCTCGATCATCCCCCCACCCACGTCCCCTTTTTTTTTCTTTACCATTTCCAACCCCGGCCCACATCCCACTTACCTGCATGTTGCAGCAGCGCTGGCCTCCACTGCAGCTTTCCAGCTTCCCTGCCCGCTATGGAAACGGAAGAGGGGCTCCTTATGGAGCCCCTCTTCCCTTTCCATGGTGGCCATCAGAGCACAGTATTTTCAGTCATTGAACGAGAAGCGCGAGGCATCACGTTCAATGACTGAAAATAGTTTTTTTTATTAGCACCCCTGGTTACCTCTTTGGTGGCCCATGGAAGCAGCAGAAAAAAGGAGAGCACAAGAGTCCTCACCCGGGCTACCTATAACAGCAGCAGACTGGAGATGTTATGATGGCGTGGGTGCCTCTTTCAGTCCTACATAGCCTGGCTGCATATGCTAGAGGTGGTCTGGCATACTTAGCAGCAGCAGGAGTCCCCAAGCAGAGATTCCTAATCAGGATGTGTATACCAGAAGCTGCTCAGTGCTTGCAGCAGCAGCTGGGGGTCCACACAGACTCTACATCTGGGCAGCATTTCTGATCAACCCAGGGACAAAGACCAGGGGACGGTCCCAACAGAAGTCACAAAGTGCTCCACTTCCTGATGTAGAGCACTGTGTACTGCTCAAGGCAGCCCAGGTGATGGTGAGGTAATGCTGCATGTCGCTCCTCCTGGAACAGGTTGCCACATTATTAAATCCTAGGCTGTGGCAGTAAAGCTGCAGTCCAGTGCTCCTCCTGACACTGCGGTGTCGCCTAGGAGATCCCAGCAGGATCAACCAGGTGTGTCTTCTGGGCCGTGGAGCAGAGCCTCGGCTCAACCCTCCTGAGTGAGAGCCGGGTCTCTCAACTAATTTAACAGTGTTCCGCTCAAGCCATTCTATATGGCACAACTTTGTTTTCTTTTGAGAGGTCCCTCGGGCGGCACACTGCTGGAAACACTTAATTAAAGGCGCAGGCCAGGGGTATCCTGAGCACTCATAACACGCGCAGTAGAGAGATCCCAAAAAGAGGAATGAGCATTACAGACACATAAAGGCCAGAGAAAAGATGTTTTTTAATGACCAAGCACAAATTGATTAAAAAAAGAAAACTAGTAGGTTCTGAGGGGAGGGGGTGCTTTGGGAAGACTGCAAGTGTTATTAAAGTCCTCAGTAAGTTGGGGGAAAAATATCTCCTGGCAGGTTAACATAAAAACCAGTAAACCTATATTCTTGGTCAGGGGTGGACTGGCCTATAGGGAACTCTGGAGATTTCCCGGTGGGCCTCTGCACCCTGGGCCTCTTTTGTGTGGAATTTTCAAATGTTCTCATAGGAAAAGCATTGGGCTTGCTGAAAATGTGTCATATGGGGCCACTTTGAAAAATAGTTCCAGGGCCTCTTTTGGACCCCAGTAATTATTTCCAGGGCCTCTTTTAGTTCCCAGTCCACCCCTGTTCTTGGTATGAAGGAGTTCCAGCACACTACTTTTACGGTGCTCTCTTGGTCTCTTCTCATTTTGTCTCAGTCCCGGGTTGTAGGATTCCCACACCCTTCATTCAGCTTTACGAGGGGAGAGTATTCTCCCTGGGCTCAGTTCCAGTGTGTGGGTGGATTCTGTAAGTGGGGCTGAACGTGTTGGGCTTCCAGCAAGGAGCCAAAGGATGACAGAAGGCTGCCCTAAAGTCTCATCAGAGGTCTCATGATGTACCTCATTATTTTCATATCTCATAGGATTCATGTCCCAATCTCTCTCTCCCTCAGTGTATTATGTAAACTCTTTTTTCTACATTCGACTTAGATGTGCTGCTTTGTATTTTAGGGGCTATTACATTCTTCCTCTTGCTACTGCTGTTCTCCCTCTTGTTTTATGAATTGTCTCCCTCCTTGTTCTCCCTAAAAATATTGTGTTCCCTCTTCACACCTCTCTCTATCCCTTTTTCCTTCACCTCTATTATGTTCCCCGCAATTGAGCCTGTGGGCCTTTATAGTACTGTGCTCCTTCCAGTTGTGCTGCACCCTTTTTATAGGGTCTGCATCTACGTTGTGGAATTGATGAGGGTTTAGTAGGCAGACCACATCTTTAATGTTAAGAAGGCCTGGGAAGTCCTCATTTACACAGAGGTTCTGGAGTCAGTTAAAACCAGACTCAATAACGGAAATAGACAATAACGGAAATAGACAAAGTGCAAGGCAAAACCCAGCTTTATTATCATTAAAATTAAAATAAAATAATTTATTATCATTAAATTAAAATAAAGCAGGGACAGCATGCAAGCATACAATTCTTGGTGCTCTTGACATGCTTATCAAAAACAATGGTTTATATATTCAACATTTGTCATAGCTGACATCATACTGTAATCTTAGTTACCAAAACCTGTGAAGTACGGGGATTGGCTACTAATGGTAATTACATATACATTCTATAGGGATGAAACTTCCATTTGCGTAACGCTTGTCTGATGGCTCCTCCTGCGACCACCTCTAAACTGGTAATGGTAAAAAGGCATACTTTCTACAATATATCATTGTCTGGCACCTTACTTCATAGGCGTCATAACATTGGGGGTTTTCATTGGTTGGCTTCATACTAACCAACTATGGACAACTGACAGGTCGAGTTGGGATAGAGAAGTCCACGGACTGCTTTCCTTTCAATTAAAGAAGATACAAATCCTCAGTTCTAGGCCATGAGCCAAGGGGATCTCTTTGTATTTGGCCTTGTGTGGCATCTAGTGTATGGGGATATACGTGAGGAGTAAGGCAGGTGTCCTATCTGTGTTCATTGCTAATGAATAGACAGTGTTCTTCAACTAAGCTTCACATATGAGGGGACTGTGTTTGGAATGATTTCACCCTTCATTTATTAGGAATTTAGCTAATATGAATGTGAGTCTTATGTTTTCTCTTGCCACTGTGGACACTCTTGAGTTATTCTTCATGGAGTCTTTTGGTTTATGGCTGTCCTGCACCTGGCTTACAAAGACTGGTTATACTATTAATTGGTCTGAGAATATATATGGGATTTTATTATTTTTTTTATTTGAATTAGCTGAATTCAATCAACCTTTCAAAACTTTTATACATAAAAAAGAAACATCAGTATAAATAAATAGATAAATACATGTAAATACAGATATGATAATGTTCATGTCAATTTGCCTAGCGATATTGACATTGAAACAATTGGTATTAATACTTTAAGACTAAATAGACAGAAGTCAAATGACACACAATGTAACATATATTTTTTACTTCTTTGTTCCAGTGTCTAAATCTAGGCTTCTTAAAAAATGTATAGTGGCAATCTGCAATGGCATGTGGGCAGATGAAAGTATCAATGCCCAGCTTTGATCAGGGTCTAACTCTCCCAAGTATTTACAATGGCGGGCGAAATGAATCTCCCTTGCCGAACGTAAAGCCACACATGCTGTGATCAAGTGCTCTAATGTTTCATAAGCCCCTGAACTAAGACAAAAACGACAACAAATGTCAGACTGGCAATAGCTTACATTGAACCAGAACCGACTTTGTGAGCCACAGTTCAAAACGCAAATGCAGTATTCCAGAGCGATACTGCAACGATGGTGCCACGCACCAAGTACGATGGAGGTGTGCATGCGTTTTTTGGTAGAAATCTAGTCAAATTACCATTTTTATATTGTAGACATTGGTCTAAAGTTTCGATCCAATCAACCTTGTAGATCTTCGATTTTGCTTTGTCTGGGTTGTTGAGCAACTCATCAATTGATACATTCGCAGTTTTTGAAGGCCTAATTGTGCTTTTGATATGAGTCCCAGGTCGTCTGCATACATTAATGATTTTATCGGTTCGTCATTAAGCTTGGGTGAGTCTGAGATTATATTCTCAAAGACGTATCGAACATCATGTACAAAATAATTAAATATTGCAGACGCCATAAAACAGCCTTGTTTCAGACCTTGTGCTATTGGAATGGATCTCGATAAAAGACCCGCAAGAGATAATCTGACTTGTATTGAGGTGTCAGAATATGAAGCTTGAATGATATCATAGAGAGGTGGTGGACAGCGGTCTCTGTTCAGTTTAGAAAGTAAAATCACTCGTGAGATGGAATCAAACGCTGCATTGAGATCGACAAAAGCAAAAAACCAGGCTGTTTTAACTTCTGGCATTGATGTTTGATAGCGTTCAAACATAATAAGTTGATGTTAGTGCCTAGACCTGCCACAAACCCCGTTTGATATGGATCTCTGAGATGGAATTTTTGAGTCCATAGATTGAAATCTCTCAGGATGAGTTTGGCAAAGATTTTCCCGGGTGCGTCCAGAAGTGCAATTGGACGATAATTACTGGGCAAACTACGATCCCCCTTTTTAAAAATTGGGATAATAATAGATGTTTGCCATGATGAAGGTACCCTTCTTGCTGTTAAGATTTCCCGGAATAATTTGTCTAGGATCCATGCCCATGCTGTCAGATATGTTTTGAACATTAGATTATTGAGCCCGTCTGGCCCAGCCACTCGGGATGAGCTGGCCTGTAGTATGAAATCATGAATAGTTTGTTGGGTAAATACTACTTGCCAGGCAGCCATTGAGCGAGGGACATGGGACATTCTGGTGTAATGATCATCAGTATACAAGTCAGAGTAGAAGGAGACCCATTGATGTTCTTGCACCCCATTAATCTGAGCATCGGCTTTCATGTTGGCAGAATTTTTTTTTAATAATTGCCACATGCCTGCCAAATTTTTGTTTAACATTGCTTGCACCATATGTTCACTATCTTTTTGGAACATGAGGGCTTTCCGACTTCTAAGCCAATTTTAGTACCAGCATTTAGCTGTTTTAAGTCATTGCCAATGCTTTAAAGAATTGGACTGCATAAGAGTTTTTTGTAGCTGTCTATATTCAGCACGTCTTGCACAAAGTGCTGGATCAAAAGTGTGTGCATGGTGTTAAGATGGATTTCTGAACTCGGACCTGGAGGGGCAGAGGTTCAGAAGGCCAGCCTAGTTTCTTGGAACAGGGTAACCTCTGGAGAAGCCAGACTAATCAGGGTAGCGATGGCGGCGGTCAAGACAGGCCGATTCATGGAATAAATGTGCGCCGAAAATTCCGGCGCAGAGGGGCCTATACGTGTGCTGCGCCGAAAAATAGCGAAAAGCGCAGGGAAACCAGCGCACGTCGATTCATGGAAGTCCGTGCGTAAGAAAAGCATAGGACGTGCGCTGAAAAAGTGCGCGGCGCACGCCGGCGCACAGGTCAACCAACGGCGTGCGCCACGGCCACTGCGCTATCACTCCGAGCGCAGCGCACAGCTCTAAAGTAGGCGGAACACAGGGCGGGACACTCGGAATGGGGAATAAAATGGGGCACAACACTCGGAATGGGGAAGAATGTGGGCGGCACGGGGAAGTACAGGAGGCAAGTGCGCGGAACGCCCACACGCTCTCCGGCAACACGTATTCATGGATTCGAACAGGGCAAAACAGCGCTCGATCAAACCAGCGCACAGGCCCAAAAACGTACGCCACAAGTAAGCAGGCGGTAGCGTCCCGACGCACTTAACGAAAGTGCGCCAAAACCTGCGCCAACAAATACCACCCACATACAGCAATGGGCCATACCGTGACCCCAAAGGACAAATGAGGTGCAAAGGTGTACGCCATTAACACGGACACCCACTGTTCAACAATTCGCACGTGTGTGTACAACGGGTTGCGCGAGAAGTCACTCGCGCGATTGCCCTGGGTACGTGTATCCCGGGGTGCGGGGAAGTCCCACACGCGATTGCCCTGGCCACGTCGATATCAGGGGTGCGTGTGAAGTTCCACACGCGAAAAGCCAGGGTACGTCAATTACAGGGGTGCGCGGGAAGTTTCACACGCGAAAAGCTAGGCTACGGGAATTCCAGGGGTGCGCGTGAAATCCTACACGCGAAAAACTAGGGTACGTCATTTACAGGGGTGCGCGGGAAGTTTCACACGCGAATAGGCTGGGCGCGTGTATTACAGGGGTGCGCGGGAAGTCCCACACGCGATTACAGCAGGGTACGTGTATTTCAGGGGTGCGCGGGAATTTCCACACGCAAATAGGCTGGACGCGTGTATTTCAGGGGTGCGCGGGAAGTCCCACACGCGAAAAGCCAGGGTACGTCCATTACAGGGGTGCGCGGGAAGTTTCACACGCGAAAAGCTAGGCTACGGGAATTGCAGGGGTGCGCGGGAAGTCCCACACGCGAAAAGCCAGGGTACGTCCATTACAGGGGTGCGCGTGAAGTTTCACACGCGAAAAGCTAGGCTACGGGAATTGCAGGGGTGCGTGGGAAGTCCCACACGCGAAAAGCCAGGGTACGTCCATTACAGGGGTGCGCGGGAAGTTTCACACGCAAAAAGCTAGGCTACGGGATTTGCAGGGGTGCGCGGGAAGTCCCACACGCGAAAAGCCAGGGTACGTCCATTACAGGGGTGCGCGTGAAGTTTCACACGCGAAAAGCTAGGCTACGGGAATTGCAGGGGTGCGCGGGAAGTCCCACACGCGAAAAGCCAGGGTACGTCCATTACAGGGGTGCGCGTGAAGTTTCACACGCGAAAAGCTAGGCTACGGGAATTGCAGGGGTGCGCGGGAAGTCCCACACGCGAAAAGCCAGGGTACGTCCATTACAGGGGTGCGCGGGAAGTTTCACACGCGAAAAGCTAGGCTACGGGAATTGCAGGGGTGCGCGGGAAGTCCCACACGCGAAAAGCCAGGGTACGTCCATTACAGGGGTGCGTGTGAAGTTTCACACGCGAAAAGCTAGGCTACGGGAATTGCAGGGGTGCGCGGGAATTTCCACACGCGAATAGCCTGGGCGCGTGTATTTCAGGGGTGCGCGGGAATTATCACACGCGATTTGGCTTGGTACGTGTATTACAGGGGTGCGTGCGAAGTTACACACGCGATTAGGCTGGGTGGGTCCTGTCACCCTCGACGGCCCCTGCAGGCAGCCCACAAAACAGGGGACTACCCTGCACACCTGCTCATGTCTCCCACCACCCCCACCATCCAGGGGCAGCCTCCACCAGGCCCCCACTCATGTCTCCCACCACCCCCACCCCCCACCATCCAGGGGCACCCTCCACCAGGCCCCCACTCATGTCACCCACCACCCCCACCCCCCAGCAGTGCAGGGGCACCCTCCACCAGGCCCCCACTCATGTCTCCCACCACCCCCACCCCCCCGCCACCAGGGGCAGCCTCCACCAGGCCCCCACCCATGTCTCCCACCACCCCCACCCCCCAGCAGTGCAGGGGCACCCTCCACCAGGCCCCCACTCATGTCTCCCACCACCCCCACCCCCCAGCAGTGCAGGGGCAGCCTCCACCAGGCCCCCACCCATGTCCCCTATCACCCCCACCCCCCAGCAGTGCAGGGGCAGCCTCCACCAGGCCCCCACTCATGTCCCCTATCACCCCCACCCCCCCGCCACCAGGGGCACCCTCCACCAGGCCCCCACTCATGTCTCCCACCACCCCCACCCCCCCGCCACCAGGGGCAGCCTCCACCAGGCCCCCACCCATGTCCCCTATCACCCCCACCCCCCAGCAGTGCAGGGGCAGCCTCCACCAGGCCCCCACTCATGTCCCCTATCACCCCCACCCCCCCGCCACCAGGGGCACCCTCCACCAGGCCCCCACTCATGTCTCCCACCACCCCCACCCCCCCGCCACCAGGGGCAGCCTCCACCAGGCCCCCACCCATGTCTCCCACCACCCCCACCCCCCAGCAGTGCAGGGGCACCCTCCACCAGGCCCCCACTCATGTCTCCCACCACCCCCACCCCCCAGCAGTGCAGGGGCAGCCTCCACCAGGCCCCCACCCATGTCCCCTATCACCCCCACCCCCCAGCAGTGCAGGGGCACCCTCCACCAGGCCCCCACTCATGTCTCCCACCACCCCCACCCCCCAGCAGTGCAGGGTCAACCTCCACCAGGCCCCCACTCATGTCCCCCTGCACCCCCACCCCCCAGCAGTGCAGGGGCACCCTCCACCAGGCCCCCACTCATGTCTCCCACCACCCCCACCCCCCCGCCACCAGGGGCAGCCTCCACCAGGCCCCCACCCATGCCCCCCACCACCCCCACCCCCCCGCCACCAGGGGCAGCCTCCACCAGGCCCCCACTCATGTCTCCCACCACCCCCACCCCCCCGCCACCAGGGGCAGCCTCCACCAGGCCCCCACCCATGTCTCCCACCACCCCCACCCCCCAGCAGTGCAGGGGCACCCTCCACCAGGCCCCCACTCATGTCTCCCACCACCCCCACCCCCCAGCAGTGCAGGGGCAGCCTCCACCAGGCCCCCACCCATGTCCCCTATCACCCCCACCCCCCAGCAGTGCAGGGGCACCCTCCACCAGGCCCCCACTCATGTCTCCCACCACCCCCACCCCCCAGCAGTGCAGGGTCAACCTCCACCAGGCCCCCACTCATGTCCCCCTGCACCCCCACCCCCCAGCAGTGCAGGGGCACCCTCCACCAGGCCCCCACTCATGTCACCCACCACCCCCACCCCCCCAGTCACCA
The DNA here is from genome assembly GCF_040938575.1 of Ambystoma mexicanum. Lineage (NCBI taxonomy): Eukaryota > Metazoa > Chordata > Amphibia > Caudata > Ambystomatidae > Ambystoma > Ambystoma mexicanum. The sequence goes on along the minus strand of NC_090924.1, from coordinate 1,070,254,599 downwards.
TGTGCACCCTCCACCAGGCCCCCACTCATGTCTCCCACCACCCCCACCCCCCCGCCACCAGGGGCACCCTCCACCAGGCCCCCACTCATGTCACCCACCACCCCCACCCCCCCGCCACCAGGGGCACCCTCCACCAGGCCCCCACTCATGTCCCCCTGCACCCACACCCCCCAGCAGTGCAGGGGCACCCTCCACCAGGCCCCCACTCATGTCTCCCACCACCCCCACCCCCCCGCCACCAGGGGCAGCCTCCACCAGGCCCCCACCCATGCCCCCCACCACCCCCACCCCCCAGCCACCAGGGGCAGCCTCCACCAGGCCCCCACTCATGTCTCCCACCACCCCCACCCTCCCGCCACCAGGGGCAGCCTCCACCAGGCCCCCACTCATGTCCCCTATCACCCCCACCCCCCCGCCACCAGGGGCACCCTCCACCAGGCCCCCACTCATGTCACCCACCACCCCCACCCCCCAGCAGTGCAGGGGCAGCCTCCACCAGGCCCCCACCCATGTCTCCCACCACCCCCACCCCCCAGCAGTGCAGGGGCACCCTCCACCAGGCCCCCACTCATGTCTCCCACCACCCCCACCCCCCCGCCACCAGGGGCAGCCTCCACCAGGCCCCCACCCATGCCCCCCACCACCCCCACCCCCCAGCCACCAGGGGCAGCCTCCACCAGGCCCCCACTCATGTCTCCCACCACCCCCACCCTCCCGCCACCAGGGGCAGCCTCCACCAGGCCCCAACTCATGTCCCCTATCACCCCCACCCCCCGCCACCAGGGGCACCCTCCACCAGGCCCCCACTCATGTCACCCACCACCCCCACCCCCCAGCAGTGCAGGGGCAGCCTCCACCAGGCCCCCACCCATGTCTCCCACTACCCCCACCCCCCAGCAGTGCAGGGGCAGCCTCCACCAGGCCCCCACCCATGTCCCCTATCACACCCACCCCCCAGCAGTGCAGGGGCAGCCTCCACCAGGCCCCCACTCATGTCCCCTATCACCCCCACCCCCCCGCCACCAGGGGCAGCCTCCACCAGGCCCCCACCCATGCCCCCCACCACCCCCACCCCCCCGCCACCAGGGGCAGCCTCCACCAGGCCCCACTCATGTCTACCACCACCCCCACCCCCCCCGCAGTCAGGGGCACCTGCCAGAAGGCCCCCACCCATGTCTACCACCACCCCCCCCCCCCCGCAGTCAGGGGCACCTACCAGAAGGCCCCCACCCATGCCCCCCACCACCCCCACCCCCCAGCCACCAGGGGCAGCCTCCACCAGGCCCCCACTCATGTCTCCCACCACCCCCACCCTCCCGCCACCAGGGGCAGCCTCCACCAGGCCCCCACTCATGTCCCCTATCACCCCCACCCCCCCGCCACCAGGGGCACCCTCCACCAGGCCCACACTCATGTCACCCACCACCCCCACCCCCCAGCAGTGCAGGGGCAGCCTCCACCAGGCCCCCACCCATGTCTCCCACCACCCCCACCCCCCAGCAGTGCAGGGGCACCCTCCACCAGGCCCCCACTCATGTCTCCCACCACCCCCACCCCCCAGCAGTGCAGGGGCAGCCTCCACCAGGCCCCCACCCATGTCCCCTATCACACCCACCCCCCAGCAGTGCAGGGGCAGCCTCCACCAGGCCCCCACTCATGTCCCCTATCACCCCCACCCCCCCGCCACCAGGGGCAGCCTCCACCAGGCCCCCACCCATGCCCCCCACCACCCCCACCCCCCCGCCACCAGGGGCAGCCTCCACCAGGCCCCCACTCATGTCTACCACCACCCCCACCCCCCCCGCAGTCAGGGGCACCTGCCAGAAGGCCCCCACCCATGTCTACCACCCCCCCCCCCCACAGTCAGGGGCACCTACCAGAAGGCCCCCACCCATGTACCATCCATGTCCACCTTCACCTGGGTCACAACCCCACACAATCATGACCGTAATGGACAGTCTGCCCTGCAAGAATTCCCAAACAACTATCCCATCCACCCACATATCAAACACAATGACATGTGACACACCCAATGTAAATCATATGAATGAACACATGTCTGTCAAACACAGATGTTGCAAGTGAATGTCCAAACACCCCACATGTCATGCATGAAAGCAATGAGATGATACAACACATTGAAGGATCAAATGAAAATGTATTAAAAATAAACAAGGATGGTAAAAATAAAAAATAACAATAAACAAGCAATGCAAACTAAATAATAAAAAAGTACAACCAAAAAAATCAGGAACACTAATTAACAAAAATAAAGTAAAATAGGGGTCCAAAGTCAAAGTCCAAAATTAAATCCAAGTACAAATGAAAGAAGAAACACATTGCCTCATGTGAAAAATTTAAATAAATATTAACATCCCTCAAACTATCAACATGATGATCCGGGTCCATGAGCCCTAATAAATGAAACCTAACTATTTACACTAAGTAAGAAAATGTCTATATACAAAAATGTGGTGCATTGTCCTTTGGCAACCAAATAATAACATTAAAACAAAGGAAACCTAACTACAAGTAAACTACAGAACTATATACAAAGGCGGCGGGCAAGTCCTGCGGCTCACTGATTGTTGTTCCGGGCCAGGGCATCATCGAACTCCCGCTCGATGTCCCGGAGGCGGCCCCGTTCCACAGCCCCGAGGGTCCGCAGGGACGCCGATGTACCCACCTCCAACTCCCTGCGGATGGCCTCGAGGCACTCGGCCCGCCTCAGGGCCCTCCGCATGGAGTTCTCCGCCCTGACCATAGCGAACCGCGCCTCTTCCGCCCGCCGCCGCTCCGCATCTATGGCATGGCCCAACCGCTGCCACACGGAAGCCACTTGACGTCCAGGGTCCTCCTGCCCTCCGGCTGATGCCTGCCCCTCTGATGGTGATGGCCCCGAGCCATCAAGGCTCCCACCTTCTTCCTCCTGCTGCTGACGTGCTGGTGCCGGTGCCCTGACACCTGCTGCCCGCACATCCTCCATTGTTTGGGGTGCTGTTGTTGCGGTGGCCACCCCTGCTGGACTCACGACTCCCGACTGGGGCAGGGATGTGTCCTCCACCAGCCTGGCCCCATCGTCAGAGGCAGCTCCACAGGGCACCCAGGTGACAGGTGGGTAGGAAGATGGCACGGAGGACGACTGGCGCATAGGGGGTTCAGGTGAGGAGGGGGTCGGAACAAGGCCCAGTGTATGGAGGAACACAGCCTGGTCTCCCTGAGAATGGGTCCGGACGTGGGCAACCCTGCTGGTGCAAGATGATGCAGACACAGGACCGGGGACAGGATTACACACAGGCACCTCCGCGGCGGCCTGTGCTGCCTCCTGTCCCTGCCCCTGTGCTGCACCACTAGCACCAGTGGAATGCCCACCTCCAGACCCCATCTCAGTCCCTTGCACGGCCTCCTCCTCCACCAAACCCACCACCAACCTGGATGACTCCCTGCCATCTTCCGCCGCGGAACCCTGTGGGGTCTCAGCTGCCCCTTCTGCTGCCGAGGAGTCCAACTTCCTCCTGCGCCTCCTGGACCTCCCCTCGGCAGCTGCGACCTGAGACACAGCACCGGACTCCTCACTCCCCGACGAGATGACAACAGGGGAGGGGAGCCGGGCCTTGCGTCTCCGGCTGGCGGTGGCATCCCTGCCGCTGTGCTCCACAGCACCTTCTCCGCCTTCCACATCAGATGACGCTGCAGGCAGGGAGAGACAGGAGACAGGCATCAGGACACTGTACAATTGACTCACACACATAACAGTTGTACAAGAGTGGCATTGTCATACTCCAGACCTGGCATCACAATCCCCAACACACTTGTCTCCTCAACGCACACACGAGTCATTCAACAGCCATATTGCTACAGCCCGCTACATACATTCACATACAGCAGCATGAGCAGACAAAGGTGAGCCACACATCACATGATACACACGGACTCAAATACACATGCACACATGCAAAGCACACATCCAAGCATGTGTACCACTCCGCAAACTGTCAGTCATGAGATGAAAATCCATGTCACATTTGCAATTCACTCTCCAACATGACAGTGTCACCTGCATCCATGTAGCAACACTGTTGCAACCTTCACAACTACACACACGCACACGCTGCAGACTAATGCACCTGGAATCAACATCCATGTGTCACACCACAAGCATGCCAACTCACATGCAGTCAAACACATGTGCCCACACACAAACATTTGCACTGCAAGCACACACACACACACATGCACCATCCTTGTCTCACACATCACAGGCACACATGTGCTTGTCTCACAGCCCTGCACACACACATTTATACATGGCCACACAAAGACATGTGCAACATGCACACTCCTGGCACACCACCACACACACAGCTTACAATCAGTATGCATGTACACTCACCGCTCGACTCCAGACGGGTCTGCCTCCCAAGGACCTGGACATGGAGCGCTGGGGATATGCGTTCCAGGACCTGAAGTTCATCTTGCGACAAGTGGCCCCGCCGCTCCTTGGCATCCACTGCCTTCACGAGGCGCCGGGCCTTGTTCAGGGTCCTGGACCTGTAGTCCTCCCAGCGCTTCTTGACTTGATGGAATTCTCGGACTGCCACCCCCTCTGCGTTGATGGCAGTCACAATGTCCGTCCAGATCCTGGTCCGTCCTTCCTTGTCGAGGCGCATCCGTCCGTAGAGGGCATCATACTGCCCCAGGACTCGCTCCACCAGGACACCAACTTCGGTGGCACTGAAGCTGGTGCCCCTCTGCCTCCCTGGCCGGGGGTTGCCAGTCGTGCCAGATGTTGTGCTCCCTGACATGGCAACCCCAGAGGCAGGAGTGGGTGGGCAACTGGGTCCTGGGGCTGGGCTGTGGAGCGATGGTACGGCTGTCGGGAGTCTTTGGTTCCAGCAGGGGTGGTCACAGCAACTGCACCCTTGGCTGATGTGCAGGCAGCAAACAGCAGGGCACGTGGGCAGCAGGCAGTCAGGCAGCAGCAGATGGCAGGTGGGAGCGTGCTCGGGGCTCTGGGGGGCAGGATTCCGGCCTTCGGGGCAGGAGCGTGGTCTTCCGTGTGTGAACGCGTGGCCAGCTTGATACGGAGTGAATTGGCACGTGAAAATCATGCACGTCTGCGTGGAATCCGAGGAAAGGCCGCGTAAGCACGTCAGCACGCGTACGCGATTTCATTGGTCCAAAGGGCCAGGCGCGTAAGCGCGTCTATAACGCACGGCCGTTTCCCAACCCGCGTGATTGGTCCAAAGGGCCAGGCGCGTAAGCGCGTCTATAACGCACGGCCGTTTCCCAACCCGCGTGATTGGTCCAAAGGGCCAGGCGCGTAAGCGCGTCTATAACGCACGGCCGTTTCCCAACCCGCGTGATTGGTCCAAAGGGCCAGGCGCGTAAGCGCGTCTATAACGCACGGCCGTTTCCCAACCCGCGTGATTGGTCCAAAGGGCCAGGCGCGTAAGCGCGTCTATAACGCACGGCCGTTTCCCAACCAGCGTGAAAAAAAAAACCCCCCGCGCGAGCGCGTCAGCACGCATACGCGATCTCATTGGTCCAAAGGGCCAGGCGCGTAAGCGCGCCTATGACGCACGGGTGTTTCCCAACCCACGTGAAAAAATACACGTGCCGCGCGAGCGCGTCAGCACGCGTACCCGATTTCATTGGTCCAAAGGCACACAGCGAGTAATCGCATATTCAACAGCGCGCGTGAAAAACGCCCGGTTACCATTTACATCTGAATACAATTACAATATTAATAATGTACATTTAACCTGGTAAACCTCGAGCATGTAGTCACACACGCTCGGCCACGACACGTGCAAAATTACAACAGGCAATACGGAAAGACGTACGCCTGCAGGAAGCAGGCGTACGTGACCCGGCACGTCTAAATATTCACGTGAAAACATCCTACAAGCTCAGTGCAAAGATGAACATACCATTCCTAGCAGCAGTGGCTGTGGGTTACCAAAGGAGGAGGAGGAGGAGAGTCAGGGCCAGAATTTTCTCACCCAGAACCAGCCTATTCGGGATGCCTGATGACCAGGTGTATGGGAGGTACAGGTTTCCAGCACACATCATACTGGACCTGGTCAGTGAGTGGGAGGATGACCTCACATCACCCACCCTGTGCTCCCAAGCACTCAGCCCCCTGCAGAAGGTCCTCAATGTACTGCACTTCTTGGGCACTGGATCTTTTCAGCGGACAAGTGCCATAGTGGGTGGTGTGTCACAGGCCACGCAGTCACGCTGTCTACACCAGGTCTTGAACATCATCACTGCACGGCCATCAGTCCGCAGGCACATATATCTCCCCAGGACTCCTGCAGAAAGGCGGGCGTGCATCCAGGAATTCTATGGTGTGGCTCAATTCCCCAAAGTGCTTGGTGCAATTGACTGCACCCATGTGGCTCTACGTCCCCCCAGGGCAACAGAGCACATCTATAGAAACCGCAAGCACTGGCATTCCATCAACGTGCAAGTTGTATGCAATGCCAAGGGAATCATCACATCAGTATATGCCAACTATCCCGGGTCCACCCACGACAGCTTCATCTACAGAATGTCTACCCTAAGCCGGGACCTAGAGGCTGGCCGGCATGGAGATACATGGCTGCTTGGTGAGCATGAATGCCACTGCACATGCATGCATGTCAGATACAGGGTCATGTCACAACACCACTAATGATACCCATCACCACCTCCGCAGGGGACAGTGCCTACCCTATCAGCCCCCACATGATGACCCCAATCCGGAACCCCACCACGCCACCCGAGATAAGGTACAACACAGCCCACATTGCAACACGGGGCATAGTGGAGCGCACATTCGGAGTGCTGAAGTCACGCTTTCGCTCCCTTGACCGTTCTGGCGGGCAGCTGTTATATGCTCCCCCACTAGTGTGCAGGATCATAGTGGCAGCATGTGTCCTGCACAACGTTGCAACACGCCGGGGCCTGCCCGTGGACATGGTGGTGCCCCCACATCCACAACCACATGCACGCCCGCTGCGCATGGGAGGGGAAAGGGCACGGGGGGAGGCAGCCCGTACGCAACTGGTGGCCAACTTCTTCACCTAGGAATCACAGTGCTGGCTAGTGCACACTGCTCTGGCACATACCATCTGACGATCAATGATGACACTACCTGACAATGTCACAAAATTTCTTGACAATAAACTGTCAGAAACACATCAGCCTGAGATTGTTAACATGGAAGTGTCACTATGTGTGCACCCCTACCTACACATACACCAGCAATGCATAACTATGAAAAGACACAACTCCATTCATCAAATATGCATTGGCACAGGCGAATTGCTACATGACAACATTGCCATGTCACCCAATCCCTTCACAGTCCCGCCACAGAGGACACCATGTCATGGTATGTGAGAGCAAACAAACTGACCCTCACAACATGACACCGGTGTCACAAATTGCAGTGCCCCAAATGGAACATAGCCGCACTTGAACAGCTAACCGTGATGGAGGCACTACTACACACCTGTGTAAGAGTCATTTCAATCAAATTACACACCAACCCACCCTGAAGCCCACCAAAACAAGACACAATGCATGTAATCAATGGTAGTCTCAATACCTGATTGTGCTGGTATGTCCTCACCGTCCAGATGTACAGTGATGGCGCCACGCAAAAGTGTCACTGCACATCTACCGACATGTAGTCTGACTCCAGAGAGTATGCCCGTGTGAAGAACTGTGTGAAATACCAGAAAAACATGAGTAACATATGTAAGTTGAGGCACATATCAAACCATCATGCATAGTTAGGTGCAACAACAATGTACACTATGAATGTCTACACAGTATTGACTATGGACTGCCCAACAGCTCATGGGAGTCCAATGTCACCGTGTAATTTGCTGTCACTTGGGCACACCCTTTGCAAGCCCATGGAAATGGCAGCAGGAGGGGTGTGGATGCCAGGTACCCAAGCATCGAAACCAAACTCAGGACAAGCCTGCATGTGCCCAGCCACAATACAGTGTATGCCCAGGTACCCACACAAGGCAACACACTTGAAAAAGAAAAATATGATAAGAAAAAATGGCCATGAAAGGGCCGGCGGGGAGGGGGGGGGCACCTATGAGGTCCGAGGACAGGATGCACGCCACAATCCACCTGTGTGGATCATGGGAAGTAAAAACACCCCATAGGCTCGTGGCCCACACGGCTACTCTGTTGTGGGAGATGAGTCGCTATCGCTCTGGCCAGACCCTGCAGCTGACTCAGGAGGTGGGGGAGCTGCCTCAGAAGATGGTGACACAATGGGAGGCAGCCCACGCAAAGCCCGAGTTTGCTCCTCCATGGCTGCAAGCAGGCGGGTCTGGAAGGTCTGGTTCTGGATTATAATCATGCGGAGGTCCCCATGCAGTAACTTCCGGGATGACCTGACCTCCGCACGAGTTGCCTGCATCTCGGCCGAGAGCGTCCGTGTCAGACGCTCCAGCTGCTCCTCTGTCCTTCTATGGGATGAAGCCTCAAGCTCTGACAGGGTCGACCTGAGGTGATGGAATTCTTCCCTCAGGCCTTCCCTGTGGCGCTGGGACTCCATGGAAAGTGATTCCCGCAGAGTCGCCAGTCCTGCCCGCCTGTCCATGTTGGACGCCAACATGTCCTCTCTGTGTGCCTGGCAGATGGACTCTGTAGCCTGCTCCAGTCGCTCCATCAGCCTTTCTGGGGGGACAATGGAAGTGGCCACCCTATCCATGGCCTGTGCAATCATCTCGGATGATGCTGCCTGTTGGGTGGCCATACCGTAGATGGATTGCTCCCAAGCGGTATTGCCAGGTGGCATACGGCCACCACGTTGGCGGGCACCACACCTGCCTGGGGCAAGGCGGACTGCGCCTTGCTGTGCCGGCAAAGCCTCAGGCTGCAGGACTGCATTCCCTCTCTGATCTGCAGCCCCAGGAACAGGATCAGAGATTGTGTGGTGTGGCCCTGCATCCGTAACCACCGGAGGCTGAGCTGCCGACACTGACATCCCCATTGAGGGCAATAACCCGGCTGCAGGTGGGTCGGACAGAGGAGATTCTCTCCCAAGAACACTCACCTGCGACTGCACATAGGTGTCATCCTCCGAGTCTACACCTGAATACTGCTCGGGGGAGGAACCCCCAGAGACACCCCTCGACAGCACGACCTGCAGCACTTGTGGGTTTTCACCCACAAACACACCACGTCCCTCACTTGTGGAAGGTCGGCCCGGGTTGCCCTCCTGGGACGGCTCCACCACCACATCCCCAGCATCAACAAGTGCGTCGTCCCCTGCAAAGACATGAAAGAGAGAAATGGAAACAGGCATTAGCACCATGGCATACAACAAGGGCTGATGAACAACAGAGCCAGTAGTTCAATGACACATGTCCCACATGACTGGGAAACCTCCTATGCATTCACCATCACTGGGTCTGGAGGGGAGGCTCAGGGCACACAATGATGACACAGAGAATGGAGAGCAACGCCTGCTCCCCATGCTGCCTAGCACTGGCATCACACATTGGCCGGTGATTGCCATGTCAAATGCACATGCCATCACACACATGGCATGTGACATAGCCACCAAGTGAAGAGGGAGAGGAGGGCAACTAATTTGGATTTTGGCCACTCTGGTCCTGACATTGCTTCATCACATCAAGAAGTTAACATGTTGGACATGGATCTGCTAGTCCCAATTGGCCACGATGCACAGTGCCTTGTCAACATTAACAAAATGCAGTAAACAATGAGATTCCACCTCCCCATCACCTGTAATGGATTCATATAGCATTCGTGAAGCACCTGTACAGAAATGTATGAAGGTACAGCGGAGCACTGAGGGGTGGTGGGGCAGAAGGGGATGCCATTCAACAATCCTACTGGTGCTGGTGTCATTCATGTAACGCAAGTGCAGAGGTGGGTGGCACAATGAAGTGCAAGGGGAAGTTGCGGCTGGAAGTGCTGTACAAGGTAAGTAGGACTTAACGTCGAGGGCAGATGGTGGTAGGCGCAGACAAGTGCTGGGGGGGTGGCCTATAGGGGTACAGAGACAGTCATGCAGTGCTGTGGGCTCGGAGGGGACAGGGGAGGTACACACTGCATCTGGCTCGGCAAGGTCCTTGCAGATTTCAATGTGTCCTGCAGAGTTGTCAGATGCCGCAGATATGTGCCCTTGGATTGGGGCTCTCATCTTGGTGAGAAGGGTGAGACGCTATTGCCTTTGGAGCAGGCGGCAGGCCAGTTTGCCAGAGGATGAGCATGATGCAGGCCATTTCCTCTCTGCCACCCGGCAACTGTGTTTTGGGTTCACAAGATCCGAGTCATGCCAGGAGTCAGCATTGGCATGGGGCTTCAGGCGGATTGTCATGACCGTGGCAAAGACATCCAGTGTACCTGACATAGAGTGGAGCATGGAGTGGGCCCTGTCAGGATGGGAGTGAGCCTAAGGGGGAGCTGGATGGGGGGGAGATTTGGCAGCATAAGCCTCGACTGACACACACTTCATGGGTTGGAATACCAAGAAGGTGTGTGACTGTGGTGAGGGTGGCTTTGCCTGTGGGGTGGTGAGGGTGAGGTGGGAGGAGAGGAGAAAGTGATCACTCCAGGAGAGAGGAGTGCAGAGAGGGATGGAGAGGGGAAGGTCAGATGAGATCAGAGCATCAAGAGTGTGCCCTGCAGAATGAGTAGGGACAGACGGGAGTTTAGAGGGTGATAGAGAGTTGCTGAGGTCACGGAAAAGTCACGTGGGGGGACAACAAGCATGCAGGTGGATGCGTACATCACCAAGGAAGAGGATTTCAGTGTCTGGGGACATGAGTGAGGAGGAGAGGTGAGGCCACTCAGAAAGGAAGTAGTACATTTGACCAGTTTTCCGATACACAGTACGCACAGTTTGTGAATGTCGAGGTGAGATGGAGAGAGACGTCACACAAGCCATTCCAGAGGGGAGTAGGTCTACGTAGGAGTGACAGTGGCAGGAATACCCTCAGGGAAGGCAAGGGCACACCCCCCCCCTGCACAGTAGTGCCGGGCCAAGGAGAGGATCTCCTGAACGTCAGGTAGGAGTGTGTCAAAGATGCAGACAGAGCTGGCCGTCAGACATGTTTCCATGAGACCAAGGATGTCAAGGTGCATTACCTCATGTAAGTGACATATATTGGAGGAATGCCTGATGCAGCGGCAGAGTAAGGAGTGTAAATGTGGAGGAGGTTGACAGCCTTGTAGGACTTACGGGGAGTGCTACAGATCAGAGGTGCAGCATGTGTAGGAGTTGGAGTGGGAGGCGGAGAAGGATCATGGGAGGGTGCAGGGAGGCAGTGCAGGATAGATGAGGAGAGAGGAGGGGGGACAGCAGGAGAGGAAAGGAAGTTGATGAGATGTGGGTAGCATTTGTCAAGGAGAATAAGGTTGGCCTGAGGGCCTTGGACTGAGATGCTCCCATTACCATACACATCAATTGTGGCCTCTGAGGATTGGAAGGAGGCCAAGAGTACACCCCAACGGGTCACACCATTGATGGTGGAAGAGGAGCAAGGAGAGAGGACTGGGACCATGTGAAGGGTCCATGGGACAGGCAAAGGCATGTATGAGCAGATGTCAGTGAGAGTTAACCTTGAGTAGGCTCAGGTGTACTTGTCAGCAATAGGGTGGGTCGCATTGGAGGGCAGGGTGCCCTCATTTGACTGTTTGCAAGCAGGTGTCGTGAGTAGGGCACGATGGTCTGAACAGTAGAAGTCAGGGAAGATAGACCATAAAGAGCAGCATGGAGTGTGAGGGAATGGGGCTTGAAACCAGACGGAACAAGAGCACACAGGTAGGAGGTGGGTGTCAAGGCAAATTCCAGAGTATGACAGCATGTTGAGTGCCATGTATATACAGAGGACGCATTAGCATGTGGTATCATTGCATGTCAGGCATGTGACGATGGAACTTGAATGGCTGGGGGAAAGTGTAGGAATGGTATGTAAGACATAAGATGAATAGACAGGGGAGAATGAGCAACAATGTCGTGACAAAATGACAATTCAAGGGGAACTTCCATGGTGTAGGGCCATATGTGCACTGTTGCCAGTAGGGATAGTGGTGTGGGCACATGGTGTTGCACTGAACATACTGGATGAGGCACATGGGTGACACTATTAACTCTGCCACACACCCCCTTGACAGGCACCCAACATGAAGGCTTCGCACACACACCATGCACATGGATATAACACACATGCATGTGCACTCACCGGATGATGCCTCGTAATCAGGGAGATCTCCCACACCTTGGAGTTGTCCCTCGGTGACGTAGGATCCAGCTACGGACTCGTGTGGTGTGAGTTCTATTTCCTGTGCTGGGGACCCACCTCCAGTCACCAAGGTTGCGGCATGACTTGAGGCCAGCTTATCCTTTGCCCTGCGCTTAAGGTCATTCCAGCGCTTCTGGCAATCACTAGCTGTGCGCCTCACTACTCCAAGGGCACTTATTTTGTCAGCAATGGTCTGCCAGTGTGCCTGGCGTCTGGCATGTGTGTCTTTCCCCTTTTGTAATGGCTTGGCAGGTGAAAGAACGATGGTCTGGAGGGTTGCCCAGAGCGATGCCAGAGGTTAAGATTCATTCGAAACCTTCCAGCCATCACCTCTTTTGTTTTGTTATTGTCACCCCGAGTGGGACGGGTATGCCCAGACGTGGGTCCCGTGCCTGCTGGGCCTAGAGACCCAAGCTACTCCTCACTGATGACGCCCAACAAGGCTGAAACATGTCTGGGGATGCTTGTGGTCTCGTGCAGAAGGGATGTGACCTAGCAGTTCGGGCCGGACTACCCCTTTGGGGGTGGGACTAAGCCTGATTTGAATATGGTCTTTCCCCTTTTGTAATGGCTTGGCAGGTGAAAGAACGATGGTCTGGAGGGTTGCCCAGAGCGATGCCAGAGGTTAAGATTCATTCGAAACCTTCCAGCCATCACCTCTTTTGTTTTGTTATTGTCACCCCGAGTGGGACGGGTATGCCCAGACGTGGGTCCCGTGCCTGCTGGGCCTAGAGACCCAAGCTACTCCTCACTGATGATGCCCAACAAGGCTGAAACATGTCTGGGGATGCTTGTGGTCTCGTGCAGAAGGGATGTGACCTAGCAGTTCGGGCCGGACTACCCCTTTGGGGGTGGGACTAAGCCTGATTTGAATATGGTCTTTCCCCTTTTGTAATGGCTTGGCAGGTGAAAGAACGATGGTCTGGAGGGTTGCCCAGAGCGATGCCAGAGGTTAAGATTCATTCGAAACCTTCCAGCCATCACCTCTTTTGTTTTGTTATTGTCACCCCGAGTGGGACGGGTATGCCCAGACGTGGGTCCCGTGCCTGCTGGGCCTAGAGACCCAAGCTACTCCTCACTGATGACGCCCAACAAGGCTGAAACATGTCTGGGGATGCTTGTGGTCTCGTGCAGAAGGGATGTGACCTAGCAGTTCGGGCCGGACTACCCCTTTGGGGGTGGGACTAAGCCTGATTTGAATATGGTCTTTCCCCTTTTGTAATGGCTTGGCAGGTGAAAGAACGATGGTCTGGAGGGTTGCCCAGAGCGATGCCAGAGGTTAAGATTCATTCGAAACCTTCCAGCCATCACCTCTTTTGTTTTGTTATTGTCACCCCGAGTGGGACGGGTATGCCCAGACGTGGGTCCCGTGCCTGCTGGGCCTAGAGACCCAAGCTACTCCTCACTGATGACGCCCAACAAGGCTGAAACATGTCTGGGGATGCTTGTGGTCTCGTGCAGAAGGGATGTGACCTAGCAGTTCGGGCCGGACTACCCCTTTGGGGGTGGGACTAAGCCTGATTTGAATATGGTCTTTCCCCTTTTGTAATGGCTTGGCAGGTGAAAGAACGATGGTCTGGAGGGTTGCCCAGAGCGATGCCAGAGGTTAAGATTCATTCGAAACCTTCCAGCCATCACCTCTTTTGTTTTGTTATTGTCACCCCGAGTGGGACGGGTATGCCCAGACGTGGGTCCCGTGCCTGCTGGGCCTAGAGACCCAAGCTACTCCTCACTGATGACGCCCAACAAGGCTGAAACATGTCTGGGGATGCTTGTGGTCTCGTGCAGAAGGGATGTGACCTAGCAGTTCGGGCCGGACTACCCCTTTGGGGGTGGGACTAAGCCTGATTTGAATATGGTCTTTCCCCTTTTGTAATGGCTTGGCAGGTGAAAGAACGATGGTCTGGAGGGTTGCCCAGAGCGATGCCAGAGGTTAAGATTCATTCGAAACCTTCCAGCCATCACCTCTTTTGTTTTGTTATTGTCACCCCGAGTGGGACGGGTATGCCCAGACGTGGGTCCCGTGCCTGCTGGGCCTAGAGACCCAAGCTACTCCTCACTAATGACGCCCAACAAGGCTGAAACATGTCTGGGGATGCTTGTGGTCTCGTGCAGAAGGGATGTGACCTAGCAGTTCGGGCCGGACTACCCCTTTGGGGGTGGGACTAAGCCTGATTTGAATATGGTCTTTCCCCTTTTGTAATGGCTTGGCAGGTGAAAGAACGATGGTCTGGAGGGTTGCCCAGAGCGATGCCAGAGGTTAAGATTCATTCGAAACCTTCCAGCCATCACCTCTTTTGTTTTGTTATGTGTGGTCTTGGACCCTGCAACGATGACCATTTCCCTATCATGGTCTGACACATACTGAACAAGTGCATTCAGTTCGGCGTCTGTGAAGCTGGGCTTCCTTGATTGGCCGGACTGTGCAGCGGTGCCTGGGGCATCAGCCTGTGCCGGACGTGCACTCTTCCTCTTCCGCTTGGAAGGGGGTGGGGATCCAGAGTGTCCTACGCCGCTGTGGACACTAGGGGCAGGAGCCGTGGTGGACTCAGTACTGGGTGTGTGGGATTGCACACTCAGCATGGGAGTAGGTGCAGGCATTGGGGGTAGAGGGATAGGGTCAGGCCTGATCTGAGGTGCATGAACTAGGACCGACACAGTCTTGGCAGGGTGTATGAGAGGTGGGGTGGATGGAGCCACACCCTGCCCACGGGGGGCAGCAGATGACCTATCTGGCATAGATGCGCGTGTCCTGATGACACCAATGTGCACCGGTGCACGTGCAGTGGACCTGCTGACCTGGATGTCAGCGATGGAGTCACCCTCGGACAGGTCTGGTGCCACAATGGGCTGGTCCTACAAGGGCTGATCAGGGTTGGTATCAGCCACATGACCCTCAACCTGGGGGGGGGGAGGGGGGGGGCATGGGTGTCCCCGACTGGTCCTCCAGACTGGGGGGGACAGGGGCACCCTGCAAGTCACAACCACGTCCCCTAGTGGATCCTCCACGGCCACCACGTGTGGCTCGGCCACCTTTGCCACCCTTACGGCTTGCACGCCTCCCAACCATGGCACTGATGTTATTGTGCGTATGGGAGTGGGTGTGCACAATTGTCCTGGGCAATTGGGTGTCAAAGGGGTTGGGTACCAGATGGTATTCGTACCCTAGTGCAGTGGCAAGGCTATATGACACCCCTGGGGAAAGATGACGGGTCACGCAACGCACAGGCACCCCAAAAAAGTTAAGGAACGTGCACGATACCCCTCCTAGACCACTTGTGCGTATAAAAAACCCTGCACTACGCTGTGGCATCCAGTAACACAAGAATGAACGTATGCGTGTCACACGCAGCCTAGATTGACCTCTGAAGAGGTACGTGACACACGGGGCAAGCACAGATGATACATGCGTGCGCAACTCACCGTCTGCCAGGGAGAAATGCGTCAAAAAGACGCGCGTGTGCGCGTTGGCAACACCCCAGCCAAAAGAAGAATGGGACGCTGTCTGAGGAGACAGGACAACAGTAGAAGGGAACGCTGTGTGAGGAAACAGGCCCAGGAAAAAGAGCAAAAGAGAAAAAGCTGTCAGAGGTAACAGGGAGTACGACCTTTGAACGCCGTGAAGTAAATCGCGTGTCAACTGACAAGAAGTACAGAATACACCAACTCGCTCTCCACGAAAAGCACGTACAAGGAAATGGCGTTCTACATGTACCTTTTATGCAGGCCCACAGGTCCTGCGTCACTTCCGCGTGTAGGCGCTGAAGGGCCAGCCTCCAATCACACGCATTGACACTGGCTTGTGTTTCTTTCACGTGGGTTGGGAAACACCCGTGCGTCATAGGCGCGCTTACGCGCCTGGCCCTTTGGACCAATGAGATCGCGTACGCGTGCTGACGCGCTCGCGCGCGAGGTTTATTTTTTCACGCGGGTTGGGAAACGGCCGTGCGTTATAGACGCGCTTACGCGCCTGGCCCTTTGGACCAATCACGCGGGTTGGGAAACGGCCGTGCGTTATAGACGCGCTTACGCGCCTGGCCCTTTGGACCAATGAGATCGCGTACGCGTGCTGATGCGCTCGCGCGGGAGGTTTATTTTTTCACGCGGGTTGGGAAACGGCCGTGCGTTATAGACGCGCTTACGCGCCTGGCCCTTTGGACCAATCACGCGGGTTGGGAAACGGCCGTGCATTATAGACGCGCTTACGCGCCTGGCCCTTTGGACCAATGAAATCGCGTACGCGTGCTGACGTGCTTACGCGCTCAGGGCCTTTCCTCGGATTCCACGCAGACGTGCATGATTTTCACGTGCCAATTCACTCCGTATCAAGCTGGCCACGCGTTCACACACGGAAGACCACGCTCCTGCCCAGAAGGCCGAGTTACTGCCCCCCAGTGCCCCGAGCAGCCTCCCACGTGCCATCTGCTGCTGCCTGCCTGCCTGCTGCCACCGTGCCCTGCCATTTGGTGCCTGCACATCAGCCATCTGCAGGCGTACAGTTGCTGTGTCCACCCCTGCTGGAACTGAAGACTCCCGACTGGAAGAACACCACTCCACAGCCCAGCCCCAGGACCAAGTTGCCCACCCACTCCTGCCTCTGGGGTTGCCATGTCGGGCACTGAAACATCTGGCACCACTGGCAACCCCCAGCCAGAGAGGCAGAGGGGCCCCAGCTTCAGTGTCACCGAGGTTGGGGTCCTGGTGGAGCGAGTCCTGGGGCAGTATGATGCCCTCTTCGGAAGTAGCCGCGCCAACTATGAAGGACGGATCTGGGACGACATCGTGACTGCCATCAACGCGGAGGGGGTGGCAGTCCGCGACAACCCACATGTCAGGAAGCGTTGGGAGGACTGCAGGTCCAGGACCCTCTCAAAGGCCCGGCGCCTCGTGGAGGGGGGCCGGGGCCACATGAGTTCGATCCAAATGAGGGTCCTGGCACGCATACACCCAGCGCTCCACTCCCAGGTCCTTGAGAGGGAGACCCGTCTGGAGTTGAGCGGTAAGTGTGCAAGCATTGCTGTGTGAGACAGTGCATGTTGCAGTGTGCTGGTTGTGTGATGCTGTATGTGTGGAATGGGCCTTGTAGGCATGTATGTGTGCAGTGTTGTCATGGCGATGCATGTGCGACCAGTAATTTGTGGATCACATGGTTGTTGTATGTGTTGCTATGCAACCTGAGGAGGCCTATGCAGATTGGACACATGTGAGCATGCAAGTGTATGTTCGTGGACATGGGTGTGGGTGAGGGATGGATGCTGATGCCAGGTACATGTATGGTGTCGAGGTCGGTGTGCTTGACCTGCATGTCTGTGACTTTTGAATGGCATGGATGCATGACACATGTCTGTGACACTGTACAGATTCACTGATGCTGCCTAATCATCCTTGTATCCACTGTGTTTGTGATGTACGAGGCCACATGGATGTGACAGAGGTGAAGTGTGTGCGTGTGATTTGCATGACCAATGATGCATGTGAGTTCCATGACATCGTACTTTAGAAGAGTGCAGTGGACATGTATGTTGAAGTGCATGCCATGGACCATGGGTGTTGCGTGTGTGTATTGCCTGACCCATGTGTTGTGGAGGGACATGATAGAAGTGTACTTTACCATTGCCAGTCATCTGATATTGCTTCCTGTGTAGGGGACCATTGTACAGTGCCCTGATGCTTGTGTTCTATGTCTCCCTCTATGCAGCGGCTAGTGATGGAGAGGGCGGAGACGGCGCTGTGGAGGTAGACGGCGGGGATGCCCCCACGGCTGCGGTGGAAGGGGTGGGTGAGCCCCCACAGGGGCCAGCTACAGCGGAAGAGGGCAAGGAGCCATCCAGGTTGGTGGTTTCTACAGAGGAGGAGGCGGCCGAGACTGAGGCACACCTGAGGCCTGGTGGGGGCATCCCTGCTGGTGCAAGTGGTGCAGTCCAGGGCCAGGGGCAGGAGGCAGCACAGGTCGCCGTGGAGGTGCCTGTGCATGTCGCTGTCCCTGACCCTGTGAGTGCACCACCATGCACCAGCATGGATGCCCCGTCCCAGGCCCGTCCGCAGGTGGAGGGGGTGTCTATGTCATCTGACTCCCCTCCACCTGCGGACGAGGGGACCCGTGGGCGCATGGAAAAGGTCCTGATTGGGGTCGCGTTGCGCACGGGGGTCATTCGTGATGACGTGCGTGCTTCCCGGGAGGAGCACGCACATCATCACGAAGAGCACCGTGCCGACGTGGCCCAGTTGGGATCTGCCATTGGCGCGGGTTTTCTGCAGGTGATGGCCAATGTGTCGGGCATTTCCTCCTCTGTGAAAAGTATGCGCCGGTCGTTCTCCTTGCCGTCTTCCGGCCCAGTTGACACCAGGGCCCCCTGTGGACCTGCCCCGACCAATGCAGCCGGCTCAGTGGGGATCCCATCCCTGCCACAGTCGGGAGTCGGTGGTCCAGCTGGTGTGGACACCATGGCAACTGGACCCCTGCAGGTGGAGGATGTGCCGGCATCATCAGGCAGGGCACGTGCACGACGGCGTCGGTGGATACCATCAGCCTGGATGCCGTCGTGCTGGCAGAGGCAGTGGCTGCAGAGGCAGCGGCAGCGACGTGGGAGGCGTCATGGCTCGGGGCCATCAACATCGGAGGGGCAGCCATCGGCTGGAGGGCAGGAGGACCCTGGACAGAATGTGTCTTCCGTGTGGCAGCGGTTAGGCCACGCAATCGATGCGGAGAGGCGGCGGGCAGAAGAGGGGCGGCTCGCTATGGTCAGGGCAGTGGACTCCATGCAGAGGGCCCTGAGGCGTGCCGAGTGCCTCGAGGAGATCCGCAGGGGCTTGGAGGTGGACACTGCGTCAGCCCTGCGGGCCCTCGGGGCCATTGAGGATGAACACCTCGGGGAGATAGAAAGGGAGTTCCATGATGCCCTGGCCCATAACATCTCTCAGTGAGCCGCAGGACTGGCCCGCCGCCTTTGTATATAGTTATGTAGATAGTAGGTTTCCTTTATTTTTATTTATTATTTGGGTTGATTGGACAATGGCCCACGTTTTTTGTATATAGTTAGCATTAGTTAGGTTTTGGGTAGGTTTCATTTTATGGTTTTTAGGGATATTGGACCCAGACAATCATCTTTGTACATAGTTTGTGGATATTTTCAATTTTATTATTTGGACCATGGGGCAATGTGTTTGTTTTTGATTTCCATTTTGATTGACTTTGCACCCGTTCTTTTGGATTTCACCTTTCATTAGATTTTTTTTGTTTTTTACCTGTTACTTTGTGTATTCATTTAGGTGTTTCTTTTTTTTTCCTTCTTACATTTTAATACATTGTTCTTTTGATTCTATTGTGTGGACTTCTCTCATTGGTTTGTTGACTGTCACAATCTGGGTTTTCACAGTCATGTGTTGCCATTGTGTGAGTCTGACGGACTTGGACTCATGCGCATACTGCTCATTGGTTATGTATCATGTAATGGGTATTTGATTTTTGAATGGATGTGTACCTTGGATGTGTGTATGGACTGGGGTGACATGGGGTGGGATGTGGTTGCCCATGGGATCCTGGGATCTGTATTGTGATTTCCTATTGGCAGGGGAACATCTGTGTGGGCCTGGTGGAGGGTGCCCCACAGTGCTGGGGGGTGGGTGTGGTGGGAGGCATGAGTGGGACATAAGTGGGGGCCTGCTGGCAGGTGCCCCACAGTGCTGGGGGGTGGGTGTGGTGGGAGGCATGAGTGGGACATAAGTGGGGGCCTGCTGGCAGGTGCCCCACAGTGCTGGGGGGTGGGGGTGGTGGGAGGCATGAGTGGGACATAAGTGGGGGCCTGCTGGCAGGTGCCCCACAGTGCTGGGGGTGGGTGTGGTGGGAGACATGAGTGGGACATAAGTGGGGGCCTGCTGGCAGGTGCCACACAGTGCTGGGGGGTGGGGGTGGTGGGAGGCATGAGTGGGACATAAGTGGGGGCCTGCTGGCAGGTGCCCCACAGTGCTGGGGGGTGGGTGTGGTGGGAGACATGAGTGGGACATAAGTGGGGGCCTGCTGGCAGGTGCCCCACAGTGCTGGGGGGTGGGGGTGGTGGGAGGCATGAGTGGGACATAAGTGGGGGCCTGCTGGCAGGTGCCCCACAGTGCTGGGGGGTGGGGGTGGTGGGAGGCATGAGTGGGACATGGGTGGGGGCCTGGTGGAGGGTGCCCCATGACTGCTGGGGGGTGGGGGTGGTGGGAGACATGGGTGGGGGCCTGGTGGAGGGTGCCCCATGACTGCTGGGGGGTGGGAGTCATGAGCAGGTGTGCAGGGTAATCCCCTGTGGTGTGGACTGCATGCAGGGGACGTGGAGGCTGTACAGGGAAGACCTGTGAAGACCCAACGATCGGAGTAGCGTGTTCAACTATCCACGCCCCCCTGAAATGGACGTAGCCTGGGATTTCGCGTGTGAAACTTCCCCGCGCACCCCTGTAATGGACGTACCCTGGCTTTTCGCGTGGGACTTCCCGCGCACCCCTGCAATTCCCGTAGCCTAGCTTTTCGCGTGTGAAACTTCCCGCGCACCCCTGTAATGGACGTACCCTGGCTTTTCGCGTGTGAAACTTCCCGCGCACCCCTGAAATGGACGTAGCCTGGGATTTCGCGTGTGAAACGTTCCCGCGCACCCCTGAAATGGAAGTAGCCTGGGATTTCGCGTGTGAAACTTCCCTGCGCACCCCTGTAATGGACGTACCCTGGCTTTTCGCGTGTGGGACTTCCCGCGCACCCCTGCAATTCCCGTAGCCTAGCTTTTCGCGTGTGAAACTTCACGCGCACCCCTGTAATGGACGTACCCTGGCTTTTCGCGTGTGGGACTTCCCGCGCACCCCTGGAATTCCCGTAGCCTAGCTTTTCGCGTGTGAAACTTCACGCGCACCCCTGTAATGGACGTACCCTGGCTTTTCGCGTGTGGGACTTCCCGCGCACCCCTGGAATTCCCGTAGCCTAGCTTTTCGCGTGTGAAACTTCCCGCGCACCCCTGTAATGGACGTACCCTGGCTTTTCGCGTGTGAAACTTCCCGCGCACCCCTGAAATGGACGTAGCCTGGGATTTCGCATGTGAAACGTTCCCGCGCACCCCTGAAATGGAAGTAGCCTGGGATTTCGCGTGTGAAACTTCCCCGCGCACCCCTGTAATGGACGTACCCTGGCTTTTCGCGTGTGGGACTTCCCGCGCACCCCTGCAATTCCCGTAGCCTAGCTTTTCACGTGTGAAACTTCACGCGCACCCCTGTAATGGACGTACCCTGGCTTTTCGCGTGTGGGACTTCCCGCGCACCCCTGGAATTCCCGTAGCCTAGCTTTTCGCGTGTGAAACTTCCCGCGCACCCCTGTAATGGACGTACCCTGGCTTTTCGCGTGTGAAACTTCCCGCGCACCCCTGAAATGGACGTAGCCTGGGATTTCGCGTGTGAAACGTTCCCGCGCACCCCTGAAATGGAAGTAGCCTGGGATTTCGCGTGTGAAACTTCCCCGCGCACCCCTGTAATGGACGTACCCTGGCTTTTCGCGTGTGGGACTTCCCGCGCACCCCTGCAATTCCCGTAGCCTAGCTTTTCGCGTGTGAAACTTCACGCGCACCCCTGTAATGGACGTACCCTGGCTTTTCGCGTGTGGGACTTCCCGCGCACCCCTGGAATTCCCGTAGCCTAGCTTTTCGCGTGTGAAACTTCCCGCGAACCCCTGTAATGGACGTACCCTGGCTTTTCGCGTGTGGGACTTCCCGCGCACCCCTGCAATTCCCGTAGCCTAGCTTTTCGCGTGTGAAACTTCACGCGCACCCCTGTAATGGACGTACCCTGGCTTTTCGCGTGTGGGACTTCCCGCGCACCCCTGTAATGGACGTACCATGGCTTTTCGCGTGTGAAACTTCCCGCGCACCCCTGTAATGGACGTACCCTGGCTTTTCGCGTGTGGGACTTCCCGCGCACCCCTGGAATTCCCGTAGCCTAGCTTTTCGCGTGTGAAACTTCCCGCGAACCCCTGTAATGGACGTACCCTGGCTTTTCGCGTGTGGGACTTCCCGCGCACCCCTGCAATTCCCGTAGCCTAGCTTTTCGCGTGTGAAACTTCACGCGCACCCCTGTAATGGACGTACCCTGGCTTTTCGCGTGTGGGACTTCCCGCGCACCCCTGTAATGGACGTACCATGGCTTTTCGCGTGTGAAACTTCCCGCGCACCCCTGTAATGGACGTACCCTGGCTTTTCGCGTGTGAAACTTCCCGCGCACCCCTGAAATGGACGTAGCCTGGGATTTCGCGTGTGAAACGTTCCCGCGCACCCCTGAAATGGAAGTAGCCTGGGATTTCGCGTGTGAAACTTCCCCGCGCACCCCTGTAATGGACGTACCCTGGCTTTTCGCGTGTGGGACTTCCCGCGCACCCCTGGAATTCCCGTAGCCTAGCTTTTCGCGTGTGAAACTTCCCGCGAACCCCTGTAATGGACGTACCCTGGCTTTTCGCGTGTGGGACTTCCCGCGCACCCCTGCAATTCCCGTAGCCTAGCTTTTCGCGTGTGAAACTTCACGCGCACCCCTGTAATGGACGTACCCTGGCTTTTCGCGTGTGGGACTTCCCGCGCACCCCTGGAATTCCCGTAGCCTAGCTTTTCGCGTGTGAAACTTCCCGCGCACCCCTGTAATGGACGTACCCTGGCTTTTCGCGTGTGAAACTTCCCGCGCACCCCTGAAATGGACGTAGCCTGGGATTTGACGTGTGAAACTTCCCGCGCACCCTTGAAAATCGCATGGGCCGCTTGCCGTGATGGTCCAGGGTTAGCGCAGCCCCTTGCGCTGGTTTGTGATTTTTATGAGATTTCCCAGCGCAAGGGGCGTTCCTGGGGGCGTAACTGGCGCTGCAGCGAGTCGCTGCGCCACTGTGCGCCACGGCTGCCTGGGGAAGCTAAAATCCATGAATACGCTGTGCGCCGGATTCGGTTTTGGCGCACGCGGCTGGCGCAGACTATCGCACGCGGACGCTGTGCGCCAGCCGCGTGCGCTACTTGTGCGCTGAATTCTATGAATTACAAGTCTCAAGAGGGATAAGGGTGACTGAAAGACCTCAATGAGCACACAAAGCAAGGACACTTACAAATTACTCCAGACGGATGTTATATTAAAAATATAGACACATTTATTACAAGGCTTTTGTAACATCGACCATAGCAAAGAATCACAATAATACTAAAGTACACCAAACACATCACAATCAATACAATATATATACAAGACCGAGGGGTCTAAGGAGTTAGGAGCACGTAATATGTAGACCACCTAGATGGGGAGGAAAACAGGCAGTGCAAGTAATCATTAGACCCAGTTGGACATCTGAAATACACCTAACTAGGAGGAAGTCTGAGCCCTACGAAGAGAGGAGTCTTATGCTCAAAAGTACCTGTACTGACTGTCTTAAGGGCATGTCAGTTTCCCCATAAGAATTGAGCGAAAGCCCAGAGGAGTGCGGCGGAAGGCTGCGCTTCTTTGCCAATGTCTAGATCAGGGTGTAAAACAGCAGCAAAACGTGTGGGGGTTGCCACATGGAGGGAAAATTACATACAATATGAAATCTTTCCTAACACATGGCGAATAACATTATTCCGAGGGATAGTGATGGTATTAGAAAACGCTGATAGTAAGTCTGGGTATTCAATTGTAAAGTGCCCTGAGATGTAATGATCTATATCTGACTGGAGTGTGGCCAGATTACGTGGATTCCATCATATCCTGGATCTCGAGGTATTGGTGACCATGGCCTGATGGCCTACATTAGGTCTTTGGATTGGAAAATTCCAAAGAATGGCTAGTGATAGAAGTCTATGATCACTTTCCTCTTGATCGGAAACCAGCAGTGTTTGTATGCTCTGTAGTATTGGCGCTTCTACATAGATATAATTAATGGTGCTTCTGCTCTTGCCTCTGTGCCAGGTGTGTTGCGGGGATAGATCACCAGGAACAGCCCCATTGACCATGTAAAAGTTTCAATCTTGCATGAAGGAAATCCATGTATGCACCTCTTTAGTTGCTCTATCTGTGTGCCAGCAATCAAGATTGAGGTCACCCATAATGATGGTATGTGTAATGAGTGCACATTTGTGAATCTTGTCAAGAAGTCGGGCTAAACCATGATAGAATGTAACATCAGCCATTGCTACTGGATTACGATATATGTTCAGTAGTGCAATGGCATTGTTTGAACATGATATTTTAACCAACTGGATTTAAGCACTCTCAGAGTCCAATGGTGATATCGTCAGGCCTGAGGCCGTACTAACTGCCACCACTAAACCAGATGACGGTCTGCCTCTGCCAAGCACAGCTGGCAATAGAACAACATCATAATTGTCCCACACTGGCATGACTGATAGCCATGTATCTTGCATTGCAATGATGTGATAGAGGCCAGAAAATCTTTTGATCGAAGATTGCAACTGGGAATGGCCTCTTGTATTCCAACATGCAATATTCAACACAGCAAGGGAATGTCGGGGTGGTGGTTAATTGTATGTGTAGTCTGGGGCAGACGATGAACCCTCTACTGCAGCCTGTGTGCTTAAATAAATGTTGGGTTTGGAGAAAACATGTTGTGGTCCGGCTGCTATACGATTAGGGTCTTGTTCGATTAAGAAACCCATCTTAAACAAAAGCATTTTAGCTTGCCAAATGGTGTTCATGACCACGCCAGATGTTATCCATAGCCGCACCATTGAGCATGATGACTCAGAGATAAATTCAATTTGGTCAATGTCACTCGAAGCAACATCCTCTAGTTCCACCACATCACTGACAATATTCAGGACGCTGCGCCTATTAAGGTCATACGATGGAAACTGGCCATCTGTACACTTCATCATGAGTATGGCATGGCGAATTCACAAGATCTGCATTCACAAGATGTGCATATCTAGATGAATTATTGCACACAAACCTATTAGACACAGTTTCCAGATGACAACGATCTATGCTGACACCCTCCCCCTGTCTCATGGGGTAGTCAGTGGCCCTCGCCAAAACAAATGATGGGGCAGAAGAAACAAGGGTGGGGAGCACAGCACTAGCACTCGCTGCAAGTTGGCCCAATGGTTTTTGAGCAGAATTTCCAATTTGAGGGTCCAGTTTTTGAACCTCAGAATTGGCAGGTCGTGCTGCAAGGTAAAGATCCACCATTTGATGTAGACCTTTGATTGCCATTTGAGTTTCAACTTCACCAATCAGGGCTGAGGGGGCCACAGGTAAAGGAGACTGCTTTCTTAGAAGAGTTTATAGGGGCAGCCTGTTTGTCTACCTTATCCCCTTCCTGGATGGAATGTATAAGATTGTTCAACGGTGAATAAGATATGGGAGATTCGTCCTTCTCTGATCGAGGTACTGCCACCATGGCCTGATGTTGAAGATTATTGGGCACATTCCATGCAGAGAGACCCATGATGTTTTGGCCAACTGTCTTGTTTTGGGGCTTGGATGATTGGTCGAGTGCTCAGGACGCTGCGCCTATTAAGGTCATACGATGGAAACTGGCCATCTGTACACTTCATCATGAGTATGGCATGGCGAATTCACAAGATCTGCATTCACAAGATGTGCATATCTAGATGAATTATTGCACACAAACCTATTAGACACAGTTTCCGGATGACAACGATCTATGCTGACACCCTCCCCCTGTCTCATGGGGTAGTCAGTGGCCCTCGCCAAAACAAATGATGGGGCAGAAGAAACAAGGGTGGGGAGCACAGCACTAGCACTCGCTGCAAGTTGGCCCAATGGTTTTTGAGCAGAATTTCCAATTTGAGGGACCAGTTTTTGCACCTCAGAATTGGCAGGTCGTGCTGCAAGGTAAAGATCCACCATTTGATGTAGACCTTTGATTGCCATTTGAGTTTCAACTTCACCAATCAGGGCTGAGGGGGCCACAGGTAAAGTAGACTGCTTTCTTAGAAGAGTTTATAGGGGCAGCCTGTTTGTCTACCTTATCCCCTTCCTGGATGGAATGTATAAGATTGTTCAACAGTGAATAAGATATGGGAGATTCGTCCTTCTCTGATCGAGGTACTGCCACCATGGCCTGATGTTGAAGGTTATTGGGCACATTCCATGCAGAGAGACCCATGATGTTTTGGCCAACTGTCTTGTTTTGGGGCTTGGATGATTGGTCGAGTGCTTGAAAAAATGCATTCATCCTGCCTCTTAGAGGTTTTGTGGCAGCCATGTTTTTAGTTTTCTTTATAAATGTGCGCTGGCCTTTTGCTGCGTGCTTAGTATGTTGATGTTTTTGTTTTGAGCCTCCTACAACACCTCTGGTGTGCTGTTGCAGAGAGCTCACCGCCCCCAGGGAAGGAACTGTAGCTATCCTAGGCAAGGATGGTGAAGGTGGAACAGAAATCCATGACTGATCTCCTCTAAGGGGGTCTATTGACATTGGATTTTGTGTAATGGGGCAAATTATGCCCGGAATGACTGGTAGGTGAGGGATGGGCATAGATAGTAAGTCTTGAGAGGCTCCTGCTACAGAAGCCAGAGGCTGATGAGTAGGTATCTCTAGTTTAGTGGAACCAGTGATCGGCAATTTAGACATTGTGGGCACTTGAGTCGTGTTTATATAGCACAAGGATTGGTTACCTTTTAACCACATAGCAAACTTTTCATACAAACTACTAAGGTGGAGGAGTTGGCTATCTAAGTTTTCATATAATTTCACAAGGCTCACAAGGGTGGTATTGATAGCCATTAATTCTGGTTGCAGCATAGACAAATGTTGTGGGACGGGGTCTCTGAAAGGAGATTGCGGTGGTCTTGGTGTTGGATGGATAAATGAGTCCACCAATGATTGGATTTGTTCCATAGATGAATTCAAAGTAACAACCTCAGAACTACATGAACGGCCCTCCTCAACAATCGAAACGGGTGATTCGCACTCAATAGCATATATAGAAATGCCAGACGTGTCATGTGTGAGCATAGGAAATGCAATTGGAGAGAGAGAACAGAAAGGAACTACCTCAGGGACATTACCCTTTACTGAGGCCAGAATCATGTGATCAGATAGTGGATGTAAATTTGGCCTCTCACCAGGCGTTCTTGTTAACCTACATGAGACATTAGCTATAGAGGACACATGAGGTTTGGTGGATGCTTCAAAATGAAACGCAGACACTTGCGGAGGAGCACACGGTGTTGGGGCACACAAGAGCGCCCTTATCGGGGTGATTGTAAGAGCAGATTGAAACAATTGAGGAGTAATTGGTGGAATGGCTACGACATTGTCATCCTATATATGCAATAGCCTATTCAAAGGAGGGCCCGGCATATTTGATTTTAAGGATACTTCTATGGGTGCTTACACGTGTGCGCGCACATTGTGCATGGGGGTGAACAATTTATGGAAGTACGGCTCTGCAGTAGGCAGGCAGTGGGCGGGCCAAACAGCAACTGCAATAGAAAACACACAATCAGCTCGTGAATGTGCCTCTACACATAGAAAACGTAGCAAAAAGCTACTTAGGCACATAGAACACTGGGCACATAGAGCCTTCAAAAGTCACCTTAGCACCTAAATCCAATAAGCCACAAGTCCAGTGATTCGTGCGAGCAGCACACAACAGGAAACCGGCAGGGAGACTCGTGGCAAAGCGGGTACTTCTACCGGTGCTTGCACGTGTGCCTGCGTGCTGTGTGCGGGTGTGCACAATTTATGGAAGTACGGCTCTGCAGTGGGTGTGCAGTGGGCGGGCCAAACAGTAATTTAGCACCAAAGTCCAATAAGCCACAGTCCAGTGATTCGCGCGAGCAGCACACAACAAAAAACCAGCAGGGAGACTATATGGCTTTTCTTCTTGGGAATTCTTATCTCATGCTTTCTTTCTGCCGTTCCTCTCCTCCCTTATTGATGGTAACCTTGGATTGGGTTTCAAGCTACTGCCTGAGCGCTGCATGGATCTGTATTTTTTAACTTCATAATTTGGAGTACTTGTGAAGCCATGAGGCCTTAGCTTTAATTTAGGAGAATGGCGTGGATTCTATTTTGAAAAAGATGGCTGCCCATTACTGTTGTGTTTCTATGTTAGTGAGCTACATTCACGTGTCATTCATGTTGCATTCAGCTTATATATTTTTTTATGTTAGTATTCTTCATGTCTTATGGATGATATTTTAATATTTTTCATGTATAAATGCATGTGTTACCTAGTGTTCTCGTTCTTCATGTTGAGGGCACATTTGCTACATGTCTAATGCATGCACGGGTATTGTCACAATGTTAGTTTGGCTACTCTTGCCTAGCTTAGATCGTGTCCATTTCCTTCTGTACATGGCTGGGATAAGGGCAGTTTGACTATCTTAGTAACACTTATCACCTGTGCAGTATTGAGCTGGGGGAGGGAGCAGAAGCGATGGGTGATGTATTCATCTGTATCTCAACATTCCCCCCTCTGGTTGAGTCCTCAACAACACTCTTCCTTCTGCTCTACCCCACATAGGGCTCTTTGGGTATCCATATCTTAGTCACCCGCCTCAAGCAGTCTCTATGTCTGACATGTTCGTACACACTCCAGGTCACATAGCAGCATTCCCCTTTGGAATCACAATATACCCAGTGCTCGGTGTAATTGTGAGGGTCCTGAGGACAAATACATGTTGATCCTGGAGGGGCGATAGGGATTTCCATTGCTTGTGCACGGGGCAGGTCATCTGTTTGAGTATACTCAGCATATGAGTATTCCAAATTTATTATTATTTTCATTCCTACTGCCTTTTTGGCAGTCTTTTTTGCAATGGCTTATGGTAATTCTTAGAACACAGAAGGCAAATAGTACTAGTACTAAAATGTCCATCAGTACTTTGATTGCATTAGCCATCCAGGTGGGAATCCATGAGAACAGGCAATTAAACCAGTCCTCATCAACAATATCATCTACCTTCTCTGCCATTCATTGTATTTCTGTTAAGGTGGCTATGGCATCTGTGTGGGTCCCATTCTCCTCATCGTGGTGGGTGGGTATGTGCAGCAAAAAGGCTTCATTGTTTCCCACACACCTCCCTCTATGGCCGTTATCAGATTGACAACATACCTTTTCTGGAGGGTCATGAGTCTTATTGCCTTCATCTCTTCTCTTATGACATTAAAGCCTTTTACTGTTTTGTTTATTGTCTTGGTGGCACGGTTTGAATTGTTGATACCGGCCGATAGTACTTTGCTGCTCTGTGCCCCGTGGTATAATAAAGGGATTGTTTGGACTTTGAACCTGTGAAGAAGAAAATAGGAGTCTTCATTTAACTGTGATGCTGGCATAGCAGTAATACAGATGCCAGTGTTGACTTTGGCCTTTTGAGGCCATTACATACTTTCAGAAGTTCTACTAAGGCGGATTGGAAATTGATTTTCTACATATCGGGCGATTCCATGCCCAGTGAACAGCATTGGGTATCCTATCACTTGGTTTTACGCTGTGGCGATCAACATACCCACCTATCAAAAATCTTGCAAGTGTGCAGTGGATAGCCCCTAATGAATGCCCTACTAACTGTTTGATAGGGACAGAAACATGTTGGCCTGATTATTGTTGTAGAGACTGGGTATGTGGGGGCACACTCTCACACACGTTTGTAGGTTCAATATAAAACAATGTATGAATTCAGTAAAGGTAAGATATCAATTCAAGGTGCTACCAGTTAGTAGGGCGCTACCTCTACTAGATAAATGAGTAGGTAAGTGGTGCAACATCAAATCACGTTGAACAGACTGGGGCACAGCAATAGGCAAAATAATATTGGTAATTAGTTCACTACATTCAAGAGTATCTGCTCAATTATTTGTTAGATTTGCAAAAAATAATAATAATAAACTTCCAAATCTTCAATCTGTGTATTTGTATGTCTTTCAAGTGCATATTTCATAAAGCAATTCAAAATCAAAAAAGGTCAAAGAAAAATTGCATAGTGCAGGTATGTTCATTTTTCATTTCACATTTCAAAGGTAAAAATGTGTTAATATTCACAATACATATCTTGTTCACATATTCCATTCATATGTTCCAAACTGTTAGTTGTTGTAATCCAATAATCTTGATAGGTATTAGTTGTTATTCTCTTGAGATGGGCAGATAGTATGACCTCCTATCATAAAACTACGCGTTTCGGGCGTGACTCGCCCTTCTTCAGGTTTGGGAAAATTGGATGTGTGTTCTCATTCTCTGTAAAACATAAATTGTGTATCTCAATTACTAATCTCAATGTCAGAATTGGTGAAAAGTATTCCTAGTATGTCTCAATTCAAATGAACTAACCTTAAAACTTCTCTCATGGTGAAAGCTTTCAGCCCATATAGGTAAGACTTGGTTTGATTGCTGTGGAGTAATAATAGAATCAAATGTCACTTGAATGTTCCCTTTTTGAGGAAGATCGGTGGTGAGCAGAGGGAAAAGACGCTGTTGTAAGTGCTGGGTCCCCCTGCGCACCGCCTGAATTATATAATTTGAGTGATTGTCACTGACTACAGAACAAGAAAGGCTGTAAACTCATCAATCTGAGAGTTTTTCTTGTGTAAACTAATGCGTGGTGAATCAGGTAGTGGGTTCACTACAGTGGATATACACCTGTAAAATGAATGTAACGATCATTTTAGATGCTGAGCACCTAGTTTTCCTATTCTGTCATATGGTTCATGCAATGGATGTCACTGTGGCCGTACCTGGTTTAAATTATAGGTGTCTTTCACGAGTCTGAGCTTGTTTCTCTAAGGACACTTCCGGCTGTCATGCCGAATAGCATACTGGCTGTCACTGTTATTTTCCCAGTCGGAATCTTCGTTATCCTAAGAGATATGAGATGGCTATTATTTTGCACAGGGCTTTTTATGAGGGGAAATCACGATAAAACCTAAAAGGAGCTTACCTTAAGAGGTACGGAGGCTGCTTTTCTTTCCACGGGCTCTGCAGCTCTATCTGATGCCGGCTGCTGCGGTGCAGACGAAAGCGTCGCATAGCAGCCAGTCGGTGTCATGACTTCTAAGGCTAGTAGGAATCAAATATGTGCTAACTCGGCCGCCATCTTGGGTGGACCAAATTGGGGAAAACGCAAGTCCTTCACTCGTGAGAGATGTGTTAATAGCTATACAGAGTGTAAATTCACAAGACACTTGATCGTGTAAGATGTGCCTAATATTTTAACTAAAATTAAGGATATAATTATCACTAACTCGGATGAGTCCTAATAATTAAACAAAACATCTTGGTTGTATATCCCTATTAGGCGGCTTCTATCCTGGTTACTTGCTGACTTTTTGCGTGAAAAATGCGAGCAATTTGTGGATCCTACTAAACGTATCCTTAATCGCGGTTTTGCTGTGATTCTAATAAAACATCTCAGTTACATCAACATCTTCTACATTTCACGAAATGCACAGTGTCAATCCATACATAGTATCCTTTTGGACATTGGCTGCTTTTATCACTTATATGACAATTCAGTCAGTATTTAATTCTTCATACATTCGTGGATCAATCACTTGTTCAATGATTTTTCTAAAATAACAACAAGTTATATGTCCAACTTTACACTGCCTTCCCCTTTATGCTACTGGTGCCATCCCTCCTGCTTCTATATAGACTGCCAATCCTCCCTCATATTGCCCCTTCCTTTCCTTCATCTGGAAGAGTATGCTTCTTAAGAATCTCATCTAATTCCTTGCAGAGTCTTTCTAAGCTTCTCTCTCTTTCTCTCTGTTCTTGTCTTCTGTTTTTCTGTCTGTCTCGGAGTGTACTCCCCTTAATAATATCATCAATTTCTTTTCGTTGCCTTTCCCTACTTGTATCCATACCTGTTGTCTCGCCCTTTCCTTTTCTTCCTCTCTTTTGCTTTTTCTTTCCCCTCCTCATTTCTTTGTTTCACATTATTTGCTTTCTTCTTCTTGTCTCTTCTCCCTTTTTCTGTCTGCCTCTTGCTTCCTGTGATGAATCAGCCATGATTCCTCCCAAAATCCAGGCCTGGGACCCTTCTCATGTGGCCGGGGGAAGGCAGATGCTTCCTGATCCTGACCCTGGGGGTGATGTCCTGCAGGAGGATCACATGGGCGGAGAAACAGGTCAGGGGGAATGTGAAACCCCTTCTGTAATTTTCCCTGAAACCGCAATCTTTTTATGGCCTATTGTAAAGTGGAAATAGTTGGAAAACAAACTGTATTCAAGGACTTCAAGTCCCATAATTCCCCTAGTACTGAGACAAGGAAAAGGAAGCTAGAGGAACAAAGATGCAGACGTGGTCAGCTATTTGATAATAATGACCCACACTTGAGGGAGATTGAGCGGCTTAAAAGGTCCCCTCACGTGCAGGTAAACGGGAAGCAGAGGAAGCAAGACTGGAGAACTCCGTGCAGGCCGTGTGTACAGTGGGAAGCAAGGTTAGAGGAGCCAGAAGACACTGGCTCCAGTGCGGGTCGTCACAGAGTCTGTGCCTCTAATACAGCTAACTGCAATTGCTGCACGGCGGGAAGCATGAGCGGGAAATGCTTGCCCATTGAGAGTGCATTGTGCAGAGATTGCGCAGCGGAAAGCAGAAGAAGTAGAAGCAGTCGAGAGGTTCCAAGTGGCTTGGTTTCACCTGGAACTCTCAGGAGCCATGGCGTCTCTAGTTCAGGGTGGCAAATGCAAAGGCGATCCAAAGGAGTGTGTATGCCTGCCTGAGAGAAGCCACGATTCCAGCGGTCCTATATGCACCGAGCAGGGCACACGAGAGCGACCTACCCAGTGATTCTTCTGCAGTATATGAATGACTCTGGGGTGCTCCAATGCTGGCCGTGTTGACGAACAGACCGTTTCGCTTGTGAGTGAGTGAGGACTGTACAGATGAATATTACAAATAACAAAACCAACAAAAGCGGCATTCCTTAAAGATAAAAGACTATAACTGAGTGTGCAGGTTGTGAGAGACTCCTACAACCGGGTGGGGAAGTCCCATTAAAACCTAAGTCGCACAAGCAATGCCAGAGCCAAAAGTGGGTGAAAACCTGGCAATACTCTTCCATCACATATCACCAAAGACCAGAGGCAAATGTTGAAAAGCCTCAGTGTTGTACAGACCACTACTCAGATTCTGGGATACCAACATGTATAGTTGATACAAACCTATATTGCCAAAGCCAAAAGAGAAACCAGAGAAAACTTCAGGCTTGTCACTGTTTGTCTGTTTGTACAGAAAGAAAGGGAAGTGGAAACCAGGCTAAAGAAGGTTATTCAGAGGGAGAGCAGTAGAGTTGCGAGGGAGCCTGTAAGGGTTCAGATGATAGTTGCTTTCCCTAAAAAAAGTTGAACAATATATGTTGCCAAACACTGCAAAGCTGTTACTGTCCCAGGTTAATAGCGGCCGCTGTTGTACTACTGTTTTGCTACTGTTCATTTTCTTTAGTGTTAGTCGGGCAGGCGAGAAGACCCAAATGGCACCACTATCGTGGTGATACACCTGGTATAAGAAGTAAACCAGGTATTGTGGTAGTTGTAGGCTTAGCAGGAGAGTAAATCAGGCACCAGCTGATACAGTGCAACAGTCAATGAAGTGTTGAATTGTGGCAACCAATATAATTTGTGACAACAAGAAGAGATCTGTGTAAAGTTATGTTTGAAGAGTGGTGGTTCTTTAGAAGTTCTAATTTGACAAATTATCCTGGCAAAGACTAGTTTTGTTGTTTATTGGAAACAACATACATGAAGATTATTCCTCTTTTGAAGTATTATTGAAGTGGCAGAACTTTATTGTCACTGAAATTACAAAGAACTGTGTTGGAACTTTTTGGCCAAGGATCGGGATTTCCTACCTTACATTTGGAACTGTTGAGCAGGATGCAGCTCAAATCTGGGGAAGGGAAATTTCAGATAGAACAGAAATTGTTGTAATTTAAACTCAATGATGCATTCTGTTTTCTGTTAAATGACATTGCCATGTATTTCCTCATCATGTTATTGAATGTATAAGTATGAGGGCCAGATATCCTTTGAAGGAGTGTTTCCTTTAGTTTACTCACAAAGTTGTACGTCTCACATTTTTGACCCCTCACATTCCTTTCTCTCCCCCACTCTTCTTCATTCTTCCTTTTGTCTCTCTCTCTCTCTCCTCTCTTTTCTCTTCTTCCTGCTCCTGTCTTTCTCTAACTTCCCTTTCCCTTTCTTTAAAATTGTCTATACCCTTTCCACCCAACTTGAGCATAATTTGTCCTCCTACCCATTCATTCAATATAATCACCGTCTCATCCTTGTTGCCTTGCCTCCGTCGCTATTTCTCGACATTCTCCTCGGCTTCTATCAGTTTTGCTTGTAAGTCGCAGCATTCATCATATTGCACGTGTGTGGACACTGACTGGTCTTTTCTTACTTTTTTGTTCTACACTTCTAATGTCTTCACTACTATATGCGGGGGTGCATATGTGGGATAAGTATACCTGGCCACTGCATTTAATGCTTGCAATGGACTATAATCCCAGTGCTTCGGAAGATGGATCACTGCTCTGGCGAGGAGAAGGAGAGGAGCTGTGAGTGCTATGCTCACTTTGTCATGCTGATTAAGCATCCGATCTTTCACGGGTGGCTCCTCTATCTCTTCCCCATACATTTTCCACAGTTCCAGAATGGCTAATCAATTTGGTAACTGTTTTCCCTTATACGCGGCATGTAAATATGGGCACATGTTTTGCAATACTGCCTTCTTGTGACCACAGCATAAACCTTTTGCCCGTCGTGTCCTTCAGCCAATCTGTGTGGTATTTAATATTGTTATCCGTATACCAAGGTAATACCTGCACAGGTGGATAATGGGGACAGGAGCAAAAACAGTCAGACTTTTTTACAGCAAGGCCAGAACAGAGAAGAGTGGGACTAGGAACAGAGACAAACGAGAAGCAGGTTTTGCTTGTAGCAAACATTTCAGACTATGTATTCAAAGCCACCCAGGAAAAAGTGCTCAATAAAGGTTTAGGATATGTTTTAACCAAGGAGCATGATCCATTTGAATTCTGGAGTGAATTTAAGAAATCTATGAGAAAACACATTTAAAAGAATATTTTGAAAAGAACAAGTTTTCCGTCTATTAAAGCTACAGGTTTGAAGAAACACTCCATATTTATGCCTCCTATCCATACACAGTCGCCTGAATCCTTAGTTTTGGAAAAGAAGGTGTTGATGGGAATTGAGATCATTGAATCAAAAGCGGGACATCCCTTTAATATTAATAAAGATGAAAAATTGACAGTCAAATCTTTGGCGCAAAATGAACAGATTATCATCAAGAAAGCCAATAAAGGTGGAGGTATCATAATTCAAGATAGAGAAGATTATGTGAAAGAATACCTCTGCCATTTAGAAGTTCAAAAATGTTATGAATGTTTAACACAAGACCTTACAGATTCTCTAAAAAAGATTGAGCAAAAAGTCACAAAAGTAGAAGGATTTGGCTGGATAAGCAAACAAGAATCTGCTTTCCTTATCAGGGGTGTTGCTTGGTCTGGAAAAGATCTGGGGCTACACTGATGTCGGGACTGTTGGAAGGCGGGGCAGGCAAGCCTTTTGGTTGTAGCCCCTGAGCATCTATCCGGAGCCACAACCAAAATACCCGGGGCTATAGCTCCCTCAGCCGACCCCTAGCAATGCCTCTGTTCCTTATAAAAGATGAGCCCAGTGTCCCAACCTTGTACTGTCTTCCCAAAATATATAACACTCTACAAAATGCTCCTGGACGACTGATTGTGTCTGGCATAAATTCAAGACTAGAACCTTTGTCTCAGTTCGTAGAACATTACCTGAAACAGTTTGTGATTACAATGGAATCCTATATAAAAGACACTAGAGAAACTATTACAAAGTTTGAAAACCGAGATTTTACTCCCAGTAAAAACGTGTTGATAGATCTGGTCATTGTGTTTTTATATACTAGTATCCTGCAACAAGCAACCATGAAGATTATTGAAGAAGCATTATGGAATAGGATAGATCATGACCAAGTACCCAACTGTTTCCTAATGTGGCATGTAGAACTCATTCTGACACAAAATTACTTTGAATTCACGGGTAATATTTATCATCAGGAAGAAGGTACGGCGATGGGGGCAACTGTGGCCCGAGTCTGGCCAACTTATATGTTGAAAGTTTTAAGAAAGGTAAAATGTTTCCAGACTCAAACCCCTTCAAAAACCAAGTCAAAGAATGAACCAGGTGTATTGACGATATTATGGTCATATGGGAAGGCTCTCAGGAATCGGTAATGGCATTCTTTACTTGGTTAAATACACAAAATTCCCACCTGAAGTTTGCCATGAATCACAGTACAGAAGATGTCAATTTCCTAGACATTGAGAAAAAAGACCTAGGCATGTATGTTTAATTTCTGTGCCCTACACGGTGGCACAAGATAGTGGGCTGCACCCTACTAATAAGCATACTACTTATTTGAATTATTACTACCAAATGAAAAAGAAGTACTAACACCAGCTAATCAGCTGTGCACTCTTGCCTCTTCATTTGTGCACTATTAATTTCCTAGACATCACCATTTATCACCAGGAAGGGAAACATCTGGTGAAACCATTCCATAAGTCAACAAATAAAAATTCATTGTTACAATATTCAAGCCACCACTTTAAACATCTCTGGGATAATCTCCAGTTTGGACAGTTTCTGCGCCTCAAGAGAAACTAGTACTAAGGTATTCTATGAAAGTGAGGTATTGGCTAGATTTGAGTTAATGATGGCTAAGATCCGCCCCCTGGTAACCACTCCAATTAAAGTGGCGGGGAGGGGCTGGGCCGGAAAGCTCAGCTGGTACAGAGATGCCTGCTGTGCAGTAAAGGGAAACATAGTTAAATGCGCAACAGGGGTGGATAGAGATAGTCTGCGCTTATTAAGGGCTAAATAAAGATTCCTCCTAGTGACAAAAAATAGTCTGTGCTTATTAAGGGCTAAATACAGATCCCTGCTAGTGACAAAAAAGAAAGAGTATATATGCGTTTGAGATTGGGCATCTTTCCAGTTGCTGTGTGGACCCAGGTTTGGTGTCCCAAAGCATCTGAAATGTGCCCTATGTGCAGCAGCACAAGAGAAACTGTGTCACACCTTTTCCTATTTTGCGAAAAAACAAAGCTGCTGAGACTACTATACTTAAAGGTGGTCCTTAAAATTGACGGAGTTCGCATAGTTAGGCAGGCTATGTTGTTTTTAACTTCTTCTTCTTCTCTCAAAATGATATCTGCTACAGCCCAATACAGTTATTGAGCTTGGCTTTTGAGAAAGAAGTTTTGTGTTAATAACTAGGATAAAGACATTTTTCCTATTATTTTATATGTGCCAAGGTTGCGATTTTAGCTGTCTTGTTGTAATGTTTTAAGGAATGGTGAGATGAGTGCATGATTTTTTTTTAAAAAGGCTTCCTTTTATTAATATAAATAAATTGTATTGTTGATTATGATTTTGCAAAGTTTTATGAAACATGTCGAATAAACTTTCGTTGTTGTTGTTAAAACTGAAGCCTCTATAACAAACATGGGGAAGCCCATTTGTAAAAGAGCCAGTGAAAAGAAGTAGACAACCGACTAGTATGTGTGTTGAATTTCACCAATTTGAGCTTAAACATTTGCAACATCATCTGTAAATATTGGTGAGTTTTTGAAAGGAACTCATTCTCCTGACCAAGAGTTACACTCAAGGTCTAAATGAAGAGGTGGAGTGATACATAATAAAATAAAAAATGCATAGCAAGCTGAATAGATGTAAGGCCACTTCCCAGCATTTACATGAAGTGGAAGAAAGTGTGGATGACTTGGCATTTAGAAGTAGTGCTTAAAAAGATACCATGAATGACTTTGTGTTGCTGTTGCATGCGCATGGTCAAGTTGAGAGACAAAGGAGTGAATCCAGAAAAGAGATAGCCATCCTGTTCCTAGTATCCTCGGTTAAGTAACCTAATATGTGGCCTCTTTGATTTAGGAGAATAACCAGATTGGAAAGTTTAGCCAATAGTACCCATAATAGTAGTTTACGAGAACATTATGGATATGGGTGTGATAACAGGAATACTGACTAGGGTCACTGCATATATATCTTTACTTACAGATTGATCAAAGAGATGTAGTGAGTAATTTGTTTAAATTAGACCCGCCTAATGTCTAAACTAGATCCTCCTAATGAACTAAACAACAATATTCCATTCATGTAATGAGACTAAGGCATCTTTAAAGATGGCTGCGAAGATGAGGAAGTAAGCCCATGTGCTAGTTAGCTAACTTGTTCTTGGAACAAATATGGCTACTCGGCTCTAAATGATTTAAACCATTAAGAATTAGACCAGCAAAGTAAGAAAAAATACATGTATAAGTATTCTAAAAGAGATTAACAACAGAAGTAACATTGACATTATAATAATAACACAGACTGGATACTCTCGTTTTTCAATATTCGTAGAGAAATAAGATCTGTAAAATACAGTAAGAAATTACATAACCTGTTTAAGACTAGATGCTGAAAAAGTGTGTCACCACATGAACTTCTCAGCCTCTATTCTCAATAAGGGATCACTATGAAGGCCCCTTTAAAGATGGCTATCGGGCAGGTGACAAATGCATGCTTTATCTCAACAGAAGTGATGTTAAGGCACATTGCGCCACTTGAGTTCTCTGATGAATCCAATGGAGTCATCATCGATTCCCCAGCTTGAACCTCCTTCTATGTGGCTTGGGAACAGCAGCCACTACCTGATCCTGACCCTGGGGACAGCTATATGAAGAAGGATCACATGGGCGGAGACAACTATCGTGGAGGTGTCATGACTTAATTGAATGAAACATTGCATTGCCACCTTTCCCGTGAGGAAGACCCTCTGACACGCAATACCTCAATGGCCTATTGTCAGCTAACGATTCCCCCTTGTAGTGGAAGTCAAGAAACCTTTTTCTTTACACTATTCTAATCAGACCCCCACCTTTGACCCAAGCACACACAACTCGCACATAACACCTTTTGTTTCTGATGTGCCTTTATGTGAAATATCTGAGGAAAACCACCAAAAATTAAAAGTCCAATGCCATCTATGAACTGCAACTCCCATAACCACCAAGGTACTGACACGAGGAAGAAGATGAGGAGTTTGTGCAAAGTGACAGGAGCTCGAAGTACAACATGCAGGCTAGTTGTTTTTCAAGTCTTCAGTATGCCGGACATTTAAAGATGGCAACTGCCCTATTGGATCGGGTAGTTCACGAGTAGATATTGTACCCCATGATGAGCCTCACGAAAATGAGTCGCACAGGCAGGTCTGGTGGAATGAAAAATACCGCTTGGGTAGGAGCAGAAATGCTGCGTGTGAGTAAGCAGGGCCGTGGCGATGCTGTGAGCCACGCATGAGCTCCTGGATGTTGGGCTGCTCGAAGAAGCAGCATTCTCCGGTCCAGGCTGAAAAGGTTAGCCAGCATGTGACCACAGAGCCACTCAGGACACTGGAAGAACGTCCACACACTCCACAGTGGAAAGCGGGAGAAGGAATCACACCGGAGTGGTGTGAGCAGAATCAGAGTTGCTGGAAGGAACCAGTGAGTCTTACCAAAGCAGCTACGGACACCAAAACATCAAAGTGTTTGAATGGTATGAAATTGATAATGCAGAAAATACACAAAATATTTGAATTTAGTCAAGGCAAATTACAAATTCAACACCCAACAAGAAGAATGTTTGAATGCAGACAAGGCACAGTACACAGGTAAATCCCAATCAACAACAGATTCATGAGATGCCAGTGTGTGGGGAGAAGTTTCAACAAATATGTTTGAGCAAATATTACCATAGATAATTATACCAAGCACCGCACGGTATATGCTATTGTGGTATGGCTAAAGAACTGTGAAATGCATAAAACGTGCTGTAGAGGAGGTCCCAAATAAAGCCTGCACTCCAGTCACCCATTTTTAAGTACCAGGAACGTTCACACCAAAATATGTGACGTGTGATGAGCAGATAAACCAGCAGAGAGACGCAGTAGGGCTCTGCCCAGTACCTATCAGAAGAGCAACACCTATTGAAGTACCGATACCAAGAAAACCATGGACAGTAAGATATCCATTAAGAAAACCCTACCAGCATATGAGACGAAATGAAGATTTCCTAAGTACCGTCCCGGAAGAAACCAAAAAGGCATTAATGGAAGACAAATGGTGATGTCACGAGGGCCC
Organism: Ambystoma mexicanum; assembly: GCF_040938575.1. Taxonomy (NCBI): domain Eukaryota; kingdom Metazoa; phylum Chordata; class Amphibia; order Caudata; family Ambystomatidae; genus Ambystoma; species Ambystoma mexicanum. The sequence goes on along the minus strand of NC_090924.1, from coordinate 1,070,214,120 downwards.
AGACAGACTCACAGATAGAAGAAATGACAACGAAAAAAAAATAACACACAGATATGAAACACCATGAATAAAGATATCGTGAACCTAAAGGAGGAGAATGATGTTGAAATACAAAAGAAGCTTAAGCTGTAAGCAGGATGGAGATATTCAACCAGCTAACACCTGTACATATGCTTAGAACCGCAAGAAAGCTATGAAAACAGTGCGGCTTGCTATGCTAAGTAGAAGAATTGCGCGGCAAGCGCCATTCTACATAATCTACCTCAAAACGAAGCACATTATTATGAGTGCGATTCCACTTTGCACGAAAAGCAGAATCAACTCAGTTTACTAGAGGCCAAACAAGACAAGATTCATATTCTAGCAAAACAAGAAGAGATGGCTGAATCGAAACTCAGCAGATGCAACTCGTGCCAGGAGAGCCAAGGTCATACCAATAGAAGAAACGAACAGTAGCTACATATAATTGAAACTTAAGAACAGAATATCCTGTCCTTGAAAGGTCGAGATAAAGAGGCGTAGGCAGGTGACAAGCTGAATAAGAATTAAATGTACAAATTGAGAGAAACTAGACAAATTCACGGTGTGGGTAGCACGTGACCAGCTGAGCGAGAAGAAGCACAGGTTCACACCTACGCTTGGCATCTGCTCAGGCAAAGATATCAGAACTTTTCCCAACAGTAGATGCAGTTTTGAGGCCAACCACAGTAAATTAGTTGACACATAGGGCCTCATTACGCGGTAGGCGGTAGCCATGGCGCTATTAGCGCCCTGGCTATCCCCTTACCGCATTCCGGGTCCCCGAAATAGGAACTTACTGGGTCATTCCAACCTTGGAGGACCCGGTAAATCCCCATTCTGGGAACCATTCCCCATTCCCATTCGAGCCCCCAATGGGAATGGGGATGGGGATGGAGCTAATAACGATACCGCAATTTGCAGTACCGTCATTAGCTCTGAGGTCCCTTAACGGGTCCCTTCCCTAACGCCTGGTAAAACCAGGCGTTAAGGAAGGCACCCGCTAAGGGACCTCAGAATAGGGTGGTAAGGGATTACCGGCACCGGTGCCTTTACCGGTGCCGGTAATCCCTTACCACCTACCGCGTAATGAGGCCCATAGTTGCTGAAGCGATGATTGATTGTAACCTTAATTGGAGGAAGGCCAGGTAGCTGAGGGGCACCCTGCACCTGGCTGACCATTCTGCGTGCTGCTAAGCAAAGTGGAAATGTATGCATGGGGTTGGTGCCAACCCAATCACAATGGACCAAATAATCTAGGGTCCTATAGTTAGTAGAACCAATGGGACGTCATACTTTTAGTGATGTCTACAGTAGTAATTTTTGAAGGAAGAGCTTGGACACCCACCTGACAGTGTTTACCCAATCCCCTCACTCTGTTACCATATACAGATATAGTATCTATATTAAAGTTATCTCTTCCTAACCAATAGAATTGCATGTTAAACTCTTGAGTGTTACACGTCAATTATGACGCATTTTGGGTATAAAAGTTATGATTTGTATGAAGTTTGTTGGAGTTGAAGCAAGAAGGAAGATCGCATCACTGCTGATTTCTATGACTTGCCGTTTTTTGCACTTGTCATTAAACGGACTCCCTTTGCCAAACCATTCAGTTGTCCTTATTGATTGGTGTTGGAGTAATACATCTGCACCCCATCCATCTTTAGGGTGCAGCTATCTCGTCTTAAAGTACTTTGGAGCAAACCTCGGCACTATGGAGCGGCCGGGGGTCTCCGGAGTACAGTAATGACAGGCGAGTACCCCAGGCAGCAGAAGTTGCATCAAAGAATTGTGAAAAACATAAGAGGTTCTGGCAGGTGAGTACACTAGGCAGCTGAAATTGTATAAAGATTCCTTCCAGGGAATTATACCAGGCAATCTGAAAAGTTACAAGAAAATCTACAGAAAGACTGCTACAGAATGTATTGCTTAAACAAGAACTTTGTGAGACCAGTGAAAGACACAAAGGAACTTTTAACTAAAGAGAATTTTGTTGCCATATTATTTAAGAATCATCCAGGGGAAGGGGGCTTCCCTTTGGATCCAAGGGTCTTTACCTGGGAGAACAGTTTTGTTGGTGTCATTCTTATACTTTTGGTTTTGAAAACTTTTGCCAACATCAAGTTAAAGACATTTCTGTGCACCTTTTGTTATTTTGTTAATAGTGTGAGAGTCAGGATAGGATGTTTTGGACACAAGCACAGCTTTTCAGTTACTCACATCCTGATGCAGACCGATCCTTAGTTTTTCGATTCTAGCTAGGGAAGTTCCTCTTTAGAATAGGGCCTGAGGAATATTTTCCCATCCATTTTTATGTAATACATGTATTTAAGCTAAAACAAGACAACTTTGTGTCCGGCTTTAATTTCTGGCCCCTCACAGTATGTAGGACACATTTGTTTCAATTTGCTCTGAACACTGCAGACTAACGCGGCGAGAAATGCGGTAAAGCAAGACATATAAAGTCTGCAGGTGAGCAGCTAGCCGCCTTTATTTGGCTTGACTTTATTTTATTTTTGAAGGAGCAGTGTGGTAACATTGAGAGATACAGGAGACCCTGGCAACTCTGGTACTGTTAATACGATAAATGCATGTGTTACCTAGTGTTCGAGTTCCTCATGTTGAGTGCACATTTGCTTCATGCCAAATGCATGCACATGTGTTCTCACAACATTAGTTTGGTTACTCTTGCCATCTTCAACTTAGATTGTGTTCTTTTCCTGCTGTACATGTCTTGGCTAAGGGTGATATAGCTGTCTTAGTGAGTAACGTTTTTCACCTGTGCAGTATTGAGATGGGGGAGGGGCATAAGTTATGGATGACGTATGCATCTGCCTCTCAACATTAATATCTCTGTCCACCATTTTGGAATTCACTGCTCTTCCTCAATAATGCTGCATGCATTGCCAGTGAAGGACAGAACTCCCCTGCATGCTCAGAGTGTTGAAACAGAAATGTTTATCCTCAGTAAAATTACTACTTTTTATCACTCACAAGTGGACACCATTTCAGGGGGCAATGGGAGATTAAGATGGCTCACTAATGAGTGGACATGCTGCTGATGAGCAATGCATTGGCAACAGTGTATCACTTGTGGAAATCCAAGTCTCAGGGACTACTGTAACAGTAATATTGAATGTTTGATAACACAGTTGGAACTTGAAGAACGTGAGAAGTTGGGCTCTACAGTTCAGCCATTTCTACGCAGGCCTACTTTCCCCTCTCCTGTGTAGCTAGAAGAACCTAAAGAATTTAAAGGAGACAAATTGAGCTAAAAGAAGTTAAAGACTTTAAAGTAGATACATTTTCTTTTACTTTATTGGATTGTAAAGTTTTAAAGACGTGAATGATGATTTCTTGTAAACATTGTAAAACAATTAAAACAAGTAAATAAAAAAACAGAATGTTTAATGGGCTTCTTTGGTGCAAAGCTGAATGCCAATGAGCCTATTTTAATGATAGAGAAGAAATATAACATATAACATTGCACACAAGGGGCATTAAAAGCTGAATTATCAAATGAGAGTTTTTAGAGTCTTGATGAAGGCCGATCTTGAAAGAAAGGGGGAAACAATGGCAATATCCACGCCCAAAACGCAGAACGTCGCAAGTTTGATTATATAGCTGACAGTTTTGTCAGAGAAAAAGAGCAAAATATTCAGCCACATCATGACTACTGATATTCGTTGCACAGACAAGGCAAAGTTGTAAAGAGAGTATAAATTAATATCATACCTATGTCTGTTAATGTAGTATAAATGTATGTAGTAAGGTCTCTGCCATGAATACATTTGAAATTTATGATGAAATGGAAGTAGTGCACACTTTATTTACTAACCCTTGAAGACTTTATTACGATTATGATTGTTGATTTTAACAAACAATGTTGAATTGTATAATACATGCAATGTTTTTGTAGAGAAAACATCCGGATGGACTGCTATTATATTGTTTAATGAAGCAGATGTGATGATTGCCCTTAAATGAGTTGAGTAGACACATCACTATATATTTAAAAAATGATGATTAACCCTACCATTCTTAGATTTTAGACTTTTGTGCGACAGACACATTTCAACATACTTTTGGTATTTTGCATGGAATTTTCCAACCTGCCTTCTACGTGGTTCAGGTGCTTGACACACTTCTGAAATATGCATGTGAACACTTGTGCCTCCTGGCACTGTGGCATTGTGCAAGTGAGTACGCCTCCCCTACATTTATCTCCGTCACACTTACGAAACGTCAACACCCTACAATCATATGATGAGGCACGGATGGGAAACCCCAAGATGGTTTGGTGCTATGACTCAAACCTTTTCACATACTGTGGACAACGAAATACCCTGATGCTCTTAGAAATGGGGCATTGGAAGCATTTCATTAAGCAGGATATAGGGGCTTAAGTGAACACTTGCATGCTTTGTGTCCAAAGCAAAACAATCAAGAAAATACCTCTAAGCTTTTTTCAAACTACACTAGTACCACTATTACCATGGCCCCCTGGCTCACAACATTTTTTGTTGAGTTAGCCCTCCCTAGCATGGGTGTAGTAGGTTTGTCCGCTAAAATTAACTGTTTGTTCCTTGAGTCGGTTTTCCACTTGTAGTTGGGCCATGCAATTTTTTCATTATATTATTCGACTGCATGGGCTAATCTCAGAATAAATAGCTAATTGAGGAACACAATTTTATTTACAGTTCTGGAAAACTTGTACCAGGTTTCTAGGAACTGTTACCCTCCAGTTATCGGCCCCAAAGAGAATGCTAAACAGAGCATGTTAACTAAACTCTAGACCAGTACCTTCAGTTTTTTAGGTAAAGCGAATCAAAATACTTGGTACAGGTTGAAGCCTTTTGGAGAAATCACTTATAATAATAATTCTCACCCTTCAGTCAAACAAATAAATGAGTATATGTTATATGTTATATGTTATCTGATATGGTATACCTGATCTTGTTTAGTGTGTCAAATGCTTCTCAATTGCACACTTTGTCTTTACTTCATAGTCTTGGTTCATATGGATATCTGTAGAGATCAATATTACAAATGTACCTACATACAATTTTTCACTACTTAATGATGACCTTCCTATTTTTCTCACAGGTTTTTCATTTTAACCTGGGAATGCATCAATTACTTGTTTTATCTATCAATCTTTATTGGGCTTATTAAGAGCCCTTATGTATATGATCTTGTGTTGTGATGAAATGCTGTCTAATTTTCTTTTATCATTTATTCTTATTACAAGTTCTGAAGTCACATACCTATTTTTCTCCAAATGCGTGGTACGATTTTTTGTCCTTTTTACAATGTTTTTGGCATGATGCCAAAGTAAAGCTGCAGTCCATGTTCTCTGCATCTTGGTGGATGATGGGTTCCCATTTACTCGCGTATGAAGTGAAACTGGAGTATGCGATCCCTGAGTCTGTATCGGTGCAGTTAACGACTTCCTATTTACTCACGTCTGCATTGATCAATTCACTTCCTCGACAATCACAACTGTTAGGGAGAATTCTCCAGAATGGCTAATTTACCTTACCTGTTGAGTGCCTCAGCAGCTTTGCTTGATTTCTAGGATTCATTTTTTTCACCTGGTAAGAGTGTGAGCCTTTTTCTCCCACTCTTACATGTGTTTTGCTGTGTGTTGTAAATGTTTTGTGCTCATGGACTATGGAGTCTCACCCACTCCATAGGCGACATCTTTTTACCGTGTGTCACACAGCACCTTTAGTGCAGTGACACAGGGTTGTCTTTTTCAAACTTCCCACTTTAAACTCCATTTTTTGGGACTGACTACTGTCTCCCAGAACATGTAAAGTTGCCATTGACTTTACTAGTCCTTTTAAATTTACAGACCCAGTACAACCTATCTTCCAATAGAGTACTGGAAAGGTTAATAGTTATCCCTTTTTGTCTGATTCTCATGGAACATTATTTTGTTCCCCTTTCTCTAAGATTTGGCTGGTGGCAGTGGTATCTACCATTTTTATTCTACCGCAAGCTATGAAAATAGCCTTGGTACCATTATGCGCTATGGTGGTAGCCTCAAACTCTAATCTGCTGGACCCCTTTTATTTTTATTTGGTTCTGGTCAGGTTTATTTGCCATTTCTTTTTGTAAAGGTATTTCCGTATTTTACTCTGCGCGCCAAACCAGGTTTGGTTCCTTTGTTCACCGTCCTTTGGTGGCCTTCTGCACAGAAGCCCTCCTTAAGCACCTGAGTGTCTTGGCGGACAGGTTGATAGGGAGGGGGGGTTTGAGGCCCCTTGCACAGGGTCACCTTGGAGACCCAAAACGCACTCTTGTTTGATTGGCTAGGTGGCTGTCCTGTCAGGACAGCCACCCTGCTGTGTGGTTGACAGCCAGGCTGTGTGAATGGGGGAGAACTGCTTAAAAGCAGGTCTCTGTGACCGAGAGAACCGAAGAAAAGTTGAAGGAAGACGAATGCTGCGACTACTGGACATCCTAGTGAAGCCCTGCTGCAGGTCCGAGTCACCCGAAACTTCGAGGACAGAGAAGATCTGCAAGGAATCTTCTTCCCTTGAACTTGGTGGGGCCATCCAGCTCGCCACACACCAAATGCCGGCCTCCCTCTCCTGGTCAAATTTGCTGTGCATTGTTGCAGTGAACCGGATAGCCAGGAGGAACAGACCCTGTTTGGGTTTTAAGGAGCGCACCTTTTATTCATCGCTTTGCTCTGCGTTGCCTTCTTCCCTGGGCAGTGCAGGACCCTGCAGTCTTCCTCCTTCTTGTCACCATGACAGTCGCTTCAGGAACCGTGAGCCTGCAGGAAATTCCAGGAACAACCGCCTCAGCTACAGCATTCTTCTTCATTGAAGCTACTGTGCAAATCCGGTCGTTCGTTCCGTCTGATAGCAGTGAAAGTGCTTGAAATCTTTTGCCTCTCCGAAGGCTTGTGCTTCTCTTCTCCTTTGAATAACTTTTCTTCCAACCAACTTCGTTTTGAACTCTTGGCAAAGACTTAACCGCAAACTACTCTGAACTGTGTGATCCTCTGCAAAGACTCTGAACCATTAACATTGGCCCAGGCCTATTGACTTGAATCTTAGTTATAGTAAGCCTTTTCTAGATTGCCCTGCCTATAACTTGTTGGTGCTGATTGATTGTTGATAACCATGTTTTTTTCACCCTTTTACATTATTGGAGTGCCATTTTGCTCACACTTCCATTTGAGCTTAACTTGTCGAGAATTGATGGGGTGTTGTGTAGTGTATTAAGACTGTGATTTTCTGCTGCTTTATATTAGTGAACTGTTTTATAACTGATGGTGTAAATAAAAGTATATTCTTTTACTCAGAAACCTTGAATCAGTGTTTGCTTGAACCATAGTAATTGTTGTCCTTTGTGTAACCTCTTGTACTGTTCACTTTACTCTTGAGATAAGTCTGGCTGCTCAGCCATCGCTATCACTTTACTGTAAAGTACAAGCTTGTACCAAAGGTGAAATTGTACTTACACTTGTAGTCTTAATTGTGTGTGTTGTGTTCCCAAAAGGGTACTGCATACGTTTCTGCATAACACTGGTGTCAGCCGTGGGATAAAGTATAGCGATTATTACCTAGGCTCAACTAACCTAAACACCACTAAAAGCAATTTTAATCATGTCTGATATGGAAAGCTACAGTCAAGAGACCCTCCTTAATTACACTGTTGATCATTTGAAAAATCTGTGTAGAGATAGGAATCTCTCTGTTAAAGGCAAAAAGTCAAAATTAATTGAAAAGTTGTTGGAGAACCAAAGTATGTGGAGTGGGTCTGAAATACCTAACCTTCCAGCAAATGTGGAAAATGATGAGGATGATAATGTGTCAAATATTATGGATGAGTTAGATGAGGCAGATGAGTCTCTATTGCTCCTCTACCTGCTCAGCAACCTCAACCTTTGTCCACTGGGACCCCATCAGGTCCTACACTCAGTCCAGAATTCATTGCTCTAGAAAATATGAGGCTTGAATTGGAATTCAAACGTATACATTCTCAAACTGAACAAAAGCATCAAGAACTTAAGCTCAGAGTAATGGAGTTGAACCATGCATAGAAATGAAAAAGTTGTCTATTGAGAATGCTTCTCTCCCAGAGTCTTCTAGGTCTCCCAGTCCTAAGAGACCCTGTATCCCTAAAGAAATTGTTGGTATGTATGAGGCTAAGCTTGATATTTTGGATTGGTTGGCAATGTTTGAATATAACCATGGGATTTAAGACATTACAGGGAATCGGCTGCTTCCTTGGCTCTTCTCTAGGCTATCCACTGTTGCATCTGATGTTGTGATGGAGTTGGGGGAGGTGGATACGATGGATTATGAGTTTGTGAAGCTAGCTTTAATTGCTAGATTTGGGAAGACCACTTCCCAGTACCTTAAGAGGTTTAGGACCCTCAAAAAGTATGATGGTACTGTTACGCTCACCTGGTTCCCACGGGGGCGTCAACCGGAACTGGGCCGCTGTTGTTTCCACCAGCGTGATGTGTAGCGCCGAGATGACTGACTGGACTGGCCCGCTCAGCCTAGTTTGTCTGGCTCACAGGAATATTCTTCTGCAAAGGAAAAGAGGAATTAACCACCCGTAGAATTGAGTGTCAACCCACCTTCCCCACTCCCGTTGTCTTCCCACAGATCACTCTTGATGTCTCCTCCTTAGTCTCACCTGATGGTTTGGAAGGATGAGCTCCCCATCCTGCGTCGACCGCAGGGGCGCGTTGATGACCAGTTACTTCACTGGCATAGAGGAATTGGTGAGTTCCAGTATTGACTCTAAAGTCCAATTGTTCATAAGAGTTAAAATGTCTGATCTTCACTCTGTCCGATTCCTTGCAGGTTGCCGATTAATCCACTCGAAGATTTCCAAATGGCAATTGGTAAGATTCAGGTAAGTCTATTGTGGTTTTCCCCTTAGGGGCCGGGGTACGGCGATGAAGCAGAGTTGACTGCGCCGACCCGAGATGAGGTGAGTACCCCCCGTGGTAAATCAGGTAAGTCCTTGGGGTTAGCTTGTATAGCCTTAGAGAGTCCCCTTGCTCACCTTGCTGTCTTTGTCTCCTTAGGTGTCGGAGGGCAGCCGCGAGATGGAGAGAGCGTGATGGAATGCTGAAGTACCGCCAAGATGGCGAGTTCAGCGCGGCGCCGTAGGAATGCGAAGCGATGCTTCAAAGACTTTTGTCTTTCAGCTCCGTGGCGAAATGGATCAGGATTCAGGTAAGGATTAAGTTAAAACTCCTGTTCTAACCTTTATCCTTCTTTTCTTCTTGTTTCAGGAGTCCCAGGACTGAAGCGGGCGTGGCTGAAGACTGGAGCTGCTGAAAACACGGTGAGCGTTACGCTGCAGCAAGCAGAATAATGCAAAGCACGTGTGGCTGTCCGGGCGTGGTTTAAATAGCCTTGGAAGAAGATCCAGGTAAGTATTCTTCCACAGCCCCACCCAAGTAACAAAATAGTCCCTTCAGTAAAATAGTCCCTCCTAAGCCTCATTTGGCTTGAGTCTTCATGCAGCATGGTGCCTGCTTACGCGGCTGCTGGGCCTGGTCTGGTCTTCCGGGGGCAGGCATCATGACAGGTACCCCTTGGGCTACCGGGTGTGTGAATGTTTGAAGGTAAGAGAAATCTTGTTATGTTGGAGTGAATATATGATGCCTGCTCTCCGCAGCTCAGACACCACTTGGTTGATTCTAAGGAGATAGATCCAAAGAAGTTAGCTAAGGCTGCTGACTTGTGGGTTGCCAACAGGGCTACCCACAAGGATTCTGGGGCAACTCAGAATAAGGACGAGGGAAAGTAGCCAAAGAAGGATAACAAGGAGAATTCTAATACCTCCAATCCAAAAGAGGGCCCCAAATATAAGGGTAAGCCACAAGGGAAACCAAATCAGGCTAGTGCACCTTCTGGACCCAAACTGTAAGGACGTCAGAACAAGCCCCCATTCATCAAAACATTTGGAAAATGTTATGTTTGTGGGTCAACTGACCATGCGAAAGGGAATCCCAGATGCAAGGGTAAACCTTCAGGGGTCCACACTGTCTCCTTTGCCTTCTCCCCAGAGGAAGACCTACCTATGGCAAGTGCAAACTTTCACCTACTGGCTGATGAACCCATAGGAGTCTCAGCTAGTGTTTCTTTAGTGTCCCTGGGTTTGTGGGAACAACAGAATTTAGATGTCTATAATTCCATCACAGATAATACTAAAAAGTATTATAAAGATAGTGTTCTTGTGAATGGACAGGAGACCCCTGCCATCAGAGACACTGGAGCCAGGATAACTGTGGTTGATGAATCATTTATTAAGGTAGAGGATGTTGCTAAGGCACCCAAACACCTAACCAAGTAAACTGGAGGCCCTGTGCAAATGCTTCCCCAGTTACCAGCTCTCATCCAGTGCAATGACATGACTGTCAAGACACCTGTTAGTGTGCAGAGTTAAGTGCCTGGGAGAGTCCTGTTGGGTAATGACCTGAAAACTCTTGGAGTTGTGTCTAGTACCCCCAGGTCTCCCAGTAAGAGGAGACAGGAGCTCACTAGGCTTGCAAGGGAGAGGACCTTGAGAGGCTCTCCAGGGCAATTGATAGAGGAAACTATCACCCCCAGTCCACATGACTTAATAACTGCTATTTCCAAAAAGAAAGAGGCAAAGGGGAAACCTAAGACCTCCCAGAAGAAAGCAGATAGCACCCCTGTGCTACCAACGAGGACATCACCAAGATTGTCCCAAGTCACACCTGTGACTCCTCCACCAGCTGAGGCTGAGTGTGAGGTACATCCCTGCATGGTTGATCCAGCTTCTGAAGAATCAGATCTGGAAGAAGACCTTACTCTAGTTGGAGATCTGGATCCTGTTGACCATCCTGAGCTGCAGTCTTTACTGGCAGAAGGTGGACCCAACAGGGCAGATTTCAGCAGAGGACAAAGAGAGTGTCCTACTCTTGAAGGTGTTCACCTAAAGGCAGCTTCTTAGCTCGATGGGCAAGAGCCTGGGAAGCACAGGTTGCATTGGGAAGATGGCCTCATCTACAGTGAACTGACTGAGTGTATCCCTGGGGACTGCAAAAGACTTGTAGTGCCCCTATAAAACAGACTCCAGTTTCTACAGTTGGCCCCCAAGATACCTTTGGCTGGTCACTTGAGTTTCAAATAGACCAAGGAAAGGCTCTCTTTATGTTTCTACTGGCCTACGATGGGTGCAGAAGTTGACAAATTCTGTAGGAGCTGTCACACTTGCCAAAGCTCTGGCAAGAGTGGAGCCAAGAATGTGGCACGATTGGAGCCTCTCTCATTGGTGGGAGTTCCTTTTGAGAGGATGGGCATCGACATTGTTGGTCCCCTTGACCCTCCCACATCTTCAGGAAACAGGTTTATCCTGGTTGTAGTAGACCATGCTTCTAGATATCCTGAGGCAATACCTATGAGAACTGTTGTGGCTCAAGCTGTGGATAAGGCTCTACTTGGTATTCTTACCAGAGTAGGATTTCCTAAGGAAGTGATATCCGACAGGAGGTCCAATTTTATGTCCTATTACATGCAAGCCATGTGGAAAAACTGTGGTGTCACTTACAAGTTCTCTACAGCCTACCATCCACAAACCAATGGACTGGTTGAAAGGTTTAATCATACTATGAAGAGCATGATAGGTGCCTTAGAATAACCCCTTAAGAGAAAGTGGGACCTTCTACTGCCATGCCTTCTCTTTGCTTTAGAGAAGTCCCTCAGAAGGGAGTTGGCTATAGACCCTTTGATCTTTTTTACAGCCATCCAGACAGAGGTCCTTTGGCCCTGATTAAGGAGGGGTTGGAGAGTGCTCCTTCCCCAAGCCAGTCAGAGTGACTATGTGATAGGTCTCCGGAGTAGAATGTCACACATGATGGCAGAAGCTAGTGATAACTTAAAAACAGGTCAGGCTCTGGTCAAACATTGGCATGACTCGAAGGCCAACATGGTTGAGTTCACTCAAGACCAAGTGTTAGACCAGAAAAGTAATCCGATAGTCGAATGATATGTATAATATGTTGTCCAGAAGCGAATTGCATCATGTGACAAACATCACAATCCAAGAATCGTCATTGTAACCAAAGGGCGTCCATTTTGTGAAATGTTGGCTATTTGCTTTTTTCTTTTCTGTCAAATGCTTTGTAAATATATTCTATGCTTTAGACTCACACACAGTGCGAGGCCACGCCCTGAATGCTGAAACACTAACACAGACAGGAATGTCAAACTGTGCACAAATACATTGTTTTTCTCTCTCACTAAGTCCTTGAAGTCGAGCAGAAGCCGCATCTAATCAGTAGTCCAGGTGCCGGTTTGTCTTGCAAGCGCTGTTGTAAAAGGGAGTTAAACATGAATTATATTCTCCTAGCGGTGCTCCTTCGCGGAGAGTGGTATTTTCTGCTTCAGAACTATCTGACCTTAACTCATGAGCCGAAACACACTGATAATAGTATGGAATGTTTCTCTGCTAAGAACACAATATCCTTGCTGAGCCAGAACTCCATGTTCCCCATAACAGAAAGCTGTCTCTGCTGTCTTTGCTAGAATAACTATGTTTAGACTGAATGAAGACTTGTCATAACGTATCATAATTGTCATAATTGTCAATCACTGAACCATAGCCTGTATGACATGTATGTGGGTGGGTCGAATTGCCTTAATAAAGTATATGTCTAGTGTATATATATTGCTGCTTGAGCACTGTTCACGCTCTCTCGCATCTCGCGGTGTTTGGGAACACACGTCATAAGGCGTTGAGACCCAGTCGGCCGACTGAGAAAACTATGAAATAAACCAGAGTTGTTTGGGAAACGAACCTCGCGCATGACATGAGATTATAGTATATGGTTATTGTGCCTTATTTTCCATATGCGGTCTTTACGGCCTAGCAAATATGGTGCCCGAACAGGGACCCTCCCACTAATGCTCCATCGTATACATTGAAGTTGAAGGAAGGCAAAAATGAGTCGAGGACGAAACCGTCGAACCGGAATCGGAAGGTGTTCGGGGTGCCCCTGTAGAAGTGATGAGACTCCTCCGCCGATCTGTACACAGCCGATCCCTGATCGACGAGCAGCGCCCAGAGAGCATCAAGGCGAGGGTCCTGGAACGAGGAAGATTGAGCCAGACACGCGGTCACGATGATTCTTTGTTGCATCTGTATACGGGCGAATTGCGTCCTGAGTGACGAATTGGTTGATCAGGTGAGTCATGCCCCGATTCTTAAACGTCCTGATATTGGTAGAGAGTTGCACTTGCAAGTTCTAACGGCCAGGGTAAGAAAAGGGTAAGAATTAACCATGCCTGGGAAATTGCTTTCCTGTTTAGTGAATTTTTTCACTGCGGTAGACAATCTTTGGAAACTGGCCAGGTCGCGCCACCCTAAGGGTCGCTGGCACATGAAATGTATGTCAAGTATGGCATAGGGGCAATAGTGTTTAATGCGATTTGGCATAAGCAGACCAGACGTGTATCAGACATTCAGTGGCCTAATAATGGGAGCTTTGAATTAGCACACCTAGAATCAGTATTGCTATGCAAAAAGGCCCAACCTGCAGTGTTCAATGTTGTGAGAGACTGGAGGAAGGAAGCTAATCTTCGTTTGAGAAGTAGGGAGAAACACACGCGCAGAAATAAAACAAATGTAGAGAAAGCGCTAAAGCATGAACACCATCAGCAGACAGAAGCCATTAGGAACATGGACAGGGCTTTCCAATTAGATGTACAGAAAATATATCCATCGCAAGATTTGCATACATGAGATGAACTAATAAACAAAATATTAAATGAGCGAAGAAATGAACATCAAAGTACTGACCCAGTTGCACCTCCTCCTTCCTATTCCTGTTATTCCATCTGCACCTGTAGTAAGCAGTTCCTCTCCCCCTGTACCTGTGACATCATTTCCTCCACCACCTTCAGAGCATGAGTTAGCAGGTTTAGCAGGCAGTTCTACAGAGATGGGGCCTGCGCAAGGAAGTATTAGACAGACTTGTAGTATGATTAGTAAAGGAAGGAAAGAAGAACTGAAAGAATGGGCCGAAACGTATAGTGATTTGACCGATACAGTGATACCGCAAGAGTTGCGTGATTTGGTTGTTCTTTCGAATTTGCGAGATAATGCGGCGAAAGTACAAGAACACGTAAGCCGAATATTTGTGTTTAAGCAAGAACTTGATCGATTGCATAAAGAATTATTGAAAAAAGATAAACCGCATATGTCGTACATTCAGCAACGGTTCTTGTTGCCGTGGAAACCTGTTAGTGAAGAGATGCGAATTTGCACGCGAGATGCGCTTAGATGGATTAAGGATGCCACCATTTCCCCAATTGCAGTGCATGATACGTTTAGTCAGTATACATCAGAAATGCAGAGAAAGGTACTACAAGTTATGGTAGAGTACCTACAGGATGAATGTATAAAGAATAACATATGTTGTCCCGCTGATTTAATGACAATTTATAAAAGAGCATTTTCGCCTGAAACTGGAACGACTGCTTTTTCACTTGATCTAGCTTTGTTACTTAATAGACGAACAAATGTAGAATGGCCTACTTTGCAATTACCCATGAGGGAGGTACCTCCCATGTTTGTCCCGAAAGTAGAGGTTGCTGCCGATGGAGCAACTCCAGTGCGAACGATAGAAGCTTATTATATTGAACAGTTTGTACATGTCCCTTTTTCTAGGCAAGAGGTAAATACTATAAAGCAGATGATCCCTGATATTAGGAAAAACCCGGCAGGATTCTATAAAGAAATTGAATCTGTTTTGAATTAATCTGTTTTTACATTGAGTGACATTGATTTACTGTTTCCCGTGATTCTTCCTGTATACATATGGAAACAGGTTAGAAATATAAATGACGCCCCGATGTTAGGCGATACATGGGAGAATTTGATTAAAATTGATAGTGAGAGAAAGGCTGGAGAGAAGACACCGCAAGTAATATTGGCTTTACCATCGCGGATAGTAGAGAAAGTGAAAACTTTAGTGCCCGAAAAAAGAATAGCTTGGGATAAATTGACTGCTTGTTTACAGAGCAAAGAGGAAGAAGCGACAGATCATTTTAATCAGTTTGAAGAAGTATTTGCAGATTTTAGTGGTCAAGATCTAAGTACCGAACCCGGGAAGAGATTGTTGATAAGTTTGTGCGAGGGTTGTTACCGAAAATTCAAAGTGTAATAATGACATCTGAAAGTGCATGGCAAGCAAAAACATAAAGTGAAGTATTACACATGGCCCAATATTATGAGAACAGAGTAAATTCAGAAAAAGATAAGGAACTAAGGGATAAAGGGAATTTGAAAAAAAGAGTTGTGTTACAGCAAGTAGCGAACAATAATAGAGGTGGTGGGAACGCACCTTCCAGAGTCCAATTTGCATTAACGTCCAATATGCAAGGGGGTCCGATAGGGATTAATCAATGTGCCTATTGTAGACAAGAAGGCCATTGGCGAGCACTGTGCCTGCATATACAGAATAGAAATGGGAATTTTCCAAGAAGACAGAATAGAGATCGTCCGGGAATACTAGGACAGAATAGAAACCAAAAGGCGCCACAATTTGAGGAAAATCAGGTTAATCAGAATCAACAATGAAACAATACGAATGGTGGGAATGTTTTTGACAATCAGTCCAACGCATATTACTCTGGCAACTTTACATCTGACGATGTACTGTTCTACTAGGACAGCCCGAGACTGGGGTTGGAACAAGTACCTATTCCCGTTGAGCAGAAAGGGCCATACATAGAAATGAAGGTTGCGAATAGGGAACACATTTTTTAGTGGACACAGGTGCACAAAAATGTTCAATTGACCATGAGCGGGTTCCAGAAATACCACTGTCAGGGCTTAGAAATGTCTCAGTAGGGTTCTCAGGTATGCCAGTAATTAGTCCAGTTTCACAAACAGTACCTATAACAGTAGGTCCATTTACAGCGTCTTGTCCATTTCTTTTGACGAAAAATTGTGGCGAAAATTTGTTGGGTTTGAATTGGTTGAAAAAATTTAATGCAGTCATTTATTGTTCTCCTGATGGAGTGTATTTGACAATTTCGCCACAAAAGACTCCTGTTTCACAATTTGTTTCTATGCCACTACCGACTGAATTGAGTAAACTACTGGCTGAGTGAGAGAAAGCGTTGAAGTGCATTGCATCAGATTTAATCAAAAGAAACGTAATTGAAGAAACTCCTGGTAGTATTTGCAATAGTCCGATTCTTCCTGTGTACAAGAAAGGAGCAATGACATACCTTACCTTTTTATAATTGATTTACGTGGGGTGAATAAAGTGGTTGATCTGCAATTTCCATTAGTCCCGGATGTGACTACAAATTTGACTATGATTCCAGCCTCTGCATCATATTTTTGTGTAATTGATTTGAAAAACGCATTCTTTCATATCCCCGTGCATTCAGATAGCAGATATTTGTTTGCTTTTACACTAGGAGAACGTTCATTTACATTCACACGTATTCCACAGGTTTACACTGAGAGTCCAAGTATTTACAGTAGAGCATTGAAGGAACAAATAGATATGCTTGAACTACCAAAAGGTTGCATATTACTACAGTACATAAATGCCTTGCTAATGGCAGCAGACACAGAATATATTTGTAAAGAAAGCACTGTTGCATTATTGACACATTTAACAGTGCATGGACACAAAGCTTCGCTAAAGAAATTCCAGTATTGTTGAAAGGAAGTGGCCTATTTGGGCTACCTCCTTTCGAAGGAGGGAAGAAGATTGACACCAGAAAGAATAGAAAGCATCTCTGATATGCCTATTCCAAATACACAGAAAGAAGTCGGGGCTTTCATTGGCATGGCTTCCTATTGTAGGCAGTGGATCGCTAACTTTTCAATGATTGTGAAACCATTAGTGGCATTGACAAGGAAGGATGTTGCCTTACCTTTGCCATGGAACATGAAATGTCAAGAAGCATTTGACCTGCTCAAAGCTGCATTGTGTTCAGCTCCAGTTTTTGGCACGCTTAATTACGACAAGAGTTTTAAGATATTTGTGCATGAAAACAATGGATGTGTTTTGGCTGTTTTGACTCAGTAACACGGGGGGAGAAATAGACCAAGAGGCTACTTCTCTTCCACGTTGGATTCTGTAGCATGTACTTTGCAGCGTTGTTTGTGAGCTGTTGCTGCAGTCGCTGCGTCAGTAAAACAAACCGAGGGAATGGTTTTAGGTCACGATTTAGCCGTAATGGTACCTCATTCAGTTGACATTCTTTTAAATAGAATGCAGATGCAACATCTCACATCAGCCAGATTAACAAGGTATGAAATTGTCATATTTGCACCGCATATACAACTTAAGAGATGTTGCACTTTAAATCTGGACGAGTTAATGCCTCCTCCCAATGAAAAAGGGGGTGAAAAACAATTCCCCCATGATTCCTTAATGGTTACTGAACAAGAGACAAAAGGAATAATTGACCTAACTGACACTCCAGAGAAAGAGCCAGAAGGAGAACTGTTTTGTGACGGTTCTTGTTTTTAATTACCAGATGACACATCAACTGCTGCTTATGCCATCACTACACTGAAAACTATTATAGAAAGCAAGCGAATCCCATATAACTTAGCACAAGCTGCAGAAATAATAGCATTAACAATAGCATGTGAAATTTCTGAAAACCTCAATATAAACATATATACTGACAGTCAGTATGACTTTCGGGTGGTACACAATTTTGGTCGATTATGGGCTGAAAGGGATTTCCTGACATTATATGAAACCAAAATCCAACATGGCACTTTGATAGTGAGACTGTTGTCAACACTTGCACTTCCCAAGCGATTAGCGATAATGAAATGTGAAGCACATAAAAAAGTAACATGTAATGTAGGAAAGGGAAACGCATTTGCAGACAAAATTGCGAAACAAACTGCCACTGATTTACACACAAAAATGTATGTCAAAAAAATAGAAGAAGTACCCTGCATGATAGATAATGGAATTGCAACAGTTAAGGAGATCCAAGCAGAAGCTACTGTAGATGAAATTAAAAATTGGTCTGAGGGTCCAGCAGAATTAGATTCTGAGGGTTGTTGGGTGGACAAACAAATAAACCGATGGATGTTGCCAAATGCCTATGTGATGGTAATGGTCACTATGGCTCACAGTCCGACACACATAGGTGCTAAAAAAATGATTCAGCACCTGGATTCTGTATGGCAGAATTCACAATATTAGAAAAACTGCTCAAAGATTGGTTCAGAATTGCATGACTTGTTTGCAACATAACATTGGAAAGGGAACAGTGACACCAGTAGGAAGTTTTGGCCCACCGTCTATTTAGAAATGGAGAGGTGCCAAAACTATAAGTATGTCCTCGTGGTGGTCTGCGCATTCAGCAAATGGGTAGAGGCCTATTCCCTGAAAGATTGTACAGCTATGTCCACAGCTAAAGCCATGGTAAAAGAATATTTTCCCTGATTCAGGCTACCCCGTGTCATATGGTCAGACAATGGACTGCATTTTATTGCAGCCGTGATATTGCAAATTTGCACGGGCGTCCAAATTGATAAATGATTTCATTCGGCTGGACACCTGATGAGTGCCGATTTGGTAGAACGCCAAAATGGTATCTTGATGAACAAGCTGAGCAAAATTTGCGTTGGGAGCAATTTGAAATGGCCTAATGCACTACCCCTAGCTTTACTTTGCTTGCGAACAGCTGTACAGGCGAGGACTGGTCTCTCCCCCTATGAGATTGTGATGGGGAGACCAGCGAATGTCTGGAACGTGCCCCAACCGAAACGGTTGAGCGATATTGAGTACCCATTACATAATGATTACTGCCAACAGTTGACTCAAAACTTGTGTTTGATTCATCAGCAGGTGCACTAGGCTTTTCCTGTCAGATATACCAGCTCAGGACATTATCTGCAGCCAGGTGACTGGACCTTGGTGAACATTTTTGAAAGAAAGTCTTCACATGCACCGCGCTGGAAGGGACCCTTCCAGGTGCTACTGGCCACTCAGACTGCCGTCCGAGTGAATGGACACAAGCACTGGATCCACGCAAAACACACGAAAAGAGTTCCATTTCCTTTGCCACATGAGAAAGTGATTGATGATCGTGACGTTGAAAGAAAGACAGCTGTACTTGATCACAAAGATATCATCGCCAGTTCCCTGTCAGAAGTACCTGCTAAGCCTGAGAAAGGGCCTGGGGAGATTGCAACGAAGATCAAAAGGCCAAAGTTGCCTCAACTTTGTCCAACTGCTGCCTCATCATCACTCATTGCATCACAAGTTGGCACTGATCCTGCATCTGGAAATGAGAATGCATTGTTCATCGATCACACTGTACCTGGAGCTGCAAGGTACAATCTACGTTCACAAAATCGGAAGTGTTCAGCTTTTGTTTTGCCTTTGTTCCTAGCTCACAGAAGATGCTGGGAACGGAGGCCTAGGGAAAAGGAGCGTATGAGCTGTATCAGTTGAGAGTTCTGACACACGGTTTTCCGGTGCTACCATTGAATGTGAAGGGCGTTGCAACCTGGCACAGACAAGCGGGGGCAAATGGTACCGACACTATAAAATTGATACTTGCTCTTGCCTTTTTGGAGCTCTGTGCAGTTTAACATCAGCTTGCTGTCATCTATATTCAGGCCAATTCAGGCCAATAATGAATATGACCCATGCTATCTTGAATAGGTCCAATTGTTGGGTTTCTTCCCATTTACCCCAGCACAGGGAAAGAGGAATGGGTTGGTATGTACATCCTTTGCCACTTAATACCACCTGTTATGCATCATTAAGAGCGCTATTTTTCATAAAATGGAATGATAGTGTCACTGGTCAGTTTGATGGAACAAACATAAATGAATTTGAAAGATTCATATTGGAACCGTTGGGTTGTTCCTTATTTACAAGCAGAAGCAAAATAAAACTGGTAACAACAAGTCCAGATGGACTCTCTAGACCTTATCAGTTCCTAATTATTTTTAAAATGGCTCAGGTAGGAAACAACAATGCTTTGCCCCCCTCCTATACTATTAATCATAGTCCACGTTCTGTCCCATTTTGCTTACGTAAAAAGGATTCCTAGCCAGTGGGAACATTTATTAGATGCATGAATATTGCTGTAGTTTAACAAGAAAAAAAAACATTATATGTAGGAGGTTCCGTCTATTTTATATGTGGAGATCAGGCCTATCAATGGTTAGCTAGAACTTGGGAAGGGACCTTTTATTTAGGAATACTTTTTCCTGGTGTATTTATTTACAAAACGTATGAAACAGCAAAATTATCTAGATCTCGGCCACAACGAGATGATCCGTGGGACAGATTGCTGGGGATATAGCGAAATCATTTAAACCATTTTGGGGACAAGCAATAAACTCATGGAATATAAGAAACCTGTCCAGGGTGTTAGAAAAAACGATAAATGGGACAACAGATATACTCTATAATATGACATTGGAACAAAAAGCAATCAGATTAATTGCACTTCAAAATAGAATGGTGCTTGATATAATTTTGGCTGATCGTGGAGGAGTATGTAAATTGGTGGGGTCAGCATGCTGCGACTCGTCCCCCACAATATTTGAAGCAATTAAGAAATTGCATGTTCTAAGTTCTGAAATTCATGTTCCCATAGGTGGTTGGAATCTGAATAAAAGTTCATGGTTTTGGGAACTGCTATGATCATGGGGATGGAAACATTGCAATCCTGGTTATGATATTTGGAATTCTCATATTCTGCTGTTGTTGCATACAATGCCTACCAGTCCTCTGCTCACAAATTACAAATGAGTGTGTACATGCAATTAGTTCGAAACCTCCTCGCATGATAAGTGAAGGTGCACAATATGAAAATAAAATAATTAGAGAATTTATGGCAATTGATATGTCTGATGACGATTAAAGCGACATGGGTAGTTTGGAATTGGACACGTGGTCTGATGAAGACGCGTTGTATGGATGATGTTATTGGCTTAAGGCCAAAGGAGGGTTTGTTAGACCAGAAAAGTAATCCGATAGTCGAATGATACATATAATATGTTGTCCAGAAGCGAATCGCATCATGTGACAAACATCGCAATCCAAGAATTGTCAATGTAACCAAAGGGCGTCCATTTTGTGAAATGTCAGCCATTTGCTTTTTTCTTTTCTGTCAAACGCTTTGCAAATATATTCTATGCTTTAGACTCACACACAGTGCGAGGCCACGGCCTGAATGCTGAAATACTAACACAGACAGGAATGTCTAACTGTGCAGAAATACATTGTTTTTCTCTCTCACTAAGTCCTTGAAGTCGAGCAGAAGCTGCATCTAATCAGTAGTCCAGGTGCCGGTTTGTCTTGCAAGCGCTGTTGTAAAAGGCAGTTAAACATGAATTATATTCTCCTAGCGGTGCTCCTTCGCGGAGAGTGGTATTTTCTGCTTCAGAACTATCTGACCAGTAACTCATGAGCCAAAACACACAGATAACGTAGTATGGAATGTTTCTCTGCTAAGAACATGATATCCTTGCCAAGCCAGAGCTCCATGTTCCCCATAACAGAAAGCTGTCTCTGCTGCCTTTGCTAGAATAACGATGTTTAGACTGAATGAAGACTTGTCATAACGTGTCATAATTGTCATAATTGTCAATCACTGAACCCTACCCTGTATGACATGTATGTGGGCAGTTCGAATTGCCTTAATAAAGGACATGTCTAATGTATATATATTGCTGCTTGAGCGCTGTTCGCTCTCTCTCGCATCTCACAGTGTTTGGGAACACACGTCGTGAGGCGTTGAGACCCAGTGGGCCTACTGAGAAAACTATTAAATAAACCAGACTTGTTTGGAAAACGAACCTCGCGTCTATCGTGTCATTATAGTATATGGTTATTGTGCCTTAGTTTCCATATGCAGTCCTTATGGCCTAGCGCAGCTTGTGCTATTTATGGTGCCAACAAGGCTGAGGGCCTTGCAGGACAAGTGGATAGGACCCTTAAAGGTTGTGGGAAAACTTGGAGAGGTGAACTATCTGGTGGATTAGGCAGACTTAAGGAGGATCCCAGAGTCTTTAACCCCAACCGTTTGAAGGCATATGTCTCGATACCAGAAGTGGGAGTTTTGCTTCTAGATTCAGCTTAAGAGGAGGAGGAGAGTGTACCTCTACCTGACTTCCTCAGAGGACAACCTTTAGATGTGAAAATCGAAGGAGTTAATCTCTCTTCTAATCTTACATCTGAACAACAGGAGGAGTGCAAGTTTCTGTTAAATCAGTTTGCCTCCCTGTTTCCACTATCACCAGGCTTGACCCCATGGGGCAAGCATGACATTCTAACTGGTGACTGTTTACCTGTGAAAATTAGAGGTTACAGAATGTCAGACCATGTAAGAACACACATAAAGGAGGAGGTCAACAAGATGCTTGATCTCAGGGTTATAGAGGCATCTACAAGTCCATGGTCTAGTCCAGTGGTTCTAGTACCAAAGGCAGGATCCAAGGAGTTGAGATTCTGTGTGGACTATAGAGTTCTAAATGCAGTCACAAAGACTGATGCCCATCCTTTACCAAGGACAGATGAACTGGTGGATAAACTTGATGCAGCCAAGTACCTCAGTATATTTGATCTTACGTCAGGTTATTGGCAAATAGCCCTGACAGACTACGCCAAGGAGAAAACTGCATTTTTGACCCCAGCAGGCCTCTACCAGTTCAAGGTCATGCCTTTTGGATTAAAAAATGCACCTGCTACATTCCAAAGAATGGTCAATCAAGTTCTGAATGGGATGGAGAACCTCTGCATGGCATACTTGGATGACATTGTAGTGTTCAGCCCTACTTGGAAAGAACATGTTGATCACTTAGGATATGTATTACAGGCTCTTGAGAAGGCCCATCTGACCATAAAGGCAAGTAAATGTCACATTGGTCAGAGCAAAGTGGTCTACCTTGGTCATGAGGTAGGAGGAGGTGAAATAAGGCCATTACCTAGCAAAGTACAAGTTGTACAAAACTGGGCCACCCCTACTACTCAAACCCAGGTGAGAGCCTTCCTAGGTCTCACTGGGTACTACCGTAACTTCATAGAGAACTATGGGACCATAGTTTCTCCCTTGAATGTAGTATCCTCTCCAAAATTCCCTAAAAAGGTCAGATGGAATGAGGAGTGCACTCAAGCCTTTGGAAACCTGACGAAAGCCCTTTGTCAAGCTTCAGTCCTAAGAGCTCCAGATTATCACCAACCCTTCATTGTGCAGACAGATGCCTCCAATACAGGTATAGGTGCAGTCCTTAGTCAACTGGATGAGAAAGGTAGGGAGCACCCCATTTGCTTCATCAGCAGGAGGCTCAAGGAACCAGAAACAGGGTGGCAACCATTGAGTGTGAATGCTTTGCTATTGTGTGGTCTCTGAAGAAGTTTAGACCACACTTGTATGGATCTACTTGTGTGAACCCTTGACATGGTTTATGCAAATGAAAGGGGAGAACCCAAAACACTAAGATGGTCAATCTGCCTGGAAGGGTTTGATTTCAGCATTGAGCACAGGTCAGGATGTCACCACCACAATGCTGATGGTCTCTCTAGGATGTTTATAACCGACTAGAGTGAAGAGATTCATCCAGGAGTGGATTAAATCCCCCTGTCCCTTAGACTGGGGGGGGGGGGGAGGGAGTGTTAGGGAGAATTCTCTAGAATGGCTAATTTCCCACTCTTACATGTGTTTTGCTGTGTGTTGTACATTTTTTGTGCTCATGGACTATGGAGTCTCACCCACTCCATAGACATCATCTTGTTACTGTGTGTCACACAGCACCTTTAGTGCAGTGACATAGGGTTGTCTTTTTCAGACTTCCTACTTTAAACTCCATATTCTGGGACTGACTGCTGTCTCCCAGAACATGTAAAGTTGCAATTGACTTTACTAGTCCTTTTAAATTTACATACCCAGTACAGCCTATCGTCCAATAGAGTACTGGAAGGGTTAATAGTTATCCCTTTTTGTCTGATTCTCATGGAACATTATTTTGTTCCCCTTTCTCTAATATTTGGCTGGTGGCAGTGGTATCTACCATTTTTATTCTACCGCGAGCTATGAAAATACCCTCGGTACCGTTAGAGGCTATGGTGGTAGCCTCAAACTCTAATCCTCTGGTCCCCTTTTATTTTTATTTGGTTCCGGACCGGTTTATTCGCCATTTCTTTTTGTAAAGTTCTTTCTCATGTTTTACTCTGTGCGCCAAACCAGGTTTGGTTCCTTTGTTCGCCGTCCTTTGGCGGGCTTCTGCACAGAAGCCCTCCTTAGGCGCCTGAGTGTCTGGGTGGACAGGATGTAAGGGAGGGGTTTGAGGCCCCCTGCACATGGTCTCTTTTGAGACCCAGGTCGCACTCTAGTCTGATTGGCTAGGTGGCTGTCCTACCAGGACAGCCACCCTGCTGTGTGATTGACAGCCATGCTGTGTGAATGGGGGAAAACTGCTTAAAAGCAGGTCTCTGTGGGACTTGGAAGGCAGAGTCGCCACTGGATCGAGAGAACTGAAGAGAAGCTGAGGGAAGACAACTGGTGCAACTACTGGACATCCCAGTGAAGCCCTGCTGCAGGTCCGAATCGGCTGAAACTTCGACAACAGAGAAGATCTGCAAGAAATCTTCTTCCCTTGAGCTTGGTGCGACCAGCCAGCTTGCCAAACACCAAACGCCGGCCTCCCTCTCCTGGTCGAATTTGCTGTGCATCGCTGCAATGAACCGGCTAGCCAGGAAGAACTGACCCTGTTTGGG
The DNA here is from genome assembly GCF_040938575.1 of Ambystoma mexicanum. Taxonomy (NCBI): domain Eukaryota; kingdom Metazoa; phylum Chordata; class Amphibia; order Caudata; family Ambystomatidae; genus Ambystoma; species Ambystoma mexicanum. Next base: position 1,070,189,354 of record NC_090924.1, on the reverse strand, counting down.
TTTTAAGGAGCGCACCTTTTATTCAACGCTTTGCTCTGCTGCTGGCTTCTTCCCTGGGCAGTTTAGGACCCTCCAGTCTTCCTCCTTCTTGTCACCATGACAGTCACTTCAGGAACCATGAGCCTGCAGGAACTGCCACGAACAACCGCCTCAGGTACAGCATTCTTCTTCATTTAAGTTACTGTGCAAATCCAGTCGTTCGTTCCGTCCGACCGCGGTGAAAGTGCTTGAAATCTTTCTCCTCTCCGAAGGCTTGTCCTTCTCTTCTCCTTAACTGCAAACTACTCTGAACTGTGTAATCCTCTGCAAAGACTCTAAAGCATTAACATTGGCCCAGGCCTATTGACTTGAATCCTAGTTGTAGGAAACCTTTTCTAGATTGCCCTGCCTATAACTTGTTGGTGCTGATGGATTGTTGATAACGTTCCCTTTTTCTCCCTTTTAAATTACTGGAGTGCCATTTCGCTCACACTTCATTTTGAGCTTAACTTGTCCAGAATTGATGGGGTGTTGTGTACTGTATTAAGACTGTGATTTTTGCTGCTTTATATTAGTGAACTGTTTTATAACTGATGCTGTAAATAAATGTATATTCTTTTACTCAGAAACCTTGAATCAGTGTTTGCACGAATCATAGCAATTGTTGTCCTTTGTGTAACCTCTTGTATTGCTCACTTTACTCTTGAGACAAGTCTGGCTGCTCAGCCATCGCTACCACTTTGGTGTGTAGTACAGGTTTGTACCAAAGGCGAAATTGTACTTACACTTGTAGTCTTAATTGTGTGTGGTGTTCCAAAAGGGTACTGCATATGATTCTGCCTAACAACAACTTGTGAATCTTGGTAACAGGTACTGATCGCCCATGTTGATCAACGCTCACAGAACGTGTTCAAATGGGTGCTCTCTTGGCATGGAATAAAATCATAGGTGTACTTTGTAACACCATTTCTTCTGTTCAGAAAGGTTTCATTTATCTTTAGATATTGTTTATTTATTACATGAAATTCTTTATGGGCATTTACTTTTAAAACACAGAACACAATGGGCCTCATTACGACCCTGGCGCAGACGGAATGAAGGGGGCCGGTACGGGACCGACCCCCTTCATTCCGTCAGTGCCGATTACGAGGTTCCCTTTGCGGGACCCGGATCAGACGTCTGGTAAAACCAGATGTCTTTTAAGGGTCCCGCGAGGGAAAGAGGGTGGTAACAACTGGATACTTGTAACGTGCCTGTTGTTACCTCCCTCCCCATTGCCATTGAGCCCTATGGGGGCTCAAATGGGAATGGGGAATGGTACCTGCAAGGAGGAATTACTGGGTCCTCCTATGTCGGAATGACCAGGTTATTCCTCATTGCAGGAACCCGGTAATGGAGCCCGGTTTGGAGGCAGCCATGGAGCTAATAGCTAATAGCTCCATGGCTGCCTCCAAACTCGTAATGAGGCCCAATGTATTGTACTTGTTTAGAATAATTGTCACAATATAATGCTTAGTCTGACTATACATCTTTTGCATCATGTTAATTCAAACTCTTCAAACATTAATACTCCAAATGTAGCTTTTACTTTTTTGTTACTAGTTGTGATAACATCTAAATATCAAGGGCTAATCAACCTCTCATGTTTATATGAGTGCCCAGAGATTACGATTGCTACCTTTCTAAGTAATTATATTGTATATTTGCCTGGCCTGTTGCATTATATCTGGAGAATACAAAAGACATTCTCATTGTGTATCACTCATGAGGAAGTTCCATTCTATGCAAGTATTTAGACCTTTCGCTACACTGCTAAGCCATTTTATTCAGCTTTGTTAAATTTTCTTCAAGTGAGTGTGTCTGTTACCACCACAAGGTTAGGCTTGTACTTTCGGAATTACCAACCAAAATAACTCTTGTGCATTATTGTTCGACTGTACAAAATTTTCCACTTGTGCAGCGGTATTCAAACTGTGGGGCGCGCCTCCTCTGGGGGCCACGGCCGCATCCCTGGGGGGCCGTGAGAGCCCACTATGAAATGTTTAAAAAAAAATAATCTTTTTTTTCCTTTTTTTTGTTAGGTTGGAAGAAATGGGCAGGGGCGGCTCACATGGTCGGGCTGAAGCATCAAACTGTCTCGGGCACCAATGAAAAAGTGTCCCGCAGTTGAAAATGGATATTCATTCCTTTAGTCACAGACTGTTTGTGAATAGTACCCAAGGGGAGGGCTTTGTGTTAAAATGTAAGTACATTTTTATATTTAAAGAATACTTATTCAGCAACAATGGTCAAAATTACTAACTGCATAGTGAAGTAACTTATCAAACTGGCCACACATTGGCCAAAAAAGTGGGCCATTTTGACTGCCCACATTAGCATTTTTGGTACAGGCATTGCCCTATTGCCCTATAGGCCAGTCCGAACCTGGCGGCTCATCCCTAATGGCGAGGAGGGGCCCACCCAGTGGCCCCCTCACCCATTATGGAGGAGCTAAGGAGCCAGCCCAGTGAAAAAATGAGCACTCCCTCATTTGCTTTTTCCAGCTGAAGGAGTGCTCCTGGGCTGGCTGAACTGTCAAAGGGAAACACTATTTCCCTTTGACAGTTCAGTTCCCCAGCCGCACATGCTCACTGAGCCATGCAAGGTTGGGGCGTTTTGCTTTGCCAGCATTGCATAGCTCATTGGATATGCTGGCTGGGCCACTGCGTGACTATGTGCGAGGGGAGCTCCTGCACCTCCTCGCACATATGGACAGAGCAGCCTGGAACAGGGCGTTTTTAGCCCCCACACGCAGGCCAATGCAGAAGGTACGTTTATGTTCATTTAATTTTTTATTTAAACATGTGTATGGATGTGTGTATGCTTGTGTTATGAGTGAATGTATGGTGACGGATGCTTGTGTGAATGATAGAGTGATTGCTGTATGAATGCGTGTGTGTTAGTTTGTTTTGGTCCGTTGAGCTGGTTTTGGCAAGTGGTGGATAGAGGGGGGAAGGAGGGTTGTCCAACAAACACATTCTAAAAATGCCTAAATGCCTTTGTTGCACAATCCCCATACCCACATGTCAAAATCAGCGCTCCTTCTGGGGTGCTGCGGAGCCCAGGGGACAGGGATGGTATTTCTTTTACTGGATTTGTATCATAGATGTCCAGTCAAAAATACCATGCTTTCCCACTTGGCACCCCAGCGCCTTGCAGACACACATAATCATGTTGTTTGCATTGGGCCCAGGGGACAGGGATGGTATCTTTGTACTGGACATCGATCATAGATGTCCAGTATAAAATATCATGCCTGCCCCCGGGGCCCCCTGTGCCCCCCAGCACCAATTGCATACTGTTTTGCTATTTACCCAATTTCTTTTAGGTATGCTCTACAATGCAACATTTGAATCCATTATTTTTAAAGGAATTCACGGGGGGAAACCCCCCGAACGTCTCTTGATTGGTTCTACTATCCAAACTATTTGGGGAATAGTTATGCCCCTCCACTTAAAAAATTCACCAGCCGCCACTGGCCCTCAGTCTGTGTTGGGGACGGGATGGGGGAACCCAGGGACTGTGGTGGGAGCAGGATGGGTGCAAACCATGGGATAGTGGTGGGAGCAGGGTGGGGAGAGCCCACGGTGTGTGATGGGATGAGCGAGAGCCCAGGATCTGGGTAGAAGTGGGATGAAGGAGCCTAGCGACTGTGATTGGAGCACGTGGGGGAGCCCAGGGACTATACTGGGAGTAGGGTGCATTGACAGTGTGCAATACATAATGCCCATTTGGCATTTTTGGGGGGCCCGGCTGGCCCAAAATTTGATCTGGGACGGCCTAGGCCAACAATGTTTGAAGACCACTGCACTAGTGGGTTATCCTGTGTTTTACTCTATATGCCCGATCTGTGCTCACAAATTCTTTGCCAAACTTCTCTTTTTCTTTTTTTCCTTTATCTAGCAGTTTCCATGGGCATTGAATGCCATATATCACATGATTACTTTTACAGTTTAAAAAATGTCTATGTTTCCAAACTAACCCACTTAAGTCAATCTCGTTTAGCTTTTTCTGACATGGGTCCAATACCCTGTTCTATGGAATTTCATCCACTCAGGAGGGTCTCCAACTTCTCAGAAGAGGGGCTCCCACATTCCTTTTTAATATTGTAAAACTTGGGGTGCCACCCTAAGTAACACAGGGTAATCCTGACGTGGACCCTTTGCTCGCTGTGCCTCATCTTTAACTCACTGAGGAGACCCAACAAGGCTGAAACGTGGTCTGAGCTTGCTGATAGTACTCTTGTTTAGATGAGAATTGCCTAGCATTTCAGTGCTGGGCTGGCCTTGTGGGTGGGACCAGACTGATATGCAAATGGGTGTTTCTCCTCTGTGAAGGGTGCAGTGAGCTAAGAAATGGTTGTAGACCCTCCTGAGTGGAAAAAATTCCATAGAAAAAGTGTTACGCTCACCTGGTATCCACGGGGGCGCCACACGATACTGGATGGAGGTCTAAGCGCTATCCCGGACCCCTCTCTGCTTGGTTATGTGCCAGACGTTGGGTAGCGCCTATAACGGGAGAATGGAGGGTTAAGATACTGGTTCTGTGATGGGTGGACTCCCACCTCCCTCTGGTCAAATTCCCTCCCTTGGGGTTATTACTCACCTTAGGTTTTTGTGCGTTGAATTCTCCGTCCTGTGTCTCTGTGCAGGGGAGCGTGGTTGGTGCGGGCGTTCCGTGGACCTAGTTGCTTCACTGGTGCGTGTGCCCTTATGTCGGGTCCAGACCGGCTGTGACTCCGACTCTACTTGCTGTCTTCCAGGTGAGTTATAATGTCTTTTCTGTCTTTATTCTGTCTCTTTCTTTCCCTCCGTTTTCTCTGTCTTCTCAGTGTCTTGCTCCACTACGCTGTTCCCTAACAATGGCCCTCATTACAACCCTGGCGCTAAACCATGGCGCTATTACCACCATGGTTGGTGCCGGTGTTGTAACGAGACCGCCATGGTGGAATGGGGAAATACCGCCCCATTCCAGGGTTGGCGGGGCGGTATTTCCCCATTTCACCATGGCCCTTCCCCATTCTCGCCCCATAGGGCTCAATGGGACTGGGGAAGGCGCTAAGTACGGTACCGCAAATTGCGGTACCGTAATTAGCACCGAGGTCCCTTTGCGGCACCCTACTTTAACGGCTGGTAAAACCAGCCTTTAAGGTCGGGTCCCGCAAAGGGACCTCGTAATCAGGCGTTAAGGGTTTAACGGCGCCGACACCTTTTACGGCGCCGTTAAACCCTTAACGCCAGGGTCGTAATGACCCCCAATGTCTCTTTTTGTTTCCACAGGGAAGGTTGCGATCTCGGAGTTGCCGTGCTGATGGCAAAGACCACGGTGAGTTATTGATGCATGGAGTGCTGCGCTGTTTATTGGTGTTAATTGCTAACCTGTGTTCGCTTCTCTGCTTTTTAACAGGTTGCGGTGATGTTCCGGAGCGATGAGCGATCGAAGCGCTGCTTGCCCAAGTAAGTGCTTTGTTAATGCTGACCTTGTTCCTTCTCCCTTGCAGGTTGCGGTGAAACCCAGAGATGGGTGAGGTAAGGGAAGCGCCGGGTGCTGCCAGGACTCGCTGCTTGCCCAGGTAAGAATTGTTATTAATGCCGTCCTTGTTTCTTTACCTTTGCAGGTTGTGGCGAACTCCGGAGATGGGTGAGGTGAGCGAAGCGCAGGATGGATTCAAGGGTGGTTACTTCACAGGTAAGTGTTCTTGCTCGCTAATGCTGTTCTTGTTCTTGCAGGTTATTAATGGAATCTGGATCTAGGGCTTCAGGGTCGGGCTGCCGGAGAAGCAGATGAACAGGAGCTGGACACGGTGAGCGTTACACTGCAGGAGTGCAGAATAACGCAAAGCATGTTTTGCTGTTTGGGTGTGGTTTAAATAGCCCAGGTAAAGTAGTTCCAGGCTAAGTAGTTCCAGGCCCAGCCACACCCAAAACACTAGACCGCATGACTTGGTTCTAAAGAACTGAGCTGTGTAATAGACCTCCATGTTGGAGTAAGGTCCAAAACTGTTATTGCTTTATTCCTGATAATGAACCTGGCGCCAAAGGCACCAGGACTGACTCCATGTATGTTTCTGATGGAGTTTTAAGGCCCTTGGGGCCAGTGTGAAGGGGTTTAGTCCCATTGCTGTCAGGGGGCTGTTATACCTGAAGGGGTCAGGGGCATGGATCTGACAACAAGGTATTTGACCTATGTTCATTCTCAGAAAAGGAGCACCCACACGCTTCGTAATTTGGTAAAATTTGGGGTGTCACCCTAAGTAACCCAGGGTTATCCAAACATTGACCCCTTGCTTGCTGTGCCTTAGGGAGGCTCAGATTCACCTCATTGAGGAGGCCCAACAAGGCTGAAACACGTGTCTGAGGTTGCTGATGGTACTCTTGTTCAAAGGAGAATTGCCTAGCATTTCATGGTGGGGTGCCCTTGTGGGTGGGACCAGACTGGTATGCAAATGGTTATTTCTCCTCTTTGAAGGGTGCAGTGAGCTAAATTGTGACCCCCCTGAGTGGATGAAATTCCATAGAACATGGTATTTGACACATGTTTGTTCACAGAAGATGGGCTCCCACACTCCTTTGTAATTTTGTAAAAGAAAATCAACCCTGCTGTTCAATGTGCTGGAAATTGTGGGTCAGCGCATAATTTAAACATTGCAAGTGAAGCAAAGTTCCACAGTCTTAGAGACAACAGACAAGTACAACGAGGACATTTGAAGGCTTACAAAGAGTGTCTTTGATTTTACAGAAGGTAAACAACCAGGTGATGTTAAAATGGATCTGCCTGCCGAAACCACATTGTTTTCATTTGATAATGAAATAGGCATTTAATGGAGATAACACGACTTCCAAACATTTGCCAAAGAGCTCCAGAAATGTTAATTTAAATTGCCTACAAAGATTGGTGACAACGGCAGAGTTTGTTAGCAGTATGGTTTGACATTTTTCGACCAGTGTGCCTTCCGATTGTTCACAATTTTGACAACTCCACCAGGGATGATTACTTGTTGACTATGATCAGTTTCTTAGTTCTTCACAACCTTTTTTGCCCTGCAGCGTTTAGTTTCTTGGCAACAGACTTACACAAATGGACAAATGTTTCAGATCGATCTGTGCGAACCCCTACCGCATGACTTTGTCAATGCTCATCTGTCTTTCAGTGGCTATCAGTTCAACCTCTAGACCTCGGGATTGAAGAAGTTCAATGGATTTTACAAAACCCTTCTTCTCATCGCAACGGAGGAAGTACATTCTTTGACCTGAACACTATGGAGCTTACATTGTTATATAGACCTATGTTCGGGAAAGTGATCAGTGCAATAGTTTGCACTAAGTCCAGAGTTGCACACTGACTATCTCCTGCCAATCAGAGCTTTTCTCCTGCAAGAGTATTGCCCAGTGACATCTGAAGTGGGAATTTTCTGACATGAACTTTAGACCCAAAAGTTCCAAAAACTAGAGAGCTTTGGCAATGGTGAACAGCTAATCAAACGTGCACATGAATTAAGCAGATTCCCCACTGCAACATTTCCAAGGAGTGGTTGAATGGACCAGGAAGGGCTGCAGTGTTCATCTTCATATGTTCCTTGAATTGTCCAGGTGGTTGCAATTACATTTTTCTTTCAATTAATCAACAGTTTTCCACAAGCGGTACCATGGACTAATGTGATGCAATACAGCATCTTTAAAATATCCGTCATGTAGCCATTAAATGAAATGGGCCAGATTCTCAAAACATTTTTGGACTGAATGAGAGCATATTAGATCTGGTCATCCAGATGTGTTTTTTTTCTCCCTTTTTTGCTAATTTGCACAATTAAGGGGGCTTTTAAGGGCATTTAAAAGCAGATCCTGAATTCACACATGGAATCGACTTTAAATGCCCTGCAATGAGGGTCACCCCCTTACAACTTTTGAAACAGTTGTAGGGCATTTAAAAGCACATCCTAAATTCACAAATGGAATAGACTTTAAATGCCCTGAAATGAGGGTCACCCCCCTACAACTTTTGAAACATTTGTAGGGGGAGGCGCAAATCATGATAGGGTAATTTCTGACCCTGTCATGATTTATGTTTGTGTGGCAGTACGCGCGTTAAACCGCGGCTGGCACACTTGCATTTTTATCTCCCAAACCGGGATGGAAATGCTCTTTTTTTCTTCGAGCATTTCACAGAGATGGAACCTTTACTGGCCCATCTCGGTTGCTGGGAGCCTGTCATATATTAATGTCTGGAGTGCACTCACGACACTAATGCATGCAAGGGGACTGCGCAGTGAGTCATTGAGCCACTGTCCTTCCCCTCCTGGAGTGCTCGTCACCTTCGTGTACCAGGCGACCTGAGCATTTCTGAAAGCAGCGCGAATGAAAAGAATAATTTCTTTCATTTGGGCCGCTTTTTGAGTATCTGGCCCAGTATGTTTAGATTCCTTCGTTTGGCAATTCACTGTAGAACAACATTTGATATAGATTGCTTCCACGTTAGCTAGATGATGAAGCAGTAATGGACGTCTGGATTCGATCCGCGGATATAGGCCGCCTAATATGGATGTGACACAGATGCACGTTATTACACGCAGCCCGCTAAACTTAGCCCAATCTGGCTTTCTAAAGGAAAATCACAAGGAACTAGTACGCATCTGGCATCTACCCTATCAAGCGCCGGTATTTGAAAGTTTCGTTTTTTGACATGAACACAATATGCTCGTCTTGCCGTGAGAAAGACCTGGTAGAGGTTGAAACACGTGTTGGCAGACTAGTCTTAACACAACTAAGAAGAACATAATGATATATTTCATCAAGACTGATACCGTTTCCTGCAGTTTTTGTATTTGGAACAGCACTTATACAATATTGTATTGTTCTTATCTAAATTCTCTTACTAGCAGCGCATCTACTTTTTGGAACAACTTTTTCTTTGTCATTATGCGTTAGTAGGTTTGAGGTACCTACTAGTTCCACTCCGGTGCGGAAGCTAGCGTATCAAACAGAAATTTACTACTTGTTGCCCAAGCGCTTTTGATACCTGGTTTACCTCAAAAATGTGTTTGTGTACCATATTCTAGTGTAGGTTTATTTCATTATGATCTGTAATGTTTTGAGGGTCTTCTTTATCTTCAAAAAGGGATCATTCTGGTGAATGTGATGTAATCATTATTATTGGCAAACCAGTGTCCGTAACATGCAAATCAGGCTTGCAAATTGTGAAAGATATTCATCAGCTCTGAATTCTGTTAGATCTTCTGTTTTTAGTGGCAGGGGGAGGATAACTCCAGGAGTAGCAATGGTCTTTCATAACCTTCCGTGACACTGCATTGGTGTTTAATTCACATTCAGTCCACTGGCAGGTAGGCATGTTTCATGAGTGCATTGCTGCAACCTTAAATCTCCCATAGTCATTGTCAGGAATCAGGGCTGGCAAAGGCGTGGAGTGTGTAAATACGCCTATTGAGACATTATGGGCTGAACTGGATGTGGAAACTACAATTCCCAGCATCCTTGGTGGTTCTGGGTAGTTCGGCCCGTGCACGCCTTTTCAGCTGCAATGCATTAAGAATCAACGCAGCTTAAAGGCAGGCAACGGCTACCGGCAAGTGTGGCTTATTGTTTTTTCATTGTACGGCGGAAGGCAGACGGCCGCGTTCGGCCTCAAGGAGGTGGAATTCGCGTGCTACTGAGGCAAGGCACGCTCGGGAGTTTATGCGTTCACTGTGCAGCATGAAGCAGGAGGGGCGCTGAGTCACCGGTAATACAACGCTTGAAGTTCTTCGTCTGGGAAATTCCTCGAGGTTTCCCAGACTCCAGTTAAGTACTCATGAGGGCAATACGGGGCAATTGGAAAAACGGCTTGAAGTGATTGTTGAGCTATTTTAATTTGTGTCTGGGAGGTCCTGAGGGGCCCCCAGATCTAAGATACGTAACAACCGCATTTCTTGTATTTTACATGTTGGGAACAAAACTAAGTGTCTTGGTTACGCATGTGTCACACAAACATTCTAAAGTGTATATTTAGGTCATTCCGGACTTATTGCAAATGGACCATAACTTTTCACTAGTGAATGAAACTAAGGGAAGTGTTTTCATGTTGTAAGTTGCTAACGCTGCCCCACGGGCCATGTGTACTGTTTAATCATTCTGGGAAGTTTTCCCTTATGTGTTCATATTGCTTGCTTATGTATTGTTTCAGTCAGAGTCTGATGTAAGCATGGTATAGTACATGTACTAAGGTGTACTATTCTGGAGTTAAACACATGTCAGGAGTACTGGTGAAAGTAATGTTTGTTGTATGTTAAACAGAGTAGGGTTTTTTCCTGGTGCTTCCCTGATCCCATCCACTGCAGGAGTTCCTCATCCTCTTTCCGGTTTACCTAAATTCCCCTCCCTATCCACAACCTCTCCCTAACCCCTCTTCCCCCATTGGCTGCCACGTGGTGACCGGTTATCTAAATCAGGTGCCTGTGCCAACCACAGTGGGAGGGTCGAGTTCATTCGGCTTCCGTGGTTCGGGGGAGAGTGTCGACCTCTCTTCCCTCCAGTGACTGTGATTGTGACATAATAAGCCACCCCCAAATTGGGATGCTAACAACCACCTAAGCCAAATGGAACCAACACCTCCACCTTTAGCAGATGTGCTAAAGGCTTTACAGGATATCCAGTTGGAATTAGCAAATGCTAGGCAGGAAGCTGCCACACTGAAGGCGCAAGTACAAGGTTTGGTAGCACAAGGTACTCCATTAGAGGGGCCCAGTACTTCCTCTACTGTGGGCATGCCCACTGGGGGAAGTCCTACGCTTATTGTTCAACCACCGAGTAATGTACCTTTGGCAGCGCCAGAACGTTTTTCAGGAGATCCTAGAAAATACATGACCTTTCTAACTCAATGTAGACTCAAATTTTTGTGCAAACCGGCGGCATTTGAGACCATCCAAGCCAGAACCACTTTTGTAATATCTTATTTGACGGGAGATGCAGCAGCCTGGGCGATGCCTTTGGTACAGAAAGATGACCCCTTGTTATATAACTGGGATAATTTTCTAGGAGAATTTGGGAGATTGTTTGACAGAAGGGAAGTTTCATTGGCCCAAGACAAGGAGTTGTTAGGACTAAAACAGGGATCGCGAGATGTGGTTACATATGTGACACAGTTCAATAGGTTAGTGATTGAAACTGAATGGCCAGTGGCAAAACAGATGGTACTGTTCTATCAAGGGCTACGGGAGGAACTGAAAGACGCCATTGTGCAAGTAGAACTGCAACCTGGTACTTGTACGGCGATGATAGATTTAGCCCTTGGATTAGATCATAGAATGAATGAGAGGAGGGGAGACAAGAAGAAACCAGAAGCAGTCCCTTTGGTGAGATTGGACAGGAGTAGAGGAGGAAGAAGTAGTGATGTTGAACCAATTGGGAGCATCCGAGGACCTTTATCAGAGGCAAAAAAGGAACAGCGGAAGCTTAATAAATTGTGTTTGTATTGTGGCCAGGCAGGTCATTTTATCCGTACCTGTCCTAATACTCCACAGAGGAGTACTGGAGGGGATCGAGACAAGAAGGAGGTGGGAAAATAATTGGGCCGACCTTAGGGGGAACTCAGGTGACAGGCCCGAAGGAAGCAAAGTTCCCCAAATTGGTGGCAAATACAGTTGGAAGTAAGACATCTCATTTGTATATTTTGGTAACATTATGTTGGGCAATGTCTGAACAGGGGGTGATGGCAATGTTGGATTCAGGAGCCACAGGTAAATTTGTGGATATTACATTGGCACACCAGTTAGGACTACCAATAAAAAATAAAACAAGAGTGGAAGGGGTGCAGTCGGTGGATGGTTCTCCTTTAGTGTCCGGTCCAATCATACAACAAACGGAAACTTTACAGATGACATTTGCATCAGGTCACACAGAAAATATTGTTTTTGACTTGAAGGCTGCTCCACAGTTTGGTTTAATTTTAGGCATGCCTTGGATAGTGCAACACAATCCCAGAATTGATTGGGGAAAGCAGACTGTTGAATTTACAGAACAGACATGTCAAGAACATATGGTATCGGAGGTGGGACTGGCGAAAGGGTTGGTTAATCAAGAAGGAAGAAATCAGTTGGTGGGAACAGTGGATGTAGGGATTCCCTTGCAATATAGCGAGTTCGCAAAGGTGTTTGACAAAAGTGGGGTGGAACAGCTGCCACCCCATTGCCCATATGATTGTGTCGTTGAATTGGAAGCAGGGGCGAAGTTGCCTTGCAGTAGGATTTACGCCCTGACAGAAACAGAAAATAACCATTTAAGAGAGTATTTGGATGAAATGCTGGCAAAGGGATTCATTAGACCTTCCAGTTGTGACGCTCACCTGACTCCCACAGAGGCGTTGGCCTGGTTCGCGCTGCTGTGACCTCTTCTAAGGTGATGCGCAGGGTTCGGAAGACGGACTGGACCGGGCCCCCAAATCTGGCTTGTCTGGCTCGCAGAAGTATCCTTCTGTAGGAGAAAATAGGGGATTAACTGTCTGCGGGGTAATGCAATCAGCCTCCCACTTTCCCCTCTCACCCTCCTCGAAACCCTTCTGTGATTCCTTGTAGCATCTCACCTTAGGGTCTGGAAGGACGAGCTCTCCATCCTGCTTCTGATGCAGGGGCGCGTTGGTATCCAGTTACTTCACTGGATTTTCGGATTGGTGAGAACCAAACTTGCTTGGCTTCCAGGTAAGTTTTTTTGATAAGAGGTTCCCCTTGTGTCCATGCATTAATGTATTAATGCTAGTGTCTTTTTCCCCATAGGGGCCGGGGTACGGAATGCCGGGGAACAGGCACCGACCCGAGATGAGAGGTGAAATCCTTGTAGAAATCAGGTAAGTCTTTAATGAGCGTTTTTTGGTAATGTCTTTTCATTCGCTCATTAACGCTGATGTCTCTTTTTCCCCTTAGGGGCCGGGGTCTGGAAATGCCAGGATGCGGTGCGGACCCGAAATGAAGAGGGAATGAATCAACAGGTAAGTCTTAACATGGAGATTTAGCTTTCCTTATTCCCTTCTCTCTCTCACCTTTTGTTCTGGTCTTTTTCTCCCTAGGCGCTGGGGCGTAACTGCGAATCCGGATGATCGCTGCTGAACACGGAGGCGCCCAGTAAAGGTGAGTGGAATGCGGCGCTGCAGCGATCGACGCGATGAGCTTTTAAATAAAAGTCTTCCTTTTCAGGATTGTCGGCGAGATGTCTCCGGGATGCGGATTTAGCAGGTAAGGACTTTTCCTTCTTCTGTTCTCTTCTTCTCTTCCTTTGCAGGTGATCCAGGATGCTGGCAGACGTGGCAAAAGTCAGGATGCAGGAGCAGACACGGTGAGCGTCCAGCTGCTAGATGCAGAACAACGCGAAGCACGTGTGGCTGTTCGGGTGGGGTTTAAATAGCCTTAGAAGAAGTTCCAGGTATGTATCCTTCCTCCAATCAGGTATGTATCCTTCCCCGACCATGCCCGGATGGTAAATTAGTCCCACAGGTAAAGTAGTTCCTTTCAGGCCTCAAGGAGGCCGGGATCCTGCAGCATGGTCTGCATCAGGTAAGTGCACCCAAGCACTTCCATAATGAGCCTGGCGCCTATGGCGCCAGGACTGATGTCTTTTATGAGCCTGGCGCAATAGGCGCCAGGACACTGTCCAAAGGGCCCCTATATGGGGTTGCTGGGTCCTTCCTTGGGGACTGGATGTCCGCTTTCGGGGACGCAGGGCTTGAACCGGCTCCCCGGGAGCGGGCATCATGACAGCACTCCCCCCCAAGGCCTCTCCCAAGGTTGTTCCCTCCGGGGGTTTTGGTTTGTCTGGGAAGAGTCGGTGGAATTTCCTGACTAATCGAGGTGCATGCACATGGTCGCTGGGTTCCCACGACCTCTCCTGAGGTCCATACCCCTTCCAATCAATTAGGTAGAACAGTTTTGACCTAAACATTTTTGAGTCTAAAATGTTCTTCACTTTGAATTCGGGCTCCCCATCTATTAGAATAGGTTCTGGAGGTTTGAGTAGTCGGGTTCCGGGTACCACTGGTTTCAGAAGTGACAAATGAAAAACAGGGTGAATTCACATACTAGCTGGTAAATCAAGTTTAACAGCCACTGTGTTAATTATTGCCGTAGTAGACTAAGGTCCCAGATATTTTGGGTTAAAAGTTCGAGACCCTTTGAGTGGTAAATGTCTGGTAGCTAACCACACTTGATCCCCAATCTGATACGGAGGTGCTTCACTCCGATGCAGATCAGCATTCTCCTTGTATTTTCTCTTGGCTTGTTGTAAATGCGTAGTTGCCTCTTTGAAGGCTTGGGTAATTGTAGAATGCAGATGTTCTACTGCAGGCATTCCGAGGTTCTGAGGTGAGTCAAGGTTTGAGGTTCGAGGGTGATGCCCAAACAAAGTATAAAAAGGACTGTGGCCAGTTCCAGAGTGTACCAAATTATTATATGCGTATTCGGCTATCCAAAGAATGTCTTTCCAGTTGCTTTCAGATTGCTGTAACATACACCGTAAGTATTGCTCAAGGGTCTGATTTGTCCTCTCGGTCTGACCATCGGTCTGAGGGTGGTGACTGGTCGATAATCTTACGTCGATCTGCGCCATTTGACAACATTTGCGCTAGAAGTGGGAAATGAATTGGCTTCCCCGGTCAGAGATTAGTATAGATGGGAATCCATGTAGCCGAACAATATTTGAGGAATTCTTTGGCTAGGACAGATGCTGAAGGTAAACCTTTCAAAGGAATAAAGTGGGCCATTTTGGAAAACAAATCCACAATTACCAGAATAGTATTGTACCCCGAACAAGGAGGCAGGTCCGTAATAAAATCCATTGATAGGGTGTGCCAGGGTGCTGGCGGTATGTCTAGAGGTTGAAGGAGACCGGCTGGTCTTTTCTTTTGACTTTTATTTTGGGCGCAAACACCACAGGACATCACAAAAGATTTAACATCTTTTCGCCAAGAGGGCCACCAAAATTGTCGTTTCACCTTTTCCTCTGTCTTGGCAATACCGGGGTGTCCCTCTATTAATGCATCATGATAACCGGAAATAACTAGTTCGTGTAATTCCTTATGTGGCAGGAATAAGCGTCCTTGAAAATAAGGTAAACCATTATCTATGGTAAAGTCTGATCCCTTTTGTATCCAATCCTGTAAGGTTGTAGGGTCCAGGAGTTGTTTCACTCTGGCTTGAATGTCTTCAAGCGTCTGTAACGAAGTCATGCCTAGAATCCTCTGTTCGGGAATTATTGGTACTGGTTCTGAGTTTGTATCAGATTCTCCCATTCCAATTCGGGATAAGGCGTCTGCTTTGCCATTCTTGCAGCCAGGTCGATAGGTAATCACAAAATCAAATTCAGCGAAAAACAAAGCCCATCGGAGCTGCCGTGATGACTGAGCCTTGGCGGTTTTCAAATACTGTAAATTCCGGTGATCAGTGATCACTGTGATGGTATGTCGAGCGCCAAGCAGATAATGCCGCCAGGCTTTAAAAGCGGACTTAATGGCTAACGGTTCTTTGTCCGTGATTGCATAATTAACCTCGGGTGCAGAGTGTAAAGACTGGTAGGGGGTGGTCTGTACTTCTGCTCTCTATATGGTAGAGGGGAGGCACAGAGGACCCCAGCCTAGATTCTCTATTCGGTAGCTATGGTCGAGCAATCGAGGCCTAGCTTCTCAGGAGGTGATGCAGGCTGGTTCTTAAGTACAGTGTAGTCCCCAAGCCCCCACAAAGGAATGTCCACACACTGTATTGGTTAGAACACAGTCTTTATATAATCAATATTCAAGGTTATGTACACTTATCATAATAACTCACTTTGTACTTAGGAAAATCAACAATGGAAAATATATACAATTCTAAAGTGGTACCACCCTTTGTATTAGATCTCATTAAAGTGCATCAACAATACTGTAACAATGTCACACAGATCAATAGAGTGAAACCAGCAATAGAGAGAGGAGAGAAAATAAGATGGTTGAGCAATCGGCAGAATACTGGCCCCTACCACTAGACACAGTTCTGTGTGGAGATCCCCCCCACCTGGGCAACCTGTAAAATAAAGATATAGCACAAGCCCAGTCCATATATTGTTCTGCAAGTCTTATTCCCTCCTATAATGTTTTTACCCCCCCAATGTACCTGGTGGAGTCGAGTTCTTCGAAGAGGCGTCAACAGATCCTTCTTGAGCGACCCCCTTTCAAGCGTGAGTCACGGATCGTTGAGAGGCGTCGAGGAACTCAGTGTTCGGCGGCGGGGAATCGACGGCCCTTCTTGAATGCCTTCCCTTTCAAGCGGGAGACACGGGGCGTCGGACAACAAACAGGGTAGAACGGCGTCGATGAGGCGGCAGCTTCGATCCAAGCGGTGCTCGTCGACGACGGAGCGTCGGCGTCCTACAAGGCAGAGGCGTGCGGGGCACCTCGATGACAATTGTTCTGGACCGCAAAGTTAGTGGAGACGGGGGCCCAGCAAGGGCGTCGAGTCGTTCGAGTCTTTGTGGTCTTCGGGTGGCGGGAAACCCACCGGTAGGTTTCTCCTCGGCGCGTTGGTCGTCCTCGACTTTCTCCGGCAGGATAAAGCAGTCGACGGTGCGGACGAGGGAGTCCTTCGATTCAAATGTTCTTAGGCAAGGAGCGGACGGCTCCGGTCATCGGCGGCACAGCGTCAAGTGGTTCCCACGGCTGGGCAACACAACTTCGACGGGCCTCCAGCGGTTACACAGACCTGCAAACCCTGGTCGACGGCAATGGACTTCGACGGCGGCGATGTCCGGGTGCTTCACTTCGATCTCCTCGGCGGTCCCGTCTCGGGTCGGCAGCCTTTCGAGGGTCTGACTTCCAGGGGGCTTCGGCGAAGATGTAGCGGTGCTCGATGATCCCTCGGAGCACGGGAAGAGGGCGCCTTACCAGGTCCTCTCTCGGGTCAGTCCTCGACGAATTCGGCAGCATTCAGATCGGTCGAAGCAAGTGCAACAGCAAGTCTTCTTCTTCCAGCTGGACGTCGAGGATCAGCAGTTCCAGTTACTCTTAGAGTGGAGACTCAGCTTCTGAACGCTTCTGAACAATTACCAGTGGTGAGAGGTCCCCAGATATACTATTCTGTCTCTCATCCATACTGCTGGCACACACTCAGCAGCCAATCATACAGAAGGGCATTCATGCAGTCAGTCAGCCAATCAGGCACACAGTGTATTCAGGCCACACTCCTCCCTTTCAGACACTCCCAACAAGAAATGTGGATTGGGACAAGTACCCAGCCATTCAACACTACACACTGCATTCAGGCCAGTTTCGGGCAGGGCTGTCTCAGTCTTTGTCGCTCATGCCAGAAACCAGACAACCACAACAAGGAGTGTATATTGGTCACACACTCCATTCACCCAGGTCCCACCCACAGGAGGTACCCACAACATACAGTCACTGGGAAGGCTCCAGTCAGTCTAGCTGGGCCTTCACAACAACACCATATATGGAACTTCCACCCAACAGCCAGTCAGGGGGAAAGGACAGAGTCAGGGCTTCCCAGGACTTTGGGAAAACAAGGTAACAGGCAATAGAAAGCAAGAGGCCACAGGGGCCATCTTGTTTCCTATCAGGAATCAACTGATCCCAATGGCAGAGCCTGGGTATCCCAAAATGGAGGACACCCAGAGCACCTGTCAAATTCAGCATGGAGCTGCCACCAGCCCATACCCTCCTCTGTGGGCCACCCACAGGTGCCCACAAACATACACTAGGGGCACAGGGTTGTACCCCTACCCATGGGTGCCATAAGGGTATCCCATGGGTCTGTTCACCAAACCAAAAGAGAGAGCTGCACTGCCAGGAGTCCCACATGGACTCCTGGGCAGAAAACACGACAGAACACACGATAAAAAGCAGTAAAGGACAAGGATTCAGAGGCCCTGTCCCTCTGATGTATTTCCAGCATCACAGTCGAGAATTTTCTGGACCAAAATGCTACGGGATGCAGTTGGTTGGTTTCGGGATCTCTTTGGGACAGGACAGCTCCCATGGCTAGGCTGGATGCGTCAGTCTCGACGACATAAGGGAGATCTGGACGCGGGTGTTTCAATATAGGTGCGGAGGTAAACTTAGCTTTTAAATCCTGAAAGGCCTGCTCGGCTTCTTCAGACCATTCGAAACGTTTATTTTTCCTCAAGAGTGCAGTAATGGATTGTACCACGCGTGAAAATTCCGGGATAAACCTGCGATAGAAATTGGCAAAGCCGAGCATGCTTTGAACCCCTTTTACAGAGCTAGGTGATGGCCATTTGAGGATGGCATCCACTTTTCTTGAGTCCATTCGGACTCCTTTGGGTGTCAGGATGAAACCTAGAAACTCGACTTCTGTGGTATGGAAAACACATTTCTCCAATTTAGCAAATAGTTTGTGTTGGAGCAGTTTTTCAAGTACTGCCCTGACGTGTTTTCTGTGATCAGATTCCGAAGAGGAGTACACCAGAATGTCATCAATATATACGACAACACAAACATCGATGAGTTCCCGAAGGACATCATTCATGAAGTATTGGAAGGCAGCCGGCGCGTTACACAATCCGAAAGGCTTCACCTGGTACTCGAATAATCCGTATTTAGTACGGAAGGCAGTTTTCCATTTGTCGCCTTCTTTAACTCGTACCAGATGATAAGCCCCCCGGAGATCTAACTTGGTGTATATGCAAGCGTCCTTCACCTGGTCAAGGAGTTCAGGGATCAGAGGCAGAGGATAACGGTTTTTAACCGTTATCTGGTTCAATGCGCGGTAATCGATACAAGTTCTAAGGTCGCCTTCTTTTTTGGGCACGAAGAACAAAGCCGAGGATGCCGGGGACTTTGACGGGCGAATAAAACCATTAGCTAGGTATTGATCCAAATATTGTCTCAAATGCAGATTCTCAGGTTCGGTAAGGGCATAAATCCTGCTAGAAGGGGGTTGTGCACCGGGCACCAGATTGATTTGGCAATCGTACGATCTGTGAGGAGGTAACGTGTTGGCCTGTTCCTTTTGGAAGACGTCCTGAAAGTCTTGGTATTCCGCAGGTAGTTGCATGGAGGCAGAGGTTACAGATGCTAGATTAATCTTCAGGTTTTCTGGGTAGCAGGTTTGTGTACAATCCGGGAAGGTTATTCTCTTAGCTCGCCAATCAATTCGAGGATTATGTGTCTCTAACCAAGGGATTCCAAGAATGACCTGAAACTGTGGAGCCTTGATTACATCAAACACAACACCCTCCCGATGGCCGTCGGGACCAATAAGACTCACCTCAGTAGTGGAATGTGTTACCGGTCCAGAGGCAATTTCAGTTCCATCGACTGTGGTGATGACATCTTTGCTGGTTTTAGGATGGAGAGGGAGGTTAATCCTAGAGACCAATTCACGATCCACATAGTTTCCAATAGCCCCACTATCGATGTATGCCTTTATTGCATGCAACCGCTTAGGCTGTTCTGGATCTACGAGAACCATTGGCACAATGAAATGCGAGGTCTGAGAGTTAGTTTTCAAGCTCGGCAAGCGGACCCCTACACTTGTCGGGCGGAGTCGTTTCCCGAAACAGAGTCTTCATGGTTTTTATCAGCGGCTCCTACCGCCTTTCGGGGCGGTTTTGCCGGGCAATCTCGTAGAAAGTGTCCAGAATTCCCACAATAAAGACATCATTTTAACTGCCACCTCCTTTCACGTTCCTTTTGAGTTAAGGGTCCTTTAACCCCTCCAATTTGCATAGGCTCAGAGACATCAACTCCCTTGGGATTAGCATGGGTCTTGACCAACACCCGGGTCTCAAACCTGGACCGATCTGCTTTTCTGTTTTGAAGTCTGTGATCCAATTGGACCACTAAGTCTATATACTCTGTGCATTCTTGGGGCGGATTTACAACTTGGCCAAGACATCTTTAAGTTCTCTGCATAGGCCTCGATAAAACAACGTGACTCTTTTATCCTCTGGCCATCCCGTTTCCACAATTGGTCTATTAAAGGTTGCAATATAGGATAGGAGGTCCTGATTGCCCTGTCGCAGGGATAGAAGTTCGTCATCCAGAGCCTGCCCCTGAGAGTGTCGAGCAAATAACCTTTCCATGCTTGCTTGAAACCTTTGAAAATCACGGAGAATCGGGTCATCTTGAGTAACCAGTGGAACTGACCAATCAGCAGCGCAGCCGCTGAGATATGACAATATAAAGGCTACCTTGGTCTGATCATTAGGGAAGGCCCCAGGTCTGCATAGGAAGTGCAAACGACACTGATTCATGAATACGGCGAATCATTTGGGGTCCCCAGCAAAGCGTTCGGGTGGGGCCAGCAGCATGTTTCCAGGTAGATTAATCTGCACAGGGTTACTGGAAACCACAGGAGCGGGGTTCCCTCCGGAACCGGGTAGAGGAGTTTGCCCAGCTTGACCCTGCAAAAGCTGTCTGGCCAGGTCATCAGATCTTTCCTTTGATATTATTAATTCCCTCCTGAGGGCATTAGTCTCTTGACGAGCGGCATGTACTTCGGCCCGTAATTCCCCCAGTAATTGGGCCAACTGATCAGTCTCAGAACTTTCCATAGCGCCTGGGTGGGAATTTGTAGGAAGGCTTCGCGTTCTGTGATGCTCACCTGACTCCCACGGAGGCGTTGGCCTGGTTCGCGCTGCTGTGACCTCTTCTAAGGTGATGCGCAGGGTTCGGAAGACGGACTGGACCGGGCCCCCCAAATCTGGCTTGTCTGGCTCGCAGAAGTATCCTTCTGTAGGTGAAAATAGGGGATTAACTGTCTGCGGGGTAATGCAATCAGCCTCCCACTTTCCCCTCGAAACCCTTCTGTGATTCCTCGTAGCGTCTCACCTTAGGGTCTGGAAGGATGAGCTCTCCATCCTCTTTCTGATGCAGGGGCGCGTTGGTATCCAGTTACTTCACTGGATTTTCGGATTGGTGAGAACCAGACTTGCTTGGCTTCCAATAAGTTTTTTGATAAGCGGTTCCCCTTGTGTCCATGCATTAATGTATTAATGCTAGTGTCTTTTTCCCCATAGGGGCCGGGGTACGGAATGCAGGGGAACAGGCACCGACCCGAGATGAGAGGTGAAATCCTTGTAGAAATCAGGTAAGTCTTTAATGAGCGTTTTTTGGTAATGTCTTTTCATTCGTTCATTAACGCTGATGTCTCTTTTTCCCGTTAGGGGCCGGGGTCCGTAAATGCCAGGATGCGGCGCGGACCCGAAATGAAGAGGGAATGAATCAACAGGTAAGTCTTAACATGGAGATTTAGCTTTCCTTATTCCCTTCTCTCTCTCACCTTTTGTTCTGATCTTTTTCTCCCTAGGCGCTGGGGCGTGACTGTCAATCCGGATGATCGCTGCTGAACATGGAGGCGCCCAGTAAAGGTGAGTGGAATGCGGCGCTGCAGCGATCGACGCAATGAGCTTTTAAATAAAAGTCTTCCTTTTCAGGATTGTCGGCGAGATGTCTCCGGGATGCGGATTTAGCAGGTAAGGACTTTTCCTTCTTCTGTTCTCTTCTTCTCTTCCTTTGCAGGTGATCCAGGATGCTGGCAGGCGTGGCAAAAGTCAGGATGCAGGAGCAGACACGGTGAGCGTCCAGCTGCTAGATGCAGAACAACGTGAAGCACGTGTGGCTGTTCGGGTGGGGTTTAAATAGCCTTGGAAGAAGTTCCAGGTATGTATCCTTCCTCCAATCAGGTATGTATCCTTCCCCGACCACGCCCAGATGGTAAATTAGTCCCACAGGTAAAGTAGTTCCTTTCAGGCCTCAAGGAGGCCGGGATCCTGCAGCATGGTCTGCATCAGGTAAGTGCACCCAAGTACATCCATAATGAGCCTGGCGCCTGTGGCGCCAGGACTGATGTCTTTTATGAGCTTGGCGCCATAGGTGCCAGGACACTGTCCAAAGGGCCCCTATATGGGGTTGCTGGGTCCTTCCTTGGGGACTGGATGTCCGCTTTCGGGGACGCAGGGCTTGAACCGGCTCCCCGGGAGCGGGCAACATGACACCACGTCCCGGTCTCTTCTCCCTTGTTTTTTGTCCCAAAAAAAGAGGGTACATTACGAACTTGTATAGATTACTGCGCATTGAACAAAGTAACCATTAAGAATAGGTTTCCATTACCGCTAATTTCAGTATTATTGGATCAGGGAGGCCAATATTTACACTAAATTGGACTTGAGGTGGGCATACCACTTGATCAGAGTACAGGAGGGGGATGAGTGGAAAACAGCCTTTCGGACAAAGTTTGGTTTGTTTGAATATTTGGTCATGCCGTTCGGATTATGTAATGCTCCTGCGGCATTTCAATTCTTTATGCAAGAGGTCTTGAGGGATTTCATTGATGTGTTTGCAATTGTATACATTGATGATATTTTAATTTATTCAGTTTCACCAGAGCAGCATGTTCAGCATGTGAGGGCAGTGCTTCAGAGGTTGCAGGAGTATCAGCTATGTGTAAAATTGGAGAAATGTGCATTTCACACCAGGCAGGTGGAGTTTCTAGGGTTTATTCTCACTCCAGAAGGTGTAGTGATGGATGCCAAGAAAGTACAAACTGTGACAGATTGGCCATCTCCTCAATGCATCAAGGATGTCCAATCGTTTCTAGGATTTGCCCATTTCCATCGGCGTTTTATTAGTAATTTCTCAACCATTGTAACACCAATTACGTGATTGCTTAAGAAGGCAACACCATTCGTTTGGGGTCCTGAAGCAGAAAAGGCTTTTCAGAATTTAAAGGTTGCATTTACAATTGCACCGGTGTTGAAACATCCAGATACCAGTCAAGTCTTCCATGTGGAGACTGACGCTAGTAATTTGGCAGTAGGGGCCATATTGTCACATAAGGATAAGGGTATGGCATCCAGTGGCATTCTTTTCAAGAAAGTTATCAGGTTGTGAACAAAACTATTCAACCACGGATAAGGAGTTGTTGGCTATTCGATCAGCATTTTTAGAGTGGAGACATTACCCATTAGGTGCTAAGCATCAGGTAGTAGTGGTAACTGATCATAAGAATTTGCAATACTTTAAATCTGCTCACAAACTTAGTCCCAGACAACTCCGCTCGTCTCTGTATTTTAATGAATTTGACTTTGTGGTAACATTTAGGCCATGCAAGAATAATCGAAAAGCAGATGCACTGTCTAGGCAGCAAAATCTGGAGAGTGGAGTGAGTGAAGGTAAAACAATTATTCCCCCTGAGAAAATCATTGGAGCAATCACCACAAACTTAATAGGGGAGGTTAAGAAAGCATTCCCACCTCGGCAACTCCAGAAGTGGTGCGACAGTCATCCAGCAAGAAAGGTGCGGCAAGGGTTGCCATACCATCAAGATCGATTATTTCTACCTACTAAAGAAGTACAGGAAAAAGCATTATATTGGTGTCATAATTCCCCCTTAGCGGGACATGCTGGGCAAAGGAAAATGCAAAATATGCTAGAAAGATATTTCTGGTGGCCTACGCTGAGACAGGATGTGGGCCATTATCTAGTAAAATGTGAAAATTGTATGGGAAACAAAGCAGATCATGTAAAGAAAAGCGGGTTACTACAACCATTACCAACCCCTGAGAAAGTATGGACTCACATACCAATGGATTTCATTACCGACCTTCCATCTAATAAGCAATTTGACACTATTTGGGTAGTGGTGGATTTTTTTGTCCAAGCAAGAGCATTTTATTCCTTGTGAAGGAATACCTGGAGCAGTCAGGTTAGCGGAATTGTTTCTTCAACATGTGGTTAGACTGCATGGTTTGCCAAAAAGTATTGTTTCGGACAGAGGTCCTCAATTTACTTCACGATTTTAGCGTGCTTTTTGTCGCATGTTGGGAATCAACTGTACTCTTTCCACTAGTTATCACCCTCAAACTGATGGTCAGACAGACCGAGTCAATCACACACTCGAACAATACTTGAGAGGGTATTTGGGTGATGGCCGGGAGTCGTGGGTACAGGCACTCTGGTTGGCGGAATTTACATATAACAACACGCTGCATACGTCCTTGGGTATGTCTCCTAACAAATGCCTATTTGGGTATGAAACCAGAACATTTACCGGAAGTGGAGAATCTACCAGTGTTACAAGACCGAAAACAGTTGCTCCTCAAGATCCGACAGAAAGCACGCACTAATTTGGAACAGGCTAAGAAAGCCTATAAAAAACATGCTGACAAACACAGACAGGAGAGTCCGCCTTATAAAGTAGGGGACAGAGGTTGGTTATCAACTAGAAATCTCGCTATAGTGGGATCTCAAAAATGTATGCCTAGATATATTGGACCTTATGAAATCATTGCATGAGTGTCACATTGGGCTATGAAACTGCGTTTGCCAAAAACCCTACACATACACCCAGTATTCCATGTTTCTTTGCTTAAACCATCAGCTCCAGGGACAACTACGAAAAAGCCTCCGGCTATAGTGAAAGATGGGAACATGGAATACGAAGTAAAACGCATTGTGGATTCTAAAAGAAGATACGGACAACTATGGTATTTGATCCATTGGGAAGGTTACGGTCCTGAAGATTGTTCTTGGGAACCAGCTAGAGAGGTCCATGCTCCCAGGTTAGTGAAACAATTTCATTTATGCAACCCGGGTAAACCAGGTCCTGGAAGGAGCCCTGGAAGAGGAGGTAATGTCAGGAATCAGGGCTGGCAAAGGCATGGCGTGTGTAAATACGCCTATTAAGACATTATGGGCTGAATTGGATGTGGAAACTACAATTCCCAGCATCCTTGGTGGTTCTGGGTAGTTCGGCACGTGCGTGCCCTGTCTGCTGCAATGCATTAAGAATCAACGCAGCTTAAAGGCAGGCAACGGCTACCGGCAGGTGTGGCTTATTGTTTTTTCATTGTGCGGCGGAAGACAGACGGCTGCATTCGGCCTCAAGGAGTTGAAATTCGCGTGCTACTGAGGCAAGGCACGCTCGGGAGTTTATGCGTTCACTGTGCAGCATGAAGCAGGAGAGGCGCTGAGTCACCGGTAATACAACGCTTGAAGTTCTTCGTCTGGGAAATTCCTCGGGGTAACTGTAGTATGCAGCTTTTTATGTTACTTGTGTGAGTATTTTGATGCGAATTGCTGATGTTGCTAGAAATATTACATATTCAAAATACATTCACAGTTCACACTTTATGAAATAGAACATTCTTGCTAATGCCCAAATCAACTGTGAGTGACGTACCGGCGTGCCCTCTGATGTCTTGCACGGGGCAGAGAAAATACTGGCTGCCACTGTCTCTTCCTGAGGACAAGAAATTAAAAGAGCCATGAGAGAAAGACACAGTTGTGACACAAGCAAATTGGATTTAGGGCAATACATCCACTCAGACTAGACACTAAAAGGACCCATATTAGTAACATGCATGCTCTTAGTTGTAATGCCAGAGACTGACATCCCTAGTGCACATAGAAACTGTGAGCGTCATACCTGAGCTCCATGTGATGTGTCAGAGTGTGTGGTCTCCTCCTGTGGCAAAGAAGAGAAATGGGCAAGAGAAAAATACAGTTATGGCACAAGGGATTGTGAATGGCCGGAACCTTTCAACCTGCTTAAACACTACAAAAAGAAATGTTATTGACATGTCCACTCTTAACTGTCATCCACCAAAGTAATTTACAGAAATTAACAAAAGGACTGTGACTGGCATACATGCATCAAGTGAACCTGCCTTTTCCTGTGGACAAGAAATGAGATGAGTCACGTGGCAAAGGATAAATTATCACAGAAACGAATGGAACAGCAAATAAATTGCACACACCTTAGACACTACACGGACCGATAATAGTGACATTGCTGCTATCAATAGTAAGACAAATGACTAACACAAAGCTATCGTGAGTGGATACCTGCATATTCTGCGATGTGTCAGAATGTGCAGTGAAAGCACTGGCCCTCCAAGTCTCCTTATTTGGCAATAAAGGTGTAAGAGGCCAAGAGGAAAAGTCACAGTTATGATACTATCACATGAGAAGGGGCAACACTTTCCAACCATCCTAGACACTACACAGAACAATATTATTGACAGGCCTACTCTCACTTGTAAACCAACTAAAACAATTTACACTAACGCATAAAACAACTATGAACGGCATACATGTATTCAGAGCAAAGTGACGGAGGGTGACGGAGGGTGATAAAACAACGATGCCTGCCTCACTCTCATCTAGCAGACAAGAATTGAAATGAGGAAAGAGTCAAACAGAGACATGAAAAGTATACATGAAAGGGCTCATCACATATGACTTTAGCTATTGATCTATATTACAATCACTGTCCTATGTTGATGTGGAAAGAGCGCTGGTACAGCCATGTGTACAGGGGCAGGTAGTTGAATGTCATTGCAGCATGTCTCCCTTTCAGAAGTAAACAACTGTGAAAACAGTACCGTGGTGACATTTTGTAGGGCTTGTACCTCACCCTAGTGGCACATCCTGATGATTAATTCAATAAGCAAGTGCTATTGTTTACAATGGATTATAGATATAGTGTGACAACCTATAGATCAATGATCAAACAATGGGGATGCCTGATTCAAACAGCTGGTCCTTCAGGCTGCAATTAGACACAAAATCTAAACAGTGGACCAGTGTAGGAGAGGGATGAACTCTGCTTGTATATGTTGTCTTTTAATAAATACCGACAATTAGTACATTTCCGTCTAAAAATCTATTTAATTTAATCAAAAACACAAACATTAAAAGTACATAAAATAATTTTTCATCAATTTTCACAATATGTTGCACTCCAGTCACTCACCTCTAATTATTACAGGACTGATTACAGGACCACTTTAACACAGAATTGGAGCTACATAGGTTCTATAGAAATATTCGTTTAAAGTACTACTTCGAGACCTTTTGCCCAAAAATGGGACTAGGGGCGATAGAGACAGAGGAAAAGATACCCAACGTGACTGGATTAAGGTTGAAATCCACTTTTAACCCACCACCATCTGCATGTTCTCCAGAAATTGAAACATTTGAAACTACAGTAACCAGGGAGATTATGGGGAAGTTTCACAAGAAGAACCATGCATGAGATAATCTGACTGTACAGGAGAGAGCAAGCTTACAAACATTATGCAATACTCCTGGTATTACGATAAAACCTGCGGACAAAGGTCGTGGTATCGTTATCATGCAAACCAGTGAATACGATACTGAATGTCTACGTCTCTTGGGAGACAATGAATCATATATGAAATTGGGACAGGACCCCACTGCTAGGCTGCAAGAAGGTTAAAAGCCTTACCATACATGCAGAAAATGAGAACTGGATTTGTGAAGAAGAGCAGCGCTTTTTAAATAAGATGCATCCAAAACGGGCAGCTTTCTACATCCTACCTAAAATGCATAAACATCTTATCAAGCCACCTGGGAGACCTATTGTCTCAGCTATTGACTCATTATTGGAGCCTTTGTCCATCTATGTGGAATATTTTCTCAAACCATTTGTTGAGAAAATGCCTTCTTATGTAAAAGATTCCACAGAGACGATCAAAATAAGAACTGGAGACATTCTCGTGACTATGGATGTAGAAATGTTATACACCTTGATTCCCCAGATGCAATGCCTGGAAGTACTTGGAAATTTTCTAGACACCAGATCCCTCTTCAGGACTGAAATCTCTACACTGGCTCCCAGTGGCTGCGGGGATTAAGTTCAAAACCCTCTGCATTGTACACAAGGCCTTCTGGGACCTGGGGCCAAAATACCTTCAACTCTCTCTTCCTAGATATCTTCCTTCTCAAGCTCTTCGCTCATCCGCCTCCAACTCCCTCAGGGTCAGCCGCTTCTCCAAGCAACGAGTTGGGGGTAGATCTCTCTCCACTGCAGGGGCCTCCCTCTGGAACAGCCTTCCTGCCTCCCTGAAACTTGAGGAGAACCATCTCCGGTTCCGGAAGCACCTCAAAACCTTCCTCTTTGTTTCCGCTTTCTCTCCCCCTCCCCCCTGCTAAATTCCTGACTGAAATTGCACTGTATTTGCAACTGGGCCACTCTCACCGATCTCGGTCCCTCGCCCTGCCACTCTCCCCTTGCACTGCCTCCCTGGCATCCCCTGCACTGCGGGACTGTCTCTGTATCCCTACAGCCCCCCTTCCCAGCACTTGTCTGCACTTACCTTGCACTTGCCACCAGCTGGCCCTTATTTATCTTGCTATTCTACTACCCCTGTACTGCACTTTCCCCTTGCACTTTTCCCTTCCCCTCTACCCATTGCACTTGCGTGATCTGAATGACACCAGGCCTAGTAGGATCGTTGTCTGTCTTCCCTTTGTTCTCCCTCCCTGCCTCGTCGCGTCTTGAAACACTTGTGTATAGGCGCATTACAAATACCATATCATATCATATCACCACACTGTCCACCAACGGTCTTCATTCTCGAATGTGCACTCCTGTCGATGACAGAAAACCTCTTTGTGCTCAAAAATCAATTATTTAAACAAAAACGTGGAGTGAGTATGGAGGCTATGTTTGTCCCAGATGTGGCAAACTTGTTTATTGCAGACTTTGAAGAAAAATATATATCTGGTGACAATAACATACTCAAACAAAAGCCGGATCTGTACCAGTGTCTAACCACCTGGCATAGATATATAGATGATATTTTCTTTATATGGAGAGGTGATCTCGACCCTCTAAACGTCTTTCTAGAATGGGTCAACAGACCTAACATCAACATCAGATTCACTTCAGAATGGAACATGAAGGAAGTAAGTTTACTGGACTTGAAAATCAAAATAGTGGGAAATAAACTCATTATGACCCTATTTATGAAGCCAACAGATAGAAATACGCTACTGCATTTCACCAGCTTCCATCTGTAAGGATATTTGGCGTGTTACAGCACAGAGTACAGCACTACTGCACAGGTAGCAATTTTTTTTTATGCAGCACCACATGGGTGTGGTGCATTGCTATATGTGTTGCCAGGATAACATGGACATATAAGTAAAGTCAGGCTATTCAGTCAAAAACGATTTTTACATATAAGATGCAAATCTATTTTCACGTGCACATTCAAAAATGCACAATACTTTTCACCTGAACTGCCTATGGTGCAAGAGACACATTTGAAAATTAATAACTAACATTATTAATAAACAACCTGACTAATAAAAATTCATTTAACATAACCCACTAATAAAAATGTGTCTCCACTGCAGAATTAGGCCTATTCTGAAAGTGAACTTTTAAACGCACATTCATTTTTTTTTTTCGTTTTCTCTGCTGATCTGTCCACATAACTACAGGAAGCAAAAGGGCTCGAAAGAACAGGAAATCAGTTGGTTACAAAGTATTACTATAAAAATGAGCCATTGTGTAGAGAGGGAGGAGATGGCATGATTAATTTCTGATTGGAGCAGCGTCATAGCAAGTATCATGCTAGAGGCAGTGATGAGGGTTTTGCTGGGGGGAGTTTGAAGAGGGAGAGAGAACAGTCGAGATTTGGCAGAGCTGGGAGAAGGACCTGTTTCCTGGCTGAAGCATTCCTATCTGCAAAAGCTGAGAATTCCAGATAATAACCCCGGTTTGAGAACGAAAGGCGCTCGTTTTCACTGGGGTTAATCTTCAAGGGAGCCAAATTCAGAAAGAGAACAGCTGGAGAAAATTCATGTTGAACAGATAAGGTAATTACAGAAGTGTGGGGGCTGAGTGTGTACGAGAATATTCAGTCAGTGTAGGAAAGGAGATTCCTGTGCTTAATCACATGTTAATGTTGCAAATTGAGTTCTTTTCTCCGCCACTCTCTTTTCAGTGTATCACAGACAATGCTGTTACTGTGCTATTTTATTTATTTCTGTAAAGAGTGAGATCGTGTTTAAATGCAACTTTTATAATACAGAAAAATATTTGAAAGCAGACGGGTGGTGTGTTTTATATTTACCAATACAGTGCTGATGATGTGGGGAGATTTTTAAACAGTGCAATTGTCATTTTAAGACAGATGTGTGCATGATCATATTCAGTATGGACAGTTGTG
The DNA here is from genome assembly GCF_040938575.1 of Ambystoma mexicanum. Classification (NCBI taxonomy): domain Eukaryota; kingdom Metazoa; phylum Chordata; class Amphibia; order Caudata; family Ambystomatidae; genus Ambystoma; species Ambystoma mexicanum. Next base: position 1,070,159,370 of record NC_090924.1, on the reverse strand, counting down.
AGTGACTGTTTGTAGCATAGCTCGTTGGAGGTACATGAGCCAACGGGAAGAGAGACTCTCTGGACATAGTTCCCTACCGTATATAAGGTAGTGGAAATTACCACAAAATTACCACATATAGCTCTCTGTCGTAAATAAGTCAGTGAGATCGCCCATGGTGGCACACTAACACTAACACTGAAAATGTGGTATTCCTGAAATGTAGGCCTGAGGTCTCTCTAGTGATTACACGAAAAATCTAAGCAAAGATAAGGGATTCTGGACATTGGGGCTACAAATAAAACAAGGGAATTATGCTCACCAAAATACCACCAACCACGCATACCAACCACGCATACCAAATATGCATGTCTGGGTGCTGAAATAATGCATGTCCACTGTATTATTGTTGTACATGGCCCAATCTGAATACAAGGAGTGATTGTTGCTAAGTTATTTTTCGGCGGTAAGAAAATACCCTCAGGCCCCAAATCTCCACAAAATACCCTACACATCCTGTGAGTCTGAGAGAGAATTTGCCTTATGAACAATTCCTGCATATACGCAGGAATTTCATCACTAAAGAAGACTTTATAGAACATGCAGGACAGTTAAAACTAAGATTGACTGAGAGGGGGTATCCCCGCAAATTGGTCAACAACACACGTTCTGCTAGATACAGTGACATGATGAGATAGGTGTCTCACAATGACATGAAGCAGCACATGGGTAGAGGAATATTCCACCTCCACCTGACAGCATGCGGGTATCTTTACAGGGTATCCAGCCCGATCCAGTTCAGATTGAAACATACCCACTGAAGTCCAAATAGTGCTGAAATGAGTAACATAGATGATTAAGAACTGAACAGATCGAACAATCAAAACTGCATGACGTGATTCAAGGTGTTGATGTAAGTAATTACCTACATATGAATAATACAAATCTTACTAGGACAGGTTTTTCGATCAAGATGGTGCTTAGTAACTGTAACATCATTACTTGACTTTCCAGGTCGAACTACTTTGGGGTACATAGGACCTGTGCAGGAATAGGGATAAATCCCTGTATCTGATCCACCCCCGCCAAGTATAAGAGTGGAGGTGAGATAGATCATGACCATTGGATGGTCAATGCATATACATTAATTGTACTAGAAAATAATGAGAGGGATGACATAGATAATTAGACTGTTTTAATTGTTTTTATAGGCATCATGGCTCACGCTACCAACTGAGACAGAACATAGAAATGTTGCTGTTTCATTCGTCCTGAAGAAGGTTGCTGCACTGGAGGGACCGAAATAGAGGTCCAGAGACAACTGAAATACGTGTAGACGTTTCTCTTCTCTGTGTGATTAATACTACACAGATTAGTCTATTGAGCAACAGATCTAAGTGCATAAAAGAATTGTAACACGGAAATAGCAGCATCTAACTTAAATGGGTTAGAAAGATAAGAGAATGGCATAAGACTTGGAAGGTGAGCTGTGGTGTGTGTAAGCAGTCCTGTAATCATTAGAGGGGACTGGAGTGCAACATATTGTGAAAATTGATGTAACATTTATTTTATGTACTTTTAATGTTTGTGTTTTTGATGAAATTAAATTGATTTTGAGACGGAAATGTGCTAATTGTCGGTATTTATAAAGAGACAACATATACAAAAAGAATTCATCCCTCTCCTCCACTGGTCCACTGTATAGATTTTGAACCTATGGATCAAGTCAGGGTGGCCTGTTAATTTTTGTTTGTGTATTTTGACCATCTGACTTTGAGTATCAGAACCCACTATGTGTAAAGATGTCCCAGGCTGTGCGGACAGATAACTGCATGCCATTGAAGCTTGTACCACTAAGGGGGTTCTATGTTATTTTATCTAAGTAAATTATCTGTGATAATTTACTTTGACAGATTACTTTGTTTTGTTTTTTAAATGGGTGCACCCTCATAATCTCCCTACTGCCCTGCAACCACTGACCCTTTAAAAACATAAAATTGTACTTCCCCAAAAATTAATTATGTCAAAGTAAATTACCACAGGGAAGTTTACTTAGATACAACAAAGGTATACGACTTTGGGTAGGTAAGTACCCATGGAAAGAGGACTGTGAATCATCTTGTGAGACTTGTATTGCACCCCAGTGGGACATCCTGATGAATTCAATTAGCAAGCGCTATTATTGAGTAGAGTGCTCAATTGACATAGTTATGAAACCTCCAGGTGGTGGTAGGATGATCTGTATGTTGTTTTTTGTGTTTTATGACCATCTGCATTTACACAGCTTGACATACCATTCATTAAGATGTATTGTGATTCGGCGGGTAGATTGTGGAATGGCTGCAAAGACAATGTTCCTTTATTAAGAAAATTGAAACAAGACTATAATGTACATAAATAATTAAATTACCACATTGAGCTAAGATGGTAATTGAACTGGCATAGTGAAGGCTATGAAGAGTTGTTTCACAGCCAAGTGTGACTTCCTGGCCAATTTTCAATTTCTTGCAATACACAAACACTATTTGATAACAGAAGATGATAGTTTAAGGCATCTACCTCAGGCAAATATTCGTTGAGTTTTTCTAAACAGTGGCAGGCACACTAGCACCCTGTAATTCGCAGAAAACCGTGCGTGAGCGAACTCATCAGAGCGTCAGCCTTTGGATTAATGAGCTATTTATTATCTCATTTAAAGTCACACACAGCAATTTATTATTATGTCAAATGTTAAAGTGTTTGGTTTTCCAGGTAGAGGTAATTGTGTTTTTAATAGATAAGAAAATGTTGAGAAAGTGCTCCATGGTGATGATGCATGTGAGTTTGTGACGCAACGTGCATTACTCCTAGCACACAGCATGATGCTTAGCCCCCAATACCTTGTATATTTCAAGTTACTGCTTATGAGACCCATATACATTTTTCAGATGCGGTCTTTCGGTGCGCACAACTATTGTAGACTCCCACATGCTTGCTTACCAGAAATGCCAGTAATGCTTATACATTCTATTAAAGGGAGTGGCAATTCTGTATTCCATAATGCATTGCACAGTATTCCCTCCACACTCCAGTGCACACTTTCTATGTTGGACATTAACAGTGCCACCCAGGGGGGAGAGCTACACATTTTGGGGAACACCTTGCTAGAGACAGTGCCATAGCAGCATTTAACTCTGTGAACTCTGCTCAAGTTTCGAGAACCACTTAGACCGGATGCTGTGTACATAAATGCCCTGTGACCCCTCCCAAAGCTTGGATAAAGCCACTAGAAGGTCTGTGTGGGTGGGCAACGGCTGCAGAGTGCGCAAGCACTGTCACTCGTGTCAGTAACATATAGAAACTGTTGCTGTATTTCTCCACCAAGTGTGCTGAAAGGATGAGTCAGTGTTGTTTGTATTCTAAACATCAAGCATATCCCGAATTACACATAGGATGTCATTTTAAATGCAAATTGGATGAATTTTAGCAACAACGTTAGCACTTATGTGCTGTTGGGGCCCTTGCATGTAATGTTCATCATTTACATTTTGGAGTGTAATTGAAATCCAGCTGAAATAGCCTTTACTCTTCATTATTATGCTTCGTTTTGTACATAATATGGAATCATTGTGCCATTTACTAGGTGGAAATGCGATGCATATTCCAAAGTAATGCACTGGTTTCACGCCTGCATGAAAATCTCATGCACGCGCAGAACAAGGAGCTCTTCCAGGATAGAGGAGGAACACAAAGCGTAGAGACAGACTCTACTTTGGGCCCCTACTATGCTTTGGAAGGATGGAGTATAAAAGTAAGGCATACATGGCTAGCTCCTTGCTGTTGCACCTCACGTTTGCACCCCTCTGCATTTTAAAATCACCCCATACTCTGTTTAATCAATTCATCACTGTAGTAGTAGAACTGTATTGAAAGTGGTAGAATATATTGCTAGTGAGGGAAGGTTTTTTGAGATGTTTGGTCTTTGTCTGAGAACAATGCAGCTGAAAGTTTCCAATAATGTTACAAATGATGACTCTTGGCACATCAACATTCATGGTGTATTAGCTGCTGCCGTTGCAACTACATACTATGTACCTATTTCACTTTGGGTCACATTTTAAAAGAGCAGAAAAGATTTGAGAAAAGTCCTTACAGGAATTAAATTAAATACACTAATAGCGATGTGTCCAACTATGTTATAAATAATTAGTGGAACAATGGTAATGAAATGGTTTAAAATAAAAGCAAGTCGAAAGGGACATGTGGAAAAAAAGAGTAACAATGATAAAGCATCGGTCAATTTCAGATGTAATAATCAAACTAACAGAAAAGTTGAGTGAAATGAGGACATGACAGCAGAATTGTTGAAAGTTGTTAAAACAGATATCTGTTGATGTGCACATGCACACCTCTGCAAAAAAAATGCTTCATCTGTAACATATTACAGGGTAATTCATGGAATAAATGTGCGCCGAAAACAGGGGCGCAAGCGTGAAAATCGCAGCGCACGCATGCAAAACGCCTGCATGCACCCGTTTCCTTATTCATGGAACACATTGCACGTGGCTTACCCTCGACCTGCGCCGAATCCGTGTGGCTTCCACACGTCATTGTGACATCACAGAAGCCCTGTGCGAGAAGCCCAGAGGAGGCGCCACCGTCCAGCGCACACACCTATAAAGGGGTCAGAACGGAACGGAATGGGGAACAACACGTGAAAATGTGGGGCTTCACGGGGGAAGTACCACAGTCAAATCCTTGCACGCCCACACGCGCGCTAACAACACGTATTCATGGAACCCAACAGGGCAAACCCGCGTGCGCCAAAAGACGTACAAAGCTGGAAACACGTACGCCAGGCAAAAGCTGGCGTAAGCGCCCCCGCGCAGCATAAAAGTGCGCGCAAACAACAAACAAGCATACACAGCTACGATGAATGTACCATTGCTCGCAGCAGTGATCGTGGGACACCGCAGGAGGAGGAGGATAGCCAGGCCCGCATTTTTCTACCCAGGACCAGCCTTTTTGGGATGTCTGATGACCAGGTCTATGGCAGGTATAGGTTTCCACCTCATATCATCCTAGACCTGGTCACTGAGTGGGAGGATGACCTCACATCACCCACCCTGTGCTCCCAACCACTGAGCCCCTTAGAAAAGGTGCTCAATGTCCTGCATTTTCTGCCCACTGGGTCATTTCAGTGGACAACTGCTATAGTTCGGGGCATCTCACAGCCCACGCAGTCACGCTTCCTACACCAGATGTTGGCAATCATGACTGCATGCCCCTCAGTCCACAGGCACATATACATGCCCAGAACACCCGCAGAAAGGCAGGCCGTGTTCCAGGACTTTTTACGGGGTGGCACACTTCCCCAAAGTGCTTGGCACCATTGATTGCACATATGTGGCTCTACGTCCACCTAGAGCCACTGAGCACATCTATTGCAACCGCAAGCACTGGCATTCCATCAACGTGCAGGTTGTATGTGATGCCAAGGAAATTATCACCTCTGTCTATGCAAACTATCCAGGGTCCACCCATGACAGTTTCATATTCAGAATGTCAGCCCTAAACCGGGATCTATAAGCTGGGAGGCATAGCAACACATGGCTCATTGGTGAGTACAAATGCCTGTGACCATGCATGCATGTCACACACAGTCAAATAGACAAACCCAACTAATTACAACCATTCTCAACTCCCCAGGGGACAGTGCCTACTCTCTGAGGACCTACATGATGACGCCAATACAGAACCCCACCACACCACCCCAGGGAATATAAAACGCAGCACATATTGCAACCAGGGGCATAGTGGAGCGCACATTCGGAGTGCTCAAGTCACGTTTCCGCTCCCTTGACCGCTCTGGTGTACAGCTACTTGTTAGGCAGGATCACATGCAGTACCCTTGGGGAACACTACATGCAATTAAGACTACAAATGTCTGTACAATTTCACCTTTGGTACAGGCCTGTACTACACAGTAATGTGGTAGCAGTGGCTGAGCAGCCAGACTTATCTCAAGAGTAAAGTGAGCAGTAGAACAAGTTACACAAAGGACCAACAAATACAGTGATTCAAACAAACACTTACTCAAGGTTTCTTGGTAAAAGAATATACATTTATTTACACAGTCATTTGTAAAACATTACACTAGCAAGAGCAGCTCAGTCTCATCTACTAATATACTACAAATAAATAACCAATAAGTTACTGAACAAGTTCAGCTCCCCTGAAGTGGGAGCAAAATGGCACTTCAGTTACTTTAAAAAGGGGTAAAAAGACAAGGTTATAAGAAATGAAGCACAAATACATTCATAGGCAGGGCAAAGGATTTCAGTTAACTACAAACCAGCAATTCATTTCATAGGCCTGGGCAAAATCAATGGTTCAGAGTCTTTGTATAGGATAGCAGAGTTCTGGTAGTAAACAGTTAAGTCTTTGCCACAGATCTTAGAAGAATTTGGTCAGACGAAAAGTTAGATGTTGGTTTAGGGAAGGACAAGCCTTCGAAGTTGGGAAAGTTTCGCATACTTTCACTGTGGCTGAAAAGATTTCCGGACTGCGCTTGCACAGCACCTTTAAAGTGAAGAAGAGCTGTAGCTGAGGCAGTTGTTCCCGGGCAGTTGGAGTAGATCTCACTGTTCCTGAGCTTCAGTCATGGGGACAAGAAGGAGGACGTCAGGAGGTTCCTGCACCACCCAGGGAAGAGGCCACAAGCTTGGCAAAACGTCAGTTCAAGGTTTGAGTGCCTTAAAGACCACAAACTGGTATCCTTCCCACTGGCTATCTGGTTTTCCACAGCACTCTGCAGAAAATCCGACCAGGAAGGGACGGTGTCCAGGCGGCTTGCGAGTTGGCTGTTACCACCAAACTCAAGGGAAGAAGTTAACCTTGAAGGGCTTCTCTGTCGATGGAGTTTCAGGCAATTCGGACCTGCAGCAGGGTTTCACCAGTCATCCAGGAGTTGCAGCAGTCGTCTTCCTTCAGCTCATCTTCGGTTCTTTTGTTCCAGTGGTCGACTCTGCTTTCCAAGTCCCAGAGACGTGCTTTTAAACAGTTTACCCCCATTAATTCCAGCCTGGCTGTCACTCACACAGCAGGGTGACTGTCCTTGCTGGACAGCCAGCCAGCCAATCACACCAGAGTGCATTCAGATCTCCTAGGAGACTAAGCACAAGAAGTTTCTGGCACCTCCCTCACATCCTGTCCACCCTAGACACTCAGGCGCCAGAGGAGGGCTTCAGCACTGAAGCCCACCAAAGGTCAATGAACAAAGGGAGCAAACCTGGTTTGGCATGCAGAGACAAACACAAGAAGGACCTTTCCAAAATGAAATTGTGAAAAAAGTTGACCGGAGTCTGTTTTTACAGATAGGTCTTGGGTGCCATATTGAAAAACATGGCTGACCCGATTTTTAGCTACCGTTGTTCGCAGTCTGGAAAATCATGATAGCTTGATCTAAACCACTCCCACCAGCCATATCAAGTAGGAAAGGGTGACATTTGACTGTTACATGAGTGTTTTTGACTCAGGGGATGCTAGGCAACTCCTCCAGCACTCTATAGGAAGATGGTGTGTGCTGGGTATGTACATTTGAAGAGACTAGTAATGTCAATTTAAATGTACATTCCCTGGGAGACAGTAGTCAGTCCCAGAGAAGGTATTTAGACCTTTGGAAGTCCGAAAGACATCCCCGTGCCACTACACTGAAGGTGCTGTGTGACAACAGAAAGAGATGATGCCTATGGAGGTGTTTTAAAACTCTATTACCAAAGAACACAAAAGTAAAACACACATCAAAATACATGGAAGAGTGGGAAAAAAAGGCTCAAACTCTTCCCAGGTAAAAAATCAAATCCTAGAAATTCAGCAACGTGGCTGGGGGTCTCAAAAGGTAAGGGAAATTAGCACATTCTTGAGAATTCTCCCTAACACTATTATATGAACCCCCAGTAGCGTGCAGGATCCTTGTGGCAGCATGTGTCCTGCACAACATAGCAACACGGCTGGGGGGTACCCCTACACAGCTTCTGGCTACATTTTTCAACTAAAATCCCACCCCTGCGGAGTGCACACAGGCCTGGCACATTCCAGGTGACAATCGATGATGAAAAATTGACAGTCAACTGTCACAACCATACCACCCTGAGAATGTGTCCTTGGAAGTGCTACATTGTGTGCATCCCTAGCTACTTAAACAAAAACAATCTTGTGTGAAAAAAGGCACATATGCAAAGTGCATAATCCACCACCCCCATGCAAAACAGCACATCCAAATCCTGGTATGTCACCTAAACCCTCCCAAACCCCATGTCACCCGCCCGACACACCATGCCATGGCATGCAATGTGAAAACTCCAAAATAAATGCACAACACATGACACAACTGTCACAAAGTGCACCGTGACAAATGGAAACGGGCCAGAGACAATTCCCTCTGACATGGAATCTGACGAAATGGCCGACCAAAAAATCTGACCTATACTAAAAGGACATACATGCATGCCACCAAAGGTTCAAACACCCAAAGTTTGAACCTTTGGTGGCATGCATTTCAGGTAATTAAAAAGAAAAAACAAAATGCGGGTGCTGCAGGGGTGTCTCCCGCAACACCCCGCTCACTGCTCACTACACTAGACAGTTTAGTGAGTGGGGGTTGCGGGGAGGAACCCCCTGCACCTGTCAAAAAATAAATAAAAATAAAGGAGCCTTCGGCGCCGGTGCTGGATCACGGAAGTGAAAGTGAACTTGCGCTGCAGAGACACAGCATGTCTCAGAAGGTAAGTAGGGTGTGCGTGGGGGTATTTTGGGGTGGTGTTGGGTGTGGGGGTGTGTTGTGTGTGTGTCGTGTGGGTGGTGGTGTGGGATTGTAGGGGTATTTAATGCATGTTTCCATGGGAAATGTATGAACTTTCAGTGTTGCGTACCTTTCTCATTAGAACTTCTCCGTCGCTGACTTCTCAGCGATGCACAAATCATGCCGATCCCCTGACACATCAAAAGCAAACCCAACACAGGACTATCTATTCACCAGCATAACATATCTTCAACACAGGACCCAACAGTGACAATGTCAGACAGTGACCAATCACTATAGCACAAGTGTCTCAATGCGACATTGCCACCACACGGCAACCTTCCATCTTGAGTGTGTTTCTGACAGCTAAAGGGGGCATGGTACCGAATACAGAATGAAGTGCATCAACAATGTAGACATGCAAGGCAATACATGAATAAGAAACATGAAAACATGCATATTTAACAATATATGAACCACAAAAACCACAATGCAGGCCAACCATGCCCTGGAGAAACCATCATTAATCCCCACTAAGGTGTATACACAGGTTGGACTTCAGACTGGCCACAGATATGACGGAAGCTCAATGCCTCTGTGTAAGTTACTGTCACACAGTGCCATCCTTCCGAACCCATGGAAAGGGGAAGCAGGAGTGAAATATGTGTCCGGACTCCAAGCCACAAACACCAACACGAGACAAGCCTGTATGGGCCCAGCCGGAACACACAGTGGATGCCTTTGGCACACAAATCAACACACTGTTACATGAATGCACAATGGACAAAAAAATGAAGAAGAACAAATGCCCATGGTCTACCCAGGAGGGACGAGGTACAGGATGTAACTCAACACCCAGATGTGTTGAAGTTGAGATAAAATCAAATCCTCTATGGGTTCATGGTCTGCACGGCTAGGCCATAGTGAGGGATCAAATAACAAGGGGGGTCCTGGGAGACTCTCTGCCAGCCATTAGTCCTGGTTACAAGAGCCTTACCCAGAGTCTTTAGCTCACTATCTTTAACAGAGAAGAAATATCCCAAACATATCAGTCTTTGTCCTGCCCTGGGGCAGTCCAGCACCGAAATGCTAGTCAATGGACAAGAGTACCAACAGCAACCCCAGACACGTGTTTCTGTCTGGTTGAACCTCATCAGTAGGGTGTAGCTGTGCCTCTCTAAGAATAGTGAGCAAGGGGTCCACGTCTGGATTCCCCTAGTATCTTAGGGTGAGACCCAAAGTTACATGAAAAAAGCAAACAACAAGGGGGGTCCTGGGAGTCAATCACAACACATCACCCAATCAAAATACACATGGGCTGGACACACACACCACACACACACACACACACACACACACACACACACACACACACCAACACTCACCGGACATTACATCATAATCCATCATGTCTCCCACTCTGACCCTCATCGATTAACCCTGCATCAGTTTCCTCATGTTTAGTGAGTTCATCGTCCTCTGGTGGCAGCCCACTGCTAGTCACCAGAGTAGAGGCGTAATTAGAAGCCCACTTGTTTTTTGCTCGGCGTCAGAGGTCAGGCAAACGCTTATAGCAATCATCAGCTGTGCGCTTCTCAAATCCCATTGCGCTGACACGTTCTGCGATGCACTGCCAGTGGGCCTTACGCTGGGCAGGCGTAGTATTGCACCCTGCCGTCACCAGCATTTCACATTCGTGTACCAACACGTAGCCCACAAGTGTGTCCAGTTCCACCTCATTGAAACTCTTCTTCCTTGGGGTCCCAGCCTCTTGCGAAGGAACATGCTCCTCCACTTGGTAGGTGGTGCAGACTCTGAGTGGCTACTGCCGCTCAGGTCACTCGGGGCAGGGACGCAGGTGGACTGGCCAATGGGAGCAGGCAATGGCATGCCGAAAGGCCTGACTGGAGGCATTGGCTGCTGGGTGCTGTCGCCAGGACCCAGAGCCACAACTGCCTCAGTGCCAAGGGCCTTGACCAACACAGTCCTGGCTGGCTGACTCACAGCCGGGGTGGTGTCAGCTGCATTTGCCCCTGCAGCTGCCACAACCTGGCTGCTTGGGGCAGAAGATGTCACTACTGCCCCAGATACACTTGGCTTGGGCTCAGCAACATTAGCCACACGTGCCTTGCCCTTCCCGACACGGAAATCTGGCTGGGAGTCTTCCTGTGCCTGTGCCAATACAGCCCGCGGTGGCTGACCCCAAGCCTGGGTGGTGGTAGCCACAGCTGCACCTGCAGCTTCCACAACCTGGGGGCTCGTGACAGCAGATGACATTGCCTGTCAGGTCAGATGGGTGGTGGGGATGTCCGCACAGCTGCATCACCCTGACCCGCTGGGGGGGCATAGCTGTCCCAGCATGTGCCTGGACATCCTGTCCTCATGGACCACCCGGCCCATGTCCCCCACCGCGGCCACCTTGGCCTTACTGGACTCCCTGGCCACCCTGGCTATGTTCCCCACCATGGCCACCTCTTGTAGGTCGCCCAGTTTTGCCGCCTTTACCACTTGGTGGCCTCCCAACCATGGCACTGATGGACTAGTGCCAATGGAAGGTGCACACAACAATTGGCCTGAGCAACTGGGGTGAAGGGGGCAGGGTACGAGATGGTATACGTACCCCTACGCTCCTGCATGGCTGTCAGTGACCCCTGGAGAAGAATTATGGGTCATTCAACGCTCGAGCTCCCCAAAAACAAAAATGAACATGCAAGAAACCCCTCCATAGCCCATATGCGTGGAATAAACGTCCCGAAGTATGCCGTGGCAACCAGGAACCCAAAAAATGCGTACGCATGGAACATGCAGGCTACTCTGACCTCGAAAATGGGGTATGCGGCACACAGGGGCAGCCACAGTGGGAAAAACGTGTGTGACACTCACCGTCTGCCTTGAATGAAAAAGAAAAACACACGCGCGTAGGCAACTCCCCCGCCAATACAAGAAGTACGAACTGTAACCGTAGTGAAGATATCGTGTGTGCACCCACAAGAGGAAGAATCATACACGTCGGTCCCCACGAAAAGCACATACAGTGAACTGGTGTCCCATGCAGACCTTTAACCCGTACCGAAGGCAATGCGCTAAGGGCCTTTCCTCGAATTCTACACTAACATGCTGTTTTTGCACGTGCAGAGTTACTCTGCATCAATCTGGCCACGGGACCACATACGGAAGACTACACTCCTGCCCACAAGGCCGTTTACCTGCCCCCCAATGCACCAAGCTGTCTCCTACGAGCCATCTGCTGCTGCCAGCCCACTCAGTGTGCCTGCTGCCTACGTGCCCTGCAATTTGGTGCCTGCACAGAAGCCATTACCAGGGATCCTGCTGCTGAGACCACCTCTACTGACACAGAAAACTCCCGACTACTGTACCATCACTCCACAGTCTAGCCCCAGGACCCAGTTGCCCACCCACACCTGCCTCGGGGTTGCCATGTCAGACCAAGCAACATCTGGGGCTAGTGGCAACCCCCCGGCAGAGAGGCAGAGGGCTGCCAGCTTCAGTCCCAATGAAGTTGGCATCCTGATGGAGCAAGTCCTGGGGCATTATGATACCCTCTTGTCAACATCGCACCTCGACAAGGAAGGACAGAGTAGGATCTGGGCAGACATCGTGGTTGCCATCAACGCGCAGGGGGTGGCACCCCATGACTACAACCGCAACCGGAAGCGCTGAGAGGACTTCAGAACCAGGACCCTCAGCAAGGCCCGGCACCTTGTCACAGCTGATGATTAAGTGGGGCGCCGGGGCCAGTTGAGCAACAAACAGATGAGGGTCCTGGAGCGCCTACATGCAGCGCTTTTCCACCAGATCTTACAGTTGCAGCTCAGTCTGGAGTCGAGTGGTAAGTGTCCATGTGTTCTTGTCCAGCGTAGTGCATGTTGAGGTGTGGCTGGAGTGTGCCCCTTGGCCTTATGTCTGGCATGCCTCATGTATGGATGTCTGTGTGCAGGGCCATGACAGTGCTGCATGTGAGTCCAGTCAAACGTGTTCCACATCAATGGTGTCTGTGTTGCAATGCATGATGTGCACCCGCATGTGAGGATGCACACATGTTTGCATGCCTGTGTCTGGACTTGGCCATGTTTGGGGTGTGAGACATGGATGCTTATGTCACCTTCATGGACATTCATGTTGTACACATGTGTGTGTCTGAGTAGTGAGTGTGTGACTTGAAAATGACATGGATGCATGACACATGAGCATCGCGATGTGTGATTGACTGATGCGGCACAGTTGTCCATTACAGACCGGTGGTGTGTGTGCATGTAATGTGCATGTCCCATGATGCATGTGAGGTTCAGTCCCAATTCTGATGTTCCTGCAGTGCCTTGGACATGGATGCGAATGTCTGTTGCACGTGCCATGCTTGTTTGTGCATGTGTGTTGCTTGCACTGACCCGTGTGTTGTGGAGGGGGATGATGGTTATGACGTTTGACAGTGCCACTCATGTGCATTTGCTTTGTGGCTGGCAGACCTTTGTTCGATGCACTGATGCTTGTATTCAATATCTCCCTATCTACAGCGCCAATGGAAGAAGAGGGCCGAGACAGCGCTGTGGAGCAAAGCAGTGGGGATGTCTACACCAGCCGGAGACGCAAAGCCCAGCCACCCTCCCAGGTTATGACATCTTCTGGGAGCGAAGGGACTGGTACCACGCCCATGACTACGGCTGTGGAAGGGACAGGTAAGCCCCCAAAGGGGCAATCCGGTGCAGAAGACGGTGCGGAGGCATCCAGGTTGGCGGTAGGCGAGGGGGAGGAGGAGGCCGCATCAGACCAGCACATGGGGCCTGGAGGGGGGTGATGCCACAGGTGCAATTGCTGCAGTCCAGGGACAGGAGGCAACACAGGTCACCGCAGAGGGGCCTGTACCTAATAGTGTCCCTGATCTTGCGACTGCATCAGTGGGCACCTACAGGCATGCCTCAGTCCAGACTCTTCCGCAGGTAGAGGATGGGTCCACGTCAACTGACCCTCCTCTACCTGTGGACCTGGCAATCAATGACAGGGTTGAGCCCGTGCTAGTCGGTGTGTCACAATGCGCACAGCCATCATTCGTGATGACGTGCGTGGTTCCTGGCAGGACCATGCACGTCATCACGAAGAGGTCTGTGCCATCCTAAACTGGCTAGCACGGCTCATTGTTGTGGGTTTGCTACATGTGCTGGGCCCTGCTGCGACCCCCTCCTCCTCTTCCTCCACTATACGCCACTAGTCCTCCCTGCCGTCTTCCAGCCCAGATGCCACCAGGGCCCCCTGTGGACCTGTCCCTGCCACCACGGCCAGTCTGGTGGAGATCACATCCCTGCCACAGTCGGGAGTCAGCGGTTCAGCAGAGCTGGTCACCCCAGCAACAGGACCACTGGCAATGGAGGTTATGCAGGCACCTTCAAACGGGGCACGTGCACGACTGCCCCGGGGATGCCATCATCCCGGAGGCAGTTCTGGTGGCGCTGGCACATGGCTTCATGGCAGCAGCAGGCTCGACGTAGGAGGCGTCAGGACTCGGGGCCAACAACATCACGGGGGCAGGCATCGGCCGACGGGCAGGAGGACCCAGGAATAAGTGTGTCTTCCGTGTGGCAGCGGATGGGCCAGCAAATAGATGCAGAGCAGCGGTGGGCACGGAGGGCACGACTCACCATGGCCAGGGCGGAGAAATCCATGCGTCGGGCAGAGAGGTTGGTGGAGTTCCTTGAGGAGACTCGCAGGGAGTTTGAGACGAGCATGACAGAGTCCCTACAAGCCCTCGAGGATAGAGATGAGTCCCGCCTCCGGGATATAGACACAGGGCCTCATTACACGGACGGCGGTAAGGGTTAACGGTCACCGTTAATGGTACCGGTGACCGTTAACCCTTACTGCCTTACTACGAGGTCCCTTTGCAGGTTGGAGACTTTAACACCTGCTTTTTGCAGGCGTTAAAAACCAACCCGCAAAGGGACCAGGGAGCTAATTACGGTACCGCAATTTGCGGTGCCGTAATTAGCACCTTCCCCATTCTCATTATGCCCTATGGGGCAAAAATGGGAATGGGGAAGGGCAATGGGGGAAGGGGGAATTACCGCCCCACCAACCTTGGAATAGGGCGGTAATTCCCCTTTCCACCAAGGCGGTGCCGGTATTTTACCGGCATGGACCAAGGTGCTAATAGCACCTTGGTCCACCGCCGTCCGTGTAATGAGGCCCACAGAGTTTGATGATGCTCTGGCCCAGACTCTTGGTAACATCGGTGAGTCGTAGGACAAACCCGCTGCCCTTGTATATAGTTCTGTAGTGTTAGGTTTCCTTTATTTATTTATTATTTGGAGTCCATGGAATTAGCTCCACGATTTGTACATAGTTTATTTTTAATAGGGTTTTTGGGGTATATTGTTCTGGGGAGTATGACCGATGGATGGGTGTTGAGTTCCACTGTGGGGCGGGGGGGCAGCGTGTGGTGGCATTTTAGTGGAAATTTCATACATTAATGCATGTTGGATCAATGTGTTGGGGGGATGTGTGTCGGGGCCTGCCTGCAGGTTGCCGTCATGTCAAGGGTTTTGACCCATGTTGAATCAATAGACTGGGTAGATGTGGGGATGAGCTGTCGCCGCCCACATTCACACCAGAATCCAGGAGAACAGCGCAGTTTGCGCACACCAAAATGGTCACCTAATCTGCCACAGTGCAAAGAAAGGTGGTTCTGTTCAAAATCCGTTTTTTTATGTCAAAAAGTTGCTAAAATCATGGGCACAAGACCACTCTAAAGATACAACCTTCTTGTGGGGGGTTCCACATCACCACTCTACTGTAAGGATGCCATCAAAACAATGTTAAGCAAGGGTCCTATACTATCAAGCAAAAGACCACTCTATTGAAATGCATTAATTCAACACAGATCCCAAAAATGGGTGCAGTACCAGCTTTGTCCACAAACTGGCGCTAGCGGTCTAAACTCTGACAGTAGGACTGTATCTCAGGAGTGCAAGAGGATCCAGCCTAACTGGGACTTCAAAGCCTGTTGGTTAATTAAAAATCTTAGCCACCTGCTGTTCCCAGAGGCCAAGAGGCTGAGAACTCTTAACACCCCAGAGACTCACAACAGGAGGCAGGATATCACATGGCCCTTCTGAGTGAGAGGGAGGGGGTTTCCCCTTCAGCCTGGAGGAGAGAGACAATAGCCCCTTTCAGTTGAATGGGGAAAGGGGCATGTTAATTTTGAATGTTGACTGTAAACAGAGCTCTGCCTGGGAGCAGAGACATGTGATCCCTGACCCACCCAGCTTTAAGGGGCGGGCCAGACTTGAGTGTGGATTCCTATTGCAGCAAATATATATTTTATAGAAACCTTGATAACTTATTGTAACCAAATGACAGGAATGTACAACTTTGAGATTCTTAGTATGAAAAATGCCCTCACGATTTGAGTCCAAACTCCAATTTCTACGGTGTTCTAGGACCAAACCCCGCTATTTATTGATATTACAGACACCGGGTTTATGCTAGAAACCTAGTAAATAGCTGGAATGTGTGTAGAAGAAGGGTGTACATTTGTGTAATGTTTGATGAAAATCCAATATTGCAAAACCAGTCAAAAAGCGCAAAATGTTGTCATTTTTTAATGCAAGCCCCCAGGAAGATCAGAGTCGGACAAGCATGGACCATAAGGAATCTGTAATATGTACATGTAATTTCAACAAATTGTGTATCTAGGAAATATGTATTTGGATCAGAAATAGATGTGTGTGCACATTGACAAGCGGAGTGTCTTTCTGTAAGCCATAAAGATGACACACAACCCAGCTCCCCAATCAAGAGAGAGGGGGGAACTGGGCCAATGACAAGTGAGAGGGGCAGGCTTAGCTAGACCCAGGCACACACCCATTTTCAAAAACACATAAAAAGTGCCACTGGAACCCAGACAGGGACATTCAATTTCCATTTCTGCGGAGCACACTGACGGACGAATTCACATCCAGAACTCCAGAGATCTAGACTGACTCCCGCTAGACAGAGACTACCGAACTTTGAACCTAGAAGGCCCACTACAAGCAAAAGTATCTTCAGCAGGCCTCAAAATCTTTTGCAACTGAACTCTTCAACAGCCGGGCTGTGTTGTTTGATTCTGACTAGAACCCTAGGCCAGAACCCAGAAAGCAGTGCTGCATCCAGGGAGACCAGACCGCCGTGCAGTGCCAAGAACTTTTGCCAGAACCAATAGCCGACCCAGAAAGCAGTGCTGTATCCAGAGAAAGCAGAACCAGGCAGAGACCATCCGTGGCAAGGGAACCGCAGTCCAAACCTGACCAGATCCGTGATGAAGTCGCATTCCTGTCCAAAAGATAGTGTGAGTACTCTAGGACTGTGCCAGACTAATCTCTTAGTTTAAAATGATCTAATTAAAACTATTTTAACCTATTTAGGACTACCTCATAGGAATCGTGTGTGTCATTCTGTCCTTTTTAAAGCTGAAAACTGTCACCTGTCATTTTGAACTTTTACATTTCAAATCCGAAAAACGACCTTCACAAAATCGTCCGTATCTCCGGAACCGTTTGTGCTAGGAGCGAAATTTAGAACAGACTTGCTACTCCTTATAAGGCCTCCGTAATTACGCTCGACGCACGCGATTAAATTTGCCGCGATGTGACATTTTGCACAATTTCAGCCATTTGTAAAAATCAGCAGCTCCTTGCTTTCCTTTGCTAAAATTCATTTTAACCTGCTAGTTACTCATAGAGCATTGCTAAATTGAGCCTGAAGTAATATAAACTAGATATCACCCACCCTGAACCTCTAAAGGGAATTAAAAGCATTTTAGCACATTTCTCACTTCATTGTCATCACATTCAAAGCATTTTGGGCCTGTGTTTCAAACTTCTACCTGTTTTCCTCTAAGCTTGCTGGGGGGGAACTGAATTTCGTATTGTATTTGATTGCATTCATGAGAACTGTGTGCTCTTCTTTCCATCTCCTTATATTGCATGAAGGGGGGGGGGGGAGTGAATTGTCAAGGAAAAGTGATTACATTGTCTTTTGTTGAAGCCATATCAAGTTATTTTCTGTACTACATTTCATTCATCATTGCGTTTCCTTGAACCATATAAAGCATTCTTTCCCACCTTATTCTTCTGTTCCTATTCATAAGTAACCAAGAACTGTGCTACTGTAGGATTACCTCTTGCTGATTACTGCTCATATTCACAAGTGTACTATCCATTATCAATTTATTTATAGAAGCGTGATATATATATATATATATATATATATATATATTGTTTAATTTTTCAAATAAACCTTTTAAATTTGCAAAACAAGCGGGGTCAAGGGGTATTCTAAGAGAGGGGTGTTATACAAGGGTTCATCATCCAGATTATAACTTGCCATAAAAATACACAAATAAGGGCTTCCCTTGGGCATCCCAGACAAGGCACTGACTTAGTGGGATTGCTTGATCGGAGTCACTTACAAAGTGGGGGCTCGGAGCCGGGATATTCTGGGTTAGATTTACCACTTGTGCAGCTTAATACAGTGTGCCAACTGACCGGATACACATATCCGGTTAGATCACCACGCTGTTTTACACTGTGAAAGCACCCCTCAAAGGAACGCTCTAAGGAAACGGTCTGTTTTGCAAAATAAAATACAAACTTCTGTAAATCAGGAAGGAACTCAAATTCCAGAATGACGACCTTGGTAGATATGAAGATAGCTAGGGAGCACGTCTTACATAAACTGTTTGTGAGAGGTGAATGGTCTGAGCAGGACCAAAATGTATGGTTGCAGGCGATCACACAACAGGTCACTACAACTGGGTCAGATATGTGGAGAGATCAAGGTACCTTACATGTGGCCCTGAGTGAACTATATATGGCTTCTAAGGCCAAAGATGAACACAATAAGATTTCCAGGATAGCGGCATATTTGTATCTATATATGGGAGCCATGCAGGGCAAATGTGCTGAAGGCCAGGATCTGGCAAATAGGCAACAGATGGCATTAGAAAAGGCCCAATCTGACCTGGACTCTTCTGAGCAGAGGCTGCAGAGGAGCCAGGAGTCAGAAAATGAGAGTAGACAATACATCATTAAAATGAAGGAGGATATGGATATCCTGCAACAGGAAAAGGCTGACCAGGATACCAGAATTCTGTCTTTGCAGAATGAGCACCAAGACAGTTTGGACTCCTTACTGCAGAGCCAGAAAAAGCTGGAGCAACAGATAGATTTCAACAGGGCATGCACAAAGCAGGTAGCCACCCTGCAAAGCCAATTGGATAGAGAAAAAGAGGAGAGCAATAAACTGATTCTGAAAGACCTGGACACCCAGACAGAATTTCAGGAAGCGCGCCAGAAAGCTGGTGCCTTTCAAAGGCAGAGGGACGACCTGGCGGCACAGATGCAGGCTCTTAGTCAGGAAAGGGACACCTTAGGCCAGGAAGTCTGTCAACTAAAAGAAAAAAAATGAAGAAAATCACCTGGCCCTCCAGGGGCTGGGTGACCTCCAAAAAGAGCATCACGACTTGCTAGAGCACACCAGGAGGGTGGAAGATGCTCTGGCAAGAAAGGAGCAGGCCAGTAGGGATAGTAACCCTCCTGCAGCAAAGACTGGCCCAGTTTTTCAGGACCAATCCGGAGGCACAGAGAGAGAATGAGGCTCTCTGTCAGCACAATGATAGGCTCCAGCAACAGGTAGCCATGCAGGAGAGACTGATAGAGTCTAGTAAGGCCTTAACTGAGGAACTGAAAGCACAGGCTCTTGCATTGCAACAGGGAGCAGGGGCTGACAGATGAAGTTCGCTGGGAAAGGGAAACACCCGAGCATAACCCCAGAAGCCCTAGTACCAGAGGCCTTCATCTCTCTCAGTCCCTGGACTCTGCCACCCCCATGTCCCCTGACGCGCATGAGCACAGGGCCACAGGAATGGCAGATTACTATCCAGCCAAATGTATGGGGCTCATAGGCCAGTACCACCCAGGAATGGATGGGCGGGAACCTGGGTATAGGCACCCAAGTACAGTGCAATTTAGTATGGAACCCCAGGAAATTAGGCCCCCTAAGGGCATCCTAAAAACCTCTGCCCAGTTAGGTCACTGGCGGGGGGTACCCATCAAATCCTGGTAGCAAGGAGGGATCTGAAGACTCCTCTGAGTGTCACAGGACACAGGAGACCAGGTCCCCACATTCTTCCAGCTATTCCCAGGCTCGCAGAATCCGGGAAAACCTGGAAGATCAGACGGGCACCTCTGGGAATAGTGCTTCTGAATCAGAGGATGAATGGACCAGGGTTACCTGAACCAAAAAGGCCAATAAGGTGAAAAGGGCCTTGCTTAAGGACCCCTTAAAACAGATTAAGGCAATCAGGAGTGTCATCACGCCTTATCATAAGAACGCCAAGTATTCTGTTTGGGAACACTTGGAGCTCTATGAGCAAATGATGGAGACTTTCCATTTGAAGGACAGCAGTAGCTGCATGCAGTACGTCAAATGGACATTCTCCCCTGAATACTCCAGTTTCTTTGCGGGGCTGGAGGACCAAAACCATTCAAGATTGTCCACATATAGGCCGGCGATCTTGAAACATTTTTCTGTACATAGAAATCCCCAAGAGTCTCGCAAGGCGGCCTACAATTTGCAATGTGGGAAGGATCAGGCCCCACAAGAATTTGTGCAAGAATTGAAGCGTGCCTTTGCGCAGACCACCAGAAGGGTGCGCACGGACAGCAGAGAATTTATCAACACATTTTTCCATGCTCTTCCCAAGAACATAATGACCCAGCTCGTGAGAGATTTTCACGAGAAAAGATCTTTAGACTGGGTCATTGAGCAAGCCACCCGGATCTATGAGG
Organism: Ambystoma mexicanum; assembly: GCF_040938575.1. NCBI lineage: Eukaryota > Metazoa > Chordata > Amphibia > Caudata > Ambystomatidae > Ambystoma > Ambystoma mexicanum. The sequence continues at coordinate 1,070,138,769 of NC_090924.1, read as the reverse complement.
TGCAGAAGCCCATAGAAAATAAAAGTAATGCGCAGAAAAACCCCAAAACCAAAAGCACCCCTGCTGCTGCCAAGGTGGCAGAGGTAAAGGTTGCCCCCGTTTTAGATTTGGAGATGTGGGGGCCTAAAAACCTGCCTGCGCCAAATAATTCACAGCCCAGAAGGCCCTCGGGCCAGTTACAGACAGGGAGTCGAGGAGGTAGTCCCACAAATGGGGTCCCCCGCTCCCCTGACTATGTAAGTCCCCGCTACAAGGGAAACAGACCAATCCTGGGTTATGTGTAGACTCCCCCAGTCCAAGGGGGGGATCCAGCCAAGCACCTGACCCAGGGAACTTCCCTCCTAACTTCCCACAGGAGGGCAGAAATTCCCCAAACACTGGGCAGAACTTTTTTCCCAGGTATTCACCCAATTTCCAACCCCAAAACCATCCATCCTTCTTTCCCCAGTTCCCTGAGCTCAGACCACCTAATCTGGGAGAGGGGAGGCCAAGGGTGGAGGGGTACCCAAATCTTCCCAATCCACGGTATTACCAGAGAAGGGATAGCTTCCCTTCCCGGGATCAGCCCAGGGGAGAAAATAGAGCCCCGTATCAGCCTGAGCGGGTTTCACAACTTGAGCGCCAGGTCCCAAATATGGCACGGGATCTGGGTCACATACTGAGGGCTCAACAGAACCCTCAGATGAGCATGCCACCGCAGAATGCCCCAAACTCTGGGCCTGGCGCTCCAGAACAATGACTTGGGCAGCACCCCGATAACCCACCGGTTCCCAGGGAGGAGGCACAAGGGGAAAAGGGGTGTAAAGCCTTGGAGGAAGCTTCCTTCCCAACTTGTAAACAGCCCCTGGAAAACCGGGAACCGGAAACAAAATCTCCTACCCCTGAAAGTCTGCCACCCAAGGAGCAGAGAGGAGCTAGGAGAAACAAAAGACCCAAACAGACCCACTTTGTGGAGGAGGTACAGGTCTTCCATTTGAGGGAGAGGGATCCTCGGAAGATCCTGGGAATAGGATCTTCTCCTTCAGAGATGGGGGAACTCCTCCCAAGGAAAAATGGGTCCCAAGAGATTCCAATCCAGACTGGGTAGATGTGGGGATTGAGCTGTCGCCGCCCATCATTCTATCCCAGAACCAACAAAACCAAAAACCCCTGGTTCAAACCCATCCTGATGACTGCCTCCAAAAAGGGGGGGGGGGGCCCAGAACCCGAAACCATTCCCAGTTGCCAACTTTTTCTTTCAGATTCCCCAGGCTCTCCACAGAATTCTGCCCAAATCTCTTCGCTAGCAATGTCCAAAACCAGAAAATTAGCCCACCAGTTGTCCAAAAATGTGCATTATCTGTGCCCCCTTGAGGAGAAGGAGGGAAGATATTATGCCACGGTACAAGTACAGGGGCAGGGTACAATTTTGGCACTGGTGGACACTGGATCCCAAGCTACCCTTCTTTTCAAAAGGGCCTTTGATGAACTAAATGCAGGAAGGGGGGAGAATTACCAGATTCCTCTCACCTCTCTTCCTGGACAACTGCAGAACTTTGACGGGAAGGAAATTCCTGTCGAGGGGACTGCAGATTTGGACATCAAAATTGGGTGACACAAGGTGAAACACCCGGTCATAGTAGTGACTCCAGAGGGCACCCCTTGTTTACTAGGGAATGACCTCCTGAGAAGGTTGTCACCCCTAATATACTGCGTGAACAAGGTCCTCTGGACCCAGACTAGCCGACCAATAAAATGAAAACAGAGTGTCAACCATGTTAGTTTAAATGGCACCTGCCACATGGTTGAACAAAAATCTGACCAAGTAGAATTTCACTTCCAGAACAACCAAATTCCAGACGTGACAGTAATAGCAGTAGGACAACAGACTGGTGATGGGGGGTCCTTTCTATTTCTGAAAATCAACCATCCTTCCAGTTTAAGGTGGTATTCCACACTGGAAGGAAATACACTGAAATTCTTTGCCAATCCACAATCAGCCACTCCCACTCCTATAGTCCAGAAAGATGTGAAATCAGCTCAGAGCCTGGCTGATATTCAGCAAATTGGAGAGCAGTTGTTCATCCCTGTTCAGTTAAATGATGGGAAGGACTCTGTTCTCGCTCGAGTGTGTGTGAACAATGGTAAGAGCTTCATCAGCGAAGCCATGTTCCGCCAACTCCCAAAAGATCCAGCCATTCCCATATTCAAACTGATAGACAAATGCGAAATGGACCTGGAAGCACCCAATTCCAAACATCTCCTGCCAAGAAGGTGTATGCTCAAAATCTCCATTGGCAACAAGAGCATAGTCCATAATTGTTGGGTCGTGCGAGACGTCACTGCCGCCTTTTACTTAGGCAGTGACATTCTCAATCGCTTTGCCATTAATTTGGACTTAATAAACTTCAAAGCTTGGTTCCGATTAGCGGAGAATCCCATGGCCTTTGATGATTCAGAAAAAGCATTTAGGTCAGCTCAATTGCTACCTTATGCAGTTGAAATTCAGATTAAAGAGGAAGTCACCATCCCAGAAAGGACCCGACAATTCTCCCTGGAAGTGAAAGTTAAAAGAGGACAAAAATTGAAAAACCCTGATGCTTATATTCATCTAAATGCTTCTCTCCAACAGCAAGGGTTAGGGGTAAACCCAACAGCATTAGTCAACATAGAACATGACACCAGTCCAATAGAGGTGGATAACAGCGACTTAAAGAGTATTACTCTAGCCGCAGGCACCATTATTGGAATAGCAGTTGATGACCGACATTTCTCCATTGATTTAGGAAATGAACTGTTAGGACAAATCCCCAAGGACTGTTTTGACAGTGACAGTGATGACAATACAACACCAGACAGGATTTTCACCCGGCATGGGGGGGGAACTTCCTGGTGTACACTTCTTGCCCTTATGGTAAGGAAGATGTGACTTGTGACTTCAGGAGGGATGAGGTGATTTTCCAGGTCCATGAGGGCTGCCTTTCCCACCTGAAGCCTCCAGTCCAAATCAGCACTCTGACAAGGGACTTCTCCACCCAGCTGGAGGAGGCTGCTGAGATAGCCAAACCAGAAGTCTTTCCAGGCTTCAGGCAGATGGTGGAAGAGAGAGTCAACCTAGCTGATGCCTGTGTGACTCTGGAACAGAAGCAAAAGTTGAAACAAGTTTTCTTGGATTTCCAAGATCTCATTGCGGTAGACTCATATGACTGTGGTCGCACCGACATCCACACCACAACAATTCCCACGGACCCTGGAATGACTCCAGTGTTTGTGAAGCAATATCGTTTGCCTCTCGCATCCATGGAGTCCCTTACTGAAATAATTAAGAACCTTAAGTCCCGCGGAATAATCCGTCCAGTACACAGCACCTTCAATAATCCGGTGCTGGAAATATTGAAGCCAAATGGCCAGTGGAGACTCTGCGCCGACCTTAGGGAGCTCAATAAACGGGTCCATACTTCCCGATGGCCTCTGCCCTACATTGACCAAGGGCTGGCCCAGATTCAGGGGTCACAGGTATTCACAGCAATAGACCTGACCAATGAATACTGGACCGTGCCCGTCAGTAGGGAGGACCAATACAAACTGGCTTTTACCTTTGGGGGCTAGCAGTACACATGGACCCGGACTCCCTTCGGATACCTCAACTCCGGCAAGGAATTCAACATTTTCCTACATAAGGCCATGCCCGACCTGGGTGCGAGGGATAACTTGGCTTATGTAGATGATGTCCTCATCAAAAGTTCATCTGTGGAGGAACACATAGCACAGACAGTTCACAAATTGCAAAACAGCTAATGTAATTTACAATATGAATGTCCTTGTGGTCTTCGCTATGTGGGGCAAACAACTCGTCAAATCCACAAAAGGATAGGTGAACACAGATCCCGAATCCGATGTAAATCTGCCAATGCCCCAATGGTACAACATTTCATCGAAAATCATCATGGACCAGACGATATCCTGTGGTGGATAGCAGATTCAGTACCAAATACAAGTAACGCTACTAACTCACTCAACCATAAAAAGGCGTGGTGGATTTTTAAACTTAAAAGCACTACCAACGGCCTAAATGAGATAGACCCCACGCGCTTCTGCAGATAATCATACATCTAGGAGTCTTATTCTCCACCTCCTGAGAAACCCTTTACTTCTCCTGTCTTTTGTAGACACCACCAAAGATGGCATTTAACTAGATCCTTATCTATTCTTCTCACCCCACAAGGTCCCATCATATTTCATTTTATTTACGCTCAATTTGCTACCTTGTAGGAGCCGCATGTCTTCCAACACGGCCCCTACAAATATACTCCCATTCAAGTGGGGAGCACCCAATTACTTGTTCTCTAAATACAGCATTACATTGATTGTATATATTGACCCATCAAATATGAGTTGCTAAATACATCTGGCCTCCAAACTTCCATACAGCCTACACAAGTCACGGGGCATATACATGAGCTTTTCCACTCCATGTTCACGAAGAACTGGGCACTCCGTTTCCCAATGCGCACGTTCAAGTGACTAGCATCCCACAATGGCAGGCTCGCATAGAAACGCTGCAGGAACTCGGGCACGGATATGCGCACACGCCGGTCAGTAGAACAAACACTACCCCCGGCGCGCATGCGCATCCAGCACAGCCGTGCACAGCTCGGCTTTTTTCTTTGGGGATTTTCCTTGTGTGTACGTGGCGCTCCAGTCGCAAGTTACACACGCGACTCCACTCGCCAGCCTGCATTAAGCTCGGGACACGAATTCCAGGTAATCAGAACCCCTAACCTTTGCATTAGATTGCAGACCTTATTTACACTATCTAACAAAACGGGTGCACATATCTCGTTTTCTTAACAGCTACAGATTAGAAATCATTTTTGGCTTCACCCAGCCACCATTCCATACGGGTCCGAAATCTTGCAGCCATCTGCCAATTCTATCGGCACCCCATGCCTCTCCTGTGATTTTCCACACAGAAGTTACCTAGCAAGGTGAGCGCTTGCTACTTTTATGTACTTAAGTCACCAAACTCCAGTTTTGAACTACCAGCAACTGAAAATTTACCTAGAACTGTATGTGTTTTTGAATCCTGCAGCCTTTCTCAGCCTGCTGTTAGCGCTTAGAAGCCTACTTTATCCTGCACCTCACGCTATTCTGGTGCCACAAGCAATCTCCAGATTCATGCAGCATTGCAGCCCCTAAGGTCAGTCTCCTGTCTCCCCTGCCCCTGATTTTATAGTGGTGTACCATATTCTTGGAAAAGATTATGTCTTGTGTTTTTAAAAACCAGTTTTTAACTCTTAATTCAGACACTAATAGTGTCCCCATATCTCTATCCTAGGGAGACCTACTCCAGGCCCAAGATGAAGACACTTAGCCGAAACGTCTTAAGGACCAACATTTACATACTTCTCCTGGTCCCAACATCTTTTTGATCTATATCTAGACGTCAACCACATGTTAGGTCACCCTCCAGCCTGGCTACAGACAACCAAGAGTTTCCTCATTTAATGCTTCTGTTTTGGTTGTCTTGTATTGAATACACGTTAATCACTTGTTACTAGAGGTGGTGGTTACACAGTGTTCTTTAAAGCACTATCTTTTTTTATCTTTGCATTTCTGCAATTTATCTTGTCATAACAATCGTGTGAGGGCAAGGCTAAGACTGTGAATTAACCTCCCTGCACACTCAGTATTTGTGAATGAATTTTTTGCATTTCTGTTTGTTTTCTCTACAAACATCTCTTTATTAATACTACTGATGCATGACTACTAAATGCATCCAGCAGCAAAATAAATTTAAAAGCGGTCAGATTGATATCTATTTTTGTCTGAACTCCTTCTTGTACATCCTCACATTTAAAGTGTTTTTGTATTTTCTTGGACACAATAGAAATTACCTAGGCCTACTACAATCAATAAGTAGTCCCCCCAAAAAACGTTACACGTCAGAACAGACCCCCTTTGTTAACCAAGTATCACCAGCCCATTGTTCTGCCGTAGTTGGGCTATCCCTCCAGTTACCTGCATTTGTGTTTCAACTGCGTTTCACATGCAATTCCAACTTCACAATTATTGTTTTCTTTGTTTGTTTATAGCACAATCCTGACAGTTAATTCCATGGCCATGATAATCCCTATGGCCATTACCACCCACTTCCTATCCCTCCCCGACCCAAAACCCACCCTCTCAGGATCTCTTTGAGCTAACTTTATCAAGCCTTAAAATCAAACATTGCACTCTAGGTGTCTGCCACTGTTTTTTGAAAGCAGTCTTCTGAAAGCTAATGGTTTATTTGGTGCTGTAATAGTGCTGCTAGCGTAACGTCTTAACCAGCTCTGCTTCTAGCACTTGAATCATAAGCAGTATGCGTGTCCTTCACTTAAAAACACACGTGAGCAAAGCCAACAGTTTGTGCTTGTATAGGTATTAAATAGGCTTTTGCCAGACCCTGTTATCATGTGTCCAAATTGCTACTATTAATGGGCAGTTAATACCATGATGGCAATGCCTGGCGAATACCTTTCCCATATCTACACAAAAACCACAACTGTTGGCATTGCCAATGATTGCTTGTGATTGTTTTTATTGAGCATTAGGCTAAACCTGCTTTCTGCAAAAAAAAAGGTATAAGAAGAGAAAAAAATAGGTAATATAAATAAAGAGAACTAGAATTGTGAGACATGTTGTTACTTTCATGTTTAAAAACGTTGCAGGAAGAGTGATCATTGGGATAGGGTGGGGTCAGTTAGACGACATTGCATTTGGAAATGGAAGCAAGGAGTACCCCACGAAAGACACAAGGGGCTGAACATGTCTTAATTAGGCTGGCTTAACGTTACATTTGTGATTCTATCGCTATTGATGAAATGGATATGATTTATGCATCTTTTTATCTTTATTGGAGAATGTGTAAACACACTTGCACAGATGAAGGCACAACCCCATGAGTAACAGTAATTTACAGTATGAAGGTAGTAATATTATTATCTAAAGCAATATTATGTTCGCAATCATCCTTTAATTCCTGTCAATTTAATTATCTTTCACCAAAGAAGTACAGACATCAAGGGGCCAATTCATAGAATTCGGCGCACAAGTGGCGCACGCGGCTGGCGCACAGTGTGCGCGTGCGGTAGTCTGCGCCAGCCGCGTGCGCCGAAACACATTTCCGCGCACAGCGTATTCATGGATTCCAGCCACCAAAACCAGCCGTGGCGCACAGTGGCGCAGCGACCTTGCAGCAGCGCCAGTTACGCCCCCAAGAAGGCCTTCCGCGCAGGGAAAAGCCATCAAAATCCCCAATCCAGCGCAAAGGGCTGCGCTAACCCTGTACCAGCACGGCAAGCGGGCTACGTGTATTCCAGGGGTTCGCGGGAAGTTTCACACGCGATTTCAGCAGGGTACGTGTATTTCAGGGGTGCGCGGGAAGTTCCACACGCGAATAGCCTGGGCGCGTGTATTTCAGGGGTGCGCGGGAAGTTCCACACGCGAATAGCCTGGGCGCGTGTATTTCAGGGGTGCGCGGGAAGTTCCACACGTGAATAGCCTGGGCGCGTGTATTTCAGGGGTGCGCGGGAAGTTCCACACGCGAATAGCCTAGGCGCGTGTATTTCAGGGGTGCGCGGGAAGTTCCACACGCGAATAGCCTGGGCGCGTGTATTTCAGGGGTTCGCGGGAATTTCCACACGCGAATAGCCTGGGCGCGTGTATTCCAGGGGTTCGCGGGAAGTTTCACACGCGATTTCAGCAGGGTACGTGTATTTCAGGGGTGCGCGGGAAGTTCCACACGTGAATAGCCTGGGCGCGTGTATTTCAGGGGTGCGCGGGAAGTTCCACACGCGAATAGCCTGGGCGCGTGTATTTCAGGGGTGCGCGGGAAGTTCCACACGCGAATAGCCTGGGCGCGTGTATTCCAGGGGTTCGCGGGAAGTTTCACACGCGATTTCAGCAGGGTACGTGTATTTCAGGGGTGCGCGGGAAGTTCCACACGCGAATAGCCTGGGCGCGTGTATTTCAGGGGTGCGCGGGAAGTTCCACACGCGAATAGCCTGGGCGCGTGTATTTCAGGGGTGCGCGGGAAGTTCCACACGCGAATAGCCTGCGCGCGTGTATTGCAGGGGTGCGCGGCAAGTTCCACACGCGAATAGCCTGGGCGCGTGTATTTCAGGGGTTCGCGGGAAGTTTCACACGCGATTTCAGCAGGGTACGTGTATTTCAGGGGTGCGCGGGAAGTTCCACACGCGAATAGCCTGGGCGCGTGTATTTCAGGGGTGCGCGGGAAGTTCCACACGCGAATAGCCTGGGCGCGTGTATTTCAGGGGTGCGCGGGAAGTTCCACACGCGAATAGCCTGCGCGCGTGTATTGCAGGGGTGCGCGGCAAGTTCCACACGCGAATAGCCTGGGCGCGTGTATTTCAGGGGTTCGCGGGAAGTTTCACACTCGATTGGCCTGGGTACGTGTGTTTCGGGGTGCGCGGGTAGTTCCACACGCGATTGGCCGGGGTACGTGTGTTCCGGGGTCCCGTGAACTTTCACACGCGATTGGTTGGGATCCACGTGTGTACTGTCATCACGTGCAATGAGGGATACTCCCTCGCACGTCACGTCACAGACGTGCTCACGCGCTGAGGGCCTTTGGTCCAATGAAAATGCGTATGCGTGCAGACGCGCTTACGCGCTAAGGGCCTTTCCTCGAATTACACGCTGACGTGCAGAATTTTCACGTGCCAAATCACTCTGTATCAAGCTGGCCACGCGTAAGCACACGGAAGAACACGCTCCTGCCCAGAAGGCCGAACTACTGCCCCCCAGAGCCCCGAGCACGCTCCCACCTGCCATCTGCTGCTGCCTGACTGCCTGCTGCCCACGTGCCCTGCCATTTGCTGCCTGCACATCAGCCAGGGGTGCTGTTGGTGTGACCACCCCTGCTGGAACCAAAGACTCCCGACTGGGATTCCATCGCTCCACAGCCCAGCCCCAGGACCCAGTTGCCCACCCACTCCTGCCTCTGGGGTTGTCATGTCGGGGCAAACTCCATCTGTGACCACTGACAACCCCCGGCCAGAGAGGCAGAGGGGCACCAGCTTCAGTGCCACCAAAGTTGGTGTCCTGGTGGAGCAAGTCCTGGGGCAGTATGATGCCCTCTTCGGAAGTTGCCGCGCCGACAAGGAAGGACGGACTCGGATCTGGACTGACATCGTGACTGCCATCAACGCGGAGGGGGTGGCAGTCCGCGACTTCCAACATGTCAAGAAGCGCTGGGAGGACTTCAGGTCCAGGACCCTGACCAAGGCCCGGCGCCTCTTGAAGGCAGCGGATGCCAAGGGGCGCCGGGGCCACTTGTCGGAAGAACAGATGAGGGTCCTGGAACACATATCCCCAGCGCTCCACGTCCAGGTCCTTGAGAGGCAGACCCGTCTGGAGTCGAGCGGTGAGTGTACATGCATCCTGATTGTGAGCAGTGCGTGTGGTGATTGTTCAGTAGTGTGCAGGTTGCACATCTGTTTGTATGGGGTCGAGTATGGGTGCGGGTGTACAGGGCCGTGGGGCTGACACATGCGAGGGCTGTAATGTGTGAGACATGGATGGTGCCTGTGTGTGTGGGCTTGCATGCCAAATGCAGTTGTGTGGGCACACAAGTTTGTATGAATGTGTATGTGAGTAGACATGTCCGTGATGTCACGCATGTATGTTGTTTTCAGCTGATTGTATCAGCGCTGTGTACATGTGCATGTGTGTGTATTTGACAAGGGTGCAACAGTGATGCAACATGGATGCATGTGACAGCGGTATGTGGAAGCCTGATGGGCAGATGTGACATGGATGCCCGTCTGAACACTGCGACACTTAGCAGAGGTGTACACATGCATGCAAGTGTGGTGGTGTGTGTACATGTGTGGTGCACTTCCTGTGTTGCATGTGATGTCTGGCTCACCTTTGGCTGCTGATGCTGTTGTATGTGTATGGATGGTGTTGGCAGTTGCAACATGGCTGTGGTATGGCTCGTGTGTGCAAGTTGTAATGACATGTGTGTTGGGGATTGTGATGACATGTCAGAGGTTTGCCAATGCCACTCATGTACAACTGTCATGTGTGTATGTGTACATTGTACAGTGCCCTGATGCCTGTGTTTTGTTTCTCCCTGTCTGCAGCGTCAACTGATGAAGAGGGCGGAGAAGGTGCTGTGGAGCACAGCGGCGGGGATCCCACCGCCAGCCGGAGACGCAAGGCCCGGCTCCCATCCCAGGTTGTCATCTCGTCGGGGAGTGAGGAGTCCGGTGCCGCGTCCCAGGCCGCAGCTGCCGGGGGGAGGTCCAAGAGGCGGAGGTTGCAGTTGGACTCCTCGGCAGCAGAAGGGGCAGCTGGGACCCCACAGGGCCCAACGGGGGAAGATGGCACAGAGTCATCCAGGTTGGTGGGGGGTTTGGTGGAGGAGGAGGCCGTGCAAGCACCGGAGACGGGGTCTGGGGGTGGGGATCCCACTGGTGCTAGTGGTGCAGTGCAGGACCAGGGACAGGAGGCAGCACAGGCCGCCGCGGAGGTGCCTGTGTGCAATCCTGTCCCTGATCCTGTCCCTGCATCATCTTGCACCAGCAGGGATGCCCATGTCCAGACCAGTTTTCAGGCAGGGGATGAGCTGACATCAACTGGCCTTCCTCTGCCTGCGGACGTGGCTATCCAGGCCCGGGTTGAGCCTGTCCTGGCTGGAGTGGCGTTGCGTCAACGGGCCATGCGAGGTGACCTGCAGTCTTTTCATGAAGAGACTGCAGGTCATCTCGAATGGCTCGTTGACCACGTCAGCCTGCTGGGACAGGTCACCCAGGCCGGATTCCTCCGTCTGATGGGGCTTGCCACGACCCCCTCCTCAGCTGGACCCCCTACGTGCCAGTCGTCCTCTGTGCCATCTTCCCACCCATCAGTCACCTGGGTGCCCTGTGGAGCTGCCTCTGACGGTGCGGCCAGGCTGGTGGAGGAGGCATCCCTGCCACAGTCGGGAGTCGGACGTCCAGCAGGGGTGGCCACGTCAACGACTGCACCCCAGCCGGCGGAGGATGTGCAGGCAGCAGGAGGCAGTGCAGGGGCAGAGGCACAGCAGCAGCAGCACCATGGTGGGAGCCATGAAGGCTCGGGGCCTTCGACATCGGAGGGGCAGGCATCGGCCGGAGGGCAGGAGGACCCAGGACAAAAAGTGTCTTCCGTGTGGCAGCGGTTGGGCCACGCCATAGATGCGGAGCGGCAGCGGGCGGAAGAGGCACGGCTCTCAATGGTCAGGGCGGAGAACTCCATGCAGAGGGCCCTGAGGCGGGTCGAGTGCCTCGAGGCAATCCGCAGGGCTTTGGAGGTGGACACGTCGACGGCCCTGCGGACCCTCGGGGCCATGGAGGAGGACCGCCTCCGGGACATTGAGGAGGAGTTCGATGATGCCCTGGCCCGGCACATCCAGAAGTGAGCCGTGGAACTAGCCCGCTGCCCTTGTACATAGTTATGTAGGTAGTGTTAAGTTTCATTTTTGTTTTTATTTCATTTGGACCTTTTGGACATTGGCCACATTTTTGTATATAGTTTTTTTTATTAGTTAGTGTAGTTAGTTAGGTTTCCTTTATTTTGTTGGGATGATGGACCCTGGCTTCTTGCATTGTACATAGTTGTGGACTTGTACATACTTTCTTTTTTGACATTATCCATGGATCAATGGCTTATAATTTTTTTTTCACATTGGATTTTGTTTGGTGGACATTGACTTTGTACTACATTACTTTGGATTTCTATATTCTTTAATTTTTTTCTTTTTTTGAACGGACATGCTTCTTTTCATTTTTTTCCATTCACATTTCTGTTTCTTCATTTTTGTTTCTATTCATCTTTCCTTTAATACATTATTTATTTGTTGCACTTCAATGTGTGGTGTCTCATTGTTTTCATGCATTTCATGTTATGTGTTTAGAGAATCACTGACACCCATTGGGTGTATGTGAGGGACATGTGTTTGTTTTGGAACTTGCAATTGGTGTTCTGTGATGTAATTGCAGAATATGAGTGGGTGGATGCAATACTCGGGTGGGTGTTTTGCATTTGGGGGCTGACCATAGAGACCAGGGATCTGGACTGTGATGACATGTTGGGTGGGGAACATGAGTTGGACATGGGTGGAGGCCTACTGGAGGCTGCCCCTGGTGGCTGGGGGTGCAGGGGGACATGCGTTGGTGGGCAGTAGTGCTAGTTGATATGTGGGTTGGCTGGTGGGCATGGCCATGGTGGATGGGGTGCCTGCAGGACATGTGCTGGGTAGGCCCCTGTGGTGTGAGCCACCTGCAGGGGCCGTGGAGGGTGTAGAGGGTACACCTGGGAGGACCCACACGTGCAATTCACGTGTGCTACTCCCCGCGCACCCCCGGAATCCACGTACCCCGCTCAATCGCGTGTGGAACTTCCCGCGCACCCCCGAAATACACGTACCCTGCTCAATCGCGTGTGGAACTTCCCGCGCACCCCTGGAATCCACGTACCCGGCCAAATCGCGTGTGTCACTTCCCGCGCACCCCCGAAATACACGTACCCCGCTCAATCGCGAGTGGAACTTCCCGCGCACCCCCGAAATACACGTACCCCGCTCAATCGCGTGTGGAACTTCCCGCGCACCCCTGAAATCCACGTACCCGGCCAACTCGCGTGTGGAACTTCCCGCGCACCCCTGGAATCCACGTACCCGGCCAAATCGCGTGTGGAACTTCCCGCGCACCCCCGAAATCCACGTACCCCGCTCAATCGCGTGTGGAACTTCCCGCGCACCCCCGAAATACACGTACCCCGCTCAATCGCGTGTGGAACTTCCCGCGCACCCCCGAAATACACGTACCCCGCTCAATCGCGTGTGGAACTTCCCGCGCACCCCTGGAATCCACGTACCCGGCCAAATCGCGTGTGTCACTTCCCGCGCACCCCCGAAATACACGTACCCCGCTCAATCGCGTGTGGAACTTCCCGCGCACCCCCGAAATACACGTACCCCGCTCAATCGCGTGTGGAACTTCCCGCGCACCCCTGAAATCCACGTACCCGGCCAAATCGCGTGTGGAACTTCCCGCGCACCCCCGAAATACACGTACCCCGCTCAATCGCGTGTGGAACTTCCCGCGCACCCCTGAAATCCACGTACCCGGCCAACTCGCGTGTGGAACTTCCCGCGCACCCCTGAAATCCACGTACCCGGCCAAATCGCGTGTGGAACTTCCCGCGCACCCCTGGAATCCACGTACCCGGCCAAGTCGCGTGTGGAACTTCCCGCGCACCCCCGAAATCCACGTACCCGGCCAAATCGCGTGTGGAACTTCCCGCGCACCCCTGGAATCCACGTACCCGGCCAAATCGCGTGTGGAACTTCCCGCGCACCCCTGGAATCCACGTACCCGGCCAAATCGCGTGTGGAACTTCCCGCGCACCCCCGAAATACACGTACCCGCCCAAATCGCGTGTGGAACTTCCCGCGCACCCCTGGAATCCACGTACCCGGCCAAATCGCGTGTGGAACTTCCCGCGCACCCCCGTAATACACGTACCGCGCTCATTCGCGTGTGTAACTTCCCGCGCACCCCCGGAATACACGTACCCCGCTCAATCGCGTGTGTCACTTCCCGCACACACCCGGAATACACGTACCCCGCTCAATCGCGTATTTTACTTCCCGCGGCGCCACTTTTTTGATGCGCTGGGACTCTACCGCCTGCCTTCGTGTGGCGGACGTGTTTCAGCTTGTGCGCGGCTTTGGCTGTGCGTGGGTTTGCCCTATTCCATTCCATGAATACGTGTGGTTCGTGTGCGTGTGGGCGTTACCTCTGCTTCCGTGCAGTGCATCCCCAGTTACGCCCTTATTTTCGCGTGTTGTTCCCCATTCCGCGCGTTACGCCCCATGTCCCACCCACTTTCTGCTGTGTGCGCTGAGGTTGTGCGCTTTCACTGTGCGCGTCGCGCACCGTCGCGCACGCCTTTCGCGATGTTGCAGTGACTTGTGCGCCATGCACGGGTTTGGCGCACATCCCGCGGTGAACACGTGCAGGGACTTCCATGAATCGCACGCGTGCGCGTGCGCCTGTTTTTTTCCGCTTGCGCATGCTTGCGCATGCTTGCGCCTAGATTTTCGGCGCACGTTGGTTCCATGAATCGGCCCCCAAGTCTTTGGAGCTTGTCTGGCTCTGGGATTCGAATAAGGCACAATAATTACAAAGAAAATACAAATGAAACAAGGAACATTGAGTCCAATAAAAGGTAAAGTATAACATTGTCATAAGCATTGTCTGCTTGAATATTGCAGACAAGTAGGCTGCTATATAACATCATGAATAAGGACGAGAGAAAAAGGAACAAAGAAAAATGGACACTCCCCAGGCAATCCTATCCAGTAACAGCTGAACAGAGAAACAAGAAAAGCAACCTAACATAGCTAGACAATTCAAGAAGTAAGTGTATGCTGTAGTACCCACAACCTCATGGTGTCCCTTTCATCCAGGCCTATAGATATTTCAGCAGATTAAAGGGGCATAATCAGTTTGTAGCCTTCACCCCTCCTTCAGCAAAGTTGAAGAACGTTTTTCACACCCCCATAAAGGAGGTTAATCAATTTGATGTTCTTGTTTCCTTACCACATTAAACACCTAACAATGCGTTTGCACCACTGTTTCATGAGTGTGGTCAACCAAGACAAATCATATATTAGATATTATTAATTTCATCACAGATGTCATCCCCATATTTCTTCAATTTATTACAGGAGTAAAGTATGTGTAAGGTACTGGTTTAGCTCTCCCAGCATTTCCAATAGGGGTCACCAATAGGAGAAACTGAAATGTTTCTCCATAAATCCCATAGAAAGCAAAATGGCACCGAGGAACTGGATACTTCCAATCTGCACCCTTCAACACCACATCTTTTGAATCTGCCTTTTCCACTGTCCCACTACTGACCCTCCCTTTTGTCTTAAAAAGCCAAGCACAATGAGGCCACCAATAGTGGCAGGTGAGCGCTATATAAGACCACTTACATTAAATTGCACTACATCTATGGCTTAATTAACACTGATATTCATGACAGGAGATCAGCGACTTTATTCTGTGCACCAGAAACATGCTTCACTTGGAAATTATACTCTTGTAGTTTCAAACTCAAACGTGCTGTTTGTGGGGTAGCCTTAACTACACCCTTAACTGTTATCACCTCAATCAACGGCTTATGATCCTAGCAAACATGAAAATGCATTCCCCACAGTTACCTCCTGAAATAGTTAATTCCCACACACATATCTGTAAATACTATTCAATGACAAGAGTATCTAGACTCAGTATCTGAGACTGCCCTTGATGTGTGGCACGTCACTTTTTCTGCACCATCTTCTATGCGTGATATGATTGTCTACAGACCTATTCCACTGGACTCCACTGTTAACTAGACCAGTGTAGCAACAACAAACCCACCTAAATGCGGTGCACAAAAAATTCCTTCCGTTCTATTTTGCACAGCCTTTTCACACTCATTATCCCATGAAAACTTAACATCCTTTTTCAGCAGACTTGAGTGTTTGAGTTATGTAAGTATTTGATGAAATCCTAGAAAGGATGTTACCTCCTCCCTATTTGTCGGACACCTCAAAACAGAGCCTGGGCAGCTGGAGTTGCCAACAGCTGAGAAGCAGAAGAGATGCGGTCCACATCCATTTGGGACACTGGCGTATGCAGAGAAGTGTCCCGCGGGTAAACGAAGCCCAGGCGGTCTGCTTCCCAGCTACAGAGAAGGTGAGCGGGAGCAGCAGGAGACGCTGCTGTAGAAATGCAAAGTGCCGGTGAGTGTCAGAGGACACAGGAAGACTGTAGCACTCCTAGGGGACCACAGACAAGTAACGGTCCATGAACCTAAATAAATCTGAACTGTATTGAATACTGAACTGAATGGAAATTGCGGTTTGATGAAACCACGTCATATTGAGTACCAAACTGAATGGAAAGTGCCATTTGAATAAGAGCACAGCATATTGAATAGTGAACAAACATTTAAAGTGTATGTAAGTGCATACAAGCGCCTAGTGCGGACACAGTGCTTCACCCAGAAGGCCCACAGATAATCACACCGGACTTACGTGATGTTCCTTATGCCACCTTGGGACAAAGCTTGCTGATACCTTCACCATCTTAAGCAGTCTTAGTTGCATACAGAAATCCAGCTACCCACCTCTTCTAAGATATGCTCCACGTTATTGCCCGTAGATTTCTGACATATGTACCTAGTATGTACCTACCACCCTATTTATGGGATTGGCCCCATGCTAATACATGTTGACACTAACCTTGCACTAATGTTGTACCTCTGTGCTAGCACCACACATTTACCTTTAACTATGACCACGTGAATAAGTGTTGCTGCCGCCCGTAACTCAGGGCTGGCACCATTTACATACACACTAACCTGGACAACGCAAATGTTTGTAGCTGCCGCCACGCAACATGTGGCTGGCACTATGCTCTTGCTTACCTATTCTGACCTGCAACTTATATAGCTGCCGCCTTATAAGACGGGGTTGGCACTATATACTTGCACACCACTCTATTAGTCTCTGTCAAGTATTTATTGTAACTGTTATAAGCAATATGTATGTATGTATGTATGTTTGCCTATAATGTACCTTTGTAACTAAGCAAGCCTTCTTAATAGCGCCACGATGCCCCAGGGCCGTTTGGCGCTTTACAAATTCAAATAAATAAATAAGCAGCACTCCGAGCAGAATGATAGCAAATGGAAAATTGAACAATCACTTGAGTATTCTATCAACCAACGTGAGAAAGAGCCATGAGCCTATGGTAAAGCAAATACTGATGTAGAAGATTGTTACACTAACCAAAGGGAGTGTGAGAAGTCAGAAGCCTGAGGCAGAAAAGCCTGTGAAGGGGCCAAACAAGTCTAATGGAACATATGGTTGCACAACCTGTAATGGGTGGACCATGTGGTCTGACAACATCGCCTAGACAAGGAAGTTCCCCACTGTGAAAACCACAGACATCACAAATCAAGTCAAGGAGTAGTATAGGGTTCCTGGTTTCGCGACCTGTGATGGGTGGACCGTGTGGTCTGACAACTGCGCCTAGACCAGGGAGTCCTAAATGCTGATAAGCAAAAGACCTTAAGAATAAACCACAAAGATCTGCGAATTGAGTGTTAAAGCAAGTTAGAAGGCAGGTCAAATGGACCTATTATTTTCTTATAATGAACATTGAGCAAGTGAAAGTAGGATAAGTGCTACAGTGAAATCTTGGGGAAGGGAAGCCTGAGAATCGAAAGAACTGAAAAACGCTGTCTTGGGGAAGCGATCCTCAAGACCTCTTTTTTGTGCGAACTGTGCTAGATTGAACTTGGGGAAGGGAACCTCAAGACCTCTTTTTTGTGTGAACTGTACTATATTGAACTTGGGGAAGGGAACCTCAAGACCTCCTTTTTGTATGAAATGTATTGTATTGAAATTGGGGAAGGGAACCATAGGGCCTTGCTTGACATTGTTGAGACAAACAGCTATTGGAACTGTATTGAACTTGGGATAGGGAGCCCAAGAAGAACTTACGCTGAGAGAAGCGAAGAAAAACCCCACACCATGTTTATTTTCAGATGGGAGGGCAAGCATAGGTTTTGACACAGACAAACTTTTTTGATTTGGACTAACGGACACAGACTTCCCTTTGTTTTCTTTAGTTAGGGAAATTCCCACCATAGTTATAGGTCAAGTTAGGCATTAATTGGCAAAGGGTGGCAAGAGATAGGTGTATGAGAAGAGAGTACTCCAGTGGACAAACATAGGTGCCCCTATTCCATTACAGCATGCATAAGGGTCAGCTGATAAACATGGAGGACACCACATTCCCTATTGGCCCAGTTGCTTTGCAGCACTCTTCTCTCTAGGGTACGTGCCTTGCGCCTCTTCTGACTACGATGTAAAACCTTCTTTGACTTACGCGCTACTCGATCATGCTGTTGCAGTTGCTGGCTTACTTAGCACTACCCTGTAACTACCGCAGCCTTTGCATCAAGACTGTCATGACTTTATCTTCATTGTGACTTTTGTTTTCAGTGTGGCTTTGTACAGCATGTACTTCACATTTCTGCTCCCATACTAGCATGCTGTGTCCCCGCTTTACCACTGTGATTTAATTAGGTCCCAGTAGACAGGGCATGACTTATTGTCTCCTCACAGTTGCAATTTACACTGTCTAGCACCTCATACACATTGCGTGGGCCTGCACTTTGTGAACTGTGCTATCACACTTGTACTGTATGCCTAGATGCCTCAGGCCATTGTGCGCGGATATGAATGTAAAAATAAATATATAAAGTACTGAGGTCAAGAGGGATAGTTTGAAGGAGGCTGGAGGAAGAGATAGATACCATCAAAAGGATGAGAAATGAGAGAGATTTTTGGAGGAGGTTGAAGGAAGAGGAAGTTACCATCAGAAGGTTGGAGGAAATACATCAAGTAGGGTGGAGAGAGATGCTTATATTAAGGAAGATGGGATTTGTTATCTGGAAACAAAGAGATGTGAGTAGGATGGAAAGGGATTGTTGTCATCTAGGAAGAAAGAGGGTGGTAGAGTTGTAGGACATGAACCACCACTGAGACCACATACTGGAAAGAAGTAGAAGGTGATGCCCCTCAACATCTGTGGCACAAAGCGGAGAACTAGAGGGGATACACAACCACTCTAACTAATCCTGTGGAAAGAAATCAGGTGCTCCAAGAAAGTGAGAGGGCATAAGGAGGTTCTAGTGGACCAGCTTGTTGCACGGCAGAATGTAGATATGGTCAGAGGAGGTACAAGACAGTGGACTCACACCATGGCTCATAGAGCTTATCATAGGAAACGTCAGAGAGGGTGCCCCAGTGACCAGCAATAAGAATAGGAACCCCTTGAGCCAAATGCTGAAATCAGAGGCAACAAGCCCTAAACCGAAGGGATACAGACACCGCCTTGACCTTCTGGAGGAGTTCTTCTGGCTTTTTCTAAGCCTGGGACATAATGGCCCTGGAGGCCCTGAACACCGTACTCAATTGTCCAGGATTCAGGAATCTGCAAAACCAGCCACACAAAAACCAGGGCCGTTGATTCAACATGCAAGCAGGACCAAACCAAAGCCAACCACTTGAACTTTGTAAGAAACTCTTTATAATATTTTGATGTTCCTCGCGAGACTGTCCTGAACAGCTCAGATATCTCACGTAGGGGTTCCTGCTGAATCAAGCTACATTTGTGTTGATTTATTGCTTCCCATCCACATTTTCTGTTGTTCCCTCCACTTGCCTTATCTAGCTCTCATTATTTCTTGGAGAAAACCCTAATAAAACATTATAGATGGATACAAGCCTAGTTGTGTCTTTTAATCCCTACTGGTCCCTGTTAAATCTTAGAATCTGTTTTTATATGAACGTGATATAATTATGGTGCATACTCAGTGTTGTTTGGCCCACCTCTATCTTGGGAAGAGCTGGAAACCACAAAACTAAAAAGAATACAAAAGAGCAATATACCAGATGGTACAGCAGCTACCCTGATTCTTAACAGGCGTGCCTATTGTGGCCATCTAATTTGCACTGGTTTGAAGGCATTGCATTTACGTTAGCTTTCCCATTGTGTTTATGGGTATTTGGGGACCTTCCTTCTTTTTCTTACCCCCCTGCTTACCTTCCTCACTGCACCTACTCTATCACACAACCAATGGGTGATCTATACTGGCTCAGAAGCATCTGGACCCCGGAGAAACAGATAACAGACTTGCCAAGCTCGGTAGATGATAATAGTCAGTCATTCAGCTTTTATTTGGTGTTAACCATCAAGCATAGCAACAAATACTAAATAGAGATTGATAGAAACAAATAAAAGAAACATATGGCACAAAAAGAATATTCATAAAAACCTAAAAATACATAAAATAACAACAAACAATACTATAAACACCATGGTAAAAGGTTGAGTTCAGGATGAACCCCAATTAAATATTAGTCCCAGAATTAAAACCACCTGACTTTGTTTCTCTGCAACCGTTTTCTAAAGATATATGGGGTCATTACGACCCTGGCGTTAAGGGTTTAACGGTGCCGTAAAAGGTGTCGGCGCCGTTAAACCCTTAACGCCTGATTACGAGGTCCCTTTGCGGGACCCGACCTTAACGGCTGGTTTTACCAGCTGTTAAAGTAGGATGCCGCAAAGGGACCTCGGTGCTAATTACGGTACCACAATTTGCAGTACCGTACTAAGCGCCTTCCCCAGTTCCATTGAGCCTTATGGGGCGAAAATGGTATTGGGGAAGGGCCATGGTGAAATGGGGAAATACCGCCTCGCCAACCTTGGAATGGGGTGGTATTTCCCCATTCCACCATGGCGGACTCGTTACAACACCGGCACCAACCATGGTGCTAATAGCGCCATGGTTTAGCGCCGGGGTTGTAATGAGGGCCACAATGTGCAGTTGCAAAAATAACATTAAAAAACAAGCACTGACTTAAAATCAACATTGCAGGGACTACATGGCTAATGCAAGAGACCTTTAATATCGGTCTCAAATATAACCATCTCAGACGGGAGGTTTTCCCTCAGGTTAAAATAAAGTGAAACAGAGTTTCTTTAAAATATCTGCATAATGGGCACTTTGCAGTAGCGTCTCCCCTCCAAGAAGAGGCTACAGGCAGTATACCAAGCATAAAACGCAAATACAGCGATCTCTAGAATGGTGGGTAAATTATGTCTAAATATGCTTTAAAACCCCACTCCATTCCGTGTCCTAAGTACTCTAGGCCCAGTTTTAAATTGACAGAATCAAATATCATAACCTCACGGGCTCTCATTATTTTAATTGATTTTAATTGCTTAGTGTCCTGAGACAGGAGACCCCGTGGCTTATCACAGAGGTCAATCCTATCTATGTTAGAAATAATTGTTTTCACATGGATGAACCATTTTAAGCTCTTTCCTCCATTTAAACACATGACGTGTGCTGGCGCATCACAACATTTTGCCCCTGGGTGTTCCAAACTCTAATCCACTGTAAAACTGGCTTAAAAGATAACTGGGCCGCCACGGGGACGCAATTAAGTTCTGGATGAACCAGGACAGAAGGAGCACTGGAAGAAAGCAGCAACAATTCTTTAAGAACTTATTTTCACAGGTGCTAATTTTACTAAAATATGTAAAGTTTGGCACCATACAATGAGGCAAGGAGGGCCTGTTTATGGTACAAATCCAAGGCTGCAGAAATAGCCCCACTGCCATGTTTAGGAAATAAAGGACAAAGTTCCACCACTATATTTTTCCAATGTAATAACAGATTTAGCAATCTGTGCACCCCAGCCATTATTATCCTCGAAACGTACGCCGAGGTAGTCAAAGTGGGAAACGTTCTTAATGGCTGAATCACGCACTCTTAACACTAACGATTTAGTTTTAGCAAAAGGGGGTTTAAAGACCATCACTTTACATTTTTTGGTGCTCAGATTCAGATTTAGATACTTACATTTATTCTGAAAAATTGACACAGCCTTTTTTAATCCATTGGGGGTAGTGGCGAGTAGAATGGCATCATCGGCATAGAAAAGTGTGGGATATTTATGAGTGGCCATCCTGGGGGGATCCCTGCACCCTTCCATCAATGCATTGGTGATCTCCTGCAGATAGATGTTGAATAGAAGTGGTGACAGGACACAACCCTGTTAAACACCCAGACAAATGTCAAACCCCTGGGTCATCTCACCACCTTAACAATAGCATACGCTTATTTTGTTATCTGAGTAGAGTAGAAATAATTGATACCAAGTCAACAGGGGCATTATGAGCTAACATAATCTGCCACAGGGTTGTCTCTTACGACTCAATCAAATGGGGTCTTAAGATCTAGGAAGGCCACATAGAGATACATTTTATCTAACACTGTATACTTCTGAATAAGCACAGATAGTAAAAAAAAACAGTGGTCCATTGTGCCCCTATTTGTCCTTAACACTGCCTGGAGGTGACTAGTCACATTGAAATGATCGGCCCAGTCCTGCAGTTGATTGAGAATTAATTTCCCAAAAGGTTTACCAGCAACGTTCAAAAGAGATACTGGACGATAATTGGCTGGTTGAACCTTGCATCCCTTTTTGTAAACTGGCAGGATCGTGGCCTCTTTCCAGGAGACAGGCATTTCACCACTGCTAGAATTACATTCACACTTTTTCAGAGCACTGGGGCCCAAATTTTCACTTCGTTAAATTTAATTAAATCCGGCCCTGCAGCTTTTCCATTTTATAAGTAATTCAGAGCAGTCGCCACTTCACTGACAGAAAAAACAAGATTTGTACAATTAGAGAGGCTTCCAACAACCAGACATGGGCCTCTAGAGGACTCAGTGCCATATAATCTTGAGAAATGGCACCACCAAGCATTTTTACCTATGGTACATTGTATATTCCTGTCCCCATTTAACTCCTTATCGGAGACCAATTTCCAAGAGACAAACATCCCCCATTGGCAGAGCATTGTCTAATTGACACCACTTCTCTTTACCAAAGTATCTTTTTTTTGGGGGATTAATCCTTTATATTGGGTTTTCAAGGGGCGGAAAATTGATTTATCAACCCCTAATGGGGCTCTTAGATAAAGTACGATGCCCCTTCTTGCATTACGACATTCACTGTCATCCCATTCTGACTGATAATGCATGTTGTGCTTGTGATAGTGTCGGGTCAATGCAGTGTCACTTGCATCTCTAAATCTCTCTGCCCTCGTATGGGCCCCAGTCACATTATCACTAGTCTCACTACATAATACATTTTTCTGTAATTCAGGCAAAGTTTTGATCATGCCTAGTCAACAAATCATGACGATAACATATATGCTTAGCAGGAGGGCATGTGTAGCAAAGTACCACTTAGGGAACTAGAAGGATTCATAAATGATTCCTGGAGTAGTGGTTATTTTACATAGGCTGAGCCATTACAGTTTTCTAGAGATATGAGATCTTCCTCAGTGCAGACAATTTATTTCGGGACATCCTGTTCTGCCTTTTGCCTGTAATTAGTGCAGGTGAATTAAGTTCAGTTTTCCTCTTGCACAGCCAGTGGTGTGCATGCTGCATGTGTCCACTACGTGGCTGTACCTGCACTCACAAGGAGAGTGTGGATGGTCTTTTGCTTGGCAATCAATTATTGGTGGACATCTTGGAATGGTGACAAGTAAGTAGAAACAAAAGGTATATAAATACAATTGGATCAAACAGAGCTCTGGCAGGCTGCAACCTTAAAGTTCAAACAAGGAAAATAAAGTAAACGAAAAGAAATAGAAAGCAGATCCAATCATCCTCCCACTGAAAAGTGCTAAAGGAAGCAAATGATATGCAAATACAAGTAAACTAAAATACCATCTTGAAATGAAACCTTATCTTATTGGAGAGCTGGTTATGTCCACTATGAGTCCTCAGTTCGGACCACATTGGATAGAATTGAGCCAGTCTTTCTCCGACATTAGGTGGCTGAATTAAAAAACTTGGACCTCCAAAGGTGCACGGCAGCCACCTATTCCAACCGGTAGGTTTCTCTATTGAAGCACCATCATGTAGGGAAATCAATGCGAAAGAAAAGGCTGCAAGGCAAAACTTTACATTTAAAAATCAACATGAGAGCTGCAGCCTGCGCACAGCATCTAACAAGTACATGTGTAAGGAAATGCGTGATGTTAGCAGACCACATATAGCAGGAACAACTGTCCAAAGTTAAAGACAAGCACAAAAAGAAATATTTTCAGTTAAATGGAAAAATCCAGCAATCTTTTGTTAAATGGCAAAACGGATCAATTTTGGATGAAAAGCACAACAATTTATATGAAAATGAAAAACCAAACTGGGCATTGCGTTATGCATATTTTCCTTTACAGGACTGGGAATCAGCCTTGTAGAAAGAATCATACAGAAATATTAAAAGTATAAGTCTTGGGCAGGAGTTTGATTGCAAAGAAAAAGTGATAATGCTGATCTATTTAGGTGACAATTGCAACATGCAATTAGAATGACTTTTAAAGGCTGCATTGGAAACTAAAGCCACTTTGGGAATGAACAGGAAAACTGGATTCCTTCCCTAGCCATCACAACAAGAAAAGGAAAGCGGGATGACCACATGAGAAAAGTGTGGACACTGGGTTTGAAGTTCACCATGAAACCAAATGACTTTGTCTGGAGTTGGTTCTCATGATACAAGTCTGGGTAATAAAAACAAATGTTTCCCTTTATAGCTTTCAGCTGCCAAAGGTCATAGAAAAATGCTTTATAAAAAAATTCATTCTGGACAGCGGCTTGCTCTCCAAGTAGTCACATTTCACCATGACTCACACCTTTGAAGACTTGACGTCTGGCACAAAGAAAGGTAGATGCAGGAAAAACTACAGGGGGCTTACTGGGTCATAAATGTCCCTTGTCAGCAGCCTGACTTCAAAGGACTTGAACCATGATGACCAGAATTCTCAGGAGTCATAAATGGCACAGCTCTCAGATGCCAAGGTATTGACATTATATGACCCTGGATGCTCTGTTCTCATTAAGGGGATGGTATGCCAGTTCAGATTGTGATTCATCCTATTATTTGTAAGAAATAAATGCCTATTTGAATTTTACATTTGGAATACCCTTATTTCTTGCAACTTTTGATCAGATGGTCATAGAGATTAAGGGGGTAATTCATAGAATTCGGCGCACAAGTGACGCTCGTGGCTGACGCACAGAGTGCACGTGCAACAGCCTGTGCCAGCTGCTTGCGCCAAAACCCATTTAGGCGCACAGCGCATTCATGGATTTATACATCCATAAGTAGCCGTGGCACAGAGTGGTGCAGCGACCCTGCAGCAGCGCCAGTTACACCCCCAACCCCACCCCATGCGCCAAAAACATCGCACAAATCCAGTACATGGCGCAAAGGCCAGTGGACAGCATACAGCCCCCCAACGACAAAACCGCATGTAAAACACCCTACACACCCCTCGGGATACATGTACCCGCTCGCGCCAGCGAAAATGCGTGTAAAACTCCCCACGCACACCTCTGGATACACGTACTCCACTCGCACCAGTGAAATTGCGTGTAAAACTCCCTGTGCACCCCCCAGAATACACGTATCCCGCTCGCGCCAGGCCTATCGCATGTAAAACTCCCCACGCACCCCTCGGAATACACGTACCCCACTCGCGCCAGTGAAATCGCATGTAAAACTCCCCGCGCTCTCCCTAGAATACACGTACCCAGCTCACGCCAGGCCTATCGCGTGCAATTACACACGCGATTGGCTTGGCGTGAGCGGGGTACATGTATTCCTAGGGGTGCGCGGGGAGTTTTACATGTGATTGGCGTGGCGCGAGCAGGGTACGTGTATTCCTAGAGGTGCGATGGGGAGTTTTACACGCGATTGGCCTGGCGCGAGTGGTGTATGTGTATTCCGGGGGGTGCCCAGGGAGTTTTTCACGCGATTTTCCAGTGTCGGCCCTCCGGGTGTACCCATCCCGCCTCCCCATGCCGCGCAGGCAGCCCATCATCCCTGAACCTGACCCGCAGGCAGGCCAAATGGCACCATGCACCCCACCCCCAGTGACGGGCACCTGCCAGCAGGCCCCGACTTATGTACCCCAAACGTCATCATAATTCAGATCCATGGCCCTTATGGCCACCCAAATCCCACCCCACACACCCCAGTCCAAACACCCAACCAAGCATTCCATCCACTCCAAATTGAAATCCCCATGTCATGATAGATCCCAAATAACCAGTATGCGCATGAGTACAAGTCCGTCAGTCCCACACAGTGGCGACACATGACTGAGAAAACCTACATCGTGACATGCACAAAACCAATGAGAGAAGACCACACAAATGAAGTAAAAAAAAAAAATGTATTATATTAAAAAATGAATGAATGACACGAAATTACACAAAAATAAAATGATAAATAGAAGGATGTCCGAAATGAAGGAAAAATCAATAATGGTGAAATGTATAAAATGCAAAGAAAATGCCTCCAATGTGTCCGTCCATAACACCAAATCCAAAGTCAAAATAAAAACAAAACCATTCCTCCATGGTAAAAATAAATATGTAAAATCAGGTCCATATCTATATACAATGTAAAAATCAAGGGCCCATGTGCCCAACATTCCAAAGGAAACCTAAGAAAAAACCTACCTAATAAATAACTATTTACAAAAAGGCGGGGCATAGTCCATGCGCTCCAAAGGAAAAAATAAATAAAGGAACCTACAACTACATAACTATTTACAAAGGTGGCGGGCTAGTCCCGCGGCTCACTGCTTGATGTTCCGGTCAAGGGCATCATTGAACTCCACGTCAATGTTCCGGAGGCGGGCCTGTTCCCTGGCCAACACGATGGCATCCGGGCTGATGGAATCCCCCGGCGCTGTCGTGCACATGCCCTGCCCGATGATGCCGGCACACCCTCCATCCGCTGCGGTCCAGTTGGTGGGGTGGCCACCTCTGTTGGACCTCCGACTCCTGACTGCGGCAGGGATGGGATCTCACCTGGCTGGCTGCGTTGGTTGGGGCGAGCTCACAGGGGGCCCTAGTGGCATCTGGGCTGGAAGACGGCACAGAGAACAACTGGCGTATAGTGTGCACAGAGGAGGAGAGGGCCGCAAGACTGGCCGACACGTGGAGGAAACCCCCGACCATGGACACTCCCAACTGGGCCATGTTGGCACACAGTTCTTCGTGATGACGTGCGTGTTCCCCCCCGGAAGCACGCACATCATCACGAATGTCACGTGTGTGCAATGCGACACCAATCAGGACAGACTCCATCTGGTCACGGGTCCCCTCGTCCGCAGGTAGAGAAGTGCCAGATGATGTGGACCTCCCCCCTACCTGTGGATGGGCCTGGGACGTGCATCCCTGCTGGTGCATGGTGATGCAGTCACAGTGTCAGGGACAGAGACATGCACAGGCACCTCCACGGTGACCTGTGCTGCCTTCTGCCCCTGCCCCTGGACTGCACCACTTGCACCAGTGGTACCGCCCCCACCAGGCCCCATGTGCGGCACTGTAGCGGCCTCTTCCTCCTCTATAGATACCACCAACCTTGATGGCTCTGCACCGTCTTCCACCATTGCAACCCTGTGGGGGCTCCTCTGCTCCTTCTGCTGCAGCCGTAGTGGCAGACGCGGCACCAGTCCCCTCGCTCCCGGATGATAGAATTTCCTGGGAGGGTGACTTGGCCTTGCGTCGCCGGCCGGTGCAGGCATCCCTGCCGCTTTCCTCCACAGCGCCGTCTCTGCCCTCTTCTTCACTTGCCGCTGTGTAAAGGGAGACATCAAACACAAGCATAAGGGTACTGTACAATAGTTCGCTAGACAGAAAGCAATAGCACATGAGTGGCACATTCAAACGTCACTTCCATCATGTCTCCCAACACATGGGTCAGTGCAGGCAACACACATGCAGGAACCGGCATGGCACATGCAACAGACATTTGCATCCATGTCCACCGCACCATGGAAACATCCAATGGTGGGCTGAAACTCACATGCATCATGGGACATGCTGATCACATGCATACGCATCACCGGAGGGTCATTCATCTGGCCCCGTATGCCCACAGACACAGTGGATACAAGGATGAGTAGGCTGTAACAGTGAATCAACACATCATCACAGACATGTGTCATGAATCCATGGCGCACACACTACTCAGATACACAGACATGTACATCATGCATGTCCATGACAGCAGCACACATCTCTCGCACCCCAAACATGCAAAAGTACAGACACAGGCATGCATACATGTGTGCATTCTGCATGCTGCTCCGCATGATGTATTGTAACACATACACCATCCATGTGGGTCATGCCTGACTGGACTCACATGCAGCACCATCATGTCCCTGCACACACACATCCATACATGACCCATGTCACACATGCTGCCAAGTAGCTAACTACCAGCACACTGCAACATGCACTGTTTTAAATGTGAATGCATGGCCACTTAGCACTCGACTCCTCCAGACGGGCCTGCATCCTGAGGTTCTGGTGGTGAAGCACTGGGCAAATGCTTTCCAGGACCCTCATCTGCTGGGTGGTAAGTGGGGCCCGGCACCCCACTGCATCCGCTGCCTCCAAGAGGCACCAGGGCTTCTTGAGGGTCCTGACTTGTAGTTCTCCTAGCGCTTCTGGACGTGTTTCATGTCGTGGGGTGCCAGCCCCTCTGCATTGATGGCACCCACTATGTCCTTCCAGATCCTGTTCCATCCTTCATTGTCAGTGCGCGATGGTGTGAAGAGGGCATCATAATGCCGCAGAACTTGCTCCACCAGGATACCAACTTCCTTTTCACTGAAGCTGGTAGCCCTCTGCCTCTGTGCTGGGGGCTTGCCACTGGTGCTGGAAGGTGTTGTGTCGGACATGGCAACCCCTGAGGCAGGTGTGGGTGGGCACTGGGTCCTGGGGCTGGGCTGTGGAGTGATGGAACACCAGTCGGAGTCTTCTGTTCCAGCAGGGGTGGTCACAGCAACTGGACCCCTGCAGATGGCAGATGTGCAGGCACCAAATGGCAGGGCACGGTGGCAGCAGGCAGGCAGCAGCAGTTGGCTCGTGGGAGGCTGCTCAGGGTTCTGGGGGAAAGTAATTCGGCTATCTGGGCAGGAGCATGGTCTTCCATGTGTTGTCGCGTGGCCAGCTTGATACGGAGTGATTTGGCACGTGAAAAACAGCACGTTTGCATGAATTTCGAGGAAAGGCCCTTGGCGTGTAAGCGCGTAGGTGATGTAACGTGCACGCGGGCGTTTCCTGGATAAGGTTGAAGGTCCCACGTGGGTTTCCATCGCTCTGTATGTGCTTTTAGTGGCATTGGTGTGTGTGTTTTCCAGGCAGTGGGGTTCACACGCGATTACTTCACAGTGGTTACAGTGCATACTTCTTCTTTTGGCATGGGTGTTGGCTATGTGTTCTTCTTCTACATGCAACGCAGACGGTGAGTCGTACACGCCATTTTTCATAATGCGGGTGTCCCTGTTAGTCGCATACCCCTTTTTTTCTGGGCATACTAGCCCGCGTGTTGATCACGTACATATTTGTTGTGTTCCTGGCTCCCACAGCGTACTGCGTGTGTTTTTTTACATGCACGTGGGCTACAGGCGTCGCTTATCTCTTTTTCTTGCTTTTTTGGGATGCATGAGCGTTGCGTGACACCTCATTTCTCCTAGGGGGCCACAGAATGGGACATTCATCGTAGCTGTATATACGTGTTTGTTGTTTGCGCACACTTTTGTAATGCGCAGGGACGCTACCGCCTGCCTCCGTGTGGTGGATGTGTTTAGGCCTGTGCGTGTCTTTGGCTGTGCGTGGGTTTCCCCTATTCGATTCCATGAATAAGTGTAGTTCGCGTGCGTGTGGGCGTTCCGTGTACTTCCCAGCCAGCAGTACATCCCCAGTTACACCCTTATTTTCACACGTTGTTCCCCATTCCGCACGTTCTGCCCCGTGTTCCGCCCCCTTTTTGGTGTGTGCGCTAATGTTGTTCGCTTTCGTTGTGCGCGTCACGTATGGCGTTCTGGATGTTGCAATGACATGTGCGCCACGCAAGGATTTGGCGTACATCCCGGGGGAAATACGCGCAGGCCCTTCCATGAATCGCACGCATGCGCTTGCTTTTTCACACTTGCGACATGATTTTCAGCGCACTTTTGTTCCATGAATCGGCCCCTAAATTGTTTAGGGTGAAAAGCTATATCAGCTTAATGTAAAATGATATTTTTCCACATTATCTTGATTATGTAAATTAGGCACATGTGAATATTTGTGCATAGAAACATAGTGCTCCAATAGTTCACATACCCTAGCGTTTGTGCCAGTCAGCCTGTTGTTCCATGCTGGGAATGGATTTTTTTTTTGTAAAAGTATCAATTGCATGAGGGGATTCACTTGAGTCAAAGCAATCTGATGAGCCAATTAGTAACATAATCACATGTAAGGACTATGATGCTTCAGAAAACTACAATTGTTTAATGCAGAATTTAGTTTAGTTTATTTTAGTTTACTTTAGTTTATTTGTACCGCACACCAAACCCTTGGGTAACTGGGCACTTGAAGCTTATACAATAGTTACTGACAATTTAGAGAAAGGCAGTATGGGAAAAACAGTTGGAAATAAGTGCTGGTGGACCGTGGTTACATAAGGGTCGAGAGGTGAGAGAGACAGTTACAATACCAAACAGTTAATGTTACAATAGGCAGAAGAGAGAGTAAGCATGCAGGTGTATAACGGGTGAGGTAGCTGAACACTACTGTTTCTTACTGAAGAGCCAGCCCTTTACTTTGGCTCTAAAGGTCCAGAATGATTGCTCCAGTCTGAGGCGAAGGGGTAGGGCATTCCACTGTTTGGACGCTAACACTGGGAAACCTGCTCCCCCTGATCTTTTTAGAAGAAATCTAGGGACGGTCAGGCAGTGCGAGTACGTGGCTCTAGTTGGTCTGGTTGGTTGACATTTGTTGACTTTATCTGCCAGGTATTTGGGGGCAGAGTTTGAGAGGCACTTATGGGTGATCACGAGTGTGCAAAGGGCGATTCTGTCCCGCACCGGAAGCCAGTGTGCGTCTTGCCTGAAACAGGAGATGTGGGCAGATTTCGGTATGCTTAATGCCACTCTTAGGGCATTATTTTGAAGGACCTGGAGTTTGTTGAGGTTCCTTTCAGAGGTGCCTAAGTAGAGGGTGTTACAGTAGTCTATCTTGGATAACACTGGTGCCCTGGCTAAGGTAATGCAGCTATTAGTTGAAAGGAATGACTCGCAATTAATTTGTTAGTGTAGGCCATAGAGGAGGCAGTAGCATTCACTTGCCTCTTAAGGGAGAGGGTGGAATCCAGGTATACCCCCAATGTTTAATTTCTTTGGCCACTTTGGTTGGGTTTCCATTGATGTTGATGGACGCATAGCAGGGGTCTAGTTTTTTTAGGCGATTTTGGGAGCCGATGTTCAAGAGCTCAGTTTTTTCCTCGTTGAGGCAGAGGCAGTGTTCTGCCATCCATGCCTGGATTTCCAGGTAGATCTTGTCAACCCTTTTACAATCATCTTCATAGAGTGTGATGACAACCTGGGTGTCATCGGCGTAATTTGTGTATTTGACACCCAGGTTATTAAGACGGTCAAACAGGAGCTTGGTGAAGATATTGTAAAGCGTTGGACGGACGCAGGAACCTTGCGGTACGCCGCAGTGGATGGGAATTGGGTCCGCTGAGGCAAACGGAGTGAATACCCTGGTGGTGCGGTTAGACAGGAATGTTTGTGTCCAGGTAGAGGCATTGCTGGAGAAGGCAGCTGCTGTGGCCAAGTGATCGGTGAGGATCTGGTGGTCTACAAGGTGGAATGCTGCTGAAAGGACTAATAGCAGGAGCATGGCAAGCTTACCCTTGTCCTTGGCCTCATCCATTTGGATTTTAAGGTCTAGGAGGGCTGTTTCCATTCCATGTCTTGGGCTAAAGCCTGATTGTCTAAGGCCAAGTAAAATTTAGTCCTCCAGGTGTTTCTGAATTTGCAAGTAGGCCACTCTGTCTAGGATCTTTAGGATGTAAGGAACAGTGGTGATGGGCCTATAATTAGCGGGAACATTGGGATCTAGGTTAGGGTTTTTAAGAGGGGCATGACCCAGGCCTCTTTGAGGTTGTCGGGTACTGTGCTGGTCTCAAAGGAGGAGTTGATTAAAGCCGAGATTAAAGGGGCCAAGTCCTTGGCACCTTCCTGGATGATTGTCGCTGGCCAAAGATCTTCTTGGCATCTGGATGGTTTGAGGCTTTTAATGATTCTTTCTACTTCATAAGCCGAGACCGGCAAGAAGGAGAAGGGTTGGCAGTCAGGGGTGCTGATAGGCAGAGGGCAGGTGGGGTTGGCGTTCTTGGCTAGACTGATCTTTTTTAGCTCAATTTATGATTGCAGAATAGCAATTTTATCAGCAAGAGCTTTCTGTATGTTAGCACACCAGGCTGCGTCATTCACACAGGTTTCTGCAGGTGGTGCTGGGGACTCAAGTTCCCTGAGAATACTGAAGAGTGCTTTAGTCTTGGATTTGGCATTAAGGACACAGTTGTCATAGGTTTCCTTTTTAGTGTAGAGGATAGCCGATTTGGAGGCTGTGGCGGCTGAGGTGAAAAGCTCCTTGCTAGTGGGGTTAGGCGATTTTCTCGAAGTGGATTCTGCTGCTCTTTTGGCATTCCGGAGGCTTTTTAGTTCAGGTGTGAACCATTTGTTCAGGTGGGCAATTGGTTTGGCTTTGGTAAATTTAATAGGGGCAATGCTGTTCACAGTATCGTCCAGTGTGTTGTTGCATAAGTCAACTAGCCTATTTGAGTCCAAATCTTTTAAGTTAGCTGGGTCTAGGAGGTTCTGGATCAGAGGATGTAGGTTTTGATGTATTAAGTTTTGGCTGCTTCTGGCGAGGACCTGTGGTGCAATGTGGGGAGTAGGAGTGGTTGGTGCGTTCCCCCGGATAGTGAACGAGTTGAAATGATGGTCTGACCAAGCGGTGGGAGTGTTTTGGAGGATAGTGGAAGAGCAGTTGAAGTCTGCCAACCAATCCAGTGTTCTTCCTTTATTATGCGTCGGGCCTGTAACGCGGTGGTTAAAGCCGAGCTGGGAAATGGTGTTTTTCAGGGATGAGGCATTGAGGTCGTTGGGATCAGAAAGACCTAAGTTAAAGTCGCCAAGAATGATTATTTGTGATCATGGTTTAGTTTTATTAGTCAGTAGGTCAGAGATATCTTCCTCAAAGGAGGAAACATGACCTGGGGGGCGGCAAATGAGGTGCATGAGGAAAGTCTGTTGCTGATAGGGGGATTTTGACGGATAACAGCTTCGTAGATGTGGGGCTGGCAGTCGGGGTGATTCTGAGGCCTAGGGACGTTTTAGCAATGAATGCTATTCCGCCTCCTTTGCTGTCCTCTCTATCTTTCCTTATTATTGAGTGAAGAATTCTCCAGTTATCACATACTTTGACAAATTAAATTAGAGAAATGGTTTACACCTCTAAAGGGAGTAGTTTCACTTGCCACTAACTGACTGGGATGGAGTGACTGATAGATGGGAAGAAGGAGAGCAAGGAGAATTGACGACAACACAACGAAGAATGGAATAGATTGTTTTTCTTTGGACCCAGTTTGGATTACAAACCGTGCACTGCAAGAGAGGCCTACCTGAAGTCAAAGGCCCAGGCTTTCTTTCTTTAGTGGAAGAGACACCAGATAGACCCCATCCTGCTAACTGATGCCCACATATCCCTAGAGGAACAGAATTGAACCAGTCCTTAAGAGGGTGCCCATCTACCCGTCAGACAGCCAAATGAAATTAATATGCGAGTATAATACTAAGGTGAAATAATTCTGAGGGATGTGATACTCTAAAGGGGAATAGATTACATCCCAGCCCTTTTTTATAAGTAAAATCACTGAGGGGTTTGGGTATTTAAAGTGAATACACATCCTGAGAAATTAATGAATATTTCAGAAGTGTATGTGCTTCTTAAATTATAGATTTGATAGAATAGGGCCTTTGGTCTGTATACTGGGAGATCCCCTGCCTCCTTGTGTAATGACCAAACAGTGTCATTAATTGATACCCATTTTCCTGCTTTTAAGTTTCCCATTAAAAATGACACATGTACACTTTTACACAGTAGTACAATATAAACATCACTGAAGGGAATCTATCAGACATACATTTCTTTTGTGTAAGTGATTCTCATGCTAAATGATAAATATCTTGTCTTTTAATTGAGTTTACTAGAACACAGTTTGACATTCTGACATGTCTATTGAATGGGGAGGTGTTTATTTTTTAATGAATAAGAAGTAGAGAGAGTTAGGCAGGGATGTTCAGATTTAATTTAGTTTCCTATAAAAGGAGCCTTCATACGCTGTTCAACGCTTGGTGAATGTGCACTCAGGATAAATCAAATGTATATATGGTAATGTGTGTGCTTCAAAAGTCCACATTCATGTAAAGATAGCATAGAAAAGCGATTTGACCAGTGTATTAATCATTCTTCATTTAAGTTGGAATTAATTTCATAGATGCATAATTTGCTTATATTTAAACTGATTCAATTATTTGTATTTTATTAATACATGTACATTCTGTGCAACTCCTTTTGCTTCTTTTCCCAGAAGGGGTGGGAGGTTGTAGGGAATCAATATTGTTAAATTGGGTATCCCAGGTTCCTAAAAATAACTTTATTCAATAACTAAAGTATTGTGCGTGCCTGATTTGGGGTGGGTGGAAAATTCACCCAAACTAGTCTTCAACCGATTACAACATCCTACAATCACATGAAGTAAGTTGTATCAAATGAATGAACCACCAACTCCCACCACCCAGGTAGTTAATCTCCAAGTGGCAGAATCATGACTGATATCACATAACAATGAAATGAACTAGCTGTCAACGTCACACTTTGCACGCTCGGCCACTGATGAAAAGAATAGAATAAAAATAGCATAAAACCAATACGAGGAGTGTTTTATTGAATTATCTGGCAAAGGAATATTTAATGAGCCAGTGCTCTGAGCACCTCTACAGAAATGCATTGAAATTAGTAACATAAGCAGAAATGCATACTCTAGCCGTATAATACACTGCAATAACTCATAATTCACCAAACCAGTCTGCAAGCCTGCCTACAATAACCTAATTGTGACAAATCATCTTCCAGGGTACCAGTGGTCCAGATTTGAATATCGGTTTCTAAACCATCAATCAGCCCCACACCTGTAGTACATCATAAGAGATCTGAACAGATTGGAAACACAAGCAAATTATAAACCTCCTTGTCTACTATGGTAACGTGGATGGAACAGCAGGCTTATCTTCGAAAGATCATGGATCGTTGGCTAGTTGCAACACAGCGAAACATACAATAGTTGAAGGATACTTGGTGTCAGTACAAAGGGAGCAATGGGTCTAAAAATGTCTCTAGGGGCTTTCCAGGAAGGACCAGGGGGACAGAACCACAATATACCTTGTGCTGTAGGTGTTCTTGGTGTTCGACAGGGTCGAGTCGGCTTCAGGGCGTGTTGCAGGTTTCTGTGACAGATTTTAAGATAGGAGTCAGCTGTGGGTATCAGACGGCAAGATGGTTCGGCAAGTCAACCTGGATGAACTGCTGCAGACTGGCCTACACGGCAGCTCAGTGTCAGGAATCATTGGGCCTCATTACAAATCAGGCGGTCCGGAAATAATGGTGGCGGTAAACCCGCCGCCACCGTTGTTTCCGGACCGCCTGATCCCGACTCCTGCAGGTGGGAGGTGATGTTCCCGCCAGGTTTGACCTGGCGGGTTTAACACCGCCCGCCTGCAGGCGGACGAGGAAACACCGGCAGCATTACGAGATGCTGCCGGTGTTTCCATGATCCCCATTCCCATTGAGTCCCATAGGACTCAATGGGAATGGGGATTAACACCATTCCACCTCTGTGATCCCCGGAAAACCGGGGTTGTAATGCCCCGGTAATTCCGGGAATCACGGAGGCGGAATGGTAATACGAGTCCGGCGGTAACCAGGCGATTTTACCGCCTCGGTTACCGCCGGACTCGTAATGAGGCCCATTGTCTCAATGCTGATTGGCGGTTCTGAAGGAATGGTTGAGATGTCTCGGATGTCTTTAAGAGACTGTATCTTGACAACGGTCAGCGTTGTAGTCAGTTGCAGCTCGAGGAACTCAAATGGCTCAAAAATGTGCTTGAAGGTGGATGTCGGTAGGTGCTTGTCCAGACACTTCTCTCAGCTTCTTCAATGGGCTTGTGTCGTGCTTTAAGGCGGATGGCCCAAAGTTGAGGAGTGTTGCAGGCAGCTGCCTTGTCCTTGGTTTTCGGTTCAGAGCCCTTCTGGCACTTCCCACCTAGGAAACTTGCTGCAGAGCCTAGCAGGGCATGCTGTGTGCTGGCTGGGTACCGGTTCTGGAGCTGCTGTAGTGTCCTTTTAATTCAGAATCTCCCTTTGTTTCCTGGGGATGTTTAGGGGAGGGATCTTCCTTCCCTCTTGAAAGTCCTGGCTTTCCTTCATCGGCAGAAGATATAAGGCAGACTGCACCTTCAGCTGGGGTCCAATGATGAGTTCTTCCTCCTGCTTCTGGTGAAGCCTTCAGATGATATGCCAAAAGAGGGGCTCGGCCCTCTTTTAAAGGCAACTGAACCACAGGGATTGGTGTAGGCTGAGCTTACCTTAATGAACAAATCATGGGTCCCCACCCTTCTTTCTGTCTGTTGTGGATCAAAGGATCCCTCTGGTTATTGGAGGTCCATGTGGTTCCTGATTAAAGCAGCATTTCTCCCTTGAAGCTACAGCGAGACCAGATTTCTGGCTCCGTCAAATCACATACTCGTACCTTCAGAATGGGGTATCCCTTCCGGGATGACTACTGTAAAAATGCAGTCCCAGACATCACATTTCACTGTCAATCGATAGTGAAGGTGGGAGTTGCATCAGATTGACACAGTTACATATGAAAGGTTGTTGGGGTTCCTGCCTCCTTTGTTATCCTCTGTAGCCAGGCTTCATGTCGGCCTGTTTGAATTACTTTCTGATTAGTATGCAAATAGCTGCCACCATCTACCGGACCCAACAAAAGGACAGGTAGAAACCATATAGCCTTTGTTAGTTAATTGGGTTGGTCATGGCAGGGGGAAGGCCCTCCCCCGTCTGGAAATGCATTTGTACTCCTCCTCTCATATCCCAACTAAATATGATATTGGAGACTGCGCCTGCAGGATGTGACCATCCAGAGTACATGGGTTATGCGTATATCGTGCAGTGAGCATAGGAAAATTATCCCCATATTTTCCGAAGTATGATCTATCATCATTCTATTTCATTTAAAATTTCAAAAAAGCCCAGGTGAGCGCACACCCAATGTGCAGATGGTCAAATTCAGCACACTTATGAGGGAAACAGAGTATTTAGAACTCTTCTACCCCAGGGACTCATTTCATTTAACCAATTCCCATGGAGCAATGAAAGGCAAACAATACTATACACACATGAAGGCCCCTCATTGCACTAACAAGCTAATACTGAATGAGCTCAGGAAACACTACCACTTAAAAACTTCATAGTTACGCCAGCCTCAAGAGTGCATCTAACTTTATCAGTCCTGGGGCAAACCTCATGAGGGAAACTGTCCACTTATCCAGAAGGTCATATGAATGGGCTGCCTTCACATGCTGAGGCTTCAGGATGTAGAGGACGACAAAAGCAGTCTTAGGGTTTATTTCAGTACTGAGAAATATAACATTTTCCTATACCATTCTTAAGTGGACTGAAACTTACCTTTCCATAAGCTCCAATCATAAGACGTTGGTCTACATTCGATTGTCCACTGCAAATAAAACCATTACTTCTATTTGGAAATCTGGGAACACCATTTCTGTAGATACTTAGGGGCTTGGATGGTCTTTAAAAAAAGCAGTAGTGACATACACAGTAATAAAAAGCACAATCAAAAGATATCTGCTTCCTGCAACATTTGGGAACCTTTTAGTACAGACCCGATGACCGGTAGAGCTCCTTTCAGTACATAAGTAGGAATTGTGATGAATACTGCAGAGACCTCACTGAATACCACCCTGAAGTCTCCTCTCAGGTGGCCTGGGGAAGGCATCCACTACCTGATACTAACCCTGGGGGTGGATCACTAAGGAAGAGAAGGCCACCAAGAGAATAGGGTGTCTCCGTTGGGAGAGATACAGTATTCATCTTCTTTGGAGGGTGATATTCCCAGAATACTGGAATATTTAATGGCTTGTTGTCAGAGTAAGACTTCTATACCCGAGATTACAATATTACCCAAATTGTCAGTGGTAAAAACCCTTATGGTCAACATGGGAATGATACACATAAGGATCAGAGAATACATCTGATAGTTAAGATTCCCCCTTAGGGTTGAACTATAAAACCAAGAACCAACCATGAATTACTTTATAAACCTTCCCGAAAGGTATATTTTATAAATTATTAGGGAAACCGAGGTATTTATCAAACCCTAATTATTTAATAAAATGGTTACTCGATCTACTGGTCCACCTGGCTTTTCTGACCCCACACATATGGTGTGAGAAGTGGGATAATTTTCTCTCATGATACTTGGTGTCAGTACAAAGGGAGCAATGGGTCTAAAAATGTCTCTAGGGGCTTTCCAGGAAGGACCAGGGGGACAGAACCACAATATACCTTGTGCTGTAGGTGTTCTTGGTGTTCGACAGGGTCGAGTCGGCTTCAGGGCGTGTTGCAGGTTTCTGTGACAGATTTTAAGATAGGAGTCAGCTGTGGGTATCAGACGGCAAGATGGTTCGGCAAGTCAACCTGGATGAACTGCTGCAGACTGGCCTACACGGCAGCTCAGTGTCAGGAATCATTGGGCCTTATTACAAATCAGGCGGTCCGGAAATAATGGCGGCGGCAAACCCGCCGCCACCGTTGTTTCCGGACCGCCTGATCCCGACTCCTGCAGGTGGGAGGTGATGTTCCCGCCAGGTTTGACCTGGCGGGTTTAACACCGCCCGCCTGCAGGCGGACGAGGAAACACCGGCAGCATTACGAGATGCTGCCGGTGTTTCCATGATCCCCATTCCCATTGAGTCCTATAGGACTCAATGGGAATGGGGATTAACACCATTCCACCTCTGTGATTCCTGGAAAACCGGGGTTGTAATGCCCCGGTAATTCCGGGAATCACGGAGGCGGAATGGTAATACGAGTCCCAGGGAATCACCTGGGCAAGGGGCCATTGGGGACCACGGAAAGAACGCCATCTGGTGAGCTGCAGTATCCCCTTTTCAGTAACACCTCCCTACCTGACCTTTACTCAGCTGCCATACATAATTTCAAACCCCATACTGTTAACCCCTTCCCAATTCCAACAGGCACCAACACGGAAGAGAGGAAATCACATCTGTCACTCTGTGCACTACAACAACAGGACTACCTCCCTTTTCCTGTCAATATTTTATCGGATTTTCCTAAACTCTCTAATGAAAGCTACACTTCCCAGAATTCCTCCCCTCTGTTCCTTTCTAAAGCTACTGAGACGAGGGAGAGAGAGAGACAGGGAGGATGAAGATTAACAGCAGGGAACCACAATCACAGACAACAGGCTCTCCCCTTACTACAGCAGATTGTCCGGCTAGCGAGGACAGGCAGAGTCAGGCATTCCCTTTTAACCACTCACACCTGGTTCTACTTAAAATTCCTAGGAAGTATAAAAGCCAGAGCTGGAAAGCACACTCTGAGCGAGTTGTGGATACTGGAAGGTGCAGGAAGCCGGAGAAAAACCCAAAGAGCTGCAGAGACCCTGGGAGACCTGGGGGAGGAGAAAACCGCCCTGACAATGGCCCTGTGAGTTCAGAGGAGACTGCAATGATGAGTGGGAGCTGTACCTACAGAAAGCAAGACCAGGGGCAGGTGGGGTTGCCTGGTGGTACCTACAGCAAGACTCCTCCCTTGGGCCAGTTAGGTGAACCCAGGTCTTTGAGGGGCAACAGAAGAGGCCCTGACCTCAGAACATTATCCCCTCTTAGCTCTGCAGCTCCCAAGGCCAAAAAGTGGTGTTTTGGGGAGCTGAGAAGTGGGAGCAAAATCCTGATGGTGCATTCTGGGACTGGAAGTCCCAAAATCTTTTTGGAAGATTGTCAGTTTTGGAAGAGGGTCCAATGTCCAGCAGAGGGAGGCCTTTTTGAACTTTGCCAAAGGGGTCCAAGACGAGAGGACGGAGATCCCATGTGAACTTTTGAAGGAGAACTTTGGGAGAAGGATCTGAGCCTGGAAGAGGGAGGCCCTTTGTGAACTCTAATAGGGGTCTGAGCCCGGCAGATGGAGACCCTTGTCACGTTTGTGAAAAGAAACCGGCACCAGAGACAGAGTGGTCTGGCACAACGTGGGTGCTCATTCGAAGGTCTCTGGCTGGTGCCCCCTCTCCCAAACAATGACAAACTAAAAATAGCAAGATGCCCTAGGGGAGACTGGAGTAAAGTGTCAATGTGGTCATAGGAGGGTCACACCAAACCCCTTGTACAGTCGAAAGTGTTTAACACATTGTGGTGAATGAACTGTGCGAACCCTGACTGGGGGCTTTAGTGAAAGCCTGACTGGGGGCTTTAGAGGAAGCCTGACTGGGGGCGTAAAGGAAAGCCTGACTGGGGCTGAGACTTGGACTTAGGTAAAGTGAAGAATCTATGGGATCTCGAATGATGTTCTGATGAAATTGTGAACTGTGGCAAATGTGAATCCAACGGAGGGATGCCGAGAGAAAGCCAGGGGAAGGGAACCCCTGCTTTCTGATTAGATTATGCTAACGTGAACTGTGTTACTGGGGCAAACATGAACCCGATGGAGAGATGTCTGCAAATTAGGGTGAACAGTAACATACCCCTGAACATTGTGATGACAAGTGTGAACCCGACTGAGGGATGTCCACAGTGAGTGGTTGGTTTGAGCCACCAGTTGAGGGGCATCCAAGGGTAAAGAGTGATCGCCCGACGTGAAGATTAACAGTAGGAAACAGTAGGTACATTTGTTTTGGTTTAACTATCAGGCCCTCTGAAGCAAGAGACTTTGCATGAAAGAGGCCTGATATTGTGTAAAGGAACTGTAAACTCGGGCCAGAGAAGCCCAGTTGTGTGCTCTAGAGGCCCATCTTGTCCTGTGCTTCAAACGTGTGGAAGGGAGAGCCTAACCATAACATTCTGACTTATTTGAGAACACTTCTCTCTTTCTTTGTGAACATTATCCCACACTATTTTGTAGCAGAGGGGTAAGGATTGGCACTAGGTTTTTCTTAGTATAGGCCCTTTTGATATGACAAGACTTCATAGGATTGTATTATTATTATTGGATGGTCATAGCTTGTTCCATCTTAGATTTAGGTTTAGGCATTTATCTCACCCTTTTAAGGCAATAAACACCCTTGAACTGTGATCACTTGTGTCTGTCGTCTTACTGTTGAT
The DNA here is from genome assembly GCF_040938575.1 of Ambystoma mexicanum. Lineage (NCBI taxonomy): Eukaryota > Metazoa > Chordata > Amphibia > Caudata > Ambystomatidae > Ambystoma > Ambystoma mexicanum. The sequence continues at coordinate 1,070,097,763 of NC_090924.1, read as the reverse complement.
ACCTTGCCTTCCTTACTGTACAAAGGGATGAAGCGGTGTATCATAGAACCTCAATTACGAATGGAATTCAACGAAAGGCTACTAGAATACATTCTGCCATTATTCCAGGTTTACCTGAAGAAACGATTATCGGAACGGATTTTCCCGATTTTGAAACTTTAGGAATGCAAACAGACCTTTGTTTTCATCTTATTCTCCCCAAAATTCTTGTGTACAAGAAGAGACATTTTCAGGACATCCAGTGTGGAATTGGGAAATAAAGGAACCCTCTTTGAATATGGGGGAGACTGGTGAATTAGAGGAAGGAAAATAACCTGGAACGGGAGGCCAGGTCTTTAGGGGAAGGGTATCTGATGAATCCTGCAGATCCCTCACAGAATCCCAGCCTAAAGTATCCTCCTAGGTGGCCATGGGAAGGCAGCTTCTGCCTGATACTAACCTCAGGGGTGGTATTAGTCAGGCTGTTCACCTGGGAAGAGAAGGCACCAAGGGAATAGGGTGACTCCATTGGGAGGGACGCAGTATTCATCTTCGGGGGGTGATATTTACATAATACCAGAATATCTAATGGCTTGTAGTCAGAGTAAGACTTTTATGCCCAAGATGACCTAAATTGTCTGTGGTAAAAACCCTTATGGTGAACATGGGAATGGTGTACGTAAGGATAAATGAATACATATCGCTAACTCCGATAGATATGATTCGCTCTTAGGTTTGAACCAAGAACAAACCATTAATTCCTTTAAAAACCTTCCATAAAGGTGTATTCTACAAATCACTTCAAGAGAGTGAAGTAGATAAAGTTGAAACGACACAGACCATTAGGGACTTCAAGTCTCATAATGTTCTAAGTACTAGGACGAGGAAGAGGGGATCAGAGGTGGAGAACTGTAGTGTGCAGTCTAGTGGTTCTAATGATGCACACCTGAGAGGAACATTGGAATATTTAAAGCCCTTTCAGGTGCAGGCCATTAGAACTCAGCAGCAGTGAGAGTAGAAGCAGAAGGAAGAAGATGCCAGAGATGCTGCTGTGTTTCCAGCGGGTTCAAAGAGCCAAAAAGGGGTGGGGGTGTCCCAAAAGCAGTGGTGGAATGGGACTGCAACTGGACAAAAACAATAGAGTCCACACTGCTATAAAGTTCATTTGGAAGTAGTTTTAGGGTAATTTAATTAATAAGTGTATGAACCTGATATCACTAAATCAAAAAATTAGTGGCTGTAACAAACGCTGAAAGCAATCAAGATAATCGCATGGTAAAAAGGAAGAAGGAATTTATTGCTTGTATTTCAAAAAACATAATGATGAATAAATAAAACAGTCTTTTAAATAATTAAACAAGTGTGAAGTAAAACACAAACAAAAAATCAGAAAGCAATAAGTTTGAGCAATCACTTTGCTCATCACAATGAAGTAGCAAACAGAAAAATGACCAATAAATAGATAAATGTCAACTCCAGGTATTGACTTGAATTCAGTCATTACTCTAATTATTAGGTTGATGAGTTTTCCAATTTTCCAGTTAACAAAGTTTTCTTTGTTTATTTATTTGACAGGTTTGCCTGCGTGCGAGTGTCATATCATAACACAATTGAAAAACAAAAAGCAAAAAACAAAACAAAACTGACTAGACATCTACAACACGTTTCAGCAAAAGAGCCACTTGCCTGGCAAATAATTCAAATACATATAGTTGCCTTCCTCAGGGCGAAAAGAACACACAACAACTGGACCCTGTGGGGAAGCAGACATAAACATAATGAATAATACGAAAGAAATAAAGAAATTTTTAAGAACCAAAAATGATATAATCTTATTATTATATTCTACCAAGATTGCTTGCAGGGTAAGTTTAAAGCCAAAAGAATGAAAATCGTCAAAGAAGTTGTGACTGTAACTAATTAGGAATGACCATGCGCGATGCTTACCGGCAGCCGGGGCAAAGAGTCTGGGCAATAGGGCCAGGGATGGCCTCATCAGAGTGGCATCATCACAGGGAAAAATGCGGTGGAGAAACAGCCTCTGAAAAAAGTAGCTGAGGCCATTTCATCATGTGTCTAGAGAACTGATTGTGCTGAAAGTTCTATGCACATTTAGGGCGCTATTTGGTTACTCATACATGCTGACAAAGTGAAGGAAGAACTGAGCCTATAGCTACCTGGCAGTTAGAGTTGTTTTTCATTGAAAGAATGGTCCATTTGCTGCCGATGTAAATGTCATTGCTCAGCGTGCTGCAGAATGGATCTGTGACCTTAGGGTTTCATCTTCTAAGTCCCACTTTGTCAAATCTATGGGTAAAGTAAATAAATACACGTTTGACTGACTACTAACCAGTACATTTAAAAATTAGAGTGCTGAAGCCAAGATACGTGTGTATTGGGAAAAACGGCTGGCAGGTCAGCATGTTCCATTTGTGAACAGGGAAAGCAAGATTAACTGAGAAGTCAATACATTTGAGTCCGCCTACTTGAAATGTTCGTTGGTTGCTTTCAATTTTGACGATGCCTGAAATGGCCGGCAGCAAGCCTCATTTTTTCATGAAAAAGGGGAAACTATGTCTGTAAAAAATTACAAACGAGCGCGTACAAAAAGACGCCTCGAATTACAATTTCGAGTTGCGTAGTGCTTGAAAAGGGAAATGGAAATCCCTTAGAGAATTGTCCTTACCAAGAGGTTGCAAAAGCTCTGAGGAACGGCCGAGTCATTCCAGCTGCAAAGAAGTTCCGATGCGTGTGCGGCATGCTGGAGGAATGGAGCATAGGGAACAGAGAAGGAGGGTAGCGGTTTCAGAAACGCCTGCTATTGGACAGCGTCATCCGCTTTCTATGATTGGCTGGCAACCAGCGTGCCTCACCACGCTGGTGCTGTAATTGGCTGAAAAAGCCAGGCCTCTCGTGTGCATGACAAGATGGTTTTTTCAGTGCAAGCGGCTGGAAAATCATGGCGCCAGGGTGAAAAGCGTCCTGAAGAAACGGGGGCTCGAAGGTGTCCAAAGAGATGCACGCTTGAAAAAAGGTTGATGATTAACACATTAGTTACTTGTCGAAAAATGCAGACATGTCAAAATGAAATGCCCGCCGGCAAAAATTGCAAAAATTGGCAGGAGATGAAAAATGGGTGCATATGATTTGACTTAGGAAGAGGTTAGTTGCTTAATGAAAAAAGGGGGAGCGGACATGTCAAGGATGAAATGCCCGCCCATGGCCCATCATAATTTGGTAAGGGGCCAGTAAATGAAAATGGGGGGCCAAAAATTGACAAAGATTGTCAGACAATGGCGAAACATTGCAAAAAATGGCAAGAGACGGAAAGGAATGCATATGTTAACAAATGAAAAGCAAGGTGAGCAAGTAGTCACAATATGGTTGTTCACTTGGAAGGGCACAGATCAAAAGGGCAGCAGACATCAAGCAGCTGCAGAGAACATAGCATCAGCTAAGTGCAGGTGGAAATAAATCAAAGGCTTCATGTTGGAGTAGTCACAACCTCCAAGAGGTCTAAATGCCGAGAGCCAAAAACAAAAAAGAGAGAAGAAGTTGTGAGTAATGGAAGCTTCTAGGATATGGGGAAGAATTCCTCATTTAACCCATTAGTATGGGTGGATAGACGATAAATCCATCTCGCTTCCTTCTGTAGAAGACAGCGAGACACATTTGTTGAGTTTTTTACCACATCTAGGATCCACCAAAAAATATCATTGGCGGAATGGTGTAATTCAATGTAGTGGTTTACAAGTGGTGCATATTCCGTTCTGCACCTAATTCTGGAGCGGTGTTCAGAGATCCTAATGTGGACAGGACAAGAAGTTTGTCCAACATGTCGAAGTCCACATGGGCACTCGATACAGTACACCACCTGTTTGATTTTACAATTTGTCAAGGAAGAAAGTGTCCAAATGTTTGCCCCAATCTTGAAATCTTTCAGTTATTTTGTAAATTGACAGACTGATCATGTGTCATGATGCCTACCCCCGGGCATCTGGATCGAGTCCATCAGCCCCGGGAGCAGGCATCCAGATACTCATTAAAACCCCAACAGCCCCGGCTGGGGGCTGTTTGGATTCAGTCCTGGCGCATTAGGCGCCAGGCTCATCATAGAAATCAGTCCTGGCGCCATAGGCGCCAGGCTCATAGACTTTACTTACCTTATGCAGACCATTCTGCAAGTGAGTCCAAGCCAACGTGAGGCCTGGATGGGACTATTTTATTACAGGGACTATTTTTTACTCTGGTGTGGTTCTGGGGAACCTCTTACCTGGGACTACTTTGCAGGCTATTTAAACCACGCCCGAACAGCAGCTCATGCTTCGTTGCTTCGTGTTATTCTGCATCCAGCAGCGTAACGCTCACCGTGTCTGCAAGTCAGCATCCAGTCTTCTGCCACGCCTGCCTCGAATCCGGAGCTCCTAGACAAAAGGAAAAGAAAGGAGAAGAGGTTAGATCACGGACATTATTTGATTCCTTACCTGATTCCGGACCCAGCACATCTCCGAGCCTGGAAAGGACATTATTTCAGCACGCGTCGCTTCGCCAGCAGCAGCGCCGCGTTATACTCACCAGTCCACCGCATCTTTCAACTCAGTGCTGCCTCCATCATTTTCTTCGTCGAAACCCAGAACCTGGGGGGAAAACAAAAGGAATAACAAGGTGAGCTGAGAAAACCGACAAAGACAATCTCTTTGCCACCATAGGCTTACCTGCTTTACCACCGGAGGTATTATCCTTTAATTCGCTGCATCTTTCTATGCCACACCTATAAAGGGAGAGAAAACAGCAAGTTAAACTCATGCAACTTTTACCGGACAGTGTTTGGTAATACAGACTCTTACCTGAACGCCATCAGCTGCCTCCAGGCAAAATTCTTTTGGACCCAGCTGCAACCTAACGAGGGAATGGAACAAGAGTGAACATCGGACATATTGAACTCTTTGAACTTTATAGACACTGGAGTCAATATTCCTCCGGAACTCCTCCAGTACCTTCAAACCAGTGAAGTAACTGGTATCTACGCGCCCCTGCATGCCATGCAGTATGGAGAGCTCATCATTTAAAAACATAAGGTGAGGTTACCAAGAGAGGATATCGGAGGTGATTAGTGGGGAGAACGAGAACAGTTGGGGGGGGCCATCACTAAAGTCCACGGGTGGCTAAATCCCTTTCTCCACTTGCAGGAGAATACTTCTACGAGTCCAGCAGACAAGATTAGGCGGGCCCGTCCAGACTGTCATCTCTTCACTACGCATCACGTTGGTGGAGACCGGAGCTGTCCGGGTCTGATCGACGCCCCTGTGGGAACCAGGTGAGCGTATCAGCATGATCCACATGGGAAATGACCAACAGTTGTTCTTAGGTCCCAGAGACCCATTCTAGGTGGGTCTTGCTTAAAGTTCGAATGTACTAGCTTGTCACAAATGTTTTTGGCCCTTTTTAAAGCAAACCTGGGCAATGGTGCATCAGGCAAACTAAGTCTTACAATTGGCGAGTAGTTTGAGATCAATTTCTTGATTTGGAAGGTTTGTGGTCCATGGGTTATGACCACGTAATTTTAGCTCCCTCAGTGCCAGATGGAGAGTCAGCTGCTGGCTCTGGGGAAAGTAAAATGCCCCTATCAGTGAAGCGTGCCCTCTTTTTGGCTTGATGAACCAGACGTTTAGGGTATCCTCTTTCAATGAGTCGGGCACTCACATTATCCGATTGTTCATAAAAATCGTTCAAGTTAGAACAATTTCTTCGAATACAGAGAAACTGTCCATATGGTAAATTGTCACGAAGGTGACGTGGATGGTTTCTGGAGTAATGCAACAGGGTATTGCGGGCACTTGTTTTTCGGTACAGGGAGCATTTCAGTTTGCCTGATTCTTCTTTAATAAGAAGATCTAAAAAGGCAATTTGTTTAGTGCTGAATTCCATTGTGAACTTAATGTTGGTGTCTATGTTATTCAACAAGTTCCCAAAGAGTGTCAAATCTGGCTCTGACCCATTCCAGATGAAGATGATATTGTGTATATACTTCTTCCAATTGATTATGCAATCCCGATAAGGGTTGGTAATAGATGGAATGTGTTGTGATTCAAATTTAGACATAAAAAGTATGGCCAAACTTGGGGCAAATGCTGCCCCCATCACTGTGCCCTTCGTCTGCAGATAGAATTGACCATTAAATTCAAAATCATTTTTGTTAAGTGCTATGGTCATGAGTTCCAAAATAAAGTTGTGTGGGACCCGTTCCTGTGTATCAAACTCTGCGAGCAATTCTCGCATGCAGTCGATTGTTTGGTCTTGGGGTGTACTAGTATAAAGGGACTGAATGTCCATTGTAACTAGTCTTTGAGTCATTTGGTCAAAATCATGATTCTCAAAAATCGTGATTGTATGAGTTGTATCCCTAAGATATGTTACTGTGCGAATGCTAATGGGTTTCAAAGAAATATCAATAAATTTGCACAAAGGCTCGAGTATGGACCCGCAGCCTGAGACTATTGGTCTCCCGGGCGTTTTTTCCATATTTTTATTTATCTTCGGGAGTGCATACATTGTAGGTGTGTGGCCTTGACTTGTATTGATAAATTTGAATTCTTTATCTGTGATCCATTTACGATCGTGGGCGTACTGTACTGCGCTCTCTATTTCTGATCTGATGTCACTTGTAGGATCTTTCCTGAGTTTTTTGTAACTAACTTGATCTTGTAATAGTTCATTCATCATGTCCAAATATTGTACTTTTGACATCACAACTATTCCCCCGCCCTTATCAGCTGGTTTTATTATGATGGAAGAATGTTTTGATAGTTCCATCAATGCTTGATGTTCCGACATGGAGAGGTTATTTCTGAGCGGTTTCTCTTTGGTTTTGAGTTTTTCAAGATCTCGAAGAATGCATTTTTCAAAAGTCAACATTTCTTTGGGCATTTTGTTATCTGGTGGTTTAAAAGTAGAAGGAGCACGTAAGCCGGTATCAGTGTCAGATTCCATGTCGGGGAAATCATTGAAGAATACTCTAAGATGGATAGTTCTAAGAAAGCGACGAATTTCTAATTCGTTTTAAAACCAATCCGTAGGCTGGGTTGGTACAAATGTAAGCCCTTAGACAATATGGAGGTCTGAGCAGGTGTCAATGCTACGTTTGCTAAGTTAAAGATTGGCATATGTTGGTGACGAGTGGTTATCTGGTCGGTCGTCTCCATCCTCAGAATTGACGTTGTGGCGGGTAATACAGAGGAAACCATTGCTGTCCCCAAAACAGGCATCCTGGCCCTCCACTGCCTAAAAAAGGAGGAGGCAGTAAGTAGTTTCCAAATGCCTGTTGTTGTGGCTGATTATACCGAGCTTGGTCGTCTGAGCTACTGCTGCTAGAGTTTGAAAATGACTCCCAGCAACGTCTTCCTTTACTTTTGGTTGAGATGCTGCCTGTTTTTTTGCAGCGTCTATATATTCATCAGTAGTATAGGGGAAAATTTGATCCAACTTGAAATACTGATGGTTTCCCCTTTTTCATGAAAAAATGAGGCTTGCTGCCGGCCATTTCAGGCATCATCAAAATTGAAAGCAACCAATGAACATTTCAGGTAGGCGGACTCAAATGTATTGACTTCTCAGTTAATCTTGCTTTCCCTGTTCACAAATGGAACATGCTGACCTGCCAGCCATTTTTCCAAATACACACGTATCTTGGCTTCAGCACTCTAATTTTTAAATGTACTGGTTAGTAGTCAGTCAAACGTGTATTTATTTACTTTACCCATAGATTTGACAAAGTGGGACATAGAAGATGAAACCATAAGGTCACAGATCCATTCTGCAGCTAACTGAGCAATGACATTTACATCAGCAGCAAATGGACCATTCTTTCAATGAAAAACAACTCTAGCTGCCAGGTAGCTTTAGGCTCCATTCTTCCTTCACTTTGTCAGCATGCATGAGTAACCAAATAGCTCCCTGAATGTGCATAGAACTTTCAGCACAATCAGTCTCTAGACACATGATGAAATGGCCTCAATTAGAGGCTGTTTCTCCACCACATTTTTCCCTGTGATGATGCCACTCTGTTGAGTCCTATCGATTGTAAAGAGTTTGTCAAAGAAAAGCCAATATGCCTAATTGCGCTTTCCGAATAGTCTCTTAGTGCACTGATGTTGTGCTAAAAGACACATGCTCCACCACTTAGGGCTTGGCATGTGTTGGCTGCCCCCCAAATGAAGATAAACATTAATTTTATTGGGTTTTCTCTGGGTAGGCAGGTGCAAAGATGAGTAAGTTAAAATTGTGAAGAAATTTCTTCAACAAGGGTCTCTCTTGAGGTAGGACACCTCAGATTGAGAGGGGGTCCCTGGATGCTTTTAACAGGGTAGCCTCAAATTGAACGAACAAAGACTGTGCGGTACGTATTCAGCACTAGGTTAGAGTCGTTCTCTTAGCCGACCGGTTTCTGTGGTGCAAATAAGTGGGCCACATTCATCAGGGCTTATGCAGGACATCTGCGTGTGTGCCTGCTGTGAATCTCATAAAGCAGCACTGTCTGCATGTCTTATCGTCCTCTCCCTGTAGGGATGACAGGAGGGGAGGGGAAAAGAGAGAGGGAGAGCAGCGGTAAATATCACATGCTGTCAATTCGAACTTATTAGAAGACATTGCACTGGTGTTTCAGGAGGGGGAAAAAAGGCTTACCCGCTCCGTGTGATCTGGTGGCTTAATCAAGAACGGTGAGACGGCCCGATACCTGGGGGCCAAAGGACAATAATTATTGTCTTTTTTGATGTCTAAGTACATCGGATCGGAAAAGAATCAGTACAAAAAGTTACTTATTCTTCTAACCAAATTGAGTAGATCTCCTGTCTATCGCGGCACGCACTCGGCGTTGTCGCTACACATTTAGCAAACATATATTTAATTAACATACTTCAGGACATCCTGGGTGCCCACGAAGGCGTGGCAGCAGTGGGAGAGGGCCATTAGTGGGCCACAGGGGGCTTACCTCTAAGCAGAGTTCAGTCCGTTTCACAGGCCGCGCGCGAGAGGGTTGGATCTTCGCGGGCCATGTGACTGCACTGTTTATGTTACCAAGGATTGGCGCGCGGTCACATGATCGCGCGTGGCTGACTCTGGGATGGTCATCCACAGTTGGAGGCTGCGGCCATCGCCAGGTCAGGCACCGCGGACCGCGGGTCCCCAAGAACTTAGCATCAAGTGTTTTGAATGAAAAAAAGTCCCCAATCATTTTATCATGATTATTGCTGATGATGCCTGCATATATCATCCTAAACAGCCATTCATACATACAGCACTCATCACGAACACAATCAGGAGCGCCACTCCAGGGTGCACCAGAGTCAATCAGTTAAAATGACAGTTAGGTTAGACAAACTGGCACTTTGGTTCATAACGTGGCCAGAGTTTGCCAGCTGGTTGCTTCATTGAGTCCGTCTTTGTCTGTTTTAAGCTGGAAGATCCAGAGTTGTTCACGTTTGAACAGTAGATTCTGTAGGTTCCCACCTCTTGTGGGGATAGATACTTTTTCAATTATGGTCCATGTAAAGTCTGCCGGGGTGTGTTTGGCAGCTAAAAAGTGTTCTACCATGGGTGCCGTGATCTTCTTTGTGCGGATGCAGGATCTATGTTCTGCAAGGCGTGTTTTTATAGGGTGTGTTGTCATGCCTATGTAGCATTTGTCACATGGGCATGTAATCATGTAAATCACGTTGCTACTGTTACAGTTGGTCAGGGTTTTCTGGATCCACGGGTAATGCCACCCTATGTTAATGGAGGTGGTTCTCTTGGTACTTAAGCAGGCATTACATGAGCCACATGGAGTGCGGCCAGTCGCTAGGTTCTGCCCCCACAGTGTGTTCAATCTGTGTTCTTTTTCTCTATATGAATGTACCAGAGCGTCACGTAGATTCTTCCTCCTCTTGAATGCAAACCTCGGGATTTCGATATTATACTGGTCCACATTCAAAATTGGCCATAGTTTCACGATCTCCTTTTTGATTTTATTGGCAATTGGGGAGAAGCTCATTACTGCAGTTATAGTGTTCTCGGCTTCATTGGGCTTGACATGCTGTTCCATAGTGACTTCTCGTGGGATGTTACTAGCTCGTTTTCGTGCCTGTTTGATAATTCGTTTAGGATAACCCCTATTACGGAGTTTATCTGCAAGGTTTGCTGATTGTCGGATGTAATCTATTCGTGTGGAGCAGTTTCTCCGGTATCTAAGGAATTGTCCAAATGGTAGATTCCTTCTGAGACTGGTGGGGTGGAAGCTTCCATATGTAAGAAGTGAGTTTCTGTCCGTAGGTTTATTGAATACTGTACTAAAGATGGTTGCATTCCGTATCTCCAAAGTGAGGTCTAAGAAATGTACAGATTCCGTGCTGTGTATCTCTGAGAATTTAAGAAAAGGATTCTGCCCGTTGAGCCATAACATGAACGTTGCGAGTTCTGACTCGGTACCTTTAAAAATTAGTAACACATCGTCAATGTATCTGGCCCAAAGGTCCAAACTGGGTAGCCATGGATTGGTTGGGTTGTAAATGATTGCCTCTTCAAAGTTTGCTACATAAAGGTTCGCAAGACTCGGGGCAAAGGTGGCTCCCATTGCGGTCCCAGAGATTTGTTCATAGAACGAGTTCTCGTAGATGAAGAAGTTTTTTGTTAGGGCAATTTCTGCAAGTTGCATCACCAGGGAGACTGGGGTTGTCATCGGAGGGTCTCTTTCCCGTAATATTTTGTCAATGACTCTGAGTGTGGCCATTTGCGGAATCTTCGTGTAGAGTGATTCGATATCCTGTCACAATTTGTAGACTACTTTTTGAAACCTGAAGTGACTAAGATGCGTTCATACCTGAAGGATACCACAGCTGTGTTGGAACTCATTAAGGACCGACCATTTGATCCCACATTGAACATTTTGGTAACACTAGATATCGATAAGCATCGTGCCTGGTCATTCCTAATTAGTTACAGTCACAACTTCTTTGACGATTTTCATTCTTTTGGCTTTAAACTTACCCTGCAAGCATTCTTGGTAGAATTTAATAATAAGATTATCTCATTTTTGGTTCTTAAAAATTTCTTTATTTCTTTCGTATTATTCATTATGTTTATGTCTGCTTCCCCACAGGGTCCAGTTGTTGTGTGTTCTTTTCGCCCAGAGGAAGGCAACTATATGTATTTGAATTATTTGCCAGACAGGTGGCTCTTTTTGCCAAAACGTGTTGTAGATGTCTATTCAGTTTTGTTTTGTTTTTTGCTTTTTGTTTTTCAATTGTGTTATGATGTGACACTCACACGCAGGCAGACCTGTCAATTAAATGAACAAAGAAAACTTTGTTAACGGAAAAATTGGAAAACTCATCAACCTAATAATTAGAGTATTGACTGATTTCAAGTCAATACCTGGAGTTGACATTTATCTATTGGTCATTTTTCTGTTTGCTACTTCATTGTGATGAGCAAAGTGATTGCTCAAACTTATTGCTTTCTGATTTTTTGTTTTAGTGTTTTACTTCAGACTTGTTTAATTATTTACAAGACTGTTTTATTTATTCATCATTATGTTTTTTGAAATACAAGCAATAAATTCCTTCTTCCTTTTTACCATGTCATAGTTACAGCCACTCATTTGTTGATTTAGTGATATCAGGTTGATACACTTATTAATTAAATTACCCTAAAACTACTTTCAAATGAACTTTATAGCAGTGTGGACTCTATTGTTTTTGTCGTGTTTCCAGTGGGTTGCTGTGCTGAGAGAGTCATAGGACTCGTGAATTGGAGGTGCAGAGATCACTGAGTGGGAAGCCGTCCTGATACTGGCTGTCCCGTAGTAGAAGAGAGAACCTCTCCCAATTCTGCATAGCTCTGTGGCTGGCATACACGAGAGTATGCGAGGAGCAAAGGAGGCTCCTTGTCCAGGAGGCACAAGCACTGGAAGTGTGACCAGAGCTGTCAGACGCCCAAGTCCCGATGACAGAAGAAGAAGAGAAGTCAGCAGCGGGTCAAACGGCAGCACAGAGAAAGACTGGTGTGTTGACCTTTGATAGGTAACCCTGGGTGCTCCATAATGGACAGCTGACTGGAAATAAGCAAAGAGGGGGCAATATTTAAACAATATAACAACCAGTATTGCCTAAGCCAAAGAAAGTTAATTATAAATAAAAGTGGATACTGTTTCACAGGTAATCTACTTCAAAAGGAGGACAACTACCAACACTGCCTAAGCCAAAGAAGGGCAACTATAAATAAGAAGGGAAACAGCTTTCCTAAAGAGAGAAACTTGAACAAGAGACATTAGAAACACAAGACATTAACAGCAGTTAATTGGTGTGGTCGAAGGAACCCAGAGGTGGCAGGAGAAAAGCCCACCTTGTAGAAATCATCAAGGGGGAGAGGAATATAACCTGAATTGTATGTGGCAAACAAATCAGTGGAACAAACAGTATCAGAGTGTATTGTACCCTTATGGAAGAAGTTGTGAATCTTAATGTTGTTGAAAGTGAAAGACTTTTCTAAAGTTTGAAGCAAGGTTCACCACAGAGTACTAGTGGTAGGTGTTTCATCCTGGCAGGCGAGTATACCAGGAAAGAGAATATTAATGATTAGTCCTGGCAGGTTAGTGGACCAGGAAGACATTGAAGTACTGCAGTGTGGTGGAAGGTTGTGGTTGAAGAAAGTTGCAAGTCGACTGATGTGTTAGGATAAACTGTGGTAAAACCTTCCTGACAAAACATTATTATTTATGAAGAAGAAATATGAAAGTGGTTGTTCTTCCAAAGAAGAGAAGTTATATTAAATACTGGCTAGAAGTGTAAAGACAAAGTGGTTTTGGTTTATTAAGCAACAGCTTGTGGAAACTTTAGACAATCATTTTTGAAGAGTGATAAATCTTGTTTAACAAGAAGACTTTTCCAAGTGCCAAGTGAAAGACTTATGGAGTGAGCAGAACTTTGTATTGCATTTGGAGCAGAACTTTGCTATTGAAAAGAACTTTAGTGATTGGAATGTTTGTTTGTAAAATTCTGCATTAATCCTGGGGAAGGGTATCCATCCCAGAATACATGGATACATGTTTAAAAAGTTTATATTTTAATATATTTCTTGTTTGTTGATCTTTAATGGCCATGTGATGCCTGTATGATTTTGTTGTATGTATAAGTATGAGGGATAGATACCGTTTGATATAAGAGTGTTTTCCTTTAGTCAGAGTTTAACAGGCAGGGAAATTCTCGTTAGGTTAGGGAATGCAAGGTGTTTATCACACCCTTATTATTTAATAAAAAGGGCTACTTGTAAAAAACTATGTCTACTTGTCCGCCTTGCATTTCTGACCCCTCACAGAATCCATTCAAAATTTATTACAAATATCTTATTGAATAATTTCATCCTGCATGTATAACCTAAGTTATATTATTTTACATTATGGAAGCTGGCTTTCTGGATGTTTTTGGCATTACTCCCATTTAGTCATTTATGAACTATCCACAGTTTGAATTGATAGCTTAACATATTACCTGACCTATTTCTGTATGTCTCCTCTTTTCAACATTCAATTAAAACATTTGAACAAACAAAATAGTCAGCCAAGCTTTGAAATTACATTGACCTAACCTCACTTTACTTTTTCTTAACAGCTGAACGAGTCAAAGCCATTTTACCGTTTCAGTGTCAGAGAAGGCACAACCTCCCAGCCCTACACCCTTGACGCATGCACTGGACCAGACAATAGGTGCTGATTGCCGCTGCCAACACATTATCTGCCACCATGACTGAACACTGCAGTGTCATCCATGACACATATTGATGTGACTGCAGCCATGATATTTGGGACACAGTAATCTGCGGCTCCACAGCCCTGTGCTATGTTTCTGGCACATCTCCATTCGACTTCTCATTTCCTTTGTTGGGGTTGGGGACATCCTCTGTGAGACACTTCTTAGCCCTGACATCCACCTGGAATGCAGACTGCAATCGTTGCAGGGGCTTATGTTCAGGGTGTCATCATTTCCTCCCAATGCCCAGACCAGCGACATATCATAAATGCCACAATAGTAGTTCATTCTGTAACATTAACAATGCACTACACGCTACCAAAAATGGACTTTAGGGAACGTGCACTGCACCAGGCGTCTGCCTACAGCCAATGGAGGACTTAGCACTCAGATGATGGACAAAAGAAGAGCGGATCTTGCCATGTCCTGGTCTGCCACCTTCCAATCTCTTCACGTGAGTCACAACATACACGCCCTCATCCCTCCAGGTGGAATAACAAAGAGCAGTCTTAGTATTCGCTGGCAGGGGCTGGCTAAACATTTGCTAGGGCTTGTTTTGACACCCCCATAACTACAGTAAGGCGGTGTGGACACAGTCTGTGGCATCCTGGGGTTGCTTAAATAAGAATAGATACAAAGGCATGCTCTTTAATCTCACAGGTCTATGGTAGCTAGCCTCAATAGAAACAGGAACTGAGGACAAAAGGCAAGTAATTCAATCATTTTTCCTGTTGGTTTTAACAATACAATAACTCACACATTATTTCTACACATGAAACAAATACATTTATTCATGGTACATCAAAATATCAAAAAGTATTAAAAATACCTAATCAATGTATCAATCAAATGCAAACACTTATATTCAACACATATTGCAAAGTGCAATAGTAATTGTAGCCCAGAATACACCTATAAAGTGCTAGTGCTTAAGTGCAAAATAGATACATAAAACATACAAATATTTTGTTAAAAAGGCTCACTGTCAATTTGCAGTTTTTCAATTTTTCTAAGCATTAATCATCTGTTGCCCGTTTAGGTTCTAAATTCTTTAAACAGCAAGGGGCATAATCGCTCAACGTCACATAAATGTTTTCGGCGTCTGTTCTTTTATATTGATCTTTCATCAACCCCCCTCAAAATATGGTGTTTGTTCTAAGTTGTCGACCATGTATAAATCTGTGCATATTCTATGAATGTTTTTCCTTCATAAAGATACCTACATTTTAAAGAGACATACCATTACTCTCTCTATATGATAATGTCAGTCTTATATAATCACTCTGGCTGCCAAAGTCCACATTAGTATGTAGGCAGACAGGTTGTGTCACCATGCTAACTCACCAGATGTTGAGGAAACAATAGATCCTCCTGAGAGGAAATGGCTAGCTGGCCTGACTCACTTTACAGGGCACCTTCTGGATGTTCTGATCTCCTCAGACCTCCCTCTCTATATCCCTCTCATCACTCCTTTATCCTGGAGTGATCACTTTCTCCTTTCCTCCCATTTCTCCCTCTCTTCCCCTCAGGCCAAGCCAACTCCAGCACTGCCACCTTCCTTCCCGGTCATCTGACCCATGAAGTGTGTGTCAGTTGAGGCTTTGACATTAGTGATGTCATATTTGATGTGTTGGGTGTTAGTCTTAGCAGTGCACGGTGGAGGCGCAAGCTATGGTTGCTTAGTTTACCATAACTGGCGAATTTCAGGGGGTTTTCAGTTTTACTTGGAATCATAACATCCCTTTAACAAAGTTTTTTTACTGAATTTCATAGGTGTTTAGTAGTGCAACTTATGCAAATTAACAAGGGGGGTCCTGGGAGTCCCTCTGCCAGACATTAGTCCTGGGTACGAGAGACTTACCCAGAGTCTTTAGCTCACTTTCTTTCACAGAGAAGAAATATCCCAAACATATCAGTCTTTGTCCTGCCCTGGGGCAGTCCAGCACCGAAATGCTAGGCAATTCTCCTCTGAACAAGAGTACCAACAGAAACCCCAGACACGTGTTTCGGTCTGGTTGGACCTCATCAGTAGGGTGGATCTGTGCCTCTCTAAGAATAGTGAGCAAGGGGTCCACGTCTGGATTCCCCTAGTAACTTAGGGTGAGACCCAAAGTTACGTAAATATGCAAATTAACAAGGGGGGTCCTGGGAGTCCCTCTGCCAGACATTAGTCCTGGGTACGAGAGACTTACCCAGAGTCTTTAGCTCACTTTCTTTCACAGAGAAGAAATATCCCAAACATATCAGTCTTTGTCCTGCCCTGGGGCAGTCCAGCACCGAAATGCTAGGCAATTCTCCTCTGAACAAGAGTACCAACAGAAACCCCAGACACGTGTTTCGGTCTGGTTGGACCTCATCAGTAGGGTGGATCTGTGCCTCTCTAAGAATAGTGAGCAAGGGGTCCACGTCTGGATTCCCCTAGTAACTTAGGGTGAGACCCAAAGTTACGTAAATATGCAAATTAACAAGGGGGGTCCTGGGAGTCCCTCTGCCAGACATTAGTCCTGGGTACGAGAGACTTACCCAGAGTCTTTAGCTCACTTTCTTTCACAGAGAAGAAATATCCCAAACATATCAGTCTTTGTCCTGCCCTGGGGCAGTCCAGCACCGAAATGCTAGGCAATTCTCCTCTGAACAAGAGTACCAACAGAAACCCCAGACACGTGTTTCGGTCTGGTTGGACCTCATCAGTAGGGTGGAGTTGTGCCTCTCTAATAATAGTGACCAAGGGGTCAACATCTGGATTCCCCTAGTAACTTAGGGGGAGACCCAAAGTTACTTAAATATGCAAAAAACAAGGGATGTCCTGGGATTGCTATTGGTACTCTTCTTCAGAGGAAAATTGCCTAGCATTTCAGTGCTGGACTGCCCCAGGGCAGGACAAAGACTGATATGTTTGGGATATTTCTTCTCTGTGGAAGATAGTGAGATGAAGACTCTGGGTAAGTCTCTCGTAACCAGGAATAATGTCTAGCTGAGGGACTCCCAGGACCCCTCTTAGTAATTTGCATGAAAGAACTGCATACAACCACACACCCATTCAAGCAAACACCTGAACATACATCTCAATCCAAAAAGTTTGCTTCCATGGGTATCTTATGTTGCAGCGCTTGTTACCAAACACTACAATCTTGACTGCATGGCCTGGCCAAAACTCTTCATACAGCCTCACCAACAGAAACATATATAATAATTAAACTCACCACCACCACAACAAAACACAGCCATGCAAACAAACACCTCACCAATAAATACTACTCAAAATGCCTAGAGTCTTCAATACCAATATTCTGAACACAATCCAACAAACAAACTAAGACACATCCTCTCACTGTCCTATAAACACTATTACACTACTACCAATCAGTACACACATTTTTAAAAACATATCCCCTAAGAAGCCCACATACCACAGTCAAAATCTTTGGTAACTTCGGCCATGCACCCAAGACTCTATGCCCTGGCCACAACCACTGCAGCATAACACACCCATAGAAACAAACACCAACCAAATGACCACAACCCAAAAACATAATACATCCACCTCAAAACCTACCCACTTCAATTAACATTCTAAAAAATAATTACAACCAACTTAGAAACTCTTCAATACATACCCTCTTCGCCCAATGCTCTTCTAACGACCCAAAACCAACATCATAGTAAACTAAAATAGCCAGTAATGTGCCCAGTGTTCCTTATGTCCACGGACACCGCAAACACATCACAACCTTCTCCCACCTAAACAAATACAGCATTTGACCCATCTCTTACTCCCCTGTCCTCTCCAAGCACTCATACACACCAACACACTCCCCATAATTGGATTTATGCTCACCACCAGCGCATGTCTGCGCATCCAATATGGCGGGGGCATCAAACAATTTGATGCACCTCACACCTCATCCCAGCCAATCAGAGAACACGATGCGTGTCTGCAGACACGACGCAAGCCGATTATCCAATCGGTGTCCTGTCCGCAGAGGGAACAGGGAAGTGTGTCGCGGAGCAGACATACATATCACACATTTTTTTGCCTTACATTTTGGTCGTTTAACTAAAAACTGCTGGACAGATTTACACCAAATTAACAAAAGCACGTTTTTGGGACCAAGCCTCTGCTCCTGCCGCAAATTTGGTGAAAATCTGTCCAGCGGTGTGGGCTGTAAGTGCGACAGAAATTTGTTCCCATTATGTCTATGAAAAAAAACATTTTGGGACCCCCATATAACTTTTCCCCCCCTTGACCAAACCTCACCAAACTTTGCAAAAGAATTCAGAGTGGGCCATATACATTTTTTGCAAAGTTTGGTAAGGATTCGTTCAGGGGGAGCAAAGTTATAAGCCGCCCAAAAAGTGCTGTTGCTATGGAAACAGCAACTTAACCATAACTACAGGCCATGTAATATCACAATGTACATTATTATTATTTTTTTTTTATTGTTTTTTTTATTGTTTTATGGTTTACCAAGAATCCTTTACAACATAGCACATAATATAGACATATAAAAGCACTTCATAAAAAAAGAACACTGCATTGCAGATTACAGAAAGCAATATCCCATTTTACAACATTTTCTGAACTCATTAATCTGGCATTAAGGGACATAAAAATAAAAAAAGGACATTATTTATGGTTTACTAAGAAACCTTTTCAAGACAACATCATTTTAGACGTATAACATCACTTCATATAAAATTCTGCATTATAAATCACAGAGATCAATATCACATTTTACCACATATTCCAAGCATAGTAATCTGGCATAAAAGGACAGAAGAAGAAAAAAAAAAGGAGAATAAAAAAGGAAAAAGAAAAAAAAATAAGACTACAGTCATATTAAAACATAACAGCAATACATACAGTACAATAACACCATAGAAGCAATATCATCAAACCTATAACATACAGTTCAATAGGGTTAATGGAGCAGAATCGTCCAATACATCAGATATTATAGTGCCATTGCATCTATCATGGGGTTTTTGGGCATTTTGGATATTAGTTTAACGTTATACTATATAGTTAATAGATAGTTTTGAAGCCTCATTGGTTTTCCCCCATCCTAGTGATAATCAGGACAGAAAGAACTTCATAAAGAGACAAAGGCCTATTTGTTATTGCTGTTCCGGTGCCATTGAAAAGTTTAGAGATTTAATAAAGGATGCTACTGCCAAACCTTCTGATATATTCTCAATAGTCATAAATTATAACATTAGCACTAGTCATGGAGCTATATGTATTCCCTATAGTGCTCACCTCTGAAGATACATTCAATTGAAGTCTTCAGAAAGGTGGACGTGATTGAGAGAATCAACTGAGGAGGGAGAGGTTTTCTTCTTCCCTTTTTAGCACCGTGTAAACTGCATTCAACTTCATCAACCTGAAAGACAGGCCAAAAGAACATAAGTTGTTTGGTTTGTGCACGTTTGTCACCTCCTGTGTATTAGCATAACTGGTGGCACTATTAGACAACTTAATACACATGGTTTTCAAGGGCAGTTGCGTACCTATGTTAGTTGGTATTTGCTTTCACCCGGACAGAGCACGGGACTCGAGTACTCGCGTCTTTCTCCGAGCCTCGCATAGTTTTTACATGTGATCGTTTTTCAGTGTGTTGAGGTTACGCTTGCTGCAGGGAAGGCTATCACTGTAGAGTCACCACAAGAGTTGATACAGCGAGGGAATCAAAGGGCCATATTTTAGGGTAACAAATAATGGAAAAACCCTAAAGGATACTTGTGACACCAGAGAATCAGAACACTATATTAAAGGAGTGGCAAGTAACACTTACTAATCATTTAAACTCCACATTTGAAAATGATCGCACATCATGCACGCTGCAGAGAAGATGGTTACTGTAAAGCCCTTAAAGGTGTTTATACAGTGATTACATCAGGGCACCATGTATAAGTGTAAAAGGTAATGGAAAAACCCTAACAAATACTTGTGGCATCAACAAATCAGAGCACCATATTTAAGAAGCGACAAAAAGTACATGTAATACCTTTTTTGATTCACATTTAGAAATGTTCAGACATTTTCAGATAGTGGTATTTTATCATCGATTCAAAATGTATTTTATTGAACAAATCGTGAAGATAGATACTCCTTAATTTATTTTTATAAACAGTAATGTGCAATTAGCCTGCAAGTTGCTCCAGCATTAATATATATAAAAACAACTGTAGATCAACAAGTAGTCAGTTTCTCAGAATTAACTACTTGCACCATTACACATTATTATTGTATTACAATTTCATACAGGTAGGAATATTTTATTAAGGCCCCTTATATGTGTCTGAAGTCTGAAGATCCACTGTGATTCCTAACTGTTATTGGAGCTTGTGACGGTATCCACCACCCACCAGAATAACTGATCATGTGTCTGTTCATTTTCTACATAATGTTAAACTAAAGAGGCTCCAATTTTCTTACATTTGATTCTTGATCTTTGTTCTGCAATTCTGATTTGTAGTTTTCTACTTAATTGGCCCAAACATAATAATTATTATAATTGTTCATTTATAATGTGCTTAATACTGGGGCCGGTTTCTAAGCGTGAACCTGGTTTCGAACCTGCGTTGCTATGTGTTGTATTGCTTCCATGGAAAAGCATTGCCCCTGAGCGATCCTCCAAGCGTAATACACGAAAAGGGCACTTTACACAGCACACACCTTTACTTGTCCAGCAACTAGTCATGGTTCTTAAACATCAATCCTTACTACCAACTTCAAATGAAGTGACTTTTCCTGCGAACTTACATGCAGCACATGAGCCACATGGCATATGCCCCACTAAGATACACAAGTTCCACAGTCTGTTAGTAACTAATATGGTGCGATATCTCGAATGTACCAAATGGTCCTTCAGGTTTGTTGCTCTCTTAATTGCAAACAAAGGAGACCGTAGTTCAGGTGCCTATAATTTCACCAACGGCCAAACTTATTAATGACCTTATTTAGGCCTTTGTTATGTGGACAGAAGGTAGAAACGCAGGTTGAAACTTGCTACACCTGTCTTTTTTCTCGATCAAAGAATAGCACTTCCATAGGGGTATTGTGGGATCTCTTATTTGCCTGTGCAATTGATCTTTTGGGATAGCCTCTTATTCTCAGTCTATCATCTAGTTGTGATGCTTGATGTTGAAAATCCTCTATTGGAGTGCAATTCTTTCTGAGCCTCAAGTATTGCCCATAGGGCAAATTAGCTTTGAAATGATAAGGGTGAAAACTTGTTGCTTCAGAGGAGAAAAGTCAGTGCTTATTCCTGTCCCGAGCTGGCTGTGTGCGAGACACGTGACACAGCCCATGAAATTGAGACAGTCCTGCAAAATGCGGGATGGTTGGCCACCCTACAGACACACGCAACCCTGTACCCCGACCTTGGGTTTCACCTGGGCTTGTTTAGCTGCCAACTTGTTATAATGTAAACATAGAGAACTCTCACAGAGGGGATTTTCATCAACCATGCAGATCTTGTTGGCCCATTTCAATACAACCTTATCTTGAAACACTTGTGTATAGGCGCGTTACAAATGCCTTATCATATCATATCATATCATATGTGGGTGCATTTGAATTGATTCCCTGTTCAATTATCTATTGCAGTTGTGACTGTGTATAGGTGGACAGCTATGGCAAGCACCTGCCCACCTCTAATCAGAAATATGCTCCCCTTTTACTCCTTTATCTCCTGCTTCTTTTTTCTCCCATACAGCATTCTTTGTGCCCTCTTTTTTTCTCTCTACTATCCCACTCTTTTGTGCTCTTTTTGAACACTATGTTGCCCCCTGGTCTTGACTCATTCCCTTAATCCTCCTGTCTTATTCTTTCTCCATTTCTGCCAAAGGTTCTTGGTTATAAAGATCATGCTATCTTCCCCCTTTTTCTGCTATTCGCACACTCACCTGCCTTTCTTCACTCAATTATTCCCTACCTCATTTACCCACATCACACACCAATGATATTTACATTGCTGCCCCTCCACTCCCCATTACTGACTCACGTGCCTCCCTTCTCTCCTTTTCTCCTGCCCTCCCTCACTCTTCATTTCTACATGACTCTTTATTTCCCATTCTCCTTACACTCCTGACCCCCTGCTCTCTTTTTTCCCTCTCTTTAATCCTCTTTACCCTGAATGTACCGTCTTTCTTGTGCCTTATTAACTATTGCCCCATTCTCTTGCCCTCATTCATTCTCTGTACCCATTCACTCTTGTACCCTCACCTGGCTCCCTTCAATTGCCTTATCTCCTGCCTACCCTCACTCTCAGGCTCTCCCTCATGCTTCTGCCCTCCTGCGATTATTCCTCTTCATTTCCATTCATTTCCCGGCAGCAGGGCCCAGTGGCACTGGAGGAGATATGGAGGTGGTGGGTTAGAGTTCAGAGGTCTTTCAAGTGCCACAAGCAGCATCCACAAAAAAGGTAAACCCTGGTATGTTTTGAGATTAAAAGGTGAACCCCTTTAAGGCTGTTATGTTCAACAACATGTCAAGTGTTTGGGCTAAGAACACTGTGGACATGCACAAAATTGTTCTGCATGCTGTAGGAATGATCCCCTGATATCACCTCCTGCAATGTCCCTTCCCATTGCTCATTGCCTTGAACCCTATCATTTTCAACATTAGCTTCAAGCTTGATCATTCAAACCACCAATGACAGGAAAACCTGACGAGGGGGCCCAGCTGTCTCTAGCTAGAGTCAGAGCCTCAAACACAGAAAACAAAAAAACAAAACAGTAAAAAATGTAGCATTTATCCCTGAAGTTCATCATTGTGCAACTCTGCCCATTCTAGGTTCCACCTCCATGACCCGCCCACCTGGGGCCCTCTGACATTTTTGCCCACGGGGCACTTGCCTTAATTCTGCCACTGCCTACAGCGCTCCTGGATGCCTTCTCTTTGCAACACGCTGCACGCCTCTGATAACATGGACCTTACCCTTCTACTAACGCTCACGGTCCATGGAGAACATCTGGAAGAACGGTCCCATATGAACATAAAATACGCCAATTTACGGTGATTCGTCCAGGATAAACTTAGATTGCCCCAAGTTCAACCATATGGCTTAAAGGGGGACACATGGTTGCAGCACCTACTCAGTCTCAACCAGCTTTCAAAGAGGCAGGAGGTCATTGCTTGTGGGAGGGTTAGGACATTTAAGGAAGGGTTATGTTATGTGGTATTTGTATAGCGCCTGCTGCCATGTGCGATGGCTTCGAAGCGCTGTTGTTTCAATGGGTATAGCGCAGTCTAAACAGACGTGAAAATATTTGAGAATCGAAAGATGAAGGTGGCTGGTAGAGCTTATGCAGTGGTACAGAAAATGGATGAGGTGACTGGTGCAGCGGTAAAGAATAGGCTGAATTGGAGTGAGTTTACTATTGAGGAGGCAGGTGCCAATGACTATGTCATAGCTGGACAGACTTTTTCGTGGGACTCAGCTGTGTGCAATGGCGTGCAGCATTCTAGGCGCAGTGTAGCTGAATAGAAAAGAATACGAACCTCTCTGACAACTACCCACAACGGAGTTCTCTTTTATAATAGATGTGCAGTGTACATGCATATAGTGTAAGTAGTAGACATTATGTGAACAGTTGGACAGAGACTCAGCGCTATGCTATGGGGCGCTGTGCCACGTGATGTATACATGCACAACGAAGGCTATATGATGCCATGCAACTATCAATGTGCAGATGGAATAATAGCAGGACAGTTGTTGTGCAGATACTGAATGCATCGGATATTTGCGCAGGCACTGATATTAAGCAATAACCGTCTAGAGGTTAAAAGTTGCATAGTTTTTGTCAAAACTTGCCCGTCAGTAAAATGTGACCACAAAAATGCATTCACATTCTCACAGGGGTTTCCTGAGCAAGATGCTTACAACAGAGACAAGGATGGTACAGCTCGGCAGGGATGATATATAGATGCCAAACCTGGGGCCAGAAAGGAAATTACGTGACTGATTCAGGCACTGAATGAAACGGAACTACTTGTTACAAGGCCGTGGAAATGGATATGGGAGTCACTCTATCAGACAATTGAATGTTTAAAGAAGTGTGTTCATGTTTTAAATTGTACCAATTTTTCTGGGTTTCCCAGGGATTGATGTGACATATGCTTGATTTTTGAGAAGCCGCTAAGGAAAAGAGAAGTGTCTTCGACTGAGCGAATCCCGCTCTCAGACGATAGGGACACGCCGTCAGTGAAAGACCCCAATACACACACATTCCAAGAAAAGCCTAAGTGCGAAAGCATTGACGTATTTGGCACAAGTGCAGTGGGAAATGGATATGCCAGTGGACGTATTTCGATTGTATATTCTTCGCCCACGTGACAAACATCACAAGGAAAGAAGGCGCCTCCTCTCCGGACAATTCCCTCCGCCTCCCTCGCCTAGTACCTCCCGCTATGACTTGCAAAGTGCCCCATCAAGTCATGAAGCTAAAAGTCTGTGCACAATAAATACAGCAACGATAATTATACATTCCTGATATTGGGACCTGCTGCTTTCCAATTGACCAAATCATGTTAATTGACCCCTAATTTCTGGCACACGTTATAAATCACTTTGTGCAGGATTATTGTTGCTTCTAAACGCGGAGATTAATTCCAGTTTAACCAAAGGCAATTCTATTACATTTTTTCAGATATGGAAATGTACGTTATAAATGGTAATTCCTAATATGACCTCGGAATCATGAAATATGCATACCTTAAAATCACGAAAGATTAGGACTGAGCTTAATTTAAAGACGCTAGACATAGACTTCTCATTGCCAGCAATCAGCAGAACTGCATTGAAACATGCCATGGCACAATATGTATCAACTGGCAAAAATACGCTTTTCCAGAAAGATTGTCTGAAATAATAACGCCGTAATGATAGTGAGCTGGAAAACACACGCCGCAGTTCCAATGTTTGGACACATGATGTCACCCTTGCCATAAAACATCTCTTTAATGCTGGCAGTGCAATTCGCCCGCATACGTTCCAGCGATTCTGAAGCATAATTTAGCAATAAATCTAACAGAATGTAGCATTGTTAATCTTCTAATTAAATGCGCATATCCAAAGTTGCATGCATTGCTCTGTAAGATAGCCATTATTTTTATAAACCTTAGAAAGTTACTTGTGAAATGCAAATGCGGTGCACAGTAGTTGTCAAGATGTGACATGCTGCTGACTATTGAGGCTCTCCTTGCTAAACATTTCTTCAGATGTTCTCCAGCTTTATAAAGTAAGACCAAAGGCCCGATTTATAGAATAAGTACATAGATCACACAAAGTACTCTGCGCGCGAAGGTCCCTTTTTTCGTGCGCACCGCATATTCATGGAATCCAAAACTCAAAGCAACCCGACCCGACAAGAAAACCGAGCTGCACGAGGAAAGCCCACAACACGCCCCCACGCAAACCAAATTCTTTGCCAAAGACCAACCTTTGCACAAACCTTCTTGTCCACCTGTGACCCACCATCCAGCATCCCAGCGACATTGCATGCGATCCCCCGTAAGTCAAGGCTGCACCCTGGATGAAACTGCGACGGCCCCCGTAAGCAACAACTGCACCCCTGAGAAACTGCGTGCAGAACCCTGTAAGCAATGGCTTCACCCCTGCTAAAGTATGTATTGTACCCCGTAAGTAACGACTGCACCCCTGCAAAATGGCACACCCTCCCCGTAAATAACGGCTGCACCCCAGAGAAACTGTGTGCGATTCCCGGGTATCATGACTGCACCACAGTGAAACTACGTGCGGCACACCGTAAGTAACGGACACACCCCTGTGAAACTGCGTGCGGTCCCCCATAGCAGCTGAACCCCGGAAAAACTGCGAACCATCCCCCTACTCCCAAGGCATAAAAAATGCTGTCATATATCCCCTAAGTCATAGCAGCCCCCTTAATTCTTGATCCCACCTACCAGCCCCCCTCACCTCCGCCACTATCCCCAGGCAGACCACTCAAGTCCTGACACCACCCACTAGCCATCCTCTCCTCGGCCAATACCCCAAGCAGTCTCCTGAGAGGACAACCCCTCCCACCTACCCCTGACCTCTGCCACTACCCCCAGGAAGCCCCCTCAAGTCCTAACACCACCCACCAGCCCCCCTCACCTCTGCCAAATCCCCAGGCAGCCCCTTCAAGTGCTGACAGCACCCACCAGCCCCCCTCACCTCCACCACTACCCCCAGGTAGCCCCCTAAATTCCTGACACAACCCATCAGCCCCCCTCACCTGTGCCAATACCCCAGGCATCCCCCTGACTGTACACCCCCTCCCCACACACCCTTTACCTCCGCCACTACCCCCAGAAAGCCCCATCAAGTACCGACACCACCCACCAGCCCCCTTACCTCTGCCACAACCCCCAGGAAGCCCCATCAAATCCTGACACTACCCACCAGCCCCCTTCACTTCTGCCACTGCCCCAGGCAGCCCACCAGTACACCTCCCCCACCACACCTCTGAACTCCGCCACTAGCCCCAAGCAGCCCTCTCAAGTCCCAACATCACCCTCCTGCCCCTTCACCTCTGCCAATACCCAAGGCAGCCCCCTCAAGTTCCAACACCACCCACCAGCCACCCTCATCTCTGTCACTACCCTCATGCAGACCTCTCAAGTCGAGACACCACCCATCAGCCCTCCTCACCTCTGCCGATGCACCAGGCAACTCCCTGAAAGTCTGCTACCCTGCCAGTCCAATGTGTAGCTGCAATTTACCTCAACCTCTGTGGTCTGCCTCCACCATGAAGCCGACTTGCCACATGTCTACCATCAACAAGATCAACTGGTAGCACTGTTGTTGAATCCAGGACCAGAGCATCTCCTGCCACTCCCTGGCAGACCTGAATCTGTAGCACTTAACTGGACAGCACACTGTTGCACCACCTACACTAAAAGGGGACACATGAACAACAGTGGACCTGAAATGAAAACAATGCAAAAGAAACACGACTTCTAGTAGCAAATGTGCAGAGGCAATACAGATGAGATCAGATACTACACAAAACTGTAGAGGAGAACCTGAATGCCTCAGCAGAAAATCCTGCCCCATTCTTCCTATATGTTGGAAGCCAGAAATCGTAACATGCATAACACCAGTCATGGTGCCTGTTCCACGTAGAGCCTTTGAGAAAAGGTAGCCATTGAGAAGACCCTATATGATGTATCCCCGTAGAGATGACAACCTCTTGGAGGAGATCCCCGAAGGAATATGAAGATGAGAAAAATAGAAGCTGGTGGCATCACAAGAAGCAAGCGTGATGCATGTGATGCACTGAGAAGAGTGGCTGAAGGAGAGAATGTATGGACCTTATAGAATCTGATGACGAAGTAAAAGGGGTCAAGTATCTTTCATATGCAGAATGAAGATTGCACGTGTGAAGAGCACTACAGAAAATGCAAATCATTTTATAACTGTACAGTTGCAGCAAAGCAAGTATACTAAGTAATCATAAAGGCTGGCTATACGTATTGAATAGACTGCAGGTGGTGCCGCCATTATATAGAATCTGGACATCAGTGTAACATATTTTAGTAAGCTCAGACCCGCAAAGAAAGAAGGATCAGCAGGCTGTGTCGCAGCAAGAAGGCAGCTGAAGATCATGGAAAGGCCTGGAATAGCTCTCTGGCCTATTGTCAAAGGATGGAGCAGCCAAGAACTGGTTATCTATCCTTTAGGAATAGTGAACGTGAGAAGCTGAATCAGCCCTTGTTAAGGTGCAAAGAGAGTGCATCATGAGTGCCAAGTTTATTAATTCAAGACAAGCCAAGGATAGAAATAGGAGTTGGGTGCGCAGACCCGAACTGTGATAAGAGTGTGCCTATACTCCCTTTTATTCTCAGGAGCAAGGATACTTTGCAAGGACAAGTTCAAAGACAATCTGAATGGCAGAAGGCATGAGCGATGAGAAATGTTTGACTAACTGAGTGGGGAGACACGGTCAAGTCCACCCACTGACACCTGGGGTACCAGCTTACGTGCCGAACGTGCCAATCAATTGTAGAGGGAGATATAATGGAGAACCAATAATATGCCATGTACTTAACTGTTGAAGATGACTTGTACTAGAGGTGGGCATAAGTTGTCCACCTTACTGTAGAGACCCACAGCCCTTCCCTATATAGAAAGTATACTTAGATGTTCTCCTCCCTGTTTTAGACAATTGATAATAAAATAGTCGGATGAGACTTTGCCAACTTCCTGAGTGGGTGTTTTAATTTGGTGCCAGAGTTATTCTGCATCCCATCCTTGCATGACGTGTTACTGATTTAGGGACCCACATAGGTTCATGTGGTAGCAATGTCAGAAGGTTTTATAAAGACCCATTGACCTGTTGACTCCAGTGTTTCGGACGATCGGACATCCTCCGCCATCTAGCCGGAAGATCGTGGGTTTCCTGTGGAGAGCAGCCGCATAGAAATCTTGCAAGAAAATCGAGACGTGGGCAGGGTCCCTCTTTGACGAATTCCCTACCTGGTTTCCACAGGTGCTTTGCGGATGGAAGGCGAAAGTGGACGATTGGAGGAGGAAGTCGATACCGAAGGCCTTGAGCTAAATGAGCGAATGGTGAATAGACTGAACGGAATGGCAAATTAAGGGGATGGGGTTGTGGTCATTTAAAAAGTAACGAAAGTAATGTGAGTAACAGGAGTAACAGGAAATATTGTATGAAGAGATAGAGATATAGCGTTAAGAGTCCTAACCCAAGGGGTTTTAGAAGAGTTTGTCTCACACTCCAATTGGAGTAAACTAGGTTACATATAGGACATGTCAGCAGAAGGTGACAATCTAAACTCTGAAATCAGAGTGCTGAAAAAAGGGTGATCACCAAGGTTTTAAATGTGAAAAGTCGACTAGTCTGTCTGTTTATGTATTTGTATTGAATAAAGGTGTCGAGTAGCGAGACAAACAGTTGTGTAAGAAGAGAGAAAAAGTCAAGAGGCATACTGTCTATCTAGGGAAGTGGTTGGTACCAATCCAGAAATAGTCACAGGTCATTGGAAAATAGAGGTTTTGAGTGGCGATTGTTGGAGCGCGCTCATATTTGTTGTTTTTGGTAAAGGTTATTTTTTATAAAAGTCCAGTAAGGATTGATAGTCAATTGAGACTTGTAACAATGGGAGATATCACTCCTCTGATGCATCTATGTAAGACACTGCCAAACCACATGCCTAAGCTCAAAAAGTATAGTGTGCAATGGGTGAAAGGCCTGGAAGATAAGATGTTCATGCCATGGCGCAATGGCCAAAAGGGGGATCATTGTCATAAGCGGTATTGCAACACATGACCACATAGTTGCAAGCTGCGTACATGGGAAAGAAGTTAGAGAAAAGGTTAGCTATTTTAGAGCTTTGGAAGATGTACCAGGAAGAGAGGGAAGATCCACCACCGAAGAGTGGATGCTTAACCAGTGTAAGGAGGGAGGTGTCGATCCTTCAGCTCCACTTACCGCGCCAGAAGTAAACAGCGATAGTATGGAAGAAATAGGATTGTATGTACTGTGATACAGTACGTAGATGACATTTTAATTTGTAGAAATACAGAAGCTGAGTACAGACAGGATTCGATTCAGTTGATGACTATTTTAGCAGACAAGGGATATAAAGTAGACAAAGAAGTTTCAGCATTGTCAAGAAGAGGTGTTGTACATAGGCCAGTTGATTTCACATGAGGGAATGAAAGTGACACCTGAAAGAGCTGAGGCGATTATGAAGACTGCAAAACCACACACAGTTTTTGGTAATATATAATTATGTAAGAGCCTGGGTGTTTGATTACAGTTCGTACACAAGACCTCTTTTGCAAGCTTTAAGGAAGACAGAGGGAAACAAGGAGAAAATAGAATGGACAGAAGAAATGGATGAAGGATTTGAAGAGTTGAAAAAGGCAATTTGTACAGCTCCTGTTTTAGGAATTCCCAATTATGCTGAGGAGTTTTTCTTATTTTCGCACACAAATGGGACAGTCATGACAGCAGTGCTGACACAGCGGACCACATTGGGGTACAAACCTCTGGCATATTACAGTGGGATTCTAGATCCAGTGATGAAGGGACACTTTCCTTGCGAACAGTCATTGGCAGTCAATGCGTTCACAATTGAGAAATCAACAAGCATTGAAATTGGTTGTTATATGACTCTTTTTGTGGAGCATGCTTTGTTTGACATTTTAGAGAAACCCACATGTACATTGACCTCTCAGAGAGATCATCACAAAGTGATGATCTTGAACCCAGCAATTAAAATTGTCAGGTGTAAAATAGTGAACCCTGTCACATTTGTAGCTCAGCCAGAGGGTGAGTATGTAGAATTTTATGATGATACGCCACGCGTAAAGGAACATGCGTTGTCAGGAGGGGAAATTCTCTTTATTGATGGTTCTTCGAAATTTGATCAAATGAGTGGAGAAAGGCATTCTGGCACAGCTGTAGTGAGGCAAAGAGAAAATAGCGAATTTGAGGATGTGACAAGCGCAAGACTACCGTCTCACTTTTTAGCGCAAGCTGCAAAATTGGTAGCGCTCATTGTTGCGCTCGAGAATCATGAAGGGCAGAAATTGATGGTATACAGTGACTCCGCCTATGTGACGTCATTCCTACATGCAGGGCAAGCATGTTGGAAAAGGAGGGGCTACCTCAGAGCGGACAGCACTCCAGTTCAGCACGCATCCTTATTGGACAGGCTTATTAAGACACTACAACTCCCAGCAGCCATAGAGATAGTTAAATGCACAGCACATACTTACCAAACAGACTTTATTTCTTGCTGGCACGCAGACGCAGAAGCCAAAAAGGTTGTGTAGTCACCAGATACATCAAGTTTTGATACTCCAGATGTCAAAGACAAAGTGGTCATGATTATGGTAGTGAAATAAGGATTTAATCATTTGCCGAGAACTCAATTAATGGAGATTCAAGGAACTGCACCACAGGAAGAGCAGGAATTATGGAAACAAAGGGGGGTGTTCTTTATTCCCCACAGAAGCATTATGGCAACTGGACAGCACTGGAAAGCTAGTGATGCCAATAGTATTGTTAAAGTTATCGCTTGAACAGCTGCAATACCCTGCACGTGTAACTAGTGAAAGTCTTGCTAAAAAATGATTGCAGAAGACTGGTGTGTTCCAAATTTGTTAGGACACGTTGCATTTTTTGTAGTAAACTGCATTGCATGTCAAATGTTTACTGCTGGGTGTACACTGCGAATGATTAGAGGTATAACTTCTCGACTGAATGGTCCTTTTCAGCATTTACATATTGACTATGTTGATATGCTAGTGGACACAGGTATCTAATAGTGGTGGTGTGTCCCTTCTCCTGGTAGATCGAAGCACGTCCATGCACACTCTGATGATACTTGAGCAGCAAAGTTTTTATTATGTCAAGTCTTTCCAAGATGGGGAGTGTGTAAAGTACTGAGATCCGATAATGGGCCACATTTCGAACAGATGGGATTATTGTTGAGCATAAAGCACACGTTTTTTTCTGCTTATCTCCCACAAGCGAACGGGTATATGTGAGAGACTCAACGGCCTCCTTAAAGAAAGGATCGCCAAGCTTAAGCTAACATTGAAAAATGGATGGCTATATTGCCTGCCCATAGCTCTATATGCCCTAAGGAATCAGCCTGATCCGGACCATCAGCTCACACCCCATGAACTAGTGACCTAAGGCAAATGAGAGTGCATCTCACTCCTCCATCAAGGAGTAGAAGTGATGTCTAGAATACAGCAAACATTTTAGGAAATTAGTTACGTGAATATTTGACATGTATGACCTCTAGCATCTCTCTCATTTCAGATCAACTCAACCATCAGGGGGGTCAGTCTCAGAACACAGATGAAAACCATTCAGCAACCGGATCAACTGAACTATTATCGGCACTGAGACTTTCTGTTGGCAACATAGTGCTAATTAAAAAATTCACTAGGAAGTGGCAAAAGCCAAGGTTTGATGGCCCATTTTTTGTTGAAAATGTTACTCCCTCAGCACTAAAGATCCAAGGCAGACGATTGTGGAAACACCTGAACGACATCAAGCTATATGCAGGCGAGACTGCAGCACTCCCAGCCATCGATCCAGAAGCAAGATAATAATAAGAATTTCTGCGTGTGCAGACTCGATCAATGACAAAGAGGAAGGACGATAAGGCTACAAACTAAATAATAAATGTAGATTTGCATTTGGACTGTGGCTCACCCTGGACACTCCTTTTAGATATTGTAGCAGGCATGCAATTCTTTGCTTGAGTTGCAGGAAATTTTGAAAATTAACTTGAGAGAAATACTTATATATCACGGTTCTGCCTGAACGACAACATTCGATTAAGAATTGGAAACGTGAACAGTACTCCGATTTGTTTTTCACTGAGCAGTTATTTGGCTAATTCTATGATCCTCCCAGAAAGTAATATGCATCGTCTTGTGCTTGCTGTTTTTGTGTTTATTATTTGTGCTTATCCTGCTCTTATCAGGTGAGATGTAGACATCCACACTTTTTTACAGGATCCGAAGAATTGCTTGTCATCAGAAGGCTGTATATAGTAAAAGTAGAGGAATTACTACAGTTACTAAATTCATTACAGTTGCCGGAGTAAAGTGTTTTTTCCTTCCTTAAAACAAATTGAAGTAAAAATGAGGAATGTTGAAGCTGGTTGAAGTATAATTTATGAGAATGAGCAAGCCCAAGAGACTCCATAGTGGCATCAGTGGTGGGGATTAATATGTTGGTTTGCGATATACATATGCACAGTTATGCTTTGTGTCTTTTTGTTTCTCATGATACATCTTTTTACACATGTTGATCCAAATAATGCAGACATCCCTTTGATTCTTCCTACTCCAGGAAGTCTTGTAGATTTTCCCATTACCGATGATCCAAAGCCCCTTGTGTTGTCTCCTCAGAGTAAAGTTGCTTTAGAGTGGTTTCCATGGGCTGCAAATATCTTGTTAGGAAGACATAGGAGGAGTGCAGAGGAAGCCAATGATGGGATAAACACATATCTATATATTACAGCACACATGGGTAGTAACATGTGGTACCAGCACATGAGAAATGTGGCAGAGAGAACGGGTAAGGAGAGTTGCTACATTTGCACCCTCATACCTTAGGCCATAGGAACTTCCAAATTATTCATAGCTACAGAAGTACCAGTGAACAAATCTCATTGCCTGATGCATCTCACACTCTGCATGACAAGAGGACAGTTGCAGGGTGAAACAGCATACTTAGTGTGGATGAATTGATTGTCAAATCAAAGAGAAGATAATTATATGCAAGATTGAAGACAAGAGGGAGGCCAGAAACAAGGAATCTAGTAATAAGATATGAACTGCCTGGGATGGGTGGAGCAGGAATCAGAAGGGAAGAAAACAGGATGTTAAATTGCTAAGGCAAAAATAAAGAGGAGATACAGAGATGTTGGGAAAGAGGGCAACTGCAAATTATGGGAACAGTGCTAACCCGTGAAGGGTGGGTTGAAGGATTAGTTGTGTGCAAAGCAGCAGCAATAACTGACAGTATGAACCAGTTATAGAAACTGCGGAAAAAGAATGCAAGGATCAATGGCCAAAGATTACAAAGTTGTTGACATGGGTCAATGATAAGGGAGGACCATTGCAGATAGTACCCCTGGAAAGTGCATTTTATGTTTCAGAAATAGTGGCACGAGGAGAGTTGGAGAAAATGGCCAGTGTGGCCAAATTATTGATGTACCAGGCATGAAGGATGGAACAATTTTTCTTGATGGACCACTTTTGAGCTTGTGGGTCTAGAACCTACATGAAGCTGCCCAAAGATTGGAGAGGGATGTGCTCCATAGTGCTTATACATATTCCAGCATTAGTGATTCCTAAGAATGACCTGAATATTGGAGTTTCCAAAAGTAGATACCCATTTGCGGAGCGGAAGATCACTCGAATTTCTCAATCGAACAAAGAGGGAGAAATACTTTTCAGCTAAATCAATAGAAGCTTTTGATGCTATTCTGTATGAGCACAGGTTGTTCAGCCAGACTTCAGCAATATTCACGACTATCTTTATGCCAGGAATCCAGATGATGGCCAATGCGAAGTGGTTGCAAATCACTTGCTGGGAGCTCTTGCAGACAATCAACATTAACATAAAGGGATTCAATGCTATCAAAGACACTCCAGAACTTATATGTCCTTGATATGATCACAGCGATGGATGGAGGAGTTTGTGCCAAAATCGGGTAATCAAGTTGCACATTCATACCTTCTCATGATGACGAGAACAGGACCTTGACAGAGGCCATAACGTTGCTGACAAAACTGCACGATCAGATGGCAGATGAGACAGAAGACATTGCAGATGACAATTGGTTCGCGTCTATCTTCTCATGGATTCCACAATGGATGGCGAATATCTTTAAGTTCCTGGGAGCAGTATGAGTGATGGTAATGTTTGTATTCTGTGTGATCAGGATAATAATCACACAGTGCAAGAAGACAGCAAAGAAGGCAGTAGGAATGAAGATCATGATAGATGTTGAATCAGGTTTTGGACCCAAGGAGTTGACAGATGAAGAAATCAGGATATATATAGAGGCCAGCATTTTAGCACCCGAGGGAACAAAGTTCCTGCATCCAAGAAATCACAAGAAGTAGGTGGGGTGATGGGTCTACTGTAGTCTGAATGGACAATGCAAGCACATGACCTGGAGAATTGATGAACATGTAAAATCAGCAGGATCCTTGAAAGGAGTGGAGTGATAAGGATCTGGACTCTGAAGAAGCACTTGTTCATGAGAGGATACCAAGATGTGAAGACTGATGAAGGAGTGGTTGATGAATCAACCAGAGGGGGCACTGTAGAGAAGCAGCTGAATGCCTCTGCAGGAAGTCCCGCCCACATTCTTCCTATATGTTGGAAGCCAGAAATCCTGACATACACAACACCAGTGATGGTGCCTAGTCCACGGAGAGCCTTTGATAACAGGTATTCATTGAGAAGACCGTATATAATGCATCCCTCTAGAGATGACAATCTCTTGGAGGAGATCCCTGAAGGAATATGAAGATGAGAGAAAGAGAAGCTGGTGACATCACAAGAAGCAAGCGTAATGCACTGAGAAGAGTGGCTGAAAAAGAGAATGTATGGACCTTATAGAATCTGATGATGAAGTAAAGGACTCGAGTAACTTTCATATGCAGAATGAAGATTGCACGTGTGAAGAGCACTGCAGAAAATGCAAGCCATTTTATAACTGTACAGATGCACCAATGCAAGTAGACTAAGTAATCATAAAGGCTGGCTATACGTAGTAAATTGACTGCAGGCAGTTCCAACATTATATAGAATCTGGACATCGGTGTCACATATTTTAGTAAGCTCAGACCTGCGGAGAAAGAAGAATCAGAAGGCTGTGTCGCAGCAAGAAATCAGCTGAAGATCGAGGAAAGGCCTGGAATAGCTGTCTGGCCTGGTGTCAAAGGATCGAGCGGCCAATAATTGGTTATTTATCCTTAAGGAACAGTGAACGTGAGAAGCTGAATCAGCCCTTGTTAAGGTGCAAAGAAAGAACATCATGAGTGGCAAGTTTATTAATTCAAGACAAATAAATGCTGCAAACAAGTTGAAATACGTTCTCCTGTCATGTGAGCCAAGGATGGAAATAGGAGTTGGGCGTGCAAACCTGAATTGTGATAAGAGGGTGCCTATACTTCCTTTTATTCTCAGGAGCAAGGATACATTGCAAGGACAAGTTCAAAGACAATCTTATTGGCAGAAAGCATGAACGATGAGAGATGTTGGGCTAATTGTTTGGGGAGACACAGTCAAGACCACCCACTGACACCTGGGGTACCAGTTTACATGCTGCTAGTGAGCCGAATGTTTCAGAAGGGCATGAGAGTCCCAACCAATTGTAGAGGGCATATCATGGAGGGCTTTATAGTTTGAGAGCCAATAATATTCTGTGTACTTAATAACTGTTGAAGTTGACTTGCACTAGGGGTGGGCATAAGTTGTCCACCTGACTGTAGAGACACAATCACAACCCGTCCCTATATAGAAAGTATACTTAGATGTTCCCCTTAAGCCAACTACAACACCCCGTAGGTTTTTCTTAGTTTTCCACGTAGTATGACATCACGTAGATGAATTATTGCTATAAAAGTAAGATTTTTAATGAAATGCATTGAGAGATATGCTGTGCGACGTCTGTTGATGTCCGTTGTAACCCCCTGTTTAGAGAATTGATAATAAAACAGTCGGATGAGATTTTGCCAACTTCCTTAGTCGGTCTTATTATTTGGTACCAGAGTTATTCTGCATCCCATCCTTGCATGATGTGTTACTGAATTAAGGACCCCCATGGGTTCACAATGTAAACATGTGGAACACGAGGAAATACACATGCACAGGTGGCCATATACCCTCAATGAGAGTCAACAAAAACCATCATAAGACATGCACATATCACCACAACCATTCCCATAAGTACACCATCACACACACAACTGAAGCCTCCATGCCATCCACACTGACACATTGATGCCAAACAAACAGTGCCCCTGCACACACAGTGGAATATGAAAATCATCCACTGCACCCTCAATCTGTCTGATGGCCACACAGGCACATGTGCACCCCTTCACCAGCAAATATCACAGCATCAACATGACATACACAGTCAGGCCACAATACACATGACCTACAATGAACAGATGCACTGGGAGAACTTCAAAAAAATCAAAAGGGCATAGACAGACAAATAGACGGCACGAAGCATGGAATGAAGTCATGGAAAAGTCATGGAAAACCTGTATTGAAATATAAATATATACATGAAAAACAGGGAAGGAATGTCTTTAAAGTTTGGGTAGTAAAAAGAGAAAATAAAGTCACAAATGAAACCTAATACTAAATAAACAAAGTGTTGGCACTGTATTACAATGGAACTGTATACATAAAAAAGGGAAGGAATGTCTTAAAAGTCAGTTTCTTTTTTAAATCACAAATGAAAACTATTCCAAAATAACCATATACAAAGGCAGCGGGCTAGTCCTCACCAATCTCTGACAACCTTTTCACCATGGCTGAGTCGCAGGCTACATCGTTCTCTCTCAGGTGGGCCTTCGTTGTTGCCTGCTGGGCTTTCAGGGTGGACACCATCTGTTGTTCTCCATCCCCTGCCAACCTGCAAGTTGCCTCCAAGATGGCAGCAAGCCTCTGCCGCAGCGCCACCTCAGCACTGGCCACCATCACTTGTGCCTCGTGTGCCCGCTGCCTCTCTGCAACCAGCTGCCTCTGGTATCACCTGAGCACTGAAGACAAAGCCTGTATGACCCCCTTATGATTCTCCTGCCTCATAGGTTCCACATGCCTCCTGGCGGTGGTATGCGCTGTCACAGTCTGCCTCCTCGCAGTCTCTATCTGCTGCCACCAAACTGAGTGCAAGCTGTTTTGGTACGTCCTCTGACTTGATGACGGCTGTCGGTAGTGTACGGCACCTGCACTGCTCTGAGTTGCCTGCTGACCCACAACTGCCTGTGGCTTTGTCGATGCCTGTGTTGGTACTGTGACCACCTCATCTGACATTGATGGGACTCCCACCTCGGGAAGGGACATTAGCTCCACCAGACGTGGTGTCAGTAGTGGGACTGGTGCACAGGGGACCATGCTGGAATGTGGCCTAGAAGGCACCATGGAGGATGACTGGTGCACAGAGGAGGAAGTGGAGGAGAGGGTCACCACAGAGAACAACCCGTAGAGCCCTCCCGAAAATATTGCTGTTACCAGCAAGGCAATCATATTACAAGTAGCCTGTACATCATCATGGATGACTGCAGTCCACCTCGTGCGGCCAGCCAGCAGGGGCAGCACATGATCCTGGATGGACACATCAGCTGACATGGGGATGCTGGTCTGGGAGGAGGCACCCCAGAAGGTCAGCACTGCTGCATCTGATGGCCAAGGGACCGGATTTTGTCTCGGCACCTCTACGGTGGCCTGCATAGCCTCATGCCCCATGTGAAAGGGTTGCAGCATGCACACCCTCCTCAACGCCGCCAGCTGACCCTATGGGCACGGCTGCAATGCCCACCTCCTCCACCTCTATCAACCTGGATGACTCCAGGGCGTCTTCCCTAGTGGATGGTCCCTGTGTGGCATTACCATGTCCCACCGCTGCTGAGAAGTGCCCTGCCTCCGTCACCTCCTGGGCTTACCCCCAGCAGCCATGCCCGATGGTCCAAGCACTCCCTCAGCCACATCGCTTCCCGAAGGTGAGCTAACACAGAGGAGTGGCTGTGGTCTGCGCCTTGGTCTAGTGGCTTGGTCCCTGCGTCCACGCTCCACAGCACCACTTCTGCCCTCTTCTCCAGCTGCAGCAACTGTGGGAAAGGAGACATAGACCATTGACATAAGTCTACAGTGTCAAAGCATGTGTGGGATGCACAACATTTACAACAACATGAAATCACCATGAGCCAACCAGCAACAGCCAAACAGACATGCCCATGCAATTTCCATGAAAACAGACACACCAAACCAGGGTTAATGATGTACACAGTCACAACACATTCACATACAAACACAGCACAAAGACTGCGGTCCACAGACAAATACCAAGAAATATTACATGGCACAATGGCAATGCCAAGCTGACCCAACCTGCTGCGTTGCTATGGGAGTCATGGAGCAGGGGCACAGGGGTGGGCAGGGAGTCAACTAGTAGGTTGGTCAAACACGGAATGCATGGAAGCACAGATGGACCAGGGTACTACTGGGTATACACTGATGACAAGACACACAGTGGAATGTTGGCTCTCAGTAGCACTGATGATTGCTGTACGCACAGCATGGCCATGCAAATACCTGCTTGGGCATCTGTCTACACAATTACATCAAACAAGATGGCTCCCTGACTGCCTGACCTGTGAGCATGCAACACACACATACACAAATTGCAGAGGCACTCTTGAGCATTCCCTAGCCTCAAGCACACACACATGGCATGATCACACATCGACTCAGACTACACATGCAGCGGCATGATAGATCACATCAATGTGCCCAAAATCTCAATGCCACAACATGACACCACCCAACATCCATACACACCTGTCACCTCCAGACGTTGAGGGTGGATTGCCACACATTGCAATGGTCCACACAACATTATGTCCATCATGCATGTCCCTCAGATGAGCATGTGAGAACAAAAAGCGATGAGTAGAGGCTACCCCACCCGTCTATACTCCACCAATCCACCAAGGTCGGTGAAAACTACAATTAGGTTGTGTGGTTTAGGCACAACATGTGGTCAAGAAGCATATAGAATAATCATATTATTTTTATTCAGATACATGAAACATAAAACATATATTTTAAAAAAAAGTTTTTTTCAGATACACATAGAAATGGCGTGTCAAAAAAGGCACATATATTTTAGGGCAACCATGATGTCCCGAGCATCAGAGTGGAATTGAAGACCAGGGTTAATGTGGATTAATAGAGTGACTGTAGGATTAGTAACAGTGACAACATCATCATACTCTTCTATGATAATATTTAAACATTTCCTTGATAGATCTAGAAATTGGTAAATGTTAGATCGCTGTCCTAAAACAGGTTGACACATTGGTGTTTCCAGCTCAGGAGGCGGGCTGTGTCTTGCATCAGATCCCACTTGAAATTATCCTTCTCAGTTTTCCTCGGGACCATCAGCACTCCATAGATGGTAGCAGTGGTATCTCATTAGCGGGTGCCGATTTTAACAATTGCTAAAGACATATAACAAAATCACTGTTTTAACACCTTAACCGAGAGATAGTGTTATTTTGTATACTCTCACGCAAACTGTAGTATTACACCCACCATTTATTTCTTTTTTGGCTATATCGGGCTGTTTACTTGTTCACATTGAAGTTTTTGATGTGACTTGGAATTATCTAAATCACCCAACAATAGAAGAAGTAGGGAAAACTCCCATTATTTTTATTCTCCTCTGAATATACAATTAAGGCTCTTGTGTTCAACACTCTTTACACTGGCATTTTTAAAAATAAAATTCCTATAATGGGGTGCCTGAAACAGCCATTCCTCATTTAAGGCTGGATGTTGCCAAATATTATCTGCAGCGCAGTGATTTCATGTGTGCCGTGTCTGTGTTTTATGAGAAGGCGGTCCTCGATCTGTAGAAAGAGCAGAGGATGGACTATTACTTATATCCGCTTGTTTGTTCAATGTTTGTAGTAAACGCCAGTGTTAACCTAGTTTTAACATTCTAATGTGCGGGATTGCACTTCTACCCCGCCAAGTGTTGGCCATTTTAAGTTAGCTTTCGCTCGATAGTTAGCTTTATGATGGACCGGCTTTACAATAAGGTGTTCTGTGTGCCATCAGGTGATACAAATAAGTGGTGGTTGACATTTATTGGACACGCAACCGTGTGCATAGCTAATGCTGTCTGGATGACAAGTTCTTACCCTTCATGTAGGGGTACCATCAGCGTTTGCACTGTAATAAATCAGGTAGCAGATACTTCCGTAGTTTACCGCGCATATAACTGGTTTTAAGTGCCATCTTGTGTTGGGCATCACTCCTGACACTGGAATCTGTTTCTGTATTTGCATTAACTACTGTTTATTGATGTGTACACCAACTTTTCTCATTTCCTTTGGTATCATTCATGAAGGATATCATTTCCGTGATTAAAGGCACGTGCATGTTCTGTCGTGCAATTGGCCGGCACCACCATCTTGCAGTGGGCACACACCATAATCGCCTCATCTGCCAGTAGTAGTTTGCCTGCATATAGTAGGGCAAATAAATTGTGCAGAAATCATGGTATTGATGTTCCACTACAGTATGGCAAATGTGTGTTACTGACAGAGCACTCTATGTGGGTTACCTCAAAGTGACTGTGTTCCAAGTGCAGTTTATTTCTGCCATATCATGTTTAGGCCTCACTGTGTGACTCATAAAGTAATACGTATCTACTGGTACTGCTGAATATGGGGATGTTAATGAAAGAATAATCTGCACTCAGTCGAGGAGTTAAGACCATTATTGACCGAGTTCAGTCTATAAGTCCACTGTTGTTCAAGTTTTTTTTAGGGCAAGATCACAGTCTCCACCTTGTGGGTGACATTTGGTTGTCTGAATGACAAATCAAAAAGGACCTGTGTACTTATGTGACTTGGCCTTAAAGTGTGCTACCATGGGTTTGTCACTGACTTGATTTTTAATACAGGATCGGATCCAATGTAAATAAGGCTGTATGGGCATGTTATGCCATAAATAACCCATTTAGTATGACAGCTTGAGAAGCTTCTTAATTTCCACTGCAGTCCATACAGGTCAATGACTTTTATGACTTTAGTGAGCGTGCACACAGAACATTTACCACATCTAAAATGGCCTATCGCTGGTGTTAATGACCATAGAGTGGTTTTGTGTGCATCTTTCCTGTGAGGTATCTCATACCTGTGCACCAGTTTGTCTTTTGGGTTTTTCTACGTTTAAACGCAAACCTTTCTTTCTTTCTTTCTTTCTTTCTTTCTTTCTTTCTTTCTTTCTTTCTTTCTTTCTTTCTTTCTTTCTTTCTTTCTTTCTTTCTTTCTTTCTTTCTTTCTTTCTTTCTTCAGACAAACCTTTTTCTAGCTCTGCAGATGATTTGTAACGGACACCCCATTCTTATAGTCTCCTGACAAGGTCCTTGCTATTGGTGTCAAAATCCGTCATCGTGCTGCAGTTCCGTCGTATTCGTAAAAATTGTCTGTATGGCAAATTTTCTATTAGGACTAATGGATGAAAAACTACCATATGTTAAAAGCGTGTTTTTGTCTGTGGGTTTTTTGAAAAGGGTAGTGCCAACTGTGTTATCCACGTTTTTGTAAACGTCATGGTCTAGTAAAGGCATTCTTTGTGTGTGGCTGTGTATGGTGAACTTTAGGAATTCATCTTGGGAGTCCAACCGGGTCATGAAACTATTTAGATTGTCCAAAGAGCCTTGTCACACCATAAACACATCATTGATGTATCTATACCAACACGTTAGATACATTGAGAAAGGATTGCTTTCATGGTAAATAGATTTTGACTCAAAATAGTTCATATTTTCCAGATAAAAGTTGCTCCCATGCTGGTACCATGACATTTGTTTATAAAAGGTGTCCTCATATAGGAAAACATTCTCTGTGACGGCTAGATGGATACATTCCAGTATGAAATCTGTGGGGACTGCACAGTCTTCCCTTCACATGAGCACAACATTGTAATCTGGCACCCTTACTGTCCAAGCACGTCTAACCATCAAGTGACATTTCATGTGCACAGTTGGCACAAATGTACAACTACAAACACTGCAAATACCAGCGCATGTCCAATCAACAGTTGTCAGACATCACACACGGTGAGCATTGTCTGGGTGCTGCATGCCGCTGTGGATCACTGAAACACACATGCCGCATACACAAGAGAGTAACTACAAACATGCAGACCCATCCACAACACACGTGCACTGTAGAGCAGTGCACCACATGGCTACACACCAACAGTATCCAGACACCGTTTCCACTCACAAATCTGGGGAAAAAGCTCTGGGTAGGACCTCGCCAGGACCTGCGTGCTGTGGTAGAAAACTTGCACCTGCCCACACTCTGCACCTTCACAGTGGCACCGGCCACCAGGGTTTGCAATGCCTTGTTGTGGTGTTTTGGGTCCTGGACTTGAGGTCCTCCTATCGCTTGTGCATGCTCTTGGGGCAGTGGATTGCCATCCTCTTTGTATTGATGACAGCCGTGATGTTCAACCAGATCTGCTTGCATCCTTCAATCCTCCACTCCGTTGCTGGGTTGAAGAGGGCATCATAGTTTACAGGACCAGATCCACCAGGATGCCAACTTCTCTGGAGGTAAAGTTGGCAGCCCTCTGCCTTGCTGTCATGGGGGTATCACTTGGTGAAGATGAAGATTGCCCAGACATGGAAGGCAGCGGTGAGTGGGCAAACTGGTCCTGGAAATCAGCTGTGGAGCAGTGGTGGTATAATGGAGAGGTGGGAGTCCAACATGGCAGATGAGATGGTCACAGGGCTAGACACAGGAGCACAGGCAATGACGGGTCAACAGGTACTCACAACCGGGTGCAGGTGGGCAGCAGGCACTCACTCTAGGCAAACAGCAGCAGATGGCAACGTGGAAGGCAGCACAGAAAAGGAGGAGACAGTAGAATTGGCACAGATGCAGGAGAAGGGCTGTCCTCCATGTCTAGCATCAGAGGTAGCAGAAAACAGAGTAAAGGCCCTTAGCCTGTAAATTACGTGACACATGCTGCATGTCTACATAGCTCATGGCAATAACAGTCATATTTAAGGGGTGCGATGCACATCATATGTTGGACACGCTCAGCTACGAAGACGGATGAGTATCACATACACGTATTTTGGGGTGCTACGCAATCCGTTTCCTTCAG
Source organism: Ambystoma mexicanum (assembly GCF_040938575.1). NCBI lineage: Eukaryota > Metazoa > Chordata > Amphibia > Caudata > Ambystomatidae > Ambystoma > Ambystoma mexicanum. The sequence continues at coordinate 1,070,054,549 of NC_090924.1, read as the reverse complement.
GTAACGCATACCACATTTTTCTTTTTGGGGGTTGCCTCTGTGCATATCCACATGTATTTTGTCCATTTTGAGGCCTACAGTGTGTTGCGTATCCAAATTCCTGTTTTGGGGTGTCTCTGCATATCTCCTACTGCTTTTTTCACCTTTCTGAAGCTTTCTGGGTATCGAGTATGCAAATGTGTGTTGTGGGGTGCCTCTGCGTATTGCGTACCTCTCTGGTCACCTTTCAAAAGCTTTCCAGGTATTGCATCTGTTAGGGAGAATGCTCCAGAATGGCTAATTTCCCTTACCTGCTGAGTTCCTCAGCAGCTTTGCTGGATTTCTAGGATTTATTTTTTTCACCTGGTAAGAGTGTGAGCCTTTTTTCCCAGTCTTACATGTGTTTTGCTGTGTGTGTTTAACATTTTCTTGTGTTCATAGACTATGGAGCCTCACCTACTCCATAGGCATCATCATTTTACTGTGTGTTACACAGCACCTTCAGTGCAGTGACACAAGGTTGTCTTTTTGACTTCCCAACTCCGACTCCATTTTCTGGGACTGACTACTGTCTCTGAGAACATGTAAAGTTGCCATTGACTTTATTAGTCTCTTTTAAAACTCACAGACCCAGTACAAACTATCTTAAATAGAGTGCTGGAAAGGGTTAATACTTATCTCTTTTTGTCTGTTTCTCTTGGAGCATTGTTTCGCTCCCTTTTCATTAATATGTGGCTGGTGGCAGTGGTTACTACCCTATTTTTCCTACCGCGATTATCTTAAATAGCCTTGGTATTGTTTTAGGCTATCTTGGTAGCCTCAAACTTAAACCCGCTAGACCATATACATTTTTATAAGGTTCCGGCTGGGTTTAGTCACCATTTGTTTTTGTAAAAGTCTTTCTCGTGTTTTACTCTGCGCACCAAACCAGGTTTGGTTCTTTTGTTCGCCGTCCTTTAGCGGGCTTTTGCACAGAAGCCCTTCGTAGGCGCCTGTATGTCTGGGGGGGACAGGATGTGAGGAAGGGGACCCCTACCACGACTGAAACCCCCGGTGAAGCCCTGCTGCCGGTCCGAATCTTCATACTCCAATGACAGGGAAGACCTGCAAGGAATCTTCTCCCCTTGAGCTGGTGGGAACAACCATTTTATCAAACTGCTCGCCAGGCCTCCCTTCTCTGGTCGAATTTGGTGTACAGAGCTACAGTGAACCGGATAGCCAGGAGGAACGGACCCTGCTTGCGTTTTAAGGAACGCACCTTTTATTCGTTGCTTTGCTCTGCTGCTGGTTTCTTCCCTGGGCAGTGCAGGAAACTCCATTCTTCCTACTTTGTGTCAGTCTGACAGTCGCTTCAGGAACCGTGAGCCTGCAGGACCTGCCAGGAACGTCCGCCTCAGCTACAGCCTTCTTCTCCATTTAAGGTACTGTTCGAATCCGGTTGTTCGTTTCGTCCAGCCGCGGTGAAGGTGTGTGAAACCTTTCGCCAATCCGAGTGATTGTCCTTCTCCATTCTTTAAGCTAACTTTTCTGCCAACCAACTTCATCCTGAACTCTTGGCAAAGACTTAACCGCGAACTACCCTGAACTGTGTGATCTTGAGCAAAGACTTTGGTCAATTGACTTTGGGCCAGGCCCCTTTAATTTGATTTCCTCACTGTAGTAGTCACTTCTAGATTGCCCTGCTTACTTACTTGTTGGTACGGCTCAGTTCTTGTCTAACTATGTCTTTCCCTCCGTTTTAAATTGCTGGAGTGCCATTTTGCTCACACTTCATTTTGAGCCTAACTTGTCCAGAATCTATTCGGTGTGGTATATTGTATTAAGAGTGTGATTATTCTTTTACTCAGAAACCTTGAGTCAGTGTTTGTTTGAATCATAGTAATTGCTGTCCTTTGTGTAACTATTGGTACTGCTCACTTTACTCTTGAGATAAGTCTGGCTGCTCAGCCATCGCTACCACTTTACTGTGTAGTACAGGCTTGTACCAAAGGTGAATTTGTACTGTCACTTGCAGTCCTAATTGTGTTTGGTGTTCCCAAAGGGTACTGCATATATATCTGCCTAACAGCATCCGCAATCTATTGTCTGCGGTGCTCTGCGTATTGCTTACCAAATTATTTTGCTTTTGGGGGACATTGGAGCTTTGCTGGACCATGCATAACGTAGGACATCACATAGATTGTTACCTTCCTCATATCGCCCGGAACAATATCATTCATCCATTACATCTGTAACATGAGTGGAAAGGCTCCAAAAGGCACCTGGACGTAGACGTGGTCGCAAGAAGGCAGGTGAAGCAGCACCATCTAGGGCCACTAGGTCCAAGAAGAGACATCCTGCAGAGAAGGAAGAGGCTCAACCCCAAGACACAGCACAGGAGAAGGGTCTGCAAAGGAAGAGGTGCTTCTCTGACGAGGAGCTCCAGATCCTTGTTGACTATGTTAGCATTCACCATCACGAGGTTTACCAGCATAAGGGGCAGCACAGTAAACAATGTAAAATATATAACTCAAGTGATCAGAGTGACGTCAGTAACTTGAGTGGTAACACTGGCATTAGGAGCATTCCTATTACCATTACTCCCTCTACAATGTAACACAAGCCAATACTACCATGGTACTTTGATTAGATCCCACCAAGACTATACCCCCAGAGGTGCCTTTTTAGACCCAAGAAACAAAGAAGAAGAGGCAAGAAAAAAACTACAGTCAAAACAAAAATAAGCAATATGGACAACATTGTAGTGAATATATCAAAAAATCCTTTGAATGACCAACAACTCAAACTACTGAATATGGTCTTGTCCTTTGTACCCACATTTAATACCATGTTATTGGCTGAAAGGGTTAATTTCAATAAACGTCTTAGGAAGATGCGTCCGTCTTCCAGTGTTTTTTTAACTACAACCCCCATTGAAAATGAGTCAATGTCCTTTGATTTCCTGTAACTCCTTCTCAAGAGCCAATTCAATACCACCTTTAACAACATAGCTCCGAACATGTTTGAGAGTAAAGTGATTAAACAGATGAATGAAGTTAAATTCAAAAAGAAATAGTCCAATGAACATCAAGAGTAATCAACTCAAATTAATTGAGAATGTATCCAAGGATGAGAGTTTGATTATTAAACCAACAGATCAGTGAGGCCCTATAGTGGTTATTGATTTTGACTTCTACCACACTAACTTCCTCAACCGTCCAGCAGTTGGGAATGTCCGCATGAAATTGGATAGGGACCCTATCACTGAGATCAGAGAATTGATCAAAGCAACACTGGAATGTTCTGAAGTATATGGGTGGATCTCCCAAAAAACTAAAGCATTTCTCACAAATCACTTCCCTATAACCCCTGTCTTCTATGCCTTACATAGAATTCACAAATATGCTACCATACCACCTTTCAACCAATAGCGGAAGGTACAGAGAGTGTCTTTGTTCCCCTTGCCATCTATGTCGACAGACTGTAACAACCACTTGTTCAATCTACAGACACATATTTACGTGACACCACTGATTTCCTACATCATTTGGAGAGTTTAGATGCGATCTCTACCACCACTACACTACACTATTTCACTAGATACTGGTAATCTATGTACATCTATACCCCATCAGGATAATTTTGAAGCAGTTGAATGGCTTATACTCAGAGACGGCACAGTGAGAGCCAATAAACAATTAATTATTTAATTACTCTATATCATTTTACACAACAGCTAAATCAGATATGATAGTAAATATTATGCACAAATCTCAGGCACAGCCATGGGTTCAGCAATGGCTCCTGTATATGGAAAAACTTGTATATTCTACTTTGAGAAGAAACACATTTTGGAGAATGAGCAGTGGTCCAAATATCTTGTACTCTGGAGAAAATACATAGATGACATTTTTGGGATATGGTCTGGCACCAGATGCCAATTACTGCCATTCTATGAGTATCTCAATGAGATCCATCCTCATATGGACTTTACACTAGAGATAGGAGAACCCTCCCTGCATTTTCTGGATGTTGAACTTACTATAACTGAGACAAGTCTTGAGACTTATGTTTATCATAAACCTACCGATGTTAATAATGTTTTACACTATGCAGGTTTCCACCCCAGACAGATGATGCAGAGTCTTCCATATAGTCAATTCCTATGGGTGAAGAGAATTATTACAAACACCACATTACTGGAGAAGGAATATGTAGACCATAAGGTTAAATGTCTGAAGAGAGGCTGCCCAGTAGAGATAGTTTATCAAGCTGCACGGAAGGCTGATGCAATAGGCAAAAAGACACCATTCCCCACTCCACCATGTCCTAAAGACAAGGGAATCCCACTTCTCTACATTTCTGAATTTTCGAGACAAAGTATACACTTACACAGAATCAGCTGCAATAACTGGAAACACATCATGATCCACATTTGCTAAAACTGTTCCCTAAACCTCCTATGATGGCCTATAAGAGAGAGAGAAACCTTAGAGACAGATTGGTGAGAGCTGAAAGAAATCTCCTTGGTGTTCAGAGAACATTGACAACACGATGGACAGGCACATACCCCTGCCTACACTGTAGTAACTGCAATTACATCATCAAAGGCAGTACTATTCAACACCCACACACTGGTCAAAAAATTACCTTAAAAGATTTTGCCACCTGCAGCAGCACAGGAGTTGTGTATGCTATAAAATGCCCATGTGGCCTTCTATACGTTGGTCAAACCAGCAGATCAGCAAGAGAACATTGGCTAGAACAACATACGTACTCTAAATATAAAATCACCAGTAGCAAGACACTTGAAAGAGAATCGACACAATCTATCACAGATAAGATTTATGATTTTGGAAGTGGTACACACTTCGTCCAGAGGGGGAGGCAAAGTAAAGAAACTTCTTCAGAGAGAGATGTATTGAATCCACAATACATCCCAAAGGAATGAACAAAGAGTTCAACTTACATTGTTCCTCTAAATCTTTAATGACTGAGACCTATTGTTTCCTGCTTATATAGCCCATTAGTTCACTATGAGGATTTTTACTCCATACCATCTATTCAAGATCCAGTATGACTATGATGCTGTACATCTGGAGTATATCTCTTATATATAGTCTATAATTTTGGTGGATTTGTAATTCCTGTAGGAATATGAATATGCATTTATTTCTGATATTATATTTATGTTATTTATTCTTTTGATGACTATGTTTTGACTGAATCGATTTTGTTATTGATCATGATAAGTACGAGGTTTGTACATGTTAATTGAGTTATCTATTATGACATACATTGCCCTTTTTCATCCGTGGATGTGTTCACTTCAACTGTGCGAAGTTCACCAATATATATTTACTAATCTAGTATTATTAAGTTAATTCAACATGAATAATGGTATTCATACTATTTGGTTGTACACTAGCAAGATGTATATTAATAGAAGCAACTTTGCTTATTACTCTCAAATTGGATACCTCTATCTCATATGTGATACTAATGATCACAATGTTCAACTTATGCTTTAGTATTATTTATATTACGTGATATACCCCATAATATGCCACTTATATTATTTGCTAATTTCCTTTCACTATATATGTCTTTATGAGCACCATGTCACATTAACACACATACCCGTTACGTCTGTTCCCTTTTACAAAATTATAGTATATTACAGGATTCATGATACATTATTCTTTTCTTGTTGCCCACTTTCCTTCACTCTTAGACTGTGTGGTTTCATCTTTCTCTGATGACATTCTTCCCTGTATCATTCCGTGAGGTGTCAGCCATCTTTAGTTTACCTATTTTATATTGTAAACATATGTAAAGTACTGGGTGCCATGGTATTCCTAGTATACCGTTTAGTTGATCATTATCATCTTCTGCCATTCTATTCAGTATTTTTTATCTTTATTACGCTGCTCTGTCAAGTCCATTGGAATCCAGACTGAGCATTATGGGTTTGATTGGCGAACTCCTCTAGTGCGTCTATTATCTCCATTATTCCATTGCCATGGCAACTCTTTAAGCAACAGAATTGTTGCGCTAGCTGCGGCGGTGACTTTTGCAGATTCAGAGATCAGACATACACGCAAGAGCAGGTCAGATCCTTCTCTGTATACTTTTGTTAGGGTAGATACCACTCGTTTTGGATCGAAGGACATTTAGCCTCATGGCTCCTCAGCCTACTTTTTAAAATTATTTTTTGCTTTTCCTCTACTTGCGGTATATGTTATCTTCTTCTTTCCTCTCCTGACTTGGCCCACTTGGGATTTTACTTGGATGTCATTTTGGCAGTCCTTTGAATACCTTCTCTATGGCAATGATGGTCTGTAAACGCTCGGCTATCTTCCATCCTTGAACTGGCCTCTTGGGCTTCACTTTGCATACATTAACATTCCTCTCTTTTTCAGACAGGAATGTGATATGCACCCCTACTTCAAAGAATACCTCTTGGATTTCTCATTGATTAATTTAAGTACTCAATCTTTCATCTGATTTCCTTACGAACACCGGTCTGGTCACATAGAACCACATGTGATTGGTTATTTCCAAGGTGTATTGCATGTATAGGTAAATACAATGATTTCGCCCCATCATCATCTCACTACATACTCTATGGGCACTTCCTACCCTTTCCCGCACTTTATGCTCCTATAACACTTAAATATATTAGTACATGGGATGAATTATCCAGAACATCTTGACTAGTAACTTTGGCTGATTCATGTGAGTTAGCATGTATAATGGATGATCTTTATATTTGACATCAATGGTAATGATTGAATGACTTTTTTGCCAAAACTTTATTTTATGATTTAATTGCACTGACAGTCTCTTCGTTATGTTGTAGATTGTTGCATTGCACCCGATGAAGGGAACATTTTCCCGAAATGCGATGTGCTGATTTATTTTGAATATAAAAGAAGATTAGAATACAAAACGTACCTCCTACTTGTATCATTACTATAGTTTGGTGGAAATGTACATTTGAGAGTTCAGTCAACTAAATGTGATTTAATTTGCTATGTCACTAAACATCTAACTTTGCCTGACTTATTCAGCAATAAGGTGTGCAGGGGATGGGAGTGTCTAATACACTTTGGACACCATCTGTTTTGCATTGGCAGCATGTCACAGGACTCATCAATGCCTTAGGTGTGGAGAATCACACTGCTGAACAGGTCCAGAAGTGGATGAATAATCTCACGCGAAGGACAAAAGCATAAGCTCAGTGTCAACCTAGCCTCTGCACTGGCCATTAGAGGGGGGCCACCAGGGGAGGAGCAGCTGACTCCCTATTAAGAGGTTGCGAGTCAATTCAGCACCATTGAGCAGGTGCAAGGCATTGGAGGTGCGGAGACCTATGAGGACACATCTGGTGAGTGGATTTTGTGTATATCGTATGTGTGGACATTCATGGTTGACCTACCCAGTTGTCAGCCATCCTTGGCCAATGCATTTTTGCTACCATGTAGACTTCTGTCACATGGCCTGCATTCTGGGAGTTTACTGTGTTGGTCACATGAGTGGCACATGTCAGTGTGACAGTGCACATCACTGTCTGATGGCAGTCACTCCTGTGCCAGTACTTGCATGCATGGTTTCACTGTCCAAATGATGTGCAAATTGCAAGGCCTCATGATGTGCACCGCTGCCAGGCACACATGACCCACAGGACACACCTCTGTGTCATGCCAAGAAATGCAAAAGCCATATGTATCAATCTTTGCAACATTCGTGTGACCTGTCACTTTGTATTTTATATGATATATATGTGATTTATATCAAAAACACACATCATTTGCTACTGAGTTGGATGTTTGTACTGTCGCCTGCTGTTACGGGATGCCTTGTCAGAATGCATATCCAAGCTACCTACCATGACACACTGTGGTGAGACCCGCCTGCTTGGGCATCAGTTCCCACAGACCACTGCCCTGTGTAGCAGACCTTCTGTAGATGCACTTGACTTGTATATTGCAAGGGGCAACACTAGATGAAACATAGTGTAAAACAGATGATGGTGGGCCATCATGACAATGTGGCCAGGCTGGTACTCTCCAAATTAAATGTCTTTAGATATCCCATGCAAAAGGATGCAGGCATGAACAATGTCAATGAATTATGCCTGTCTGCAATGCATGTCATGTATGTGCATGGTCGGATTTTAAATATGTAAATTCATTTCAAATTAGAATCATCAGTCTGACATGAAATGCCTGTATGTTTTCAACAGTCAATGCATGACATACACATGCCTTCTTCCACGCATCATTGTGGATGACACTTGCACAAGCATTGGACTGTCTGTATATTTGAGACGTGCATACTTGGCCAGACATGTGCAATCTGTTTCAAATGTAATGACATGGCAGCTACATCGCCCACTCAGATGTGGCATGAGGGGTCTGTTGCTCCTTGTGCCATTGGATCTGTAGTTGAGGAGGTGCTGGTTCTGAGTCTGAGCATGCCTGCTCATGAATACTGACAGATCATCATAGGATGATGCTCATAGACAGGGACTGATGCCCAACAAATTCACCTATACAGGATGCATGAATGTAGGGAATGATTGTTGCACCGACTTACTGCTCCCAGGCCACAAATGACCTTTAGCAGTATGAATGAAAAAGGCGGCACATGGCATGTCATGTGGGGTCCACATTCACACAGACAACCTCCTTACCATCAGGCAGGCCTCATGGGTGAATATTGCACAAAATAGTAGGGCCGTGCTTCAATTGACAGTGCTTGAATTGGTGCCTCTACTTAGTGCTGGGCTGCAGCCAGTGAATTACATTGTTGTGGCAGTGTGGCAAGGTGGATTTGTACAGTGGAGAATAGAATTTGACGAGAAATCTGTGATTGATCCATGCAATTGAGTGTGGGTTCAGTATGGCACACTCGTAGTAGATGCATATGTCAATGTTCTCAGTGCACTGATGAATGTACAAGTGGCATAGAGCTGCCGCAAGGTACTACAAAGTTGTGTGGTCACACAGGGCAAGGATGAATATAGTGCACAACAACCGCACACAATGTGCTGTGCCACTTCGCAATGGTTGAGATGACAGTGGCTGTTACATGACAGTGTCATACAAAGAGACAGTCATTGTCTGTCAGTCACTCACTCATCGCCGGGCATTGCCTGACACTTTATCTGACAATGTCATGTGAATGCCACTGTCATCACACACAATGTGAATTGCCAATGCATATCCATGAATTGTGCTAGGCATACAGGAAGGGACTCATGTCCACGTGAATTCACACTCAGGGTGCTGATACACCTGGTGTTGTCATTGATGTGACACACCACACGGTAACAGTCATATGTGTAGTCACATTTTGGCAAAGCACAGGTTGGCCTTAACCGAGAGGGATGTGAATTGGGCAACACACACATCATTGCTGCACTCATATCATATCATTGATTGTACATGGACTACGCTGTGCACAATGACACAATGGGCAGTGCTGTCTTTGATCAGGTTGCAGTCACATTTTGGTGAAATGTGGCAGTGGTTGGCATGCTGGGTGTATGGTGCGGATGCCAATGGTGAGGGAACGCATGTAGGCTGTCTCCCAATGCATCCACAGGAACACTTTGGCAAGGACATCACTGTTTGGCATCTCAGGCATGCGACATATGTAGCAATGGAGAGTAATGGATGAGCAGTCTACATGTGTGATTTGCCATGACATGATTATCAAGTACACATTTTTAATCATGTATTGTCCATCATATTTCGATCTTGGTAGTATCTGTGGATTTGTCCGGCTAACTGAGGCCATGTGCTGGCCTTCAGCATCATAATGTTCCATGTGCAGTAGTTGTCCCTGGGTTGTGTGTTGTTGAAATGCTTGTTGCATGGCCTAGCAGTCATTGTATATGCCACTTTTGTACATCTATGTGTCCACTAACGGCATGGACAGGACTGGAGGTGGGTGGGTGCCGCATGTCAGCAAATGCCACACATCCGTGGCTTACAGCTCAGAGTGTGCCAAGTCACAATGTCAGCTGTATGGGTGGCCAGTCATTTTGTTTCTGTCTGCACTTTGCTGTACATGTGCACGTTTGTCAGGATACACGTCACTCAATCTGTCGGTCTCGGTCTTTGTGCTGGTGACGATGCAGCGGATACAGTGGAGGAGGATGAGGAGGAAGAAGAGGAGCTGGTACATCAGTCAACCAGTGGAGGCTTTGGTGTCCTTCGCTACGAAAATCCACAGGTGCTACAGGTGATTATCAGTCATGCTCCTGCCTCTTCAGACTCTTCTGACTCTGGTGATTCGGATGCAGAACCAGAAGTGAACGACTCGCTGAGGGAGAAGGTGAGTGCCCCAAAAGAGAGCTCAGATAGGCACGTTGAGTCTGCGGCGGTGCAGCAGGCTTCACTTGGCCAGTCAGTGGTGTTCCCCACATCCGCAGTGGTTACGGCTGAAAGACCTCGCTCCCATGAGTTGGTGTCAGGTTCTGGGGTTGATTTCAAACAGAGGGTTGCAGACCTGCAGCCAATAACGGGGGCACTGTAGCGCCGGACTGGTCCCTTGCATCACACTACCCTGGGCCACGCACTCGTGGTGGACATGTGCATGCTGGAGAGACAGTATGGGAGCAGCAAATTTTGCATGTCGCCATCCGGCATGGTGACATGTTGAGTCATATTGCAGAGGGCATGGATCGCCTGGCCGAGAACATGTGCACATCAGCGGCCCGGGATGGGCAACGGTAGCAAAACATGCTGTCCCTAAGCCTCTCCCACAGACTGGGCATGGAGGCCAACATCAAGGGCCAACTGGCTGATCTGAAATGTCTGCAGGAGTCCCTGCATAAAGATGCTAGGGCACATAGAGAGGCCCTAAGGCGTGAGATGTTGGTATCATGAAATCCGATTGCCATGAGATGGAGAGCTTAAGGGCTTCACTGCACAATGAACTCTCAGCCTCAAGGACACAGCTCCTTGAGGAAATGGATGCCTTGAGGCAGACAATGTCCCAGCAACTTGATGCATCATGAGTGTGTACACATACAGACACTGTGGCCATTTGGGATGAAATGCATTGTGACCTCACCACCTTTGGGGTGCTGGTGCATGCATCCATGTCACGGCTGGACCTGACCAATAAAGACAATCCTTGGCATTTGTGGACTTGATCCACCATCACCGTAACCACCTACAGATCCACCGCAGGATGGGGGGCCCAGCATACCCACACCTCCTCATCCACCTCTGTCTTGATGTCAATGAGCTCATTGTTAGGGAGAATTCTCCAGAATGGCTAATTTCCCTTACCTACTGAGTCCCTCAGCAGCTTTGCTGGATTTCTGGGATTTATTTTTTCACCTGGTAAGAGTGTGAGCCTTTTTTCCCCACTCTTACATGTGTTTTTGGCTATGTGTTGTACATATTTATATGTTCATAGACTGTGGTGCCTCACCTACTCCATTGGCATCATCTTTTTACTGTGTGTCACACAGCACCTTTAGTGCAGTGAAACAGGGTTGTCTTTCTTTAGACTTTCCAACTCAGTCCCCATTTCCTGCGACTGACTATTGTCTCCCAGAACATGTAAAGTTGCCATTGACTTTATTTAGTCTTTTTAAATTCACAGACCCAGTGCAAACTATCTTACATAGAGTACTGGAAAGGTTAAATAGTTATCCCTTTTTGTCTGTCTCTCATGGAACATTATTTTGTTCCCCTTTCTATAAGATTTGGCTGGTGGCAGTGGTATCTACCCTTTTTTCCTTACCGCGTTCTATGAAAATAGCCTTGGTACTGTTTTAGGCTAAGTTAGTGGCCTCGAACTTAAACCCGCTGGATCCCTTTTATTTTATTTCAGTTCCGGCTGGGTTTACTCGCCATTTCTTTTTGTAAAGGTCTTTCTCGTGTTTTACTCTGCGTGCCAAACCAGGTTTGGTTCCTTTGTTTGCCGTCCTTTGGTGGGCTTCTGCACAGAAGCCCTCCTTAGGTGCCTGAATGTCTGAGGGGGACAGGATGTGAGGGAGGGGTTTGAGACTCCCTGCACAGGGTCTCCTTGGAGACCCATGTCACACTCTGTATGATTGGCTGTGGTGACTGTCCCGCCAGGACAGCCACGCTGTGGTGTGATTGACAGCCAGGCTGTGTGAATGGGGGAAAACTGCATAAAAAGCAGGTCTCTGGGACTAGGAAGGCAGAGCCGCCACTGGATCGAGAGAACCGAAGAGAATCTGAGAGAAGAGGACCACTATGACGATTGATCCCCCGGTGAAGCCCTGATGCGGGTCTGAATCTCCAAACTTCAACGACAGGGAGATCTGCAAGGAATCTTCTCCCCTTGAGCTGGTGGGACCAACAAGTTCGGCAAACTGCAAGCCATGCCTCCCTCCTATGGTCGAATTTTCTGTTCACAGCTACAGTGAACCGGATAGCCAAGAGGACCGGACCATGCTTGGGTTTTAAGGAGCGCACCTTTTATTCATCGTTTTGCTCTGCTGCTGGTTTCTTCCCTGGGCAGTGCAGGACCCTCCAGTCTTCCTCCTTCATGTCAGTCCAACAGTCCCTTCAGGAACTGTGAGCCTGAGGATCTGCCAGGAACGTCTGCCTCAGCTACAGCATTCTTCTGCTCTAAAGGTACTGTGTGTTAGGAAAGATTTCATATTGTAGGTCATTTTCCTTCCATGTGGCAACCCCCAAACTTTTTGCTGTTGTTTTACACCCTGATCTAGACTTTGCCAGAGAAGCGCAGCCTTCCGCCGCACTCCTCTGGGCTTTCGCTCCATTCTTACGGGGAAACTGACATGCCCTTAAGACAGTCAGGACCGGGAAATGTTGCTTTCGCGCAACCTGGCACAAGAGTGCACCGTAACTTACATTACCGCGCTCTTGGGTCTCTAGTCATTTTACAGACTCTAGTAACTCTCAATGGATTTATAACGAACTGTGCAAGTATATCACGGACGGGACTGGTGGCAGTGATCATTTCTTTGTGTTTTGAACTCCCTTTTGCCCTGTTAACCGCGCTTCTCACGTTTGGCCAAAATGGGTGGCCTGGCTTCCAAAATGGCCAGAGCACGAGGTTCTTTGTCCTGTCCGCTGACCGTCTTACCCCTTCACCTTCCCCAGGTCGAGCCTACCCGGGGCCATCCTTATTTGGGCATGTACTGTCCCGCAAAACACAGATGCTTTTGTGGGCTTCTACAGGCCTGTTGTGAGCCTCCAGGATGTGTGCTGGGATGTCTGGTCCCAATTCACATCCTGGGTGCCAGAGAGTCTAGTGTGTCTTGAATGCCTGGGACAACCGTGTTCCGTGATAGGTCCACGTATGGTGTGAGTGTTTTGTGAGCAGATCTCCCATTGGGTCCTC